>NC_142033.1:104054897-104674470 GCF_982192425.1 Myodes glareolus | reverse complement strand
TTTGTATACCTTATTTGATGAAAAGACACTGAATAAAATAAACAGAGTAAGTTCCAGACTCAGTGTATTCTTTCTCAAGATGTTGAGGTTATCTTTTGTGATATATATGTGAATGCAGACATTTGTGAAATGTCTACAGGTGTAGACACCTAAGTGCAATCTGTTTATACAATAGAAAGTCAAAATGAGAATTGCTAATCAAAGTGTGAGTGTAAGTCTATTTCAAAACTGGTGAGACACCAACTTTTGTATACAGCCTGGCATTGACTTAAAAATAGAAACCTTTTGAAACTGTTCTTAGCAATTTCCAGATTTATGAAATTTCCTCAAAACCCTTGACTTGCTTAGTCCTTGTTTTAAAAAGGTATATAATTAAGTGTACTTCTCTATGCTTTTATGTACATCTGACTAAAGTTGTTCATTGTGGTCAAAAGAAAACATCAGCTTCTACAAAGCTGGAGTTATAGGCTTTCGACAGTTGCTTGACATAGGTTCTGGGAACTGAACTCAGGTCATATGCAAGATAAGCAAGTGGCTCCTTACTGAGCCAACTCTACAGCCCTCAGATTTGATGGGTTCTTAGAAAAAAATTTTCATCTTTTCCACACTCCAAGTTGCTAAGCTGCACATTGTCTTTTCTCTTTCTTTTAATAAAATTTTCATTTGCTTAATAAGTGGCAAAGACACATCATTAGCTTGGAGAACTTATAAACAATCTATGTAAAAGTAATAGCTAAGTAAAAGTCAATAGCTAAGGAATGAATTTGCTGTCCTTAATTCTAAGATGCCATAGACTTGTTTTCTAGAGAGAGTTTGTACCTGAGATCTTGAAATCTTTTTTCCATTTTTTGCTTTTTGTCTCTCTTCCAACTCAACATTTAAGAATTTATTATGTAAAATGTGCTAAGGGGTATTCTGTCTTGTCCCTAGATATACCTGTTCTGCTTTCATTCATAAACTCCATATTCAGAATGAAGCTTTGAAACATGTAGAGTTAGCATAGAGTTGACATCAAAAAATAGGCTGTCTGGAGATGGGCAGGAACTCAAAATTACTTTGGGGTGATGGTTATGGAATATAAATTATTGACTGGTTTATATGGGTTTAGTTTTATACACAAATCAAGATTTAACTAATAAAACATTCAAGTTTTAACCATTTTTTGGGCTGGAGAGATGAATCAACATTCAAGAGCACATGCTAACTTTCTGAAGGATTACAGTTGGTGTCCCAACACCCATGTCAGGAATCACATAACAACTTATAACTATATCTCTAGGGAGTACAGTTCTTCTGATCACAAATAAAGCTATCTATAGATATACACATATAGACATATTCCTAGATACACACATACATATAAACATACAGAAATATATGCATGCAGAATTTATATATATATATATGTGTATATATATATATATACATTGTTCTTGCACAGAAATACATAAATCCGAACACACATACACACACACAAACAAAAATTCCTGCAGCTACTGGGAGATCAGTTCAATATATAATGTGTCAGTATCAGATAATCTAGCCAAGAAAATCTTCCAGGATCTTACGTTCAGACCAACTGCATACAGCTGCCCAGCACTAACACAGAACATGATAGTCCTAGGCTTTGCAAGTGCTATAGCCCAAGCAGCTTCAAACATGCTCAAGCATAATGTGCTCTTGCAATTATCTAGATACTTAGGCTTCCCAACACTCCCACAATGTACTCAAATTGCTCTGATGTAAAACTCTTCTGTATTCATTGGTATTCTTTAGAGGCAATGAGGAATATTTAATGTATTATTTTACTTTTAAAAATAACATAATTCTTGTGTTTTTAAAATCTTTCATTCATATTTCTAATGTCAGACTATTATGTTGGCACCTGAATTGCCATTTACAATGAATTACTCTTGAGAGAATCTGTTTTTGATAATGTGGATTCATTATAACTTGAATATCACAATTCTGTAATCAAAGAGTATTATTATCTTAACTTTATCATTTTGTTTTTCTTAAACCTGGAAAACTCTTATTTGTTCCCATTTTCACTGTTGGGAACCTCATGAATTTGCAGGAGGCTGCTCCCATCAGTTACAAATACTTTTTCAATGGCCTTTATCCACTCCTTCCATAGTTCCAGCTCTTAGGGTTCAACTCTTAGATAAAGGCCTTATGCATGTATCTTTCCTCAGAATGATGTAATTTTACCCATTATTGTTTTATCTCAAGCATTGTTATGAAACTTGACTCTACCCCAATGTCCCTATTGGAAACTGATCATGACACCATGACAAACAGGAAGAGGGCATTAATTGATATCTTATGAAAAAAAAACCTAGTAAGCAAATCCAGAATATGGTCTTGTACATCTCCCCTCTACAGAGGACAATATTAATGAAAAACAGTCAGGAAAGAGTGATGAAAGATCCACCCAGCCCTGCTGAGGACACCCAGACATTATCAGAGGAATGGTACAGCTATATGGAGAACCAGTTCACAGTTTTCTTCCTGCATCACAGCCTAACATTAATGTACAGTATTTCCTGTGCAACTGTCACAGCTCCAGTCCTAAGGGATGATCAGTCATGATAGTAAGTGGGTGTTCAGTCTTCTTAGGTCAAAGCCAAAGTGGTAGTTGGGATGAAATCCTTCACTTTCCCTGGAATAGAATATGTTTCCAGTCTCCTTTAGCGTGTATTGGGGAGTTGCAAGGACAAGTCAATTGCATGAGGTTTCTGTACCTAACAGCACTGATTATGTTTCAAGGTAATCTCCATTACTCTACAATGGCTGATTTCTTTTAACCAGCTGCTTTTTATGAAGTCTCATTCCAATTCAAATTCCTTTTAATTATACTCATATTCATTGAAGAAAATAATATTTTTAAAGGTTTTATAAAAGAAAGAATGAAACTACCCACTTCAAGTTGACCAAGTCTCAATGGGACAGAAATTCTTCTGATACTGTATAGTGCTATTTCATATATTTTAATAAATAAAGCTTTTTTGAAATTCAGAGAGTAAAACACCTACACTGTTCAGTCTTACAGACCAGGCAGTGGTGACACACACCTTTAATCCTACTAGTCACACTAGTTTGTCATAGAAACTGGTGGTAGTGAATCACACATTTAATCCCAGCACCAGAGAGGAATATAAGATGGGAGGAGACAGCTTTCAAGGTCTCCTTCTGAGATTCCTGGAAGCGGGATCTCTATTTCAGATTGAGGCAGAAGTAAGACTCAGTTACTGGCTGTTTTGATTTTCTGATCTTCAGGTTGAACTCCAGTTTCTGTCCCTGGGCTTTTATTAACCATGCTACCATACTGGACACGGCCAAGTCCAGCTATGATAGGCACATGGCAATGATGAAGAGTATGGGTGAGAAAAAAAACAATTTTGGCAGGATCAAATGTGAGTCATAATAAAGGAATGGGCAGGAAGACATGGGAATGGAACTTTATCCTGATCTGTAGGGTTTTAGCTCATTTATGAATTCCAGCCAGAACTTTATTCCACACCTAACTGCTTGACTGCTCACTGCCTGGCTATATTGTATCCTTGTCAATATGTTGGCTAGTACATCTACACAGAAGACTGATATTCCCCCATTAGTCACTTTTCTTTGTGTGATAAAATATCATGAAATAAAGTCATTTATGAAAGTTTATTGTGGTTTATGGTTCCAGAGGATGAGTCCATCCTTCCAGGGAAACATGGCATCGAGCTGCAGGCATGGCAGCAGGAACAGGGAGCTGAGATCTTGCATCCTAGACTGCAGATATGTAGCAGAGAGAGAACTGAGAGCTGTGCACGGCTTTCAGTCTCAAAGCCCATGGAGATTGGTTTCTTGAGTAAACCTAAATTACCTGTACCTCCAAAAACTTTTCTCGTTTAAAACACCACATGCTCTCCCACAGTAGCAGTTCTTAGAAACAAGCTCCTTAAAACTGAGTCAGACTTTCACCTTACTTTTAGACAATGGGCTTTTTTTTACTTAACTTTACATAGCTGCCTCGATGACTGCATATCTCTAAGCTTTAAACAATAAATAGCAAGGGTATGAGAGAAAATGAAGCAAATATGGTTTTGTCTAGTTAATTTTCCTAATAAGTTTTACTTCTGTGCTCATCTCCTGCTATCTATAGCCTATTAATTAGTCTATGACCTTCTTTAATACCATTATCTTATATATTGATTACCATTGTCTTTACTAAAGAGAAAATCATTGCTAAAACTTTTTATTTCAGAGATTCAAGATAAAACCCTATTTCACTAGTACTTTACTTTGACCTAATTTCTCTACTGAAAATAGGTGTTAAGACTTTTGATTTTTAGGGTAGGTAGAGCACCATATTACCATGATGACAAAGCCCTTGGACTCACTCTGGGAGCACATTTACCAGAATGAATGGGACTTTCACCCTGCTATTTCCAGGCCTCTATAATGATGGTTAAAGAGCTGTTAATATAGAACAAGCCAGGCAAATAACAAAGGCTAAAGAATATTAAACATTCATTACAGCTGTGAAGGACTCTTAGCTGCTCAGACAGCTAAAGTTCTGATTATGCACACACTGCAACTTAAATTTCTTCAAATTTCCTGTGAAATTGTGGAGAAAGTTTATTGCCTCATTTTAAGTGGGTTATTTGCATGAGTGTCTATGGTCTAGACAGAGGCAGAGCCCTTGGGTACCTCTAGGCAAGAGATCTTCATAATGACAAAAATGTCAGTCTTCACAGTCTCCACCTGCAGAACTGAGGTTTCTTGTTAATCTCTCAGGGTTAAAGTGACATCTCTTCAATTCAATTACCCAAATGATCTTTAGGAGGCTTCAGATTTCCTGCAATGTGGTCTTATATTGTCAGATCTAGACTTTCATCTCTGCTTCGCTATATATCAGTGTTGTGGACATGTGGACTACTTCACCCCTTTGTGCTCGACTCCTTTACAGCCTTTTAGCAGCTGTACTTCCTACCACTCTGATTTATTTTAAAACAATACTATGACAAGAGCCTTTGAAAGTGAACATTAGTCATGTAATATCAATCAAATATGAGGAATTTTGTTATTCTTATAATTTTGTGTGTTTTTGAAGGATGGGGTGAGACAAAGATCAAAACATGTTATAAAAGGAGGAGCGGTGGGCTGCATTCCCGGCTTCCAGCTGTCTGGCTAGTTTATACCTGAAATTATTACACCAAAACTGTATTCATTTAAACACTGCTTAGCCCATTAGTTCTAACCTCTTATTGGTTAACTCTCACATCTTGGCTCAACCTATTTCTAATAATTTGTATTGTCACTTGATTGTGGCTTCCTGGTATGAGTCTAACCAGCATCCATCTTGGAGAGGAGAGCCATGGCATCTGCCTCTCTCTGCTTTCTTTCTCCCAGCATTCTGTTCTATCTTCCCCACCTATCTGAGTTCACACTAACCAATGAAAGTAACACATAGAAAACCCTCCTACACAAAAAATGTATGCTGTTTTAATTGGGCTACAGAAAGGGCATGACTGAGAGACAAAATAAACATTAGACATCTTGCCTGTTTGAACCCAAGGTAGGGGAGATTTCTGCATTTTTTGTGAGAAAGCACAATGGTACTATTCTTAGACCACAGGAGAATGAGTAGCAGAATGTAGGCAAAAAAATGGGCTCTAAGAGGTTCTGGAACTATACCCCTAGATACAGCAAATACCTGCTTAGCTGAGGGGAAGAGCTAGACAGAGCCTCCCTCTCAACACCCCCAAGACCAGAGATACTTCCATCTTCCTGATCAGCACAGTTGCATGAAAGGGTGAAATTCCAAGCACTAACTAGCATTGAAATGTTATTATTTTAACCATGATTGTAGTAACATTAAACTGCTAGATTGTAACAATGTTCCCATCAGTTAATAAAAAGAATGCATTTGTTTGGTGTAGGAGGTCCTTCTGTCTGTGTGATGTTTTCTTTGTTTAATGAAGAAACTGCTTTGGGCTTGTAGATAGGGTAGAACTTAGGTAGGTGGGGAAGATGGAACTGAATTCTGTGAGGAAGAAAGCAGAGTCAGGGAGAAGCCATGGATCTTCTGCCTCAGACTGACACTTGTTAGAATCTTACCGGTAACTCACAGCTACGTGGTGATATACAGATTAATAGAAATGGGTTAAATCAAGATGTAAAAATTAGTCAATAAAAAACTAGAGCTAATGGGCAAAGCAGTGTTTTAATGAATACAGTTTCTGTGTGGTTATTTTTGGGGCTAAGCTAGCTGGGCCATTGGGACAAACCAGCAGCCTTCCTGTTACATTTGTTGTATATTAAGATATAATTGATTGATTTTCTTTGAGTTAAAAAAATCCCAGGCTCAAGTGAAAGTATGAAAATGGAACTTAAACAAGGGAATCAAAATTGGAAAATTTTCTCCTTCAGATAAAATTTCTTCATAAATTCAAACATGCATAAATATGTTTTAATTTTAACATCATTGTTAAAAAGAACAATAAACCATTGAGATACCAAGAAGGAACAGGGGGTGGTCATGAATTTACTTGGTGATCCACTGTGCATTTTATCTCAAGTAAATTTTATTTTTTTGGAAATGTAGTATATACATCAATGGAATGCAGCATAGTGTTTATATACAAGTGTAGGCTATGCAAAGAGAAAAATCAGAATATTTTTCTGTCCTTCACCTAACTTTAGCATTTTTTCTCAAAGGTTCATATCACAGTGGGTAGAGCTAAAGGATAGATTAACAATTAGCAGATTTGAAGATCTTCCAGGTGACCTAGTTCCCAATACCCACATTGGGTAACTCACAGCTGCCTGGAACTGCAGCTCTAAAAAATTCAATATAAACTTCTGAACCTTGAGGGTGTCTGTACTCACATACAAACATACACACATGTGTGTGCACTCACACAAACACATACACACACACACACTTAAAAATCAAATATATCTTTAAAACAACCAGTACTTGTTTGTGTTTTTTTTATTATTCAGGCTATATTTGGAGTCCAATATTTGGGGTATGAATTAATAAAAAAAGCCATTTGCTTGTAGCGTTTTAGTCACCAACACAGGCTGGAGCTACAGGTTCCCCTGAAACAACACGTGGCACTTTAGCCAAACCTGGCTAGGCTTTCTTTTCTTTTTTTCCCCAAGTCACTGAGCAAGTTTGGGATTTTCCTGTTGTAAGCTTTCTGAAACAGACACCAGGTGCCACCCAAACTCTAGAAGCACCTGGGCTCCAAATGACACAGGATTCAGTGGCCCTAGACTGACTGACTCCGCCTTCAGGCAGCCCTCCTATTACATGTAACTTTTCTTGAACCCCTGTGCAGTCAGCTCTTTCCCTCTCCCTCCCTCATCTCTCTCTTTCTCTGTCTCTCTCTTTCTCTCTCACTGTAAGTTAAATTAATATTTCTCCAATCTTAAAAACAAACTATAAATTAAAGTATGTTTCTTATGTTTCTGAGGAGAATATTACAAGGTATTATAAAGATCAATCACTGACAATTGAGGTCTTACAAGAACAAGGAAAAAACTGCTGATATTTCAAAGGCACCAACAGCTTTACTTTTGAAAGGGTTTACAGACAAACCTATATGGGGTAAGCAACGGTCTTTAACAATAGAAAAACTGCAGGCTTTAGAATAACTGGTGCAAGAGCAACTAGATGCTCAGCATATTGAAGAATCAACCATCCTTTGTAATTTTCATGACTTGCTGTTAAACAGAAAAATGAGAATGGTAACATATCTAAGAGCTGCTTGTAAGGTCATTCAGTCAATAGACTTTCTACAGTCTGGCATTCCTTTGCCTTCTTTACTGCCTAAAGAATGGCCTCTTATAGTTATTTATTTTAAATATTATTTCTTCACTATAATTTTACAAGAAAAGGATAGCAGTGCATACTTATAATTTAATTCTCAGCCTACTAAAAGATATTAGTGGAATCTTCTCCCACACTACAAAGACTATTAAATGCTTCTACTCTATGCCAATATTTTGTAGGTTAGCCTTTGGAAATGATATGTAAGCAATTTTCTGAACTGAGAATTTACCATTAAAAGGATGACATTTTGCTATCTGATTCAAAGGTAGATACTTTAGAAAAAAATGTTTGAAGAAAAAAATTCTTGGATACTACAAATTGCTCCTGACAAAATACAATAAGGAGATTATATTAATTATTTATGGTATAAAATAGTTTTACAAAACATTAGACCACAAAAGGTACAAATTAGAAGAGATTAATTGCATACTCTTAATGACCTGATTAATTGAAACAAAACTTTATAAGGTGACAAGATAGATTTTTAAATCTACTATGAAAAGAAAAAAAGGATATAAATTTGAAGAGTAAAAGATGGATAATTGAATCTACTTAGTTGCTTAGCAACTAAGCAACTACTAATTTTGAATATTTTACATTGGATTGAACTTTTGTGAAGTTTATAACCTACATGTTGATGCAGATTTGAGATAAATTTTGTTAAAGAATTCTATACATGTGTTTCTAATCTTGTTCAAGATATCATACATACACAGCTCATTTAACAATGTAATGTAAATTTCTAGTCCTTGACAGTTATTATTAGCAACTGTTAAGGATAATAAGGAAATACAGATTATTCATTAGTCACATATTACAATCAAACTTAAAGCCATCTTAGGTGTTTTCAAGGTCAAACAGATAAATTTTAAATAGACAGATCATCTTCAGACACATCAGACATCTCAAGAATGTGGCATTTAAGATGTTTTAATAACAACAGTTTTTTTTTTATGATGATGAGTCATGCTTGTTTTTGGCAGCACTAATTTACTTCCAGAAGATAATGGGCATTGACAAAACCCCACATGGAGTTTGATTTCTTTGTGGTAAAAGTAAGACACTGGGCAAGAAAGTGCCCCTACCTCAACTGCTGACAGTATGCTGTCCTAAAATGACAAGCAGGACACAAAAGAAAGTGACTGTTTAATTTTTCCCAGATAAGGCGGGGCAGTCCTTCAAAAGCCCTGCTGATTTATAAAAACATCTGTAAGATATTGTAGGTCTGTAGGCAAGAGATGGAGGCCCCACTGCTGCAGAAGAACTTTGGGTGACTGTCCAAAAAAACAGTTGTTTTTGTCATGTCTCACGTTTTTTAGAAGTTGCTTTCTTGCACTTCCTGTTTACTCAGGTAATAATATTTCCTTCTTGTGTTTCTGAAGGAGCTGAAGACTGGATAGTTATAACTTTCTTTCTTTATCTGATACAGAAAGCAAGTTATGCTAGAAAGTAAATTAGGTACAAGGTTTTGAACTCACCAAGATAGGATAAATATGGAGTATTTTCTCTGAATTTGTCAAGTGCAAATGGAATAGACATTGTTGATGTATCTTTTGCCTGTACATATTGTATATAATTATTGTGTTTATTGTATATAGTCTTTCTTATATTTGTTATAGCCTTTTTATTTTAGACAAAAAGGGAAATGAGGTGATATTTCATTTGTATTTTAATAAATAAAGGTTGCCTGAAGGTCACTGCAAAGCAGCCACACTAGTCAGTCATACAGGTCAGACAATGGCTACACACACCTTTAATCCCAGCAGACAAACTAGTTAGCCATAGAAATTGAACAGTGTTGGTTCAACCCTTTAATACCAGCACTAGAGGAATATAAGGCGTGACAAGACAGGAATTCATTCTTTTTTCAGTCTGAAGATCTCATTAAGCTAAGAGCTCTCTAGTGGCTTGACTGTTTTGTTTTTCTGAACTTCAGGTTGAACCCCAACATCTGTCTCTGGCTTTTTGTTATTTGTGCTGCAGTCTTCTTTTCATTCCGCAGTAAACTTATTGATACTATGTCTCTTAAAACAGGATGCAACTGTTTTTACTGAACATGGATAAAATGAAGCATAAATTGTTGCTGATAGTCTAGTCTTGATCAGAAAGATCAGGGTGGTTTGGAGAAGATTTTTTCTTGGGAAAACCTATACAGAATCTGAGACAGAAACAGCAACAGCTCTTGGTTTCTCACTGACAACAATACTTCCCATGAGGCTAGTGAACTCGAACACTAGACAAGAGCTGCTAGACAGGGTACTGAAATACTGCTTTAATCAGTAAATATGGTGAACATGGGCTTGCTTGGTTTTGTTGGTAAATGAGTGAGATGAGAAAACACAGCACAGAATGTCAGCAACCTGCTCACATGTATGAAAAGGTGCAAAAGAGATGTCAGGTATGCTATGGTCATGACCAACATTCTTTAGACATGATCAGGACTTCCTTGTACATCTCAAATTTACTTAGTATCAAATTTTCCAAATGGGATAGAACACAAATACAAATGCATGCTCTCTTTCATTCTCTTTCTTTCTCTCTCTCTCTCTCTCACAACACATGTATCCACATATACTTACTTGCACAATATCTAGACATTATGCTTAATCATTTAACTACTTATATGTACCAAATCAAAATGGTCAATGAAATATATCCAATGAAGCATGGGAGCAATATCAGTTTAAATGATAAGACACTGGGCCTAAAATAGAATTGGAAACAATGGCTGTGAATAACAGGAAAGGAGGCCTTCTACATGTTGAGAAATAACAATAACATCAATAGACAATAAAATGGTATTTTCTAGTACCACCTATAGAAGAGGTGAGTTTATTTTATAAAGCAACATTGAGAACTGATAGATGCCATTATAAGGTAAATAAAGAACTCCTAATATTTTTGTGGATCTTGCTGTATGGTCTTTGTGTGCATTTTCATCAGGCTTCATCTCTAGAAATTCCTATTGCCTTCACTATATTTTTCAGTGTCACTGTTGTCTTAGCACAATTTCCTGGAGACCAGATGGTTTATAAAGTCATCAATTCATCTGCCTTCCTTCTGAGACTTGTGAATTCAAGAACATTGTGCTAGTAGTACCTGTCAGCCTAGAGTGAGGGTCTTTCTGCATCATTAGGTGGTGGAGGGGGTGTCAGGGTGAAGTAGTGCATACAAGGCTAGCTGGGTTCTTCCTTCTTCCCTCTTCAAGACCTCATGTAATTAAAATGATTCCTAAAACCATACATCACAAATCAATCACTGTGTGAAATTGCTGCTTAGTTTTCCCAGGTATTTCTTTAACGTGCTCAATTAAACTATTGTCAGAGATAGGAATCAAAGGATGTAGTTAAGTGGAACTTGGAAATAAGATGTGCTCTTCACAGACCTTGTCTGTTTTTATGACTAATACTCAATCCGTGGTTGAACCTTGAATTCCCCTAGGTCCATGCTGTCATGACTTAGAGAAAACTTTCCAGTGATTGTAGTGTGGAGACCTAAAAATGTGAACCTATTCTACCTTGTCTGAAGGTCAGAGAGTTTGAGTTTATTCTGTTCTCTCAAAGTTGTTGGCAACAAGTGATCTAGGGTGTGGTTACTTGGTGTTTTGGACATTAAGATGGCACATAGAGGTAGATCTGCTAAAGGTCAGAGAATTAACGCACTCGTCTGCTGCTTCTTTTAAAATAGGTTGTGACTTAGGGAGTGACTGCCAGCAGGATACTTGGATTAGGGCATTTTCACTACCCCAGCCATCAAATGCTTTTCTCACAAATTAATGGTTTGATGGCTCAAGTATTGGAGCAAGTAACTGACTTGGTTGCCCTCTGTATCATGTTAGAGCTGTCTTTTGCCATCTCTTGCACTTTTATATTTAGGTATAAAAGTGTATGTAAAGTAAACATGGGTGAAACTCAGCATTCAGGATTGTTGAGTTGCCTTTCTGGTACTATCTCATGTCTCTGTGTTTCTTTCTTATCTCTCCTCCTCCTGCCTAATGTTTCTAATCCTTATGCCGATACCCTGGAGCGTATGAACTTGCTGTGGCTAGCATCACAGCAGAAGTCACCCCAAAAAGGTGGCTCCCAACACTGTAGAAGATATTGTCTCTAAGAAAGAGTTTCTGAGAGACCTATGCTCTACTGCATTATGGAAAAGTTTTCCATAAGGGCTATAGTTATCAATAGATTATCAATGAACCTCAACATATTAACTCTCAAATGCAGATAATAGCATTATGCTATATAAATAATATCTAAACTTATAAATAATGTCTCATGCCAAGAGACATAAAATGACCTTAAAAATAGAAAGGCAACTGGTAATTTTAAAATAATCTCTGAATGAAGGAACTTATATAAGCAAGGGTAGGGAAATGTGCTGCAATAGAGTTACAAGGATATACTGACTAACCAAGAAGCCAGGATATACTTAGCGGTACAATAGGACAGCTCTGGGGGTTAGAGCTGCAATAGGGCAGCTCTGGAGGGATAGAGCTAACATAGTACAGTTGGGGTTAGAGCCACAATAGGACAGCTCTGGAGGCTGGAGCTGTAGAGGGACAGCTCAGCCCTGGAGAAAGGGTGTCCTAATTATTAGGAAGCCAAGCTACCTGAAGCTGGGATGCAATGGAGGATGGTTTCTTGGCAGGATATAGAGATCCTGTCCTTCTCCTGGAGAGTCACTGCAGCTGAGTGAGTCACTGCTCTATTCCCTTATAGGAGCATCCTAGTAGAGCTATATTCTCATCCAGCTCAAGATGTTTCTTCTGCTAACATTTTTAATGTGGCCAGCACTCAGCCTTCTCAGGTTCCCCCAAAGACAACGCCCACAAATAAGCAAGAAGAAGTCTTGAGAATTCACCACCCCAATTCCTTTAACCTGTGGTGCCTAACCTCCCATCTTTTTATTATAAAAAAGAGATAGGAATGTAATGATTTTTCTGTCTCTTTAAGAGACAAGCTATGCCCACTCCCTCCCCCATTCACTGAGGCAGTCTGATCTTCAGCTTCCAGCCTGAACTTCCTCTCTGAGAGGCAGCTTCTGCCTCTCTCCCCTAATCCCCACTCCTGCATCTCTCTTCTCTCTCTCTCTCTTTCTCTCTCTCTCTCTCTCTCTCTCTCTCTCTCTCTCTTCCTCCCTCCCTCCCTCCCCCTTTCTTCCCTTCTCCCTTCCCTTCCATAACCCCTAAATAATATCCATCTCTACTCTGTATGATGTGCCTATCTGTCTCTCTCTTGCCCATCCCCCCCCCCCACCACATGGAGACCTATCCCATGGTTTTGTGCACCATCCCGTGCCTGGCTGGGAACCAGACACTTTCGGAGACCTGCCCACGTAGACTCCTGTGCAGTCCCTGTCTAGGATCCCCTGTTCCCGCTACCACCTGCAGGGTCTTGCACAGTCCTGGATCCACTGTCTGTTGCTGCCAGGATCTCACAGCAAGCTGCAGGGGACTCACAGCAAATACATTTCAAAATTCTGCTAAGGGAAGCCCCCTGCAGAAATGTAACAATCTCTTCCAGCTACAGCAAAAAATTGCTACTCTCCCCCATGCCCTCCCTGCCCCCACAGATGGCCTTGCTCAGTCCCCTTAAGGAGTGTCCTGGCAAGGTTCTTCTGCTTCACCTTGCTGAGGCTCCATAGGGAGTGTCTCAGCAAGGTTTTTCAACTCAGTCCCCTAATCCCATCCAGGTTCTTCTGCTCTCTCCAGCAAATGAAGGTTGGCACCCAAGACTCTTTTGAGAGAGAGATTTATTTGCGAAGGAGAAATTCAGGAGACTGGCTGCCTCTTCCAGGTTGGAATTAATGGCAGCTTTCAACTGAAGGGATGGAGAGGCTTATGAAGGACTTTTAGGAGCAGAGTTTTCCCAGGGGGAAGGGGGACTGGTTAGTTTTTCTATGTTCAGGGATGGGTCAGTTTAGCTGGTCAGGGGCAGAGACAGTTCTGACTTCATGGCCAAACTGTGTTTCTCTCACTGGTCCTTTTTAGCTTTTTGACTCTATTCTTAGGACCAGGGCATATTTCTTTCACTGGCTCTTATTCTAGGGATAAAATGTGTTTCTTTGAAACTAATTTCAGAGCCAGGGCACGTGTCTTTAGTCCTGGATTCAGGGATGAAGATGTTTCTCTCCCTGGCCCAGGTCTCAAATACAGGGTATGTTTCTTTCTCTGACTCTGGGTTCAGAGTCAGGGTGCTCAGTGACTGATTTGTTTCCTGCTTCAGTTTTCCCTTTTACCCTATAACAAGTATTAATTTTGTTAGGACTTCTGCATTTGTTTGCTAAGCATGATTTTAGAACCTGCCCCCCAAAAAATCAAATTAAAGTGCCAATTCAACTTTTAAATGTTCTCTAGGAAAAAATGAGTAAGTAGTCCACAAGGAATGGTTCACTGTCTGCCCATATAAAATGAAGTTCCAGGATTGAAACAAATGAAAAAAAAGAAAAAAAAAAAACTATGGGAAAATCTTAACTAAATGTCTAGGAAGATGTGCATCCAAACAGATTAGGCTCCCAAAAAGCCAGACCATGCAGTAGAATCAAAATCCGGTGTTGTTGGATCCCAGGCTTTCCCCCTGCTCCCTGAGGCACAAAACACAAGATGCAAGAACTGTTTTTGCCTACCAGCCAAGCTTCCTGTTAGCTCCTGTGCCCATTCTACTAGCCTGGTTGATTTAGCCCTGAGCCTCGTTTTATCTTTGATATGGTAATTTCCCACCTACAAAGAGGGGTTCCCAGAGCACCTAAACTTATCCTAACTGTCTGTCAGTGCGCCCTTGCTAGCACCCCCTGCCTGTGGAGGAATTCCTCAGGGGCACCATGCTGGTTGCGCTGCTTTCCTATGAGATCTAGACACTGGCTCCTCTATCCCTTTTTCTTTTCCTTTAAATTGAGAGCACAAACATACATACATACCTGTTATATATACACATATACACATATACATACATACATACATACATAGTGATGTCAGAAGCACACACTGGGAAAAGAAAGCATCTTGAGCAAATAATACTGGTCAAACTTGCTGCTTGCATGTAGAAGAGCACAAATAGTTCCTGCTTATCACCCTGTACAAAACCTAAGTCCAGGTGTATCAAAGACCTCAACATAAAACCCAACACACTGAACCTAATAGAAGAGAAAGTGAGAAATTTCCTTGAATTCATTGGCACAGGAGACAACGTCATGGACAGAATACTGACAGCACAAGCACTAAGGTAAAAATTATTAAATGGGAACTCATGAAAAATGAAAAACTTCTATAAAGCAAAGATATCATCAACAGAACAAAATAGCAGCCTACAGAATGGGGAAGGTTTTTGTTTTTAACAAACATCACAACTAATAGAGAACTAATATCCAAAATATATAAAGATCTTAAGAAGCTAGATATTACAAAACCAAATCATACAATTAAAAAATGGACAACAGATCTCAACAGAGAATTTTCAATAGAGAAATCTCAAATGCCTGAAAAACACATAAAGAAATGTAAATGACTCTTAAACATCAAAGAAATGCAAATCGACTTTGACATTCTATCTTACACCTGTCAGAATGACTAAGATCAATAACACAAATGGTAACTCATGCTGATGGAAGTGCAAGCTTGTTCAGCCACTATGAAAATTTATGTGGCAAGTTTTGGGAAAGTTGGGAATTGATCTACCTTAAGACACATCTGTACCATTCTTGGGCATATAGGCAAAGTATACTTATCTTACCAAAAGGACACTTGTTGAAGCTTATTTATTTATTTATTTATTGCTCCTTTAAACATAATAGCCAAAAATTTAAAACAACCTAGATATCCCTCAACAGAAGAATGGACAAAGAAATGTTTACATAATGGAATATTACCTATTTAAATAAAATGGCATCATGGAATTTACAGGCACTTGGATGGAACTAGAAAACATGAACTTGAGTGAGGTAACCAAGACCCAGAAAGATAAATAGTGAATATATTTGCTTCTAAGTAGATATTAGCCATTAGGTATATTATAATCAAGTTAAGGTCCACAGACGCAGAAAGGTTAGTCAAAGAGGAAAGGTCTGAGGGGCAAGCCTGAGACTCCCTTTGAGCAGGAAATAATTTATTTTATTGCTAAATGGAGGCAAGAGTGGATGCAAGTAGAGGCATAAAGTTTGAGGGATAGTGGAAAGAGAGATGGCTGTAACGGGGCAGTGGCATTTGGGGAGTGGTATGGAAACCTAGTGCAGTGTAAACTTCCTAGAATATATGACACAAACATAAGCATGAAACATTTGACCTACAATCTGTCCTGCCTGCAAAATATGCTCAGACCAAACTTTGTAAATAACCAACCCAATGTCTGATTAGACTTCAGGCCTACTCCACAGGAAGCAAACTATATTTGTCACAGGTTGGGTAGCCAAAACCAGAAAATAAATTGCCTAAAGACAAATTGAGAGTCTGAATGGGAGGTCTGGAGCACAATTAATAACAACTCAGAGATTACCTCACTCAGTAAAGCGTTTTCTATGTCTATCCATTTGCATGCAAAATTCAAGATATCATTGATTTTTACCACTGAGTAAAACTCTAATGTATATATGTTCCACACCTTCTTTAACCATTCTTCTATTGAGGGGCACCTAGGTTGTTTCCAGGTTCTGGCTATTACAAATAGTGCTGCTATGAACATAGTTGAACAAATGCTTTTGCAGTATGATAGGGCATCTCTTGGGTATATTCCCAAGAGTGGAATTGCTGGGTCCTGAGGGAGGTTGACTCCCAGTTTACTGAGAAACTGCCACACTGATTTCCACAGTGGCTGCACAAGTTTGCATTCCCACCAACAATGGATGAGTATCCCCCTCTCTCCACATCCTCTCCAGCATAGGCTATCATTGGTGTTTTTGACTTTAGCTAATCTGACCGGTTTAAAACGGTATCTCATAGTTGTTTAGATTTGCATTTCCCTGATCGCTAAGGATGTTGAGCATGACCTTAAGTGTCTTTTGGCCATTCGAAGTTCAGGTCCAAGGAGAGATCCCCAGATTGTTCTCTGGACAGAGAAGAGGGTGCCTGAACCGGCCTTGGCCCATAACCATACTGATGAATATTTTGCATATCACCATAGAACCTTCATCTGGCGATGGATGGAGATAGAGACAGAGACCCACATCGGAACACTGGACTTAACTCTCTAGGTCCAAACGAGAAGCAGAAGGAAAGAGAACGTGAGCAAAGAAGGCAAGATCAGAGGGAACCTTCACCTGTTGATGGATGAAGATTGAGACAGAGATCCACATTGGAGCACTGGACTGAGCCCCCAAGGTCTAAATGAGGAGCAGAAGGAGGGAGAACATGAACAAGAAAGACAGGACCGTGAGGAGTGCGTTCACCCACTGATACAAGGGGACTGATCTAATGAGAGTTCACCAAGGCCAGTTGGACTGGTACTGAACGAGCACATGATCCAACCAGATTCTCTGAATGTGGCCGGATTCTCTGAATGTGGCTAGCACGGGGTCTTTCTGAAAAGCCATTGACAATGACACTGGGACTTGTTTCCTCTGCATATACTGGATTTTTGGGATCCAGTCTGTTTGGATGCTCACCTTCCTGGACCTGGAGGGAGGGGGGAGGAACTTGAACTTCCCACAGGGCAGGAAACCCTGACTGCTCTTAGGGATGGAGAGGGAGGAGAAGAGGGAGTGGGGGAGTGGGAGGGTGTTGGGAGGAGGGGCAGAAATGGAAACTTCTATAAATTAATAAACTTTCATAAATTAAAAAAATAACAACTCAGAGAGAGAAATTTGAGTTCAACCTGAAGATCTGAAAAGCAAAACAGCCAGCTACTGACTCTAACCTTAACCTCAGTCTAAAATTGGGTCCTGTCCCTGGAATCTCAAAATAAGGCTGTGTCTGAGACCTGTCTTGCCCTATCTTATATTCCTTTCTAGGACTGGGATCAATGGTGTGTATCACTGGAATTAAATGCAAACATCACCTAATTTCGATGACAATTAGAGTGGCTACTGGGATCAATGTGTCATTGTGGCTATTGGGATTAAAAGTGTGTTACCATAATCTTGTCTGTTAGGTTGACCAGTGGGACTGTTTTACTCTCAAATTTCAGACAGTCTTTATTTATTAAAATACATTTGAATTGCTACTACAGAGGTGCCCATCAAAGTCCTTTCCATAGAACTCAAGAAATCTTGCGTAAGAGAAAGTAGAAAGATTGTAAGTGTCAGAGAGGATGGAGAACACCAGGAGGACAAGGCCCTATTAATCAACTAAGCAAGGTGTACACAGGCTCACAGAGCCCAAAGCCCAAAGCACAGGACTCTCATGGATCTGCATCAGGTCCTCTGTATATATACTACAGATATCAGCTTAGTATTTTTTGTGCCTTCTCTTGGTACTCTTTTTCTCCTGTTTTGTCATCATATCCATGTTCAATATGAGAGTTTTTGCTTCATATTATTTTATGTTTTTTTATGCTTAGTTGTTATCTTTTAGAAGCCTGTTATTTTCTAATGAGAGATAAAAAGGGAATGGATATGGAGGAAAGGCAAGGTGGAGAAGAAATGGGAGGAGTAGAAAGATGGGAAACTATTATAATGTGTAAACAGTTTATTTTAACAAAACAAGTAAATGTGAAAGTAACCAATAAGTTGTTTAAAAATTCCTATAAGTCAATTTTATTGCTCAGAAGTTTTGAGTTACAGATACTTTATGCTGGGTTATGTAGTAGCAGGAAAATATAAAATGTTCTTGGAGACTGCAGAGCCTAATGCAGAATTTCTTAGTAATGTCATTTTGCAAATTCTGACTGCATTATAAAATTATTATGAAATTATAAAAGAATTTCTTAGTAATGTCATTTTGCAAATTCTGACTGCATAACAAATTTTAGACTGACAATTATGATTTAAACATTACAAAAGAAAAGACGATAATGAATACAATCAGCTTGCCTATATATTTCACCTACCTACCTGTGTAAAAAGGAACTATATTTAGGTAAAGAAATTGATTATAAAGACAAGGGAATAAATATGGTTTTGAGAATAAAGTCACAGATGAATACTTTACACAGGCAAAAGATACTTTCTTCTCTTCATTTGCAATTTACAGTTTAAGCAATCACATACAAGTAAAGGTATTTATTTGGGTCATTCAAAGTGCAGATGAGTAATGTCCTGGTTATAGCAGAGATATTTTTATCTTTCTGAAAATGCAAAAGACAAATCAGTACAGATACAATCCTTGGCTGAATAACAAGCATGTAATTAGTGAGAGTTAAAAGATGAATATGAAATTTACCTAACAGTCTCCTGTGTTGAACATTTGGTTGGTAGCTGATGTTGCAATTTTAGGAGTTGTGTCTGTTTGGAAGAAGTGGGTCATTGGAGATGTGTCCAGCAGATGTCCATTTTATACCCCTCCCTCAGCTTTTTGCTTGCCATGAGATGAGTAGCTTATCCTATCACATAGCTCTACCACGATGCATCAAATTAATGTAGCTCCAGAAACACAGAACCATTCCATCTACAAATATGGAGCTCTCTACAAATACTGACATTCTATAATTCCTGAAGAAAAATAAAGACACCACCTTTTAAAGTTTATCTTTTTATTTATAAATGCCTGGCTTTTATTACTAAGTTTTCTCTTAGTAATTTCTCTTTTTACAGAAGGCTTTTGGAAGAGCAAAACTAATTGTTATTTCAAGATTACTTTTATATAATATATAAACCAATGAAAATTTTTATACTAGTACTATACAGTGATAGTTAACTTTAAATGTTAATTTGAAACAACATATTTGAAAAAAGAGTCTTAATTGAAAAACTTCTAGGTAGTTTTGGTAGTAGGCAAGTGTAAGGAATTTTCTTGATTTTTACTTGACCCATCTCATTTTGGGTAGGACAATTCTCTAGGCCCTGGAGCTGTATAAACAGAGAAGAAAGCTCGGTAAACAAGGAAGCAGGTGGCATGGGTGCACTGGTGTCTCTCTGTACTTTTCTATGCATGTGATATGACCTTTTGTCTGAAGACCTTCCATACATGACTTCCAAAACTGATGAATAGAGACTCTTTCCTCCCCTATGCCAGTATTGGCAGAGTATTTGTCCTAGCACAATAAATGAGATAATGGCTGGTCCCAGGAAATGCAATGGTATACAATGCACTGTATACTGTTTAAATGGGATCTCAAATATTTCTCCTTAAAAACTGTCACTTTTTTATGGTAAAAACTTTCAAATTCAATTATTCTAACTTCTTGATTTTTTAATGTGTGTCATTTCCTCTACAAGTGCACACCAGTAAGATTTATCACAATGTAGAACCTGATTTCAACCATCACTTCTCCCTATATACCACAACACATTAATAATAACCATCTTACTTCATTGAGGCCAACCTCTTAGAGCCTATGTAAAAGTGAGAGCACATTACTCTCCCTTGTGTGTTCTTGATGTATTTCTCTTAACAAGATCTCCAGTTGATCATGATGATGCAAATGACAGGACTGTCCTCCTTTCATGGTGAGTAGTATTTCATAGTGTATACATAGCACAGTATTTACATTTACTTATTAGTAGATGCACATATGGATTGCTTTCTTTTCTGGGCTAACGAGAACAGTACTGCAGTGAAATGGGAGTGCAGGTATCTGTTGACTATGAACAGGAAGAAGAAAAATCTCTTATCTAATTCCCTCAACATCATCACTTAGCAATATGGAAAAAAAGATGGTGTTTGTTCACTGTGCGTTTTTATTACTGTAACCTACTTCCCCAATAGGGTGCGCTTTATCTGAAAAGAAGTCCATCAGGTTTACAGTTTTCGAATCTGGAAGCTAATCCCAGACATGGCTGGGTCTCTGGAGAGAAGTCCATAGTGCAGCCTTACATCACTGCAGAACACCCATGGATAGGCCCTTTTCCCTCTGTCAGGCCACCAGGATTTAAAATCTAATGATCTGCTCCAATTAACATCCCACTTAACCACCTCTGAAAATCACAGATGTATTAAGTGTCTAGCATTACTTCAGGGAGTCAGCACATAGTGAAGCAAATACATACCTATCTTTGTGATCATGTGAATGAATGAGAACCTTGGCTCTAACTTGAGATAGGGTGTTAGTAAAGGAAAATTGTCAGCTTGGAAGAAAAAAACCTGTAAGGATCTGAAGTCTGTTTGCTATTAGGTGTTTGTTGTTTTGAACCGGAAAGCAGTTGAAAACTTGTGTGTCAAACCACATGACCATACATTGAAACTGCCTTTATTATTAAAATAGCTATAATTTTCAGATACTGAATACCATGCCAGAGGGAAACTTAATTGAAATGATGTTCAAGACATAGGATTCTGATGGCGAAGGACCATTTGTTGGTTCCTGGCCACCCAGTTAGTTTAGACCCATAATAATCACACAGAAGCTGTATTACTTAAATCACCATTTGGACCATTATCTCTTGCCTTCTTATTGTCTAACTCTTACATATTAATTTAACCCATTTCTATTAATCTGTGTATCACCACAAGAAACTGGCTTACCAAGTAAAATTCCCAGCATCTGTCTCCTGCGGCTCCATGGATTCTTCCTAACTCTGCCTCCCTCCTTCCATGCTATAGGCCAAGCCAGTTCTTTATTCATTAACAAATTAAAGCAACACATAGACAGAAGAACCTCTCACACCATTATTCATCTTCATTGTTACTTCACATTTGTTTTTCTATTGTCCACGCTACTTTTCTCTGAATGCAATGCTGTTTTCATGTCTCTATATAAAGGAATGGTTCCTCTTCCAGAAGCCTCTTTAATCACACCTCTATTCACCATCACAGTCACTTCCTCTCTCTGCGATTACATTCACAAAGTGAATAGCAAAGCAAGTGCACGTATTTAGGTATTTCTGCTCCAACTTTGACCTGTAATCTCTATCTCATACTGAACGTTATAGTATAGGACATCATACTTTGTTACAAAATATCATAGGAAAAATAAAATATTGCAGATAAAGTTGATCTATGAATCTAGTTTGCCACATTTTACATATTTTAGTGCATCACCTAATACAAAGCAAATGTGAATTTTGAGACAAATTAGAAAAAAAAACAATCTAGCACACTAAATAAATCTTATTCTGACGTGGGAGTCCCCTCTGTGTGCTATGATTGTCATTAATGAATAAAGAACTGCTTTGAGCCTATAGCAGGGCAGAACTTAGCTAGGCAGGGAAAACTAAGCTGAATACTGGGAGGAAGAAGGGCAGAGTCAGAGAAAAACCATGGAACCACCAGCAGAGTCAAGCATGCTAAAATTTTGCTTGTAGGCTACTTCCATTTGGTGATACAGATAATAGAAATAGGATAAATTCATATGTAAGAGTTAGCCACTAAGATGCTAGAGCTAATGGGCCAAGCAGTGATTTAATTAATACAGCTTCTGTGTGATTATTTTAGTTCTGGGTAGATGGGAACTAACTAGTGGCTCTCTCCTTTTACAATATTCTGCTCAAGTGATAGTGTAAAGACTCTGAGAATAAGGACATGTGCTTATCCCTAGAAGCAATTTCTGGGATGAATTTTTATTTCCTTAAAAATATTACAGCCTGTGATTTAGGCACCTTGGTTAACTTATCCAACTTAAGATTTCTGAGATCTAGGATGCAGGTCAGAGTTTGACTGTCACCTGTCTAAGAATATATTATTTGACAGAGACAAAATGCTTTATCTCTTTGCTTGCAATATAAAACATAGCTATTTCAGAGAGGAGGATACTTCCTTCAGGAGAAAAGTGATAGATGCTATCACCAGACTTATTGTAGCCCTTCAAATGGGTTTTTTCCATTTTTTTCGAATGGAAAAGATTACATCTTTTATGTTGTTCTTTGTAAACAGTACATAAAAAATTTTGAGACAGTCCACAAGTCCTTGGAGATAAAGAAAGTAGACTTGACCTTAGAAATATAAAGTAATTAAGTGTTATGGAGAATGAGAAGAGAAATAAGGTCTTCTACCTTCCCCAGAACTAATACTTAGACATACACTAACAGAAACACACTACCAAACAAAAAAGAACCATCATAGGAAATTTCTTAGATTATCATCATACCTGAAGCTGCTGCAATCTTTTTCTCTTCAAGATGCACCTCCTTGCTGTTTTGACTGGTGAAGACATTGGTAGAATTAATGCCTGTGCTCTTTTCTGGGGGTAGTTGCTAAAACCCAGGAAACTTATTTCAACACAGGAACAAGAAGCACAGGAGCTTTGTTATCTCACTAGACTGACATCTGTCTGTCGGATCCCAGTACTTACCTTTTCCCCTACCACCACTAAATCTATTTCACAAGAGTTTCTTCTGCCTTGGATTTTTAGATAAAAACATATCATTTTATTAAAAATAGTAAAATATGAATGATATTATTGCCTACATTATTTGTACTTGTATGGCACAAAAATGATTAAATGATGAACTGTATACCTCAAGAAAGGACAATCATATCTCCCTTCAGAGATCTGAACCAGGGTTTGATATTTTATAAGAGCTGACACTCAGGAAATGACCAACTCTAGAAAACAATTACAGGGTGATGTCTACAATCCATTCCTTAACTAGGGGGGTAAGTTAAAATCTCAACAATTTTGAATAATTTTTTAGTAGTTTCAAAAATTTAAAAAGGATCATAGAATTTATCTAATTTAGCTTTCCACTTGAACTTTTAGCCCCATACAAATGCTTTAGTTGTAATGCAAAGCTTAAATACCTTAATGAGACAATTACTCATTTACTTATTATGTAGCCTATTATATCAGGATCTTTGGTTGTAAAACAGTGTATTTCTCTAGAGCCTCCCATCAGTAGGAGGAGAGCTCAGGTCACATAGAATGTTAGGCCTCCTTCTACCATTCTTCTTTCCCAGGCTGCACTTAGCCTCACACATTCAAATGTCTGGTCTAGTCAGCTTTCTTTGAATAAATATTATTTAACTATATAGTTGCTGAAAATATTTCCCTATGGAGATACTGTTGTATCAAACATATTCTTATCACTGTAGAGCGTACAATGACTATGCTGGATAGGCTGGGTCTTTACTTGCTCTCAAAAGACTCCTTTGTATTCCATCCTCTTCCTGTGTAGAAAGGGTAAGGTGATGCAGTCATAGAGGTGAATGTTCATCATGGGATTAATGTCTCTATACTGATAAACATGACAGATATGGTTTTTCCTCTTGCCATATGATAACATAAGAAGACAGGTGCTCCCAAACTGAAGCGTTTGTCCTCACTACGTGCCAAGTCTACTGCTCTTTCTATTTGGAAATCCCAGCACCCAGAAATACATGAATACTTGTTTGCTAAACACTTCATCAATGGTCTTAGCCTTCAGCATCTAGAGCACACAACTATCCATTTTATATTAACCATTAACTCTGCATCTGGCCGCATTGGCAGTCAGGAGTTAGTAGGTGAGAAGAGTACCACATTCTGCATTGCTGCCGCCTTAATCTGTTTGTGTTTCTCCATCCTCCCATTAGCACTGAAGCCAGGCCTCTGCATCCCAGAGCTAATCAAAAACTTTAAACACTCAGACTGTTGCAGGATTCTGTGTTTATCTACTCACTTTATTTAACCATAAATCCTGGAGAATATTATTTCTGACTGCTTTTTTGACATTTTCCTCAACATTTCCATTTCTCTTCTGTTAAATCACTTGCATACACAGGGGATCATGAGAACAATGAACAGCTGAATTAAGGTTTGCTATTAGAGTTGTTTACCTTGGCGCCTCCAGACTAGAACACTGAAACAGCAAACCTAAGATGGTTTCTCTTGAAGACACAGTCACAACAGCAGCTATGTCTTATGTCTCTGCTGCACCACGGAAGGGTCAGCAGTGGCCTTCTGCTTCTCTTCAGATGAAAAATTCACTGATCAAAAGGGTCTTCAATGTTCTGTGTTGCTTGAACATCTGAGATAATCATAAGTAGCAACTATATAAGTTAAATAAGCACAGGCACCAAGTCAAAAATGGAATACACACATTTTCAATAGTTTTGTTCTGGTAGGAGTTTGGCAGAAGTGCTGTAAAGATAATGACAGTGTTACACCTATCCTGTTATACACCATGAGGAAGGGGAGGGACAACACGTACAGATTCCAAAGACTTTGAAAATTCACCATATATGTGGGTCACTGATTGATTGGGACTGCAGGACAAAGACTTGTGAGCCTTTTATCTCCTGATAGTTCTGAGCAGGGGCAGAAGCTGCATTTATAAGCACAGAAATTACAAATTTGTGTTTCCAAGTTATAGTGACAATTTTCACCAATTAAGATTTAGAGATTAGGGACATTGAACGTTCCATCATTTCAATTAATGTATAAAGCAAGATTTTCAATTCACCCAATAAGATTCATTTGTTCCTTCAGTTGTTAGGAACAGCCATAATGTTTCTAAAAACTAAAGATCAATAATGACCTTTCTATAGTTGACAGAGGACCTGGTCAGCCACTGGAAACATTTCAGCTCTTCCAGGGACTGGAAACTTGAACTTGTTTTCACTCTTTAGGAAAAATGGAGTCTGAAGTCATAATGACAGTACTCAGGGGTGGTTTAGCCTGTTCCCTTCAACAGGAAATATGGAAGATCCTTAATGTAAACTTAGTGGGTCTTTATGTCTTCTCTGTTTCAGTTACTAAGTGATCTTGAAGAGTCCAACAACTTCTTTGTGCCTTGGTTTTTTAACTTTGGTGTTAATTAGAAATGTCCCTAGTCCTTGGAATATTGATCCAAAGGAATAAAATGGGGTAATGATAAATTCTTGTTGTATGTATTTGGGGGAAAAAAGTAGAAACAGAGTCAAGAGTTATTATCACATGATATGATCATATGTATATGCATACTTTATGCAAAAAATGTGTTAAATTTTAGTTTTAATTTTAATTATGAGTATATGTATATCTTAGTTAGGATTTCTGTGAAACACCATGAACAAAGAGAAAGTTACAGAGGAAAAGGTTTATTTGGCTTACACTTTAATATCTTTTATCATCAGAAGAAATAAGAAGAGGAACTCAAAAAGAGCAGAATCCGGCAGGCAGAAGATGTTGCAGAGGCCATGGAGGGTGGTGCTTCCTGGCTTGCTTCCCATGGCATGCTCAACCTGCTTTCTTATAGAACCCAGAACCACCAGCCCAAGGATGGCACCATCCTCAATGATTTGGGCCCTTCCCCATCAATCACTAATTAAAAAAATGCATCACAGCTGGCATTTTCTCAGTTTAGGGACATCCATTCAGAGAACTCTAATTTGTGTGTCATGCTGAAAAAAGACTCTCTGACACTGGGTGTACCTGTGCATATGAGTGCAAGTGCTTATGGCGACCAAACAACATCTGATGCTCTGGACCAGGAATAACAGAAATTGTGAACCAGTTGACATGAGTAGGTGCTTGGAACAGAACTGAGGTCTTCTGTAAGAGCAGCATGAATCCTTAACTGCTGAGCCAATACCTTTGGTTGTATGTACAACATTTTGTATATCATTTATCTATACAGCAAACATCTCCTAATAGCTTTTTAGTGTGTGTGTGTGTGTGTGTGTGTGTGTGTGTGTGTGTGTGTTAGTGGAAGATGGTTAAATGGAAGAAGATGTGTTATTAGCATGAACCAACAGACTTACACAGTGTATCTGAGAGTTTGGAACTCACACACACACACAAACACACACACACATACACACACAATGCACCATATTGCTATACATAAATCTGTACACTGTAGGAGCAAATATTTGTTTATAATTTGTAGGAGAAGGAAAATACAATTTCATATCCTAATCTAAATTTTTTACACAACATTTACTTTCAAAACCCAAATTACAGTATATACCTGTCAACTGCTCACTTCTTACTGAGACTCTCAGAAGCATCATCTTCTGTCTGATTCAATGTCGCACAGCAGCAATGGCACTCCTCCATGGCTCTGCTGCAGACAGAATCCTAAATGGCTTTTCTGACACCTGCCCTGCTGGTAAGGGTCTTCAGCAATTCTTCCTTTGGATGACAACTTGGACCCACCAATGTTTGATTTTTTTTTCTGCCTGGTTTTCACAGTTATTAAGTCTCAAAGAAATCACACAGAGGTATACATTAAACATAAACTGATAGGCCCATTAGCTCAGACTTCTTATTAACTCTTATAACTTATATTAGCCCATTATTCTGCTCTATGTTAGCCACGTGGCTTGGTACCTTTTCAGCAAGGCAGTCACATCTTGCTTGCTCTGTGGGTGGATCAGCACTGCAGAATGGACTTCCTTCTTTCTAGAATTCTCTTATCTCATTGACCTGCCTCTACTTCCTCTCTGGTTGTTCTGCTGGTTACTGGCCAATCAGTGTTTATTTAAAATATTATTGACAGGATACAGACCATTGTCCCACAGCACTTCCCCCCCTTTTAAAAAAAATAAAAGCAAGAACTGTGAATCTGATCTCCTTTGTTTAGCTTTTTTCCTGACCATTAGCCATAACAACTTGTAACCAACATTCTAAACAAAGGAAAATATCCATGGTCCATTTTTTTAAACAACATTTTATTATTGATTTCCTTGTGCTATACATTTTTCTATGCTCTCCTTCCTTCCTCTCCCCTACCCTTCAACCCTCTCCCATGGTCCCCTTGCTCCCATTTTACTCAGGAGATTATGTCTTTCTTTACTTCCTTAATACATCCTGCTTTAGATTTTCGACACGCTATCCTACTTATGTGTTTCCAGATGGAAGTTTTTTTTAATTTGTTTATTTATTTAAAATTTCCACTTCCTCCCCACTTCCCTTTTCCCTCCCTCTCTCCCCACCCCCCCCTCCCCAGTCCTCGGAGCAGTCAGTGTTCCCTGCCCCATGGGAAGTCCAAGGTCCTCCCCACTCCATCTAGGTCTAGGAAGGTGAGCATCCAAACAAACCAGGCTCGCACAAAGCCAGTCCATGCAGTAGAATCAAAACCCAGTGCCATTATTCTTGGCTTCTCAGTCAGCCTTCATTGCCAGCCACTTTCAGAGAGTCCAGATTGATTACATGTTAAATGAGTCCCAGTCCAGGTGGCCTTACTGAACTCCCATTAGATCACCGTCTCACTGGGTGGATGCACCCCTTGTAGTCCTGACTTCCTTACTCATGTTCTCCCTCTTTTTGCCCCTCATTTGGACCTTCAGAGCTCAGTCCAGTGATCCAATGTGGGTCTCTGTCTCTATCTCCATCTATCGCCAGATGAAGGTTCTATGGTGATATGCAAGATACTCATCAGTGTGGTTATGGGACAAGGCCAGTTCAGGCACTCTTTCCTCTGTTGCCCAAAGACCTAGCTGGGGACATCTCCTTGGACCTGGGAACCCCTCTAGAGTCAAGTCTCTTGCCAACCCTAAAATGGTTCCCTTAATTAAGATTTTTACTTTCCCGCTCCCATATCCACACTTCCTCCATCCCACCCATCCCATTCCCCCAAGCTATCCCGAATCCTCCCCTTCTCACTTCTCTTTACCCATCTCCTCTTACACCCACCTCAACCACCACCCCCCCCCACCAAACTATTGCCTGGCAATCTTGTCTACTTCCAATATCCAGGAGGATAACATTATGATTTTCTTTGGGTTCACCTTCTTATTTAGTTTTTCTAGGATGGTGAATTATAGGCTCAATGTCATTTATTTATGGCTAGAATCCACTTATGAGTGAGTATATACCATATTGCTCTTTTTGGGTCTAGGTTATTTTACTCAGTAAAGCGTGTTCTATTTCCATCCGTTTGCATGCAAAATTCAAGATGTCATTGTTTTTTACCACAGAGTAAAACTCTAAAGTGTATATGTGCCACACATTCTTTATCCATTCATCTATTGAAGGGCACCTAGGTTGTTTCCAGGTTCTGGCTATTGCAAATAGTGCACCTATGAACATAGTTGAACAAATGCTTTTGTAGTATGATTGGGCATCTCTTGGGTGTATTCCCAAGAGTGGAATTGCTGGGTCCTGAGGGAGGTTGACTCCCAGTTTCCTGAGAAACTGTCACCTTTATTTCCAAAGTGGCTACACAAGATTGCATTCCCACCAACAATGGATGAGTGTTCCCCTCACTCCACATCCTCTCCAGCATAGGTTATCATTGGTGTTTTTGAGTTTAGCTATTCTGACAGGTGTAAGATGGTATCTCAAATTTGTTTTGATTTGTATTTCTCTGATCGCTGAGGAGGGTGAGCATAACCTTAAGTTTCTTTTGGCCATTTGAATTTCTTCTGTTGTGAATTCTCATTTCAGTGCCCCATTTTTTAATTGGGCTAATTAGAGTTTTAGTCTCTAGTTTCTTGAGTTCTTTATATATTTTGGAGATCAGACCTTTGTCTGATTCGGAGTTGGTGAAGGTCTTCTCACAATCAGTAGGATGCCTTTTTGTCTTAATGACAGTGTCGTTTGCATTACAGAAGCTTCTCAGTTTCAGTAGGTCCCATTTATTCAATGTTGCCCTTATTGTCTGTGCTACTGGGGTTTTATATAGGAAGGGGTCTCCTGTGCCCATATGTTGTAGACTACTTCCCACTTTCTCTTCTATCAGGTTCAATATGATCAGATTAATATTGAGGTCTTTAATCCATTTGGACTTGATTTTTGTGCATGGTGATAGATATGGATCTACTTTCATTCTTCTACAGGTTGTCATCCACTTATTAAGGATGCTTTCTTTCCTCCATTGTATAATTTTAGCTCCTTTGTTGAAAATCAGGTGTTCATAGTTTTGGGTTTGTGATTTAATATCCGGGTCTTCGATTCAATTCCATTAGACAACGTCTCTGTTTTGTTTTTTGTTTTTGTTTTTTCTAATACCAAGCTGTTTTCATTACTGTAGCTCTGAGTTTGAAGTCAGGAATGGTAATGCCTCCAAAAGTACTTTTATTGTATAGGATTGTTTTGGCTATTCTGAGTTTTTTGTTTTTCCATATAAACTTGATTATTGTTCTCTCAAGGTCTATGAAGAATTTTGTTGGGATTTTGATGGGGATTGCATTGAATCTATAGATTGTTATTGGTAGAATTGCCACTTTTGCTATGCTGATCCTCCCAGTCCAAGAGCATGGGAGATCCTTCCATTTTCTGGTAGTCTCTTCAATTTCTTTCTTCAAAGCCTTAAAGTTCTTTTCAAAGACTCTGTCATTATCTTGGTTAGAGTTACCCCAAGATACTTTATACTATTTGTGGCTATTGTGAAAGGTGATGTTTCTCTGATTTCTCTCTCTGCTTCTTGATCCTTTGTGTATAGGAGGGCAACTGATTTTTTGGAGTTGATCTTGTATCCTGCCACATTAGTAAAGGTGTTTATCAGCTGTAGGAGTTTTTTGGTAGAGTTTTTGGGGTTCCTTATTTACACTATCATATCATCTGCAAATAATGAAAGTTTGACTTCTTCCTTTCCAATTAGAATCCCCTTGATCTCTTTATGTTGTCTTATTGCTATTACTAGAACTTCAAGCACTATATTTAAGAGGTATGGAGAGTGGACAGCCTTGTTTTGTTCCTGATTTTAGTGGAATGGCTTTGAGTTTCTCTTCATTTATTTTAATGTTAGCTGTCAGCTTGCTGTATATTGGTTTTATTATATTTAGAAATGAACCTTGTATCCCTAATCTCTCCAAGACCTTTTATCATAAAGGGATGTTGAATTTTGTCAAATGCTTTTTCAACATCTAATAAAATGATCATATGGGTTTTTTTTTTGCCTTCAGTCTATTTATATGATGGATTGCGTTGATAGATTTTCATATGTTGAACCGTCCCTGCCTCTCTGGGATGAAGCCTACTTGATCTTAATGTATAATTTTTTTGGATGTGTTCTTGGATTCTGCTTGCCAGTATTTTATTGAGAATTTTTGCATTGATGTTCATGAGTGAGAATGGTCTATAATTCTCTTTTTCAGTTGAGTCTTTGGGTGATTTTGGTATCAGGATGACTGTAGCTTCATAAAAGGTGTTAGGCAATGACTCTTCTGTTTATATTTTGTGAAACACATTAAGGAGCATAGGTATTATCTTTTCTTGGAAGTTCTGATAGAATTCTGCATTGAAACCATCTTGTCCATGGATTTTTTTGGTAGGGAGCTTTCTGACGAGAGCTTCTATTTCCTTGTGACTTACAGGTCTATTTAAACTGCTCCCCTGGTCTTGACTTAATTTTGGTATATGGTATTTATCTAAAAAAGTGTCCATTTCTTTCACATTTTCCAATTTTGTGGCATACAGGCTTTTGTAGTAAGATCTAATGATTCTCTGAATTTCCTCTGTGTCTGTGGTTATGTCCCCCTTTTCATTTCTGATCTTATTAATTTGCATGTTCTCTCTCTGCCGTTTGATTAGTTTGGATAGGGGTTTGTCGATCTTGTTGATTTTCTCCAAGAACCAGCTTTTAGTTTCATTGATTCTTTGGATTGTTTTCTGTGTTTCAATTTTGTTGCCTTCAGCCCTCAGTTTGATTCTTTCCAGTCCTCTTGGGTTAATCTGCTTTTTTTTCTAGAGCTTTCAGGTGTGTTGTTAAGTCTCTAATATGTACTTTCTCCATTTTCTTTATGTGGGCACTTGGAGCTAGGAAGTGCTCTTAGCACTGCTTTCATAGTGTCCCATAGGTTTGGGTATGTTGTGTCTTTATTTTTGTTGAATTCAAGGAAGACTTCCATTTTTTTCTTTATTTCTTCCTTGACCCAGGGATGTTTCAGTAGTTGACTGTTCAGTTTTCATCAGTTTGTAGGCTTTCTGGAGATAGAATTGTTGTTGAATTCTCACTTTATTTCATTGTGATTTGATAGTACATAGGTGGTACTCCAATTTCTTTATATCTATGGATGTTTGCTTTGTTACCAATTATGTGATCAATTTTTGAGAAGGTTCCATGAGATGCTGAGAAGAAGGTATATTCTTTTCTGTTTGAGTGAAATGTTCTATAGATGTCTGTTAAGTCGACTTGGTTCATTACTTCTGTTAGTTCTCTTATTTCTTTGTTAAGTTTCTGTCTGGTTGACCTGTCCATTGGTGAGAGAGGCGTGTTGAAATAACCCACTATTAGAGTATGGGCTTTGATGTATGCTATGAGTTATAGTAATGTTTCTTTTTCATATGTGGGTGCTTTTATATTAGGGGCATAAATATTCAGGATTGAGACTTCCTCCTGATGAATTGTTCCTGTTATGTGTATAAAGTGTCTATCTCCATCTCTTCTGATTGATTTTAGTTTGAAATCAATTTTGTTAGATATTAGTATAGCCACACCCACTTGTTTCTTTGGTTCATTTGATTGGAAAACCTTTTTCCAACCCATTACTCAGAGGTAGTGTCTGCCTTTGAGTTTGAGGTGTGTTTCATGTAGGCAACAGAATGTTGGATCATGATTTTGTATCCATTCTCTTAACCTGTGCCTTTTTATAGTTGAATTGAGTCCATTGATATTAAGTGATATTAGTGATCAGTGGTTGTTAATTCCAGCTATTTTTCCTGGTGGTATTGGTTGTGTGTTTCTCTTCTTTGAGTTGTGTTAGTGGAGGGTTGTCAGATGCTTTTGTTATTCTGGGTGTTCTTGGTTTCCTTGGTTTGTGATTTTCCTTCTAGTATTTTCTGTAAGGCTGGGTTTGTGGCTACGTGTTGTTTAAATCTGTTTTTGTCCTGGAATATCTTGTTTTCTCCATCAATGGTGAATGCAAACTTTGCTGAGTATAGTAGTCTGGGATTGCATCCATGGTCTTTTAGTTTCTGCAGCACATCTATCTAAGACCTTTTTGCTTTCATGGTTTCCATTGAGAAGCCAGGTGTAATTCTGATAGGTTTCCCTTTATGTGTCACTTGACCGTTTTCCCTTGCAGCTCTTACTATTTGTTCTTTATTCTGTATGTTTTGTATTTTGACTATTATATGGCAAGGGGTTGCTTTTTTTTGATCCAGTCTATTTCTGTTTTCTGAATTCTTCTTGTACCTTCATAGGAATATCCTTCTTTAGGTTGGGAAAGTTTTCTTCTATAATTTTGGTGAATATATTTTCTGGGCTTTTGAGCTGTAAATCTTCTTCTTCTACTCCTATTATTCTTAGGTGTGGTCTTTTCACAGTGTCCCAGATTTCCTGGATGTTTTGTGTTAAGAATTTACTGGATTTGTTTTATTATTTAATCAGTGAGTTCATTTCCTCTTTAGTATCTTCAGTGTCTAAGATTCTTTCTTCCATTTCTTGTATTCTGTTAGTAGTACTTGTGTCTGTAGTTCCTGTTCATTTGCCCAAATTTTCCACATCCAGCCTTCCCTTGGTTTGTGTTTTCTTCAATACCTCCATTTTATTTTCCAAGTCTTGAACTGTTTCCCTTACCTGTTTGATTGCTTTTTCTTGGTTTTCTTGGTTATCTTTGAGAGATTTCTTCATTTGTTCTACCTTTTTGTTTGTCATCTCCATTTCTTTAATGCAGTTTTTTACCTCCTGTTTAAGATCCTCTATTATTTTCATAAAATTCAGTTTAATTTCAATTTCTTCTATTTCTTCTGGAGTAGGTTGTTCAATTCTTGTTGCGTGATCCCTGGATTCTGGTGATGTCATGTTGCCTTTCAAGTTGTTAGAGGAATTCTTGCATTGGCGCCTGCCCATCTCTTCCTTCAAATGCAGCCAAGAGAGTCTCGGTGTCTTGGTCCAGTCTTTGCTATGACTGACTCTGGGCGACTGACTCCTCAGTACAGGAGCACGGACTATTTCCCGGTCTGAAAGGTTGTCCTCAGCACAGGCACAGGACTCTTGGAGTTTGAAGGACCCTGCAGACAAAACGGAGAACTCGGCCAGGAGAGAGTTGTGCGGAGGCAAAAAGCCCCTGCAGCTGGAGTTGGAAGTGCTGTGCACTCCTCTTCAGCCAGGGGGGTGCGCACTCACCCCTCTGGGTGGGAAGCCTCAGTGCAGGAGTAGGCACTGTTCCTGGGCCAAGTACCTTGCAGATAATAGGGCCGGTTTGGGGCTTGGGGGTGGGCAGGGATGTGTGGATCAAGGAAGACCCTGCAGCAGGAGGTGAAGGGGCCTAGTGCTTCTTTTCCCATACTTTCCACCCTGCCCCGGGATAGCACCCACTCACCAGTTTGAAAGGTTGTCCTCAACACAGGGATAGGACTCTTGGAGGTGGAAGGACCCAGCGGACAAAAGTGTGAACTCGTGGACAGCAGGAGTTGGAGGTGCCATGCACTCCCCACCGGTCAGGCGGGTGCTCACTTACCCCTCTGGATGGGTAGCCTCAGTGCAGGAGTAGGAACTGTTCCTGGACCAAGGACCTCGCAGACAATTGGGCAGGCTTGGGAGGGGTAGAGGGATGTGTGGAACAAAGAAGCCACTGCAGCAGGAGCTAAAGGGGCCCAGTGCTCCATTCCCAGATGTTCTGCCCCACCCCTCCATGGTCCATTTTTGGGGAATGAAAGTGTAGTTTATCTAGACTACTTCCTGCTGATTGGGGGTGCTGATAATCTTATGGGGACCTAAAGAAAATCTAGAATTATGACCAGTACCTCCAACCAGCAGGAAGTAGCCAGGAAAACTATGCCCAGACTCCCCTCCCAAAAATGGACTAGGGATATTTTTATTTGTTTATAATGTTGGTTACAAGTTTTTATGGCTAATGGTCAGGAGAAAAGACAAACAAAGGAGATCAGATTCAGAGTTCCTGTTTCTTTTTATTAAAAAGAAGGGGGAAGTGCTGTGGGACAATGATCTGTATCCTGTCAATTATATTTTAAATGAAAGCTGATAGGCCAGTAGCCAGGTAGGAAGTATAGGTGGGTAGGAAGTAGAGGCAGGTCAAAGAGAACAGGGGAATACGCGGAAGAAAGATGTTCTTTCTGCAATCCTGATCCAGCCACAGTAGAATCAAAATGTGACTGACTCTCTGAATAAAGGGCTGAGCCACGTGGCTAACATGAACAAGAATAATGAGCTAATGCAATTTATAGAAGTAAATAAGAAGCCTGAGCTACTAGGCCAATCAGTTTATAACTACTGTAGACCTCTGTGTGATTTCTTTGAGACTTAACAACTGTGGGAACTGGGCAGGTCAGAGACCTCTGACAACACACCAAAAAATTGGGACTCTGTTGCTCTGGTATATTATGTCATTTGACCAAAGTAGAGGTATCTAAACTGGCTTAGCAGGGTCACTGGCAAACCGAATGCAAGAACACATTAGAAAAATTATCCATTATGGTCAAGTAAGCTTCATCCCAGAGATGCAGGGCGGGTCAACATATGCAAATCTATCAATGTAATCCATCATATAAATAAACTGAAGTAAAAAACAAAAACAAAAACATCTGATCATTTCATTGGATGCTGAAAAAGCATTTGACAAAATTCAACACCCCTTTATGATAAAGGTGTTGGAGCGATTGGGGATACAAGGAACATACGTAAATATAATAAAAGCTATCTACAGCAAGCCGACAGCTACCATCAAATTGAATGGAGAGAAACTCAAAGCCATTCCATTAAAATCAGGAACACAACAAGGCTGTCCACTCTCTCTATACCTCTTCAATATAGTGCTTGAATTTCTAGCAATAGCAATAAGACAACATAAGGGGATCAAGGGGATTCGAATCGGAAAGGATGAAGTTAAACTTTCGTTATTTGCAGATGATATGATAGTGTACATAAGCGACTCCAAAAACTCTACTAAAGAACTCCTACAGCTGATAAACACCCCAAGAACTCTACCAAAGAACTCCTACAGCTGATAAACACCTTTAGTAATGTGGCAGGATAGAAAATCAACCCCCAAAAATCGGTTGCCCTCCTATACATAAAGGATAAAGAAGCAGAGAGGGACATCAGAGAAACATCACCTTTCACGATAGCCACAAATAGCATAAAATATCTTGGGGTAACTCTAACCAAAGAAGTGAAAGACCTATATGACAAGAACTTTAAGTCTTTGAAGAAAGAAATTGAGGAGGATACCAAAAAATGGAAAGATCTCCCTTGCTCTTGGATTGGGAGAATCAACATAGCAAAAATGGCAGTTCTATCAACAGCAATCTATAGATTGAACGCAATCCACATCAAACTTCTTCATAGACCTTGAGAGAAAAAAAATCAAGTTTATATGGCAAAACAAAAAGCCCAGGATAGCCAAAACAATCTTACACAATAAAGGAACTTCTGGAGGCTCTACCATCCCTGACTTCAAACGCCATTACAGAGCTACGGTATTGAAAACAGGTTGGTATTGGCATAAGAACAGAGAAGTTGACCTATGGAATCGAATCGAAGACCCGGATATTAACCCACAAACCTATGAACACCTAATTTTCAACAAGGGAGCTAAAGGTATACAATGGAAGAAGGACAGCATCTTTAACAAATGGTGCTGGCATAATTGGATGTCAACCTGTAGAAAAAATGAAAGTAGATCCATATCTATCACCATGCACAAAACTCAAGTCCAAATGGATTAAAGACATCAACATTAATCTGTCCACTATGAACCTGATAGAAGAGAAAGTGTGAAATAGTCTACAAGACATAGGCACAGGAGACCACTTCCTAAGTAGAACCCCAGTAGCACAGACAATAAGAGAATCAATGAATAAATGGGACCTCCTGAAACTGAGAAGCTTCTGTAAAGCAAAGGACACTGTCAGTAAGACAAAAAGACTACCTTCCGACTGGGAGAAGATCTTCACTAACCGCTCATCAGACAAAGTTCTGATCTCCAAAAATTACAAAGAACTCAAGAAACTAGACACTAAAACTCTAATTAACCCAATTAAAAAATGGAGTACTGAACTAAACAGAGAATTCACAACAGACGAACTTCGAATGGCCAAAAGACACTTAAGGTCATGTTCAACCTCCTTAGAGATCAGGGAAATGCAAATCAAAACCTCTTTGAGATACCATCTTACACCTGTCAGAATAGCCACACTCAAAAACATCAATGATAGTCTATGCTGGAGAAGATGTGGAGTGAGGGGAACACTCATCCATTGTTGGTGGGAATGCAAACTTGTGCAGCCACTGTGGAAATCAGTGTGGCGTTTTCTCAGGAGTCAACCTCCCTCAGGACCCAGCAATTCCACTCTTGGGAATATACCCAAGAGATGCCCTATCATACTGCAAAAGCATTTGTTCAACTATGTTCATAGCAGCACTATTTGTAATAGCCAGAACCTGGAAACAACCTAGGTGCCCCTCAATAGAAGAATGGTTAAAGAAGGTGTGGAACATATACACATTAGAATTTTACTCAGCGGTAAAAAACAATGACATCTTGAATTTTGCACGCAAATGGATGGAAATAGAAAACGCTTTACTGAGTGAGGTAACCTAGACCCAAAAAGAGGAATATGGTATGTACTCACTCATAAGTGAATTCGAGACATATTAAAGGTCTTTGAGCCTATAATTCGTGATCCTAGAGAAGCTAAATAAGAAGGTGAACCTGAAGAAAATCATATAGTTATCCTCCTGGATCCTGGAAGTAGACAAGATTGCCAGGCAAACTTGGGTGCACGGGGCATGGGGGTGGCGGAAGTAAGGGGAATGGTTAGAGAGAAGGAAGAGGGGGAGGATTGGGAATGGCTTGGGGGAATGTGATGAGGGTGAGGGAGGAAGGATGGATATGGGAGCAGGGAGGTATATATCTCAACTCAGGGAGTCATTTTAGTGTTTGCAAGAGACTTGATTCTGGAGGAGTTCCCAGGCCCAAGGAGAGGTCCCCAGATTGTTCCCTGGGCAGCAGAGGGGAGGGTGCCTGAACTGGCCTTGGCCCGTAACCACAGTGATGAATATTTTGCATATCACCATAGAACCTTCATCTTGTGATGGATGGAGATAAACACAGAGACACAAATTGGAACACTGGACTTAACTCCTTAGGTCCAAATGAGAAGCAGAAGGAGGGAGAACGTGAGCAAGGAAGACAGGATCAGAGAGAACCTTCATCTGACGATGGATGGAGATAGAGACGGAGACCCACATTGGAGCACTGGACTGAGCCCCCAAGGTCCAAATTAGGAGCAGAAGGAGGGAGAACATGAAACAGGAAGTCAGGACCACGAGGGGTGCTTTCACCCATTGATACAAGGGGACTAATCTAATGAGAGCTCACCAAGGCCAGCTGGACTGGGACTGAACGAGCATGTGATCAAACCGGATTCTCTGAATGTGGCTGACATGGGGGCTGACTGAGAAGCCATTGACAATGGCACTGGGTCTTGTTTCGTCTCTATGGACTGGCTTTTTGGGATCCTGGTCCGTTTGGATGTTCACCTTCCTGGACCTGGAGGGAGGGGAGAGGAACTTGAACTTTCCACATGGCAGGAAACCCTTACTGCTCTTAGGACTGGAGAGGGAGGAGGAGAGGGAGTCGGGGGAGCGGAAGGGTATTGGGAGGAGGGGAGGAAGTGGAAACTTTTATAAATAAATAAATAAGTATATTTAAAAAAATTAAAAAGAAGAATAGGGAAGAGGCAGCATGGAATTTTAAATAGGCACATGATGCAATCCTATTTGAGTTTTAGTAAAATACTTAGGTGACCTTGTGCGATACTGATCAGAAGTAGCTTACATGACTATTAGATAAACCAGTTTCACAGTTAGCGTAATCACATCCAGGGGAAGGTGATGGAATGTGGGACTCACTGAGGAAAGGCTAATAAGATAAACATCAGAATACATAAACTAAATATAAAGAATACTGAGCTAAATACTCATGAAAACACTGCTCAATGCAGTGTACGGCTTGAAGGACCAACACACTGCTTAGAGGAGGAAGCAGTTAAAGGCGGAGTACAGGACACACAACTTGTAATAGGTAATGCATATATGCATATTTATAATTTATACATGGCAATTTATTTAATATGCATATTTAGGAATGTGAGTAAGAATCATATTATGACACATAGAGTGTGCCAATATCAACAATAGTTATTACTCTCACATCTAGTTTCTGGTCATAGATACTTTGCAAGGAACATGGCTCATTGTTATAGCTTCATTGCTGCTGCTGTGATGAAACACTGAACAAGATCAACTGTGAAGGCTCAAGTCTATCATCTCAGGTAAGTCACAGCAGGAAATCAAGCAGCCAGTGTCAGCACACCCACCATCAAGAGCAGAGAGAAACACATGTGCCCATGCTGCCTGCTTGCTTGATCTGGGTTGTTTTCTTCACTCTCAGATGGTTCAAGTTCCATTGTGTGGAATGATACCATAAAGAGTAAACTAGGTCAACTAATGATCAAGGGAATCCCATTGACAGATCCACAGGCTAGTCTGATTGAGTTATTTTCTCAGTACACTTTCACAAGTTGACTTTTAAAACACTCACACTCATTGGTAGGGCATGCCTTTAATTCCAGCACTCAGGAGGCAGAGGCAAGTAGATCTCTGTGAGTTTGAGACCAGCCTTGTCTACAGAGCAAGTTTCAAGGCAACCTACAGTATTCAAAGCAACACAGAGAAACTCTGTCTTCTCAAAACAACAACAACAACAACAAAAAACCCACACATATCACACCCACACTCACTGATGTTATTGTCTGAGATAGGGCTTTGCATTGTAGACCAGAGTGCTGGTCTCAAGTGCTGGATTATATCTGTCAGCCATATCAACTGGCCCTAACTCATTTATTATTATTATTATTATTAATATTTAATATTATTATTATTGTTATTATTATTATGTCACTGTAGTGTGGATATGAAATAAGCTTAAAGGAATTCTGTCTATCTTTCCTGTTTTTACTTCAACCACCATGTCCACAGCTACTCTGAAAATCAGAGGTCATTTTGACAACCTCCTACAACTTTTTTGTCCAGCACCTTCAAAATCTTAGTGTAGTCGTGATTAAAGTGGTTGATTGGAAACTGCCCTGGCTTGGACTCCAACTCCCAGCCTGCCAAGTGCTGACCCCTCCCTCGTTAAGGTTAAGACCACTCCTTCAGGCTATTTAGACTTGCGTGGGAAAATGGAACACGTGGTTTGGGTTTGCATGTGCTCTCTCTGTCTTTCCCCTACCATGCCCCCGAGCCACCCAGGATGGCTGTCTATTAAACACGAGAATTTGATGTGTTTTAATCTGGTCTGTTTGGATTTCTTTGTGTTGGCGGAGCAGCTGGTTTTAGGATATTTCCTAACAGTGGTCGCCTCAGATTGTACTTCCACTAGGAACTCATGCTTTTTTCTGATGATGCCCTTACTGCCAACTCAACTGGTTTGGCTGTGTACTTTCCCTGGCACCATTGTCATCCATATTTCTCAGGTGAGTGTTCAGGTCAATTCATTTGGATATGATGTGAACAGTTCAGTATATCACTTTTCCATATTCACACAAGTGCTTATTGATTAGGACCATGATAGTGAACTGCAGCAATGCTCACATTCCACACTGGGAGCTGTCAGCAAGATCCGTGAAGGCAGAATATTATAGGAGGAACGTTCAGTAAGCATATATGATTTTAATTGCCCTACAACACGGTTCCTTCTGGTTTACCAGACGTCCTACTGACACAGTACAACCAGACAACCAGGAGCTCCAATTTGTGTCAGAAAAGGTTAAAAATGTTACGTTTTCCCAGGTGAATTTAACAGTGGGAGAGCTGAGTGGTTACCATGGCAACAGAGGTAGCAGGCGCTAAAGGAGCTGACAGCCTCCACTGGAGCCTGGAGAGGGCTAGGTCTCCTAACAGAGGTGAAGAGAAATGGTTCCCAGACACAAGTTCATTCTCCTTGTTCTCGGACTCAAGGCTCTGACATCAAAAACTACCCAAAGTCTGCTGTGAAAAACACAAACTCATATCCTAGCAGAGTCAGTCTGTGCCGACTTTCTCTGCGTAAGATGTATTTCTTCTTAGCCTGCCCCTCTCCCAACATGAAATGAGGTAGGATTTCAATTCCTCACACCGTACATTGCAGGGGCTGTGGACTTAACTGCTCAGGATGCAGCCTTGCGGTTCAACTGTTGTGGTGCGCACCTATCCTCCAACCACTTGGGACGCAGAGTCAAGAGGACCAAAGATCTAGTTTACCCTTGACTACACAGCCAGTTTGACAATAACCTGGGATACATTAGATCCTGTCTGAAAACTCAATCATGAAGTTAGTCAATGAACTAATAAAAGAAATAAAAATAAAAACAAACCTTACCCTGAATCAATGCCTAACTCAGCCACAGCTGCTCTCTGAGGTTGAATGTGTTCTCATTAAGAGACACTTTGCAATGAAAGGGGACAAAATTTGAGTTTAAAACTCCACAGGAAAACGGCATAGGAAATTTACGTGTATGGAGCTGAAATGAAACTATTTGCCAAAGTATCTCTACTGTTGCGGAGAAAGGAAGACAGTAATGGATCCCTCAGAAATGTGTGCAGGAAAAGTAATGAGACACAGAACCTACTGGCCCCATCACTGTTCAAGTACACACACACGTTCCTCTGTCTCCTTACAATTCAATACAAATGTAATCTTTTCCCATATTCCTATCTGCCATTTGTTGACTTAACTGAGTGAATACTCAAGTGTGTGGGCACTGTATCATTATTTATTTATCTTACTTCCATGATGAGTCTATCTTACACATTGATCTATAAAATCACATTTGAGGATTTTATCACTTCTGATCTAATTCATAATATATTCCAAGATACAATTGTTCTTGGGTTATTTTTTGTGAGTGTTTGTCCTTCATTAATAACTAATTCATCCAGGTTTCACAAAACATAATCCTTTCTTCATTGCACAAGACTAACACATACTCCTGGAATAGTATTGTTATACTAATCATATAGGATGGTAGATTTCCTGTGAGTGATGTTATTTCTGGTATTTTAAACTTATTCTAACAGATGTATTGTAGTGTCATAATGCATGATTATACTACACTTAAACTGATCTTTATAACTTCCAGGGATCAACACACTGTTTAGCTTGGATATGTTATCTACATGCTGCTCTTTGACTTTGTGTACAAATGACTCTTCTTTCTAATTACCTTGGAATATGATTTCTTAGGACCTTATCTGAGTTTATAACTTATGTAAAGGTCAATTGAGGGCTATTGGCCTGAATTTAAAATTAAGTTAATCTTTCTAAGTGGTTCGCATTTCCACTCATTAATCTGTTCTGTATTCCTTTTTTCACTTTTGGTTTTACAGTGTAGCCACTTTATTAGTTTGCATTATGTTTATCAGGTATCTGAAAAATATGAACCAGTGTGTTACACTTTGCTTAGCTACTCTTTTGTTCATCCCAAATAAAATTATTCTAAAGATATTTTATTATAAACTGTCTTTCTAATTTTGTATTGTTTTTGTTTTTGAAGCAGTTTCAGCATCCATCATTTTAATTTCCAGTGTTCTTCCTCTTTTATCTGCTTTCCTCTGCTTTCTGAATAGACCTGGTGCTGAGGGCATTTAGACTTCATGTTTCTTCTTCCCTATGTGCAGTTTACAATGGGTCAGAATCTGTGACTTCAGGCAGGCATGTTGGATCTTTTGATTGACGTTATTCTGGAGGTCTTTGCGCATGAATGTGGTTGAAAGAGGGATATTTCCCTTAGGTTCAACTCTTCTGAGTGTATCATAAGAAAGTTTACCAGCTCTGCAAAAACTGCTGAAATGGTCATGTTTCTTTAAAGTGACAGTCTAACTTGCATTAGTTAATGTGAGGACAAGCTATGTTTCTGTAGTTGGAATGAAAATTTTCTAATAACTTTAATTCATTCTTATTATCAGTATATTTCACTTTTGAAATTTTTAAAGGAATTTATATTTATATGCATATTTAAGAGAAGACTTTTTTCTAAATTCCACTTCTCCAAGTATTGGGGTCAGGTTTCATATGATACAATAGAAGATTTTAGAAATTTCCCATAATATAAAGTTTATGAAATAGTTACATTAATTTGTATTAAAATGATTTCTTAGACTCATTTTATACACCATCTAGTTTTCTTTGTGGGTATATTTTATGTGGTTATCTTTTAAATAACAGAAAAATACTCATATTTTCTCTTTTATCTGATGCCTCTTTGTAAATTTCTCTATATAGAGACATACTATTAACTTAAAAGGGTTTTTATAATATTCATTTATTTATTAACTTATTTCATTGTTATCTAATGATTCTGGATTATGCTGACCTCCATTACTGTTGAAATATGCATATTAGCTTGTAGTTCCTTGTTTGTGTATGGTGTTTGCTGCTCTTTGTACTCTCAAGGTTTTCACTTTGTCTCAATTTTTCTCACTTGTACTATTACATGGAGATGGTTTTGTCTGTATGACAGCTGTATTTGCTTATATTTCTGAATCTCTGTATTAATGCCTTCTATTAATTTTAGAAAGTTATAAGATTCAAATTTCTACTCAGCTTTTCTCCTTTATTTGTTTTTGCTCATAAAAGCAAAACTATGCATGTATTAACACATTGTACTAATTCACAGGTCTCAGAATATTGCTTTCTAACGTTATATACACACTAGGGACACATGCCAGATGATATTTTCCTCTTTCTTTATAATAATACTATATTCCAGCTGCTTAAATCTTTTTAGTTTCTCAGAAAATTAGTGCACATCTACTTTTTGCCTTATTTATCAAAGAATCAGTCCTTACAAGTCTAGGAATTTTAGTGCTACAAAATCAGTGTTTAGTTTAGATATCTGTATCTCTGTTCATGACTGAAGCTGAACTGTCAACCCATGTTTCTGTACTCACCCATCATTAGAGAATTATAATTAGCTCTTTTATTAGTCAATTATAGATAATTTCTCAGTGTTGTGAACAAGTCAAGTTCAAGCTGATATAGAATCTGAGGCTATAGAAATGCACGTCTCCACCTTCCTATGTTGCTAACAACATTGCTGGATTTTCTTTTTCTCCTTGGAGGACAGTTTGGAGAAGATTGTTCCTCTCCACATAGCATCATTGATGTCCAGGATGTGAGCAGACACTGTTGTCCACCGTCATGATTCCCAAACAGGTTTTTCTTCTGTACTCACCTTAGCTCTCTGGCTTTGGAATACTTTGGTTACTTTAAAAAAGGACCGCAGAACTGAGGCTACTTTACGAGCTGTTCATGGATGTCCTCTCCTGCTACACAGTGCTTCATGTTTCTGCTACAGTTTGTAGTAAGCTGTAGATTTACAAACTAGGTCTGTCATCTTCATAATTCTATAGACACCTGCTAATGGGATTCCTTTTCTGTCAAGGAACAGATTAGAAGCATTTTCTATTCATTTAATTTCATGTTAGCTTTAATGTAGTAGTATATTCCCACTACTTTTCCTTCTTAGGTGAATTATTTTAGGCTCTAATAGAAAGCATTGACCATTTATAGCCAATCCTATTTAAAATAAGGAATGCAACTCTGAGTTTTATTCCGTCTCAGGATTGTAATAAAAAAAACAGACATTTGTTCCAATTTAGCTTAAGATTGCTACTTAGCTTCACAGTCTCTCCGGGACCTCTTCTTTTATTCTTAGTTGGAAAAATACTAAAGTAAGAAAAGTGTTTCTAAACCTGATCATTTTGAGTGACTTCAAGCCTTCCTAGAAATAAATGCCAAGTAAATCTCTTACCCTCTTATGTCCTCAAACATATTTTTTATTTCTTTTCATGACTCAATAGCTGTTTCTAGTGAGAGGGTTGTTCAAGTGAATTTATTATGTTGTTTCTAAATCTATTATCATGTACCTCTAAATAACTTTGGGTCAATTTAATTCTATTGGTACATAATTACACAACAAATGGCTGTTGATTCTAAAAGACTAGAACACATTTCATTTTAATCACCATGCATTTCTGGTATAACAACTTGTATATTAATTAATAAAGAATGGGCAGTTATTGATAATAATATTTGATCTGTTAATAAGAGATTAAAGAACATGTATAGTAAATATTTAAATAAACTCAACAGTGCAATCCCAATGATATTAGCAAACCTGTCTTGTAAAAGAATGATATTGAAAGAAAACGTACAAATTCCAGCTTTAGTCATAAATCTAATTGTCAGCTCTAGTCATGATTCCAGAATTACTGTATTCATCATCATTAGTCTCTGGTGTTTCTAGCAAACTGTGATTTGTAGTTCTCACCTGCCTCACTGTATCCTCAGAAATCATAAAATGGCCTCCTACTGTTGACTAACAGCAGACTTTACTGATTATAATATTCTGGTGCATAATGTAGACACAAGGAAGTTATTTTCTGAATAGATTGTGTTTACTGATTCCATAACTTGTTTCCTTCTGGTCTTTACTTGATGCTTCTTAAAGACCCACCCACTTAATGCATCCATCAGCTGTCTAGTTCTATGTTTGTTATAAAATAATTTCTTACCTAAATGCTTTGACTAAGTTAATGCATTCTTCTCATGGAAAATGTGTTTTCTATAGTTTATCTATAAAACTCATTAAGTTTAATTTAAAATATATTTATTCTCACTAGAAAATGGATCTGCTAAGATTACTCAGTCATCATGATAAATTACTGCTCTTATAGAAGATTTAGGATAGTTTTCTAATCCCAGAGAATCAGATGCCTCTTTTGGCTTCTGAGTTCTCCATGTAGGCATGTGTTGCACATATACACCTACAAATAAATTGGTCAGAAACATAAAAATAAAATACATATGTTTAATTTAAGTAAAATATAAGGTGCATGAATTGTACAATCTCTGATAGTAAATATGATTGCCTACTCTATTATTTCTAGAGTCCCCTAAAATATGTACCTCTGGGCATGCTTCTGAGGGCTCATCTAAAGTAGGTTAGTCTCTAGCATGCCTGGCAAGGCTCATCAAAAGTAAGTTAGTCTCTAGCATGCTTGGGTGGAGTTAACTGAAGTAGGTGAATCTCTAGCAAGCTTGTAGTACTTATATAAAGTAGGTTAGTCTCTAGTGTGCTTGTGAGTGCTTATATAAAGGAAGTTAGTCTCTAGCATCCTTGAGAAGGCTTATCTTAATTAGGTTAACAGAGATGGGAAGACCCATCTGAAATGCAGGCAGCACTATTCATGGACTGGGGTCCTTGGGCAGAATCATATATGGATCATTGGAAAAGAAAACATGGACACAGAGCTGAACAATAGCATTCATCTCTTTCTGCTTCATGATTGTGGAGGAGTGTTACCAAATCCTACCTCAAGCTCTCCTGTCACCATGACATCCCTGCTGTGACCTTCTTCTACAAGCCCAAATCGTCCCACTTTCTTTAATTTGCTTTTAACCCAGTATTTTCTAACAGTGAGGAGGTGTGCAACTATAACACAGTTTTTCAATTTTTAAGTGCAATTCACTGGCAGTAAAATGGTCATGCCAAGCGTTACCATCATCATTTCTTTCAAAATTCTGTAATCATAAAGGATAACACTGTCATTTCACATGTGTTCCATTAAAGTTCCACTATGTCCTATTTTTCAGCTTGGGTGAGTGACATTCTAATTTCTGTCTGAACAAATGAGGCTCTTTTCACTCCACCCTCTAAGCATTCTGTTTTTATGATTGACTGATTTTAAGACCCTGAGGATTTATTCAGGTTATCCTATATCAGAACTGTTTGGGAGACCACAGATATGAGCCTGTTCCAGCCTGACTAAAGGTCACAGAGTTTCAGCTTATTTTTGCTCTTTCAAAGTTGTTGCCAACAGGTATGGGCACAAACAAGAGATCCTGACCTAGGGTGTGATTAATTAGCATTTTGAGCATAGAAGTGGATTTGCTCTACCTGGACCAAAGGTCAGAGAATTCAAGTCTATTCTTTATATCATGTTAATGAAGTCTATTGCCCCCACCTCCCCATTTGGAGTGAAGTATATAAGCATGTAGAAAATAAATGTGAGTGGTTCAGTATTCACTGAATGACTTGGTGCTGTTCTGTGTTTCTGTCTCTTATTTTTCTCATATCTCTGTTTCTTTTGTTTAATAATTCTAATCCTCATGCTCCTAGACTGGAAGATGTCAATTCCTCAAGGCTGGAGCTCAACAGATGTCACCCCAACATGTGGATTCTGACATATCTGCTTTCCTTTTAAGGGCTGGGCACTGTCCCTTTCCATGCATGCACAACTACTTACAAAAGAATCTGCTAATAACTTCTTGAGTTTGTTTTCCCAGATGCTTAATTTTGGGTAATTGTCTGACACAGTTATTCACCTTCTTATTGCCCATGAAACCCCTACAGTTCTGATTAAACACCAGCACTACTGCCCCTTGGGCATCTTCAATCAATCACCACCATTTATGGAACTTAGAATGTCCTCAACCCATTTGAAGAAGTTTTCTTTTCACACAGTCTCCTGCAATGTATCCTTTGACGTTGTCTCATATGGCAGAACTCTGTTCTTTAGGTATGTTGTTTCTATTGACATTTTGAAATGAGAATAGTTGAGCTAACCCACAGGACATCATCAATGACTAGGCCTACCACCATGCTTATTTGTAAAGAGTAATACCATGAACTTCCAGTCTCTCGCTTCCATATGTATCCTACTATATGAAAGTGGTCATGAGACAGGTGTTAGAATATAGAGAAGGTAGAGATTTGACTGGGCATTCATCCCATTGATGCATCTATCACAAGGATGTCACAAGTACTGGAGTGAAATTTCTGGTCAAGTACTCATTTTCTCAACCTTTTTTTTCTATAAAGTACCCCTCACCCAGGTTCCCATAAGTAAAGTCTCACCCATTCTCTGTAAATATTGTTTAACCCATCCACTTATAAGCACCCCTAGAAGACTCACTGGCTCACCAAGTAGGACTTGTCTAGAAATGTTGCTTGGGGATGTCCCTGATGCTTGATTTGGAAGGAAAATATATTTGTTCAATAACCCCAAAGAATACCCTCAAGATCCTATTTCACAGTATACTAATACTAGGAAATAATTCATTTGAGGAGTTAATTTTGGCAGAAAGCTAGAGCTTTTACTAATAAACTGGTATCTCTCTCCTTCATGTCTCTCTCTCTTTCTCTCTCTCTCTCTCTCTCTCTCTCTCTGTGTGTGTGTGTTTGTGTGTGTGTGTGTTTCAATGGGAAAGCTTTGATCTCCCTTGTTTGATCCTTGTTCATCTACAATGAACCAGAGCTCTCCAGTGGAAAATTCACCTTCAAATATAAGATATTGGCTATGAATGGTAAAATTCTGATAGATATCTGGTTTGTCTGAAAGGCAAAACTCATAAACATCAACTGTCTACGTCCAAACTTTCATAGACAACAGATTCCTTCAGAGATAAGTTCTTTTTCTTCTTATTTGTCATTGCTTATTATTTACAGTACTTTATCCCTCTTCCTCTTCTCGTTCAAACCCATTCAAATTTCACACACCCTCCTCCTACTAAAATTCATAACCTTATTTACTTTATTATTCTTTAAAATTTAGTTTCCCTTTTATTCAATATAGATAATTTTCTCACTCGATATAATATAAATACAGTTCTGTAAGGTAAAAGGGACAACTGGAGCAGGAAACAAACCAATCACTGAGCACCCTGACTCTGAACACAGAGTCAGAGAAAGAAACACACCCTGGATTTGAGACCTGGGCCAGAATGAGAAACATCTTTATCCCTGAACTCAGAACTAAAGACATGTGCCCTGGCTCTGAAACTAGTATCAAAGAAACACACTTTGTCTCTGGAATCAGAGCCAGTGAAAGAAATATGCCCTGGTCCTAGGATTTGAGTCAAAAAGATAAAAATTACTAGTAAAAGAAACAGTTTGGCCATGAAGTCTGAACCATTTCTATCCCTGACCAGTTAAACTGAACAGTCCTTGAACAGGGAAAAACTAAACAGTCCCCCTTCTCCCTGGGTAAACTCTGCTTCTAAGAAGCCCTATATAAGCCTCTTCACCCCTTCAGTTAAGAGCTGCCATTAATCCCTCCCTGGCAGAGGAAGTCACTCTCCTAGACTCCTTCTTCCCAAATAAATTTCTCTCAAAAGAGTCTTAGGCGACAAGACAACCTTCATTCAATGTACCAGAGCAGAAGAACCTGGTTGGGATGTCCCTTAAATGACTGAGATGAAAAACCTTGTTGAGAAGCTCCCAGGGGACCTCAGCAAGGTGGAGCAGAACAGAAGAACCTTGCTAGGATGCTCCTTAAGGGGGCTGAGCAAGGCCAGCGGCGGGGGTGGGGTGGAGGGTTGTTAACAACTTTTGCCTGGAGCTGGGGGAGATTGCTACATTTCTTCAGGGGGCTTCCCTTAACAGAGTATTAGCAAATGAAACATCTTGGGCCAGATAAGCAGATAGCTCAGCTAGGATGCTCCTGTAAGGGAACAGAATAGAACTCATCTGTAGCAGTTCTCCATGGGAAGGACAGAATTCCCTGCAGAGAAACTATCCCCCACTGCATCCTAGCAGTTGAGTTGTGTGATTGTTTTCTTCAGTAATGTGTTCTTGCTGTAAGTTTGTGAAAAGAAGCCTGGGCTTAAAATAAATACTTTAAAATAAGCCAAAGGCTAGGGCTGAAGAGATGGAATAAGTTAAGAGCACTTGCTGCTTTTTCGGAGGACTATGTTGATACCTATCACCCACATGAAGCATAACAACTATGTGTAAGTACAGTTCCCAGGGATTTGAGATCATGTCATGGACTCTGAGTGCAACAGAGCAAGCCTATGGTACCCAAACCCATATGCAAAAATACCCCACTAATGCACAGAAAATAAAATGATAACTATTTGACATCACATTATTGTCATTTAAATAATAAAATGACAAAATAATAAAAAATAAAATAATAAACAAATAATAAACAAATATTATAATAAACAAATAATAAAAATTTGTTATTATAAAAAATTGTCCGAGTCAAACGGCAATATCAGTGGCTAACCTCATACTTGTTAGCAATTTTTAATCTGGGTTTCTGGTGCCCTCTGCCATACAGCAAAGCAATGTCTTCCTGTAGACAAGCTGTCCATGCAATTGATGTATGTCATGAAAATAGTCTCAAGTAGGATCTCAACCTGTTTTGGTATTTTTGAATATAGAAATAGGAGAGCTTGAAATCTGAAATTCAGTCAAATGAACTATAAAAATGACCACTGTCAGTAGAACCTCACATTCATATTTGTTTGTTTACAAACACTCATATATTATTGGGTCATGATTCATCTTGTTCAAGAGTTTATTTCACTTTAGGTATTTACATGAAAAACTGTACTAACAGAACAGTCATAGAAGACTCTACATGGCTAGATGTTTTGGTAGTGTTAAGGCTCACAAACTGAAATAAGTTCATAATTAGTTTAGCATGATTGCTCACATAATTTAGTACAATGAATAAAAGAATTTCTACATACTGAAAGTGGCTTTATTTCTGACTCTACGTTTGAAGAATTTCAAAGTACTGCAGAATCAGGCCTCTCATGGCATTTTCTACACATCTTTATCTTGGTTTGCATTTCGTTTTCTATGTATTTAAAAGTATTATATTCAAGATAACTCTTTTATTTATATGCAAAAGCTAACAAAATTAAAAAAAATTGATACAAAATATAAACAAAGAATAGATTCTGAAGGTGTTAGAGCCACAGAAAATTTCTCCTAAGTCTTTGGTTTAAAAATAAATTTGATTAATAAAAACAAGTAAAGAGTGAAAAGATAATTCATGGAGTTAGGAAGTATATGTTAGGAGAGGAAATGCACTACTTTCTAACCTGGGTGCCCATAATTCAATAAAGACTGACTGGACTGTAGGTGCCCTAGGAATAGAAAATGCTATCTCAAGTTGAAGAGCAAACAAATCATATGATTGTTAAGGATTTCTGTAACATTATAGTGAAGTTTGAAACAGAAGTTAATTAATTTGAGATGTGAGTTATCCAAGTGTTAATAAAATATAAAATTGGTAGCTGATGGAAGAGGGAATGTCTTATTCCTTTAATATTTTGGCTCCTGGTAAATCTATGTGCTGCTGTGGAATGTACTATTCTCAAGGGCACACAGGATCACTAATAGGTCTAGAAAAGTAATTACATCAAGAGGGGAAAGAGCATAAAGTTGAGTGGGTAGTAAGATTTAGGGAGCTCTTGAAGGAATTGAGGGTTAAAGGTGATTATAGTAAAAATATTTGGTATATAAAGATATTTTCAAAAAAGCATGTAATAAATCTTCAATTCATATTCCACCATGGAAAAAAATAGTTTGGAAATTAACTCAAGGTTTATCATTCCAGAGCGGTTTTTTGAGAGTTTTCTAGCCTTCCCTCTTAAGGCCCATTTCTGCATTCTTATTTATCTAATTGCTACCTGTTATGGGATATTTATACACTGTGTGAATGTGTATTGTTGTGATTGGCATAATAAAATGCTGAATGGTGATGAATCTAGGAATGAGAAAGATGCCAGAGTACATAGAGAAGAAACAGGAGGTGCAAGGTAAAAGAGAGGTCATGAGGCAAAATATAGATTAATATAAATGTGTTAATTTAAGTTATGAGTGTCTTAGTGCAGAAAAATGATTGTAGACACCTTTAACCCCAGATCTGAGGGAGGCAGAGTCAAGCAGATCTCTATGAGTTTGAGCTCAGCCTGGTCTAGAGTGAGTTCCAGAACAGTCCGAGATATACAGAAGTACACAGTCTTGAAAAACCAAAAGTATAAAAAGGGTGACTTAGGACCAAATGAGATACAGACTGAGCTTTCATAATTAATTAGAATCTCTGTGTCATTATCTGGGAGCTGGCTGGCAGTACAGCAAATGTCTTTTTCTATAAGGTGCCAAACATGAGTCATGTATTTCCTCATAAGGTCTGATAAACAATCTCTCAGATAGGCTTGGCATACAAAGGTATAGTTCTTTTAAGAGGTACTGCTATAAAGCACGTAAATGGGGTTTATGATTGGTGGTCAGCCTGCTACTCAGTGGTAGTGAAATGGCATTTCTAGGTAGAAATGGCAACTGGAGCTGAGGCCAATAGACAGCTCTAGACCAGGCCTGCAAGCTTGAGTCTCCACTTGCTTCAACATGACAGGGGTAGAGCCAGCCTCCAAGTCCTGTTCTAGTATCATAGGGCCTACCTGTTGCTTAACAATTTAAGGTTTGATTCATGCACCAGAGAACACTGCAATGTGCACCTGCAGGTGTTCAGTAAATTCATATCCAGATAGAGGAAAAAAACCTCTGAATAAATATGATATGCCTTAAAATGTATTTAGATGTTAAAGAAAATCGATATAGGCAGTCATAAAAATAACTTTTTCAAAATAATAAAATAAATTCTTTAAAGAAAAAGTAAATTAAGACTTTTTTAAAAACCCAGCCACATAAAGATGCATTTTCAGTAAAAAATGATCAGAATCCAATAAAGACAAGTATCCCAGGTGACCCAGTCTCTCAGAATGCCTCTATTACAGTGTTCTAAAAATTTATATGCAAAACAATTTCAAAGCTGTTAGGTAAGATGGGTCAGCCTCAGGCACTAGGCCAGTCAGGACTTCAGATAAACCCTAGATTTTCACATTACACTACACAAAGACCAGACAGCAAATGTTACATGACTTGACCATTATCTCAATTTTTTTCAAGGTCTCTTGAAGATCCCATCATTCTCAGACAACGAAACCAATCTTGAAATCACAACACCCACATTCCCAAGAAAGAGGTGGAGTGTATAATTTGTGATCATTCAATGGATTATGGATGTTTTATCATCATGACTAATTATTATTAGTCATGGTCAGGTAGAAAGTAGAACACAGTAAATTAGATTCTGGGATCTCTTCCTGAAGGAAAAAATTGGGGGATATAGTATAGAAATAATAGAAAAAAATGATAGGTTAGTGAATCTACTTCTAAACCAGAAAGCAACTACAAGTCTTAAATATTTTACATTAAATATTTTACATTGTATAGATTTTTGTACACTGATAAAATTTAAGGTTATTTTTGCTATATGGTATATAGGTTTCAATTATTTTTGTGGTATTTTACTTATGCAGTTTATTTTAAACTGTAAAGTTCTAGTTCTTAAAATCTACTTAAAATAACTAAGAAATACAGGTTAAAAGTTGATTATCTAAAATAATCAAACTTATAGTCATTTTATATAAGTTTTCAAGGTCAAAATATTTTGAATAAATATGTGGTCATCAAACATTTCAAAGACCTACATAATATAAAATTTTAATGTTTTAATATCAAGGCTTTTCATGACCATGATGTTGACTGAAGTTTCTGTCCTACCCGGTCCCACAGTAATTCAGTCCCAAAGACACACACAAGTAGTAAATTATTCATAAACTGGTTGGTCTATTAGTTCAGGTCTTATTAACTCTTTCTTATATCTTATATTAGTCCATTATTCTTGTCTCTGTTAACCATGTGTTTTGGTACCTTTCATCAGTGAGGCATTCTCATCTTTTTTCCTCTCTTTCTGAGTGACGAATGCAGACTGAGCTTTCTTCTTTCCAGAATTCTTTTGTTTGTGTTGATCTACCTCTACTTCCCACCTGGCTACTGGCCAAACCACATCTTAATAAAACCAATACAAGTGACAAGATAAAAGGCCATTGTCCCACAGCACCAGGAGACAGACACATCTGCTCCTGGCAGAACTATTTTACTTAAAAAAATAAAATAAAAGATGATGGACATTGGAGTCTTATATTCCTTTGGGTCTGGTCCCTTTAAGAGCTAACCACGTCCACTCCCAGCCACTTCTGACGTCCCTTGACACCATCTTAACTCTTTCTCTTTTGTCCCCCATCTCTTGGCGTGTGCACACGTGTCTCTGTGTCTCTCTATGCTTGTCTCCATGTCTCTCTGTCTCTCTCTTTTTAAGTAATAAATGTCTCCCTCTTCTTTAAGTAATAAATATTTAGCTTATTCTTAGCCTTATGTCTATTTACTATGTCCTGTGAGCCTTTTATCCGCTGTACCCGCCCGCATGACTCTCCCGCCGCATGGCGGGACCAGCCTGCCACCCTGGAGATCTTGAAGGGACCCACAGCCATCCTTGTCAGACTAAGGCTGCTCTGCAAGCCTGACAGGGAACATGCCTGCCTTTTAAAGAATAATAGAGTCTACTGTCAGTGTGGCAAAGCTAACCATTTGGGCCAGAAACTGCCCTTCCCTTGACTGCTGACAGTAAGATGCCCAAACTGGAAAAGAAAGACACAAAAGAAAGTGATTGCTGGACTTTTCTAAGACAAGGTATAACAGTCCTTGAAAATTTCTGCTTCACAGAAAAGTCTGTCAGATATTCTAGGTCCATAGGCCAAAGACTGATATCCCAACACTGCAGAGAATCCTGGGAGTGCCTATCCAAGAATCCAGATGTCTCTGTGTTTTGTTAGTTTTGGAAGTTGCTTGCTCTGTACTTTATGTTTAATCAGGTAATATTATAACCTCTCAGGTCTCTGTTGAGGCTAAAGATAAGATAGTAATGTTTTACAATTGCTCTAGCTACCAAATTTTTAAAAATGAACTTAAATAAGAGATATAAAGTTTATGAAGTTAAAAAACATAAAAGCTCAGGTTGCTCATCTAGGATGTTTTAAGGTCTAAAAAGATAATTTTAGAATGGTAGTACAACTTATGACAGAAATAGTTTAGACACAAACATTTGGATTCACTAAGATTGAAGAGAAAATACAATACTTTCTTTGAATTTGCCAAATACAAATGAACTGGACATTAGAAATGCAATTCATCTGTGATAATTTTTCTTATTCTATATAGTTTTACTATGTTGAGGTAAAACTCTTCTTTCTATTTAGACAAAACATAAATGATAATTGTTCTTATTGTGTATATTTTACTGTGTTAGTATCAAGACCTTACTTTTTTTAGACAGAAAGGAAAAATTTTATGGAAAAATTGTACACTATGTAAAGGTATATTACTGTGATTGGTGTAATGAAAAGCTAAATGGCCAGTAGCTGAACAAGAAGAATATGTGGGATGTTTAGGCACATTGAGAGAAAGTAGAAGATGATTCTATGCATGTGAGAGATGCCAGTGAGCGTGGAGTAAAACAGGAGGTATGAGATAAAAGAGAAAAAACAGTGAAAGATAAATGATACAATAATAAAAAAACAGGAAACAAAATGTAAATTAATATAAATGAGTTAATTTAAGTTATAACAGCAAATTAGAAAAAAGCTTAAGCCATAGGCCAAGTTTACATAAGCAATAAGTTTGTGTGTGAAACATACCCAAATTTATAGGACACAATAAAAACAATATTAAGAAGAAATTTCATTGCACTAAATGTCTACATAATAAAGCTGGCAAAATTCCACACTAGTGAAATAACACAACATTTAAAAACTTTAGAGCAAAAAGAATCAAAATCATTCAAAGGAACTAGATGGCAGGAATTATTCAAATTGAGAACTGAAATAAATAAAATAGAAACAAAGAAAACAAGACAAAAAAAAATCAATGAGGCAATCAAATGGTTCTTTGAGAAAATCAACGAAATAGACAAACCTTGATCCAAACTAACCATAAGGCAAAGAGATAATATCCAAGTTAACAAAAACAGACATGCAGGAAATCCAGAGAATCGCCAGGTCATATTTCAAAAACCTGTACTCCACAAAATTGGAAAACTTAAAAGAAATAGACAATTTCCTGACAAATATAATTTATCAAAAACAAATCAAGACCAGGTTAAATAAAGCAAATATTAAATAGAACTGTAACTGCTAAAGAAAGAGAAACAGTCAGAAAAAGTCTTGCAAACAAAAAATTCCGGGACCAGATGGTTTCAGCTCAGAATTCTATAAGATTTTCAAAGGAGAACTAATACCAATACTCTTCAAATTATTCCACACACTAGAAACAGAAGGAACATTACCAAACTCTTTTTATGAGGCTTCAATTACCCTGATAACCAAACCACAAAAAGATATTACTAAGGAAGAGAATTACATACCAATCTCACTCATGAACATTAATCCAAAAATACTCAATAAAAAACTGGCAAATCAAATCCAAGAACACATCAGAACCATCCTCCACCATGATCAACTTGACTTCATTCCAGAGATGCAGGGAAGGCTCAACATATGAAAATCTGCCAATGTAATCCATCATATAAGCAAACTAAAGAATAAAAACCACATGATCATACTATTAAATGTTGAAAAAGCTTTCAACAAAATACAACATCCCTTCAAAATAAAGGTCTTAGAGAGAGCAGAGATACAAGGAACATACCTAAACATAATAAAGGCAATATACAGCAAGCCAAGAGCCAGCATCAAACTAAATGGAGAGAAGCTCAAAGGGATCCCATTGAAATCAGGAACAAGACAAGGTTGTCCACTCTCTATATATCTATTTAATATATATATATATATATATATATGAGGTTCTAGCTAGAGCAATAAGACACCAAAAGGAGATCAAGAAGATACAAATTGTAAAAGAAGTCAAACTCTCACTACTTTCATATAAAAAAAAAAAACAAAAATTCTACCAAGGAACTCCTACAACTCATAATCACCTTCAGTAATGTAGCAGTATACAAGATTAACTCAAAAAAATCAGTAGCCCTCCTGAAAATGGGCTGGGAAAGAAATCCAAGAAATAGCATCCTTCACAATACCACAAGTAGCATAAAATATCTCATAGTAACTGTAATAAAAAAAAAGTGGAAAACTTGTATGACAAGAACATTAAATCTTTGAAGAAAGAAATTGAAAAGACACCAGAAAGTAGAAAGATTTCCCATGCTCTTTGGTAGGTAGAAATTACATAGTAAAAATGGTAAACTTACAGAAAGCAATCTACATATTCAATTCAATGCCCATCAAAATTCTAGAAAAAATTTTAACAGACCTTGAAAAAAGGTACTAAACTTCATATGGAAAAGCAAAAAAAAACGGAGATAGACAAAACAATCCTGTAAAATAAAAGAACTTCTGGAGGCATCACAATCCCTGACTTCAACTCTACTACAGAGCTACAGTACTGAAAACAGTCTGGTATTGGCATAAAATCAGATATGAGGACCAATGAAACTGAATCAAAGACCCAGATATTAATTCACACACGTATGAACACCTGATTTTTGACAAAGAAACAAAAAATATAAAATGGAAACAAGAACGAATATGTAACAAATGGTGCTATCTTAACTGGATATCAATATGTAGAAGAATGAAAATAGATCCACATCTATCACCATGCACAAAACTCAAATTGAATGAATCAAAGACCTCAACATTAATCCAGCCACACTGAACATCATAGAAGAGAAAGTGGGGAGTACACTTGAATGCATTGGCACAGGTGACCACTTCCTAAATATATCCCCAGTAGCACACACACTGAGAGAAACATTTAATTAATGGGACCTCCTGAAACTAAACAGCTTCTCTAAAGCAAAGACATGGTCAACAAGACAAAATGGCAGCCTTCAGAATGGGAAAAGATTTTCACCAACTCCACATCAGACAGAGGTCTGATCTCTAAAATATACAAAGAACTCAATAAATTGTCATCAAAAGAACATACAATCCATTAAAAAATGTAATACATTTTAAACAGAGAACTCTCAACAGAAGAATCTTAAATGACTGAAAGACACTTAGGGAAATGCTCCACATCTTTAGTAAGCAGAGAAATGTAAATCAAAACACCTCTGAAATTTCATGTTACACCTGTAAGAATGACCAAGAACAAAAACACTGATCATAACTTATGTTTAAGAGGTTGTAGGGTAAAGGAAACATTCCTGCAATGCTGGTGGGGGTGAAAGCTGGTACAGCCCCTTGAATATCAATATGGTAATCAGAAAATTGGAAACAACTTTTCTCAAGACCCAGCAATACCACTTTTGGGTATCATACCATAAAGATATGTGCTCAACTATGTTCATAGCAGCATTGTTTGTCATAGCCAGATCTGGAAACAACCTAAATGCCCCTCAAGTAAAGAATGAATGAGGAAAATGTGATACATTTACACAATTTACACAGAAAAAAAACTAATGACTTCTTGAAATTTGCTGGCTGAAGACATAAGTCACAATACAATCCCACACCAGTTTGGAATTATGATTAATAAAAGGGTTATTTATTTAAGGGGAAAACTTACAGATAACTGTCCCAGACAACACCCCTCTGGACAACCAGGAACGAAGTCTGACAGCTGGAAACTTGAAGCAAGAGAGCACACAGCTACCACTGCTTGGTAAAGCAAAAGAGACCATGCCCAAGTGGGCTGGAATCTTAAAGGCTATTGGCTGAAGGAGCAGAAGGAGCTCCTGCAGAAGCCAGCATTTATATGGATCTAGAAAACATCATTTTGAGTGAGGTAACCCAGATTCAGAAAGATAATTATAACATGTACTCACTCTTAAGTGTTTTTTAAACATACAGCAAAGAAAACCAGCCTATAAATCATAGTTCCAGAGAACCTAGACAACAATGAGGACCCTAAGAGAGTCATACACGGATCTAATCTACATGGGAAGTAGAAAATATCAAGATTGCCTGAGTAAGTTGGGAACATGAGGACCATGGGAGAGGGTTGAAGGGGAGGGGAGAGGAAAGAGGGGAGTAGAGAAAAATATATAGCTTAAGAAAATCAATTTTAAAAAAAGAAGTTTGTATGGGATTACTTAGGAGATGGTTGGCAGGACTTAAAAAGACATTACAGGAACTCTTTGTCCCTTTTCCTGTAATCACTGTTCTTGATTTTGTAATTCAGCCTTAAATCCATTAGAGATCTTGGAGAGTAGATACATCTTCTTGGTATATCTCAAATACACTCTTAATGAGATAATAAAAACCTAACTGCCACACATTTCTTAAACCAGTTACCGTTGACAGGGGCAAGTATCCATGTGCTAGAAATTCTCCAATGACAGATCCCCAGTGTTCTCTAATTCAATTTCACGCTGACACTTCATATCTGGATCTTCAGAGGCAATCCACCAGTTCAGTTTCTGTCTTCCCATAAGCTTTGATAAGTAACAGTGTGCATGGACCAAATTCTGGTTTCTGCTTTATTAAAAAAATAAATAATACAAATTAGGCATTTTTTATTTAATAAAAAATTCAGCAGTCATTGTTCTTTGATGGGGAATCTCCATCTGCCAATTGCCTTTGAGAAGCTGAACCAGGTGGGGTGTAGCTTTGGGTTCCAAAAGGCCAGCAGGATTGCCCTCTGGGGATTTTCTTCAAACTTACCACACCTGAATGTTGGACCCTGGTGCTGTTTCCTCACTGTGATCTGTGAGTTTCCCTTTTAATAAGGAAAAACCTTAGTATACCCTATTCAGAACTAGTGTGGGGTTATTTGATTCACCTTCCCCCATCTGAAAAGTTCTACTCCATCTGGCTGCCCAAAACGGATCTGAGTCCACTCTCACTTGGAGGAAGGCACCCCACCCCCGCCACACTCCTGGTTCACCAGTCCTAGCATGTTTCTCACTCTCCTGTGACCCAACTGCCACTGCTTAGGAACCTGGTTTTTCTCACATTAGCCCAACATTGAGGGGACTTGTAACTGAAGGGAAGCTTTGGATGTCCTTCTTTTTCTTGCCACCAACTCTCTCCATGTATGGAATCGCTTTAATTGTCCTTAATAACTGCTCTTATTTTGTTAAACAAGTATAGTTAAATATGTAAGTAGATGACAGCATGTTCGGAACTGTGTGAGATTCTGCTAGGAACCAATGCTGTAATCCCACTGATTGTGGGTAAACTTTGGAAGCCCTGACTGCTCAGCTCATGCAACACAAAACTGAACCAGTGCCACAGGCTGGCAAGAAAGATTATTACACCTACTCCAATTCACTGTAATTGCCTAGAGCAGGTAAATAAATGATTAAAATTTATAAGTTATATGATTACTGACAATATTACACCTTAGGAAATGTAATAACCATTTTGCTTGTCCTATGGATAGTATTCTACAAAGCTTATGTGAGTTTTTTCACATGTTTCAATTTATTTGATTTTGGGAATTAGCTTTGTTTTTCATATTATTTCTTTAAGGAAATGAATTGATAACTGAGCCTAGAATGAGGCACTTTTAAAATTGATGCAGTATTTACAGACTAATAGTGAACACCTAACTGAAAATTTTAATACTGTTGAAAAGGATAACATTAATTTCACAGACAAAATACAATTCATGTTGAAAGGTGCTGAGAAATCATCTGAAAAAAATTTATATTGTTGAATTTAATAATCAGAATCTGTTGAAAAGTTGTGATAGCTTAACAGATCTGGTATCTCTCCAGGGAGGCAATATGTACACAATCCAAATGTCCAAAGATGAGACATTGTCTTTACTGAAAAAAATTATACCTTGGGATCATATATACAGAATAAGGCTCAGAAGCTAAATGAATCAATGAGAGTACCAGAACAGCACACAGGACTGCAGATTCAGACTTTACAAAGGGAAGTGGTAAAAAGACTTGAAACAAATGAGAGAAATATTGGAACTGATGAGAAGGAAGAAAAGGTACAGGAATAATATTTAGCCTCACCAGTACAAGTCAAAGTCAGGGATGACTAACACAGAGTTTCTACTGCTTCTTCAGTAATATCCTTTGAGAAACCAATTGGTATATTAGAGTTGTTGGATTTTCATTTCCCAGATAACTAAGTACCTTATGGCCATTTGATATTTTTCTGTTGAAAACATTCTATTTAGTTCTGTACTCCATTTTTAAATGCTTTATTTAGAATTTTGATGTCTAATTTCTTGAGTTCTTTATATATTTTGAAGATCAGTCATTTGTCTGGTGTGGGGTTGATAAAGATCTTTTCCCATTCAGTAGGATGTCTTTTTGTCCTATTGTCTGTGTCCTTTGCTTTACAGAATCTTCTCAGTTTCAGAAGGTTCCATTTATTTATTGTTGCTCTCAGTGTCTATGCTACTGGGGTTATACATAGAAAGTGGTCTCTTGTGCCAATGCATTGAAGACGACTTCCCACTTTCTCTTCTATCAAGTTCAGTGTGGTCAGATTTATATTAACTTCTTCTTTTTTTTTAGAAAGTAATTTTATTAAATTATAAAAGTTTCCATTTCCGCCCCTCCTCCCAACACCCTCCCACTCCTCCTACTCCCTCTCCTCCTCCCTCTCCATCCCTAAGAACAGTCAGGGTTTCCTGCCCTGTGGGAAGTTCAAGTTTCTCCCCCCTACCTCCAGGTCCAGGAAGGTGAGTATCCAAACAGACTGGATCCCCAAAATCCAGTATATGCAGAGGAAACAAGTCCCAGTGTCATCGTCAATGGCTTTTCAGAAAGACTCCGGGCCAGCCACATTCAGAGAATCTGGTTGGATCACGTCCTCGTTCAGTCCCAGTCCAACTGGCCTTGGTGAACTCTCATTAGATCAGTCTCCTTGTATCAGTGGGTGATCGCATCCCTCTCAGTCCTGATTTCCTTTTTCATTTTCTTTTTCCTTCTGCTCCTCATTTGGACCTTGGGGGGCTCAGTCCGGTGCTCCAATGTGGGTCTCCGTCTCTATCGCCATCCATCGTCGGATGAAGGTTCCCTCTGGTCTTGCCTTCTTTGCTCATGTTCTCTTTCCTTCTGCTTCTCATTTGAACCTAGGGAGTTAAGTCCAGTGTTCCATTGTGTGTCTCTGTCTCTATCTCCATCCATCGCCAGAAGAAGGTTCTATGGTGATAAGCAAAATATTCATCAGTATGGTTATGGGCCAAGGCCGGTTCAGGCACCCTCTTCTCTGTCCAGAGAACAATCTGGGGATCTCTCCTTGGGCCTGGGATCCCATTTATAGTCAAGTCTCTTGTAAACCCTAAAATGACTCCCTTAGTTGAAATATATTCTTCCCTGATCCCATATCCATCCTTCCTCCCTCCCCCCCATCCCAGTCCACTGAGCTTTCCCCATTCTTCCCCTACTCCCTTCTCTCTAACCCTCTCTCCTTCCAACAACCCTCCCACCCCACCCCCCACGCACCTGAGATTACCTGGGACTCTTGTCTATTTCCAATCTCCAGGAGGATAACTACATGATTTTCATGTTATATTAACTTCTTTAATCCATTTGTGTCCCACCCAATTCTTTGAGCCCCTGTCCCCTGATACAATGCACACTTTCCATATGGAGCCGCGAGCTTGGAACAATGTCCTAGGAGTTAAAAACAGACACACACAGACAGAGAGAGACCTGGATCATTTGCCCAAAAGGTAAATGTCAACTTTATTCAGCGAAATTCCAGGTTTAAATACTTTGGGGCCGAAGGATGAGAACTCCCTTCCAGCCGCAAGTGAGATCAATGTGTTGAGCTTTTGGCGCCAGTGACAGGAGAAACAGGGCAGGGGGACTCGAGCTAGCTGCAGTGACAGACATTTCAGGCCCTGCTGTGAGAACCTTTGTTTGTAGGTGGAATTACCATGTCAATAGAGGATAAAGCTCTCTATACTAATTCCCCTAGCCAGTGGGACAAGCAGAGGAGGTGACAGAAAGCTTAGACTGGTAGGGTAAACAGTCCTGCATAGTGCCTGGAGGAGCCCGGAAAGGCCTGGGATCCAACACATTTGGACTTCAGTTTTGTGTAAGGAGATAGATATGGATCTATTTGAATTCTTCGACATGTTGGCATTCAATTATGCCAGCTTTATTTTGCTAAAGATGCTTTCAATTTTTCTATTGTTTAATCTTAGTTTTTTTGTCAAAATTTGGGTGTTCATAGATGTGTGAATTAATATCTGGGTATTTGATTTGATTTCATTGGTCAACATCTCTGTTTTTATGCCAGTACCAAGTTGTTTTCATTACTGTAGCTCTGTAATATATCTTGATGTAAGAGATGGTGATGCCTCCAGAAATTCCTTTGTTGTACAGGATTATTTTGGCTATCTTGTGTTTTTTTTGCTTTTCAATATGAAGTTGATTGTTGTTCTTTCAATGTCTGTGAATAATTGTGTTCATATTTTGATGGGGATTTTATTGAATTTATAAACTGCTTTTGGTAAGATTGTCATTTATACTATGTTGATCCCACCAATCCTACAGCATGGGAGATCTTTCCATTTTCTAGTATCTTCTTTAATTTCTTTCTTCAAAGACTTAAACTTATAGTCAAATAGGTCTTTTACTTCTTTGGTTAGTATTACCCCAAGATGTTTTATGTTATTTGTGGCTAATGGGAAATGTGATGTTTTTCTGATTTCCCTCTCAGCTTCTTTATCCTTTGTGTATAGAAGGGTTACTGATTTTTTTTTATTTGATCTTGTTCCTGCCACATCACTAAAGGAATTTGTCAGCTATAGGAGTTTTCTGGTATAGTTTTGGGGATCACTTATATGTATTATCATATGATCTGGAAATAATGAAATTTTGACTTCTTCCTTTCCAATTAGAATTTCCTTAATCTCCTATTATAGTCTTATTGTTATAGCAAAAACTTCAAGAATTATATTGAAGAGATATGGAGAGAGTAAACATCCTTGTCTTCTTCCTGATTTTACTGGAATTGCTTTGAGTTTCTCTTCATTTGATTTTATGGTGACTGTCGGCTTGCTATATATTGCTTTTATTATATTTAGATATGTTCCTTGTATCCCTGATTTTTCCAAGATCTTTATCATGAAGGAGTGTTGAATTTTGTTGAATGTTTTCTCAGCATCTAATTAAATGATGATATGTTTTTTTTTTCCTTTAAGTTTATTATATGATGTATTACCTTAGCAGATTTTTGCATGTTGAACCAGTCCTGCATTTCTGGGATGAGGATGACTTGATCATTGATGGATAATTTTTTGATGTGTTCTTTGATTTGGTTTGCCAATATTTTATTGAGTATTTTTGCATCCATGTTCATGAGTGAGATTGGTCTGTAATTCTCTTTCTTGGTTGAGTCTTTGTGTAGTTTCAGTATCAGGGTAACTGTAGCCCCATAAAAACAGTTTTGCAATGTTCCTTCTGTTGCTATTCTTTGAAATACTTTCAGGAATATAGGTATTAGCTATTCTTGGAAGTTCTGGTAGAGTTCTGCATTAAAACCATCTGGCACTGACATTTTTTTTGGTTGGGAGGTTTTTTTTTTTTTTTTTTTTTTTTTTTTTTTTTTTTTTTTTTTTTTGTACATTTTATTAAATTATAAAAGTTTCCATTTCCGCCCCCCCTCCCAACACCCTCCCACTCCCCCTACTCCCCCTCCTCCTCCCTCTTCGTCCCCCAGGGCAGTCAGGGTTTCCTGCCCTGTGGGAAGTTCCAGTTCCTTCCCCCTCCCTCCAGGTCCAGGAAGGTGAGTGTCCAAACAAACTGGATCCCCAAAATCCATTATATGTAGAGGAAACAGGTCCCAATGTCATAGTCAATGGCTTTTCAAAAAGACTTCGGGTCAGCCACAGTCAGAGAATCCGGCCAAATTCGGAGAGTCTGGTTAGATCACGTCCTCGTTCAGTCCCGGTCCAACTGGCCTTGGTAAACTCTCATCAGATCCGTTCCCTTGTATCAGTGGGTGATAGCATCCCTCGCAGTACTGATTTCGTTTTTCATGTTCTTCCTCCATCTGCTCCTCATTTGGACCTCGGGGGGCTCAGTCCGGTGTTGCAATGTGGATCTCCGACTGTATCGCCGTCCTTCGTCAGATGAAGGATCTATGGTGATAAGCAAAATATACATCAGTATGGTCATGGGCCACGGCCGATTCAGGCACCCTCTCCTCTGTCCAGAGAGCAATCTGGGGGATCTCTCCTTGGACCTGGGATCCCATATATAATCAAGTCTCCTGTAAACCCTAAGATGGCTCCCTTAGTTAAAATATAATCTTCCCTGATCCCATATTCATCCTTCCTCCCTCCCCCCCCCATCCCAGGCCACCAAGCTTTCCCCGTTCTTCCCCTACTCCCTTCTCTCTAACCTTCTCCCCTTCCATCGACCCTCCCTCCCCCCCATGCACCCGAGGTTACCTGGGACTCTTGTCTATTTCCTACCTCCTGGTGGATAGCTAAATAATCTTCATCAGGTTCATCTTCTTAATTAGCTTCTCTAGGATCACGAATAATAGGCTCAAAGACCTTTAATTATGGTTAGAATCCACTTATGAGTGAATACATACCGTGTTCCTCTTTTTGGTTGGGAGGTTTTTGATGACAGCTTCTATTCCTTGCAGCTTATAGTTCTTTTCAAATTACACACCTGGTCTTAAATTAATTTTGTGTGTTGTATCTATTTGATAATTGTCTGTTTCTTTTACATTTTCCAATTTTGTGGAGTACCAGTCATGTAGTATAACCTAATGAAGCTCTGAATTTCCTCAGTGTCTGTTGTTATGTCCCCCTTTTCATTTTTGGTGTTTTTAATTTGATGTACTCTCTCTGCCTTTTGATTAGTTTGGATAAGGCTTTGTCTATCTTGTTAATTTTTCAAAGAACCAACTCTTTGTTTTATTATTTCTTTGTATTGTTTTCTTTGTTCCTCTTTTGTTGATTTTAGCCCTCAATTGATTATTTCCTGTCTTCTACTCCTCCTGGATGAGTCTGCTTCTTTTTGTTCTAGAGCTTTCAGGTGTGCTATTAAGTCACTGATGTGAGCAGTCTACATTTTCTTTTGTGGGCACTCAGTGCTATGTACTTTTCTCTTACTTAGCTTTGCTTTCATAGTGTCCCATAGGCTTGGGTACGTTGTGCCTTCATTGTCTTTGAATTGTAGGAAGTCTTTAATTTCTTTCTTGATTTCTTTCTTGACCCAGAAGTGGTTCAGTTGTTCACTGTTCAATTTCCATGAGTTTGCAAGATTTCTGAGAGTAGTATTGTTAAATTCTAACTTTAATCCATGGTGATCTGAAAAGACACAGGGTGTTACTTCAAATTTTGTATCTGTGGAGATTTACTTTATTACCGAGTATTGATCAATTTTAGAAAAGTTTCCATGAGGTGTTGAGAAAAAGTTATATTCTTTTGTGTTTGGATGGAATATTCTACAAATGTCTGTTGAGTCCATTTGATTCATAACATCTGTTAGTTCTGCTATTTCTCTGTTAAGTTTCTTTCTTGTTTACCTGTCCATTGACAAGAGTGGAATGTTGAAATCTCCTACTATTAGTGTATGGGGTTTGAAGTGTGATTATGTTTTAGTAAGTTTCTCTTGCATATGTGAGTATTCTTGTATTAGGAGCATAGATGATCAGGATTGAGACTACATCTTAATGAATTGTTCCTGTTATGAATATAAAGTGTCCTTCTCCAACTTTTCTGATTGATTTTAGTTTGAAACATATTTTGTTAGATATAGAATACCTATACCTGCTTGTTTCTTGGATCCGTTTGATTGGAAAAATCTTTTCCCAACCCTTTACTCTGAGATAGTATCTGTCCTTGAGGTTGAGTTGTATACAGAAGAAGGCTGGATTCTTTTTTTCATATCCATTCTCTTAGACTATGTTTTTTATAGGTTAATTGATATTAATGACCAGTGATTGTTAATTCCTGTTATTTTTCAGTAGTAGTGTTTGTGTATTTCCTTTTTTTTGGGGGGTTGCTGATGTGGATTATCTGTTGCCTTTGTTTTGTGGGTTCCGTTAGCTTCCTTGTGTTGGGGTTTTCCTTCCAGTATTTTCTGTAGGGCAGGGTTTGTGGATTCATAGTTTTTAACCTAGTTTTGTCTTGGAATATCTTGTTTTCTCCATCAATGGTGATTGAAATCTTCCCAGGACCTTTTGGCTTTCATGGTTTCCATTGAGAAGTCAGCTGTAATTCTGAAAGGTCTACCTTTATATGTTACTTGACCTTTTTCCTTTGCAGCTCTTTTTTTTTTTAGTTTTTTGAAACAGGGTTTCTCTGTCTAGCAGTCCTAGCTGTCCTGGAACTAGCTCTTGAAGACTAGCTTGTCTTTGAAGTCAGAAGGATTCTCCTACCTCTACCTGCCAAGTGCTGGGATTAAAGGCATGCACCACTACAGCCCATCCTCCTTTGTAGCTCTTAATATTATTTCTTTTTTCTGTATGTTTTCCATTTTGATTATTATATGGTGAGAGTCCAGACTATTTGGTGTACTGTAAACTTCTTGTACCTTCATAGAGATATTCTTCTTTAGATTGGGAAAGTTTTCTTCTATGAATTTGTTGAATATATTTTCTGTGTCTTTGAGCTAGAGTTTTTCTCCTTCTTCTAACCCTTTTATTCTTAGGTTTGGTCTTTCCATGGTGTTCCAGATTTCCTGGATGTTTTCTGTAAAGAATTTCTTGGATTTAATGTTTTCTTTGACCAGTGAGTCTGTTTCTTGTACAGTATCTTCAATACCTGAGATTCTCTATTCCATCTCTTATATTCTGTTGGTTATACTTGCCACTGTAGTTCCTATTTGTTTACCCAGATTTTGCATATCTCAAGTTCCCTTGGTTTTTGTTTCCTTTATTACTTCTATTTCAGTCTTCAACTGTTTGCTTCACCAGTTTGATTATTTTTCTTGATTTTCTTGGGTTTATTTGAGGAATTTATTAATTTCTTCCAATACTTTGGTTTTTTTTTTGTTCCTTCATATCTTTAGGGGAGTTTTTCATTTCCTTTGAACGTCTCCATTATTTTTATAAAGTTGTGTTTAAAGACATTTCCTTCTGCTTCTTCTGGGATGGAATGATCAAGTTTCTTTTTGTGTGACCACTGGGTTCTGGTGTTGCCATGTTGGTTTTTAGGTTGTTGGATAAGTTCTTGAATTGGGACCTACTAATCTCTTTCTTCAAATGAGGCCTGCACTGTCTTTGCATCTTGGTCCAATCCTTGCAGTGGTTGTCTGAGTGTTTGGGAAATTTTCCTGATCTGCTCTATACTGTCAATGACTGTGTTTCTGGGAGCCTCTGAAGTCTCTCTAAGCCTGTTCTCTTGATATTCTCTCCTGGTTGACTCTCTTGATCCTCTCTATTGGTTCCCTTGGTGTTATAACAATCTCTTGGTCTCATCACTATTATAGCAAGCTCATGGTACACTCAGTATTGTATAAAGCTCTTCATTTCCTCAGTATTGTAACAAGCTGTGTTTCATACTTTCACCGAGGTTGCAGAAGGATAGGCAAGTTTGGGGGTAGGTGGGAAGATATTATCTTAGAATAAATCTTTTTATTGATATTTACTGAGCCCTACATTTTTCTCTGCTCCCCTCCCTACCTCTCCCTTCCTCCCTTCAACCCTCCCCCAAGGTCCCCAAGCTCCCAATTTACTCAGATCTTGTCTCTTTATACTTTCTACTTCCCATGTATATTATACCTATGTAAGTTTAGTGTCTCTTAGTGTCTGCGTTGCTGTCTAATTTCTCTGGGATTATGGTTTGTAGGATGGCTTTCTTGCTTTATATTTAAAATTCACCTATGAGTGAGTACATGTGATAATTGTCTTTCTGTGTCTGGATTACCTCACTCAAAATAATGTTTTCTATTTCCATCCATTTTCCTGCAAAATTCAAGCTGTCATTTTTTTGTGCTGTGTAGTACTCCATTGTGTAAATTTGCCACAATTTTCTAATCTGTTCTTTGATCAAGGGACATTTAGGTTATTTCCATGTTCTGGCTATGAGAAACAAAGCTGCTATGAACATGGTTGAGCACAAGTCCTTGTGGCACAATTGAGCATCCTTTGGTATTATTGGATCTTAAGGTAGGTTGTTTCCTAATTTTCTGAGATTTCACCACACTGACATCCAAAGGGGTTGTACCAGTTTGCATTCCCACCAGCAAGGCAGAAGTGTTCCTTTTTTCATACAACCTCTCCAGCATAAGTTGTCATCAGTGTTTTTTATTTTGGCCATTCTTACAGGTATAAGATGGAATCTCAGAATTGTTTTGATTTGCATTTCTCTGATGACTAAGAATGTTGAACATTTTCTTAAGTGTCTTTCAGCCAATTTAGATTCCTCTGTTGAGAGTTCTCTGTTTAGTTCTGTACTCCATTTTTTTTTGGATTATGTGATATTTTGGTATCCAAATTTTTGAGTTCTTTGTGTAGTCTGGAGATGCAATGCCTACCAAAATGCTAACAAAATTCTCCAAAGACCTCAAAAGAATGGTACTCAACTTTATTTGGAAAAGCAAAAAACCCAGTATAGCCAAAACAATTCTGGGTAATAAAAGAACTTCTGAAGGCATCACAGTCCCTTCAGTACAGGGTAGTAGTAGTAGGCAAAGTCTACTACAGAGCTACAGTACTGAAAACAGTCTGGTACTGGCCTAAGAACAGACAGGAGGACCAATGGAATTGAATAGAAGACCCAGATATCAATCCACTCATCTTCAAACACCTGATCTTTGATAAAGAAGCAAAAAAAATTAAATGGAAAAATTCATATTTAACAAGTCGTGCTGGCATAACTGATATCAACGTGTAGAAAAATTAAAATAAACCCATATTTATCATCATGCGTAAAGCTCAAGGCCAAATGGATCAAAGACCTCAAGATAAAGCCAGCCACACTGAACCTTATAGAAGAGAAAGTGGGAAATACATATGAACACATTGGCACAGGAAACCAGTTCCTAAATATAACACCAGCAGCACTGACATTGAGACAAACAATTAATAAATGGGACCTCCTGAAACTGAAAAGCTTCTGTTAAGCAAAGGGCATGGTAAGCAAGACAGAAAATAACAACCTATAGGATAGGAAAAGATCTTCATAAATCTTTTTTCACACATCAAACAAGTAAAGAATTTAAAACTTATGTAGAAATGGTCTCTGAATTAATTATAAAAGGAAAATTAAGACTTTTTCAAGTTGCAGGTTTAGACTCAGCAGTGATTATAATGTCATTTACTACTGATGAAATTAAAAAAATTATGGAAAGACAATAAGCCATGGAAAGAGCTTATGCTAATATTTAGGAGAGGTTAATAGCAATTATTCCAAAATGGATAGAATTAAGCTTTTAAAGACAACTACTTGGATTCTTCAATGAATTGTAAGTGATGTACCAATAACTGGAGCCCATGCATTTTATACTGATGCACATAAATCAGAAAAGGCAGGTTACAAATCAGGAGATTTAGGTTAAGGTAGAACAAAGCCTCTATAATTCTGTCTAAAAAACAGAGTTATATGCTATTTTCATAACACTAAGAGATTTTAAAGAACCTTTCAATATAGTTACTGATTGACAATATGCAGAAAGAGTAGTCTTGCATATTGAAACCACTAAATTTATACCATATGATACAGAATTGACCTCACTATTTATACAGGTTCAAGATATAATCAGGAATAGACTTTGTCCCATACACATAGCATACAACTGATCCCACATAAGTCTGCCAGGTCCTCTAGCACAAGGTAATGCAGAGATTGATTAAAACTGTGCTAAAGGCCTCAGAATTTTACAAAAAGTCACATCAATAGCAAAGGTTTAAAGAAAGAGGTTTTTATTACATGTCAACAAGCTAATGGGATTATAAGGAGATGTCCTATTAGGGAGTAACCCAATGGGCACTCAAAGAAATGAAATCTGGCAGATGAATGTGTTCCACTTTACTGAATGTGGCTAATTGAAATATGGACACCATACCATTGACACTTATTCAGGTTTTCAATGGGCAGCAGCCTTGAGCTCAGAAAAGCCTGATTCAGTATTCAGGCATGTATTAGAAGTTATGACCATCATGGATAATCCTGCACAATTTTGGTGTGGGAGGTTCCTCTGTCTATGTGTTGCTTTGATTGGTTAATGAATAAAGGAACTGCATTTGGCCTATAGCAGAGCTATAGTGGAATAGAGCTAGGCAGGGAAAACTAAACAGAATGCTGGGAGGAAGAGGGCAGTGTTAAGAGACACCATGATCCACCACTGGAGATAGATGTGCTGAAATGGATGACCAGGACTGTCAAACCTTGCCAAGACAGGGTAAGACAATTTTGAAAATTTTGTGCCTCTGAAAATGGTCTGTCAGTTATTCTAGGCCTTAGTCAAAGTTGGTTGCTTCAACATTGCAAATGAGACTTTGGGTGATTGTGCAAGTAGCCAGTGGTCTCTGTCATTTGTTGCACTTTTTGCAAGTTACTTACAATGCACTTCCTATTTACTTAGGTAATATTATGTCCTTCTGGAGTCTTTGATGGCATTGAAGAATTTATAGTGATAGTTATAGTTATGATAGTTATAGTTATCCTTAGTTATGATGAAAGATAAAGTAGATATAAATATAATATTGTAACTGTAATTCTTGCCTGATAACTGTTTTGTTATATGTAATTTTACTGTCAAAGCCTTCCTTTTTGTTTAAACAGAAAAGCGGAAAAGATGTGGGAGGTCCTTCTGTCTATGTGTTGCTTTGATTGGTTAATGAATAAAGCAACTGCTTTGGGCCTATAGTAGAGCTATAGGGGAATAGAGCTAGATGTGGACAACTAAACAGAATGCTGGGAGGAAAAGAGCAGAGTTGAGTTAAGAGACGCCATGATTCACCACCCAAGATAGATGTGCTGAAACTCTGCTGGTAGGCCACAACCTCATGGTGATACACAAGTTAATAGAAATGGGTAAATTAAGATGTAAGGGTTAGCCAATAAGAAGTTAGAGCTAATGGGCCAAGCATTGATTTAATTAATACAATTTCTGTATAGTTATTGTGGTTCTGGGTGGCCAGGATGAGATAACTCTTTCCATGCAACACAATTTTTGATTATTATAATATAAAGCATATTACAGGTATATTTGTAATATATACTATCCAGTAGAGTTATAAACTCATTTAAAAATCAAAAATGGCTTTGTAGTTGGACAATTGCTATCCTTCTCTAAATCAAAGCATATTGTTAAAAGAAAAATTTGAAATTTCTGTCTCATGTCAGGAGCCATCTGTTATGGGACAGTAAGAAGAAGGATTTTATGAAAAATTTACTTTCTTCATGCCCATTTTGTCTATACCACATTTTTCATTGAATATATGTCTATTTAAATAATGTTTAAGCTTTCCTCAATGAACAATAGATTGTCCTGTAGAAATATTTGAAGTTTTCATGAAGAAGATGGGACCCCACAATAATTGGTACCTGGTTGTGAAAGTCTGCTGAGGTCAACTCTCATTACACTTCTAGTTCTAAACCAGATTCCATTCTGGGCATTATGGGTCACAGTAGATAAAATGCAGTGTCTGCATGATCAGCTCGCAGCCCACATGGCTTTGTTGATATGGTGTCTACTCTGTTTGGACTGTGTCATAACCAGGCTTCTGTCCATGGTAGAGCCACAGCAAGGAGACACCATAGGTTGCTATAGAATCACGCATTGCAGGCTTTCCTTAAAGGTCCTATGTGGTTCTCTGTAAAGTGTTTGTGAAAGTTTAGCGTACTTAAATGGCTGCTTTCAGGATTTAATTAATGCATTAAAGAGAAATGCATAAACACATGTAGCTGGGCCCTATCATCTTCCTTGAGAAGGGGGATGAGAAAACATGGCATCAATGGACACAGACACTATGAATCCAGGGAAAGAAATATGGTAGGTTCATTTATTTATTTAACAACAGAGAAAAACTTACATACTCTACTAGCACCCACCATTCTGATCTGTTGATATTGAGTCGTTGCCCTTCATTGGCTAGGCATGATCAGGACCTCTGACAACACCTGTTACTAGGCCCTCAGACAGCATCACATGGTTACCCCTCATGGGCTAGCCAAGATCAGAACCTCTGACAGTGCCAGTCAGGCTCCTGATTGGCACCTCTTGGTCTAGTAGGCCTTAGTTTCCTACAAATCCACAATTTTTATTACATGGGCCCTCTGAAGGGAATCCTTTCTTCTGACCTTCTTGCCCTGCTTCACAAGGGTTCAGCAACTGGATTCTGCCTGTCTCAGGTTGGCCTGCCGAGCAAGCTCTTATTCATATAACTCTCAAAGAATAGTCATTCCTGGAAAGTTGCCAAGGATGGGGGTGCTAGCCTTTTTGAATTACAGATAATCTTGCATGTATAAACATGGAGAGGACTGTAAGAAGGATGCCTAAAAACCATTAACATCTGAAGAGTCACCTTAGTTGTTGTCTGCTGCTGTCAGATCTGCTGAAGAAGAAATTTAAGGAGAATAAAAATTAACAGAACAATCATGATAATTAATGCATAGGTGAGCATCCAGGAGGGATAGACAATCTTCAAGCACTTTAAAGACCTATGGATTATGGCATTTAAATGTTTTAAGAACTCAGGACTTATTATGACAATGACACACATCTGCTCTTGGCAGCACCAATCTACTTCAAGAGGATGATGGGCATCAAAGAAGCTCCTTATGGAGTTTGCTAGTCATTTGGGTAAGAAACTGCTCTTGCCTGGACTGTTTGATGCTATGTTGTATGAATTGGGCATGCAGGACTCACAGAAGTAAAATGACTGCTGAACTGGGATAAAGATGATCCTTCAGGGTTGCTACTTCATGAAAGAATCTGCTAGACATTCTACAGGATACAGAAGAAAGCAACTGATGGAGTTTGCCATTTCAAGGCAGAACAGATATTCAAATTTTCTGTTTCATGGAAAAGTATGCTGGATACTCTTGGCCTATAGGATAAAGACTGGATGCCTCAACGTTATAGAAGAACTTTGGGTGACTGCCCAGGCAGCAAGATGTCTCTGTCAATACTAGAGTTTTGGAGTAGTGAGGTGGAGCGGGCTGTGTCCTACCCCTTGGCTAGCTTAACCCTTGAAATAACCTCACTGTATTAATTAAATTACTGCCTGGCCCATTATATCTAGCCTCTTATTGGCTAACTTTCACATCTTAATTAACCCATCTCTATTAAATCTCTGTATCACCACATGACTATGCCTTACTGGCTAAATTCTAACCTATGTCTATCTCAGGCTGTAGATTCATGGCATCTGCCACACTTCCCTTTTTCCCAGCATTCTGTTCTTTCTACTCCTCCCACCTAAGTGCTTGGGCCCTATCAAAAGGCCAAGGCAGTTTCTTTATTCAACCAATGAAAGAAACACAAATACAGAAAGACCTCATACACCATTTGGAAGTTCCTTACAATGCACTTCCTGTTTATTTAGGTAATATTATATCCTTCTGAAGTCTTTGATGGATTTGAAGAATAGATAGTTATAGTTATAGTTTTTTTAGTTATGATAAAAGATAAAGTAGATATAGATGTTGTAACTGTAATTCTTGCTTGATACCTGTTTTATTATATGTAATCTTTATATGTTAAAGTTAAAACATTTCTTTTTATTTAGACAGAAAAGGAGAGGTGATATATGATGTGAATGTTTTATTGCCATTGGTTAATAAAGAAGTTGCTTTCAGTCAATGGCTTAACAGGGTAAAACCAGGCTGAAAGAGATAAAGAGAATAGGCAGAGTCAGATAGACACCATGTAGCCCTTCCAGAGACAGATGCTGAGGACAGAAATTGACCTGGTAAGCCACTGACACATGGCAATACACAGATTAGTGGATATAGGTTAGTTTACAATATGAGTTAGCCAGAAATATGCTTAAGCTATTAGCTGAACAATATTGCAAATGATACATATTTTTGTGTGATTATTTTGAGAGTCTATGGAGCTGGTAAATGAACAAGTGGCCTCCCTTATTAAGCCCACAGAGAGGGATTGGTTATTCTTAAAAGAAATGGTGGAAGACACGTTTATCTGCCTCTTGTCCACATGTTCTTTGTGCCAGCATTTGAACCTTAAGTCCAAGTTGGAAAAATTGATCAAATTTGCAGGTGACTTTTAACAGATCACAATGTGCTTGATGTATCCATAATAAGGGCCATGATGCTCTCCAAACCATCCTATGTATCTAAGGGATCATTGACAGTAGAGATTTCTGAGAGTCATGATTTTGCAAGCTGGAGGTAGTGAGAAAGGTCATAACCTTTTGTAGTATATCTCCAGCCTCATAAGTAAGCCTAACCTTTATGGACATTCAGGTGAGTCCCTACAACAATGAAAAAAAAGGTGTTTCATCTCTTGATAGGGAATGGGGTAGAAAGGCTTTCAACCAATTAACCCTGCCACATGATTGTTTTAATTATGAGATGTTGGAGGGAGGGCTACTTCTTGGTTCCCAGCTGTTGACCTCAAAATAATCACACAGAAACTGTATTCATTATCACTGCTTTGCCTATTAGCTTTAACTTCTTACTGGTTAACTCTTACATCTTTGTTTAACCCATTTCTAGGAATCTGTATATCACAATGATGCTGTGGCTTACTGGCCAAAGTTCCCACCATCTGTTTCTGGAGATTCCATGGCTTCCTCACTCTGACTCTATCCTTTCTCTCAGCATCCAGCATAGCTTTTCCTGCCTACCTAAGTTCTGCCTTTCTATAGTTCCAAAGCATTTTCTTTATTCATTAAAGGTAATCACAGCACACAGAGGAGACTCCTACATCACCTCCCTTTTCTGTTGGATATCTTCAGCCTACAGGCCCATAATATCCAAAGAATTTTCCACAAAGCAGAAATTTTCAAAGACAGTTTTACCTATATTAGCAGTTTGTCAGTCACTTTCTTTTGTGTCCTATAGAATGTCTAGCAGACATTCTTTATGTCTTTCATGAAGCAAGAACCCCAAAGGACTATCTCACTTTTAGGCAAGTTAAGCAGTCATTTCTCTGTGGGTCCTGCATGACCAGTTAAGCAGTCTAGGCAAGAGTAATTTCTTGCCCAAATGACTAGCAAACTTCATAAGGGGCCTCTTCAGAGTTTAACACAGCTTCTTGCTGTTTTCTGGTGGCTTGCCACAGCTCCCTTAAGAGAGGTTTTCCTGATTCAGTCACAGCCATTGTGAAATGCTGGCTTTCTGAGCCATACTGTCAGTGTGACCTCTGACTCTTTTGGGAGACGAAGCATTTGGATGGGATTTGTGAGCAGTGTTGCTTGATGACAATGTGGAATGGCAGTGTGCCTGAAAGTGGGGCAGTGTGTGTGGCTCTCAGAGGCACTAGTGGCTTCACTATGATGGACTGGGGTGGCAAGCAGAAAGTACCATATATATCATAGTAATGGTGCGGTGCAGCTTAAGTTTTAAATAGCACTTATCCTTAGCATTTTAAAAAGAGCTCCTGGACAGTAAAGAATTACAGATATGCAATAAATACAAGTCCAGATGAGTCATTATGTTGGATAAATGTACATGGGCTTGGAAGAGAGTTGAAAAAGAGTATAGACAATCATAAAATAAAGTTAATGTTTTAAAAAGATGGTAAAGTTTTTAAAGTTAGACAGAGTGCAGATAGTCATAATTTTAAAAAAGTAAAGAAAAGTAAGCTACAGAAAAATGGAAAATTCACAGACAGTGTCAATTATTTAAATTATTGTGTTTTTTTTTTTACTGTGAATGAACAAAGCACAGAGAGACATTTCATTACATGGGTTGCTAAGCTAAACCAGCATGTATATTATAAAGGTATCAGGACTTCCAAATTTTGATCTAAGGATATGTTGCTTTGGAAAAGAGGTTATTCTTTTGTTTACACAGAGGATGAGAATCTGTGGATTACTTCTAGACTAATATGGTTTGATGGACCAATAGTCCCCAAAAGGTTGCTGTGAACATTCCCAGAAAGAAAATACTTTGTCCAATAAACAGCAGGAAGCAGTTTGAAGAAAAACTATCCCCAAATATTGTTTATAAATGTTTCTTTACATTTAAAGGGGGATATGCTATAGAGATGGATACTTTGCATTGATATAGATCCTGCTTTATTAATATAAATTTAAAGTCAATTTTGTTATACTATGTATATGTATTTCTGATCTTGATTAAGGTATTTTGCTTGTCCAGTTCATTTAAAAATGTAATGTATCATTAAAAATAATCATCTCTAATAGTCAAGCTTGTAATCACTTTAGTTAGATTTTATAGATAGACAAATGTTAGGGGAGGGATGCTTGTTCATTCCTGGCCACCTGGCTAGCTTAGACCCAAAATAATAACACAGAAACTGTATTAATTAAATCACTGTTTGGCCCCTTAGCTCTGACTTCTTATTGGCTAACTCTTACATATTAATTTAACCCATTTCCACTAATCTGTATCATTCATGTAATGAATTAAAGGGATGTCCTTTGAAATATTTTTCAAGTCCTGAGAAACATATAACAGATTGATTGTGAGGGCTATTCTTTATTCCCTAAGGTAATAAAGTCCATTAATTTTTCTTGACTGGCTTATGCATGTTAGGCTTCCATACTGTATAGTCAAAGTGGTCTCCATTCTCTGGTACTAGAGGAATTTGTAAAAAGAAATCCTTAACGTTCAAAACTAAAATATAATAAAGTGGAAGAATAGCACTATGGTCGGGTAAACCTGGGTGCTTGTTGTGGGAGTAACTTTCCGCTGCCTCAACCAATAGTCGCTGAAATACGAGCCCACAGTGCAGCGGGGAGCGACTTCCGCTCCGTCAGCCAATAGCTGCTGAAATACCAGCCCACTGGGGCATGGTATATTTCTCTTTTAAAAAGAGAAACATATCCGGATCAGGCTCTCTTGGTTCCGGCTCTTGGTTCCGGCGCTTGCTCCTGGCTCCTGCTCCCGGCTCCTGCGACTAGGCTCCCTTCCTGACGGTTTATGGTGTATGTAAGTTTTACCCCCCAAAATAAATAACCCCTTAAAACATAACTGGTATGGGATTGATTCGCCGATAGGTGCTTGGATCCCCTTTTTTCTATTTGATCATTAATTTCATGGAGATACTGTGGGAGGTAGTAACATCCTGATCTCTTGGCAATAACAAATATAGGGATATTATGTTTACTTGTGATCGATTTTATGTGCCTTGTCTTTATCTGTTCTGTAACTAATTCCCTTAGGATTGATAGTGTTGGTTCAATTAAAAGCCTTTGTTCCAAACAGAACTTTTGATTTGAAAGCACTGTAAATGGAATGGGGCTAGGAGGCTCAATCATCGTGAGTTTCTATGGGACAGTGGCTCTTAGCATTGAAAGTGTGACTTATGCATAGCTTTGCAATTTTCCAAACCTGTCTTTTCATGGACCTGAAGGCTATCAAAGAAAACTCTGTCATCAGTAGTTAGGATAGCACCCATATTTTCCAGGATGTCTCTGCCCCAGAGGTTTCTTGGTACCATAGAAATGATAGGGTGAATGGCTCCCTTGTTGTCATCAAGGTCATTCCAATGGACTGGGCCTATGGCAAGTTTTGAATCTTGTTGACTTCCTACTCCATTATGGGAGACCCAGATCTAAATTTCCAATGGGGAAAGCAGAGCACCTCCATTAATGTTAGTATGGTGATGTCTGCACCTGTGTCCACTAAGCCTAAATGGTCACTATTAGGGAACATGGAAAAATCGGCAGTGTCCAATAGATTTTTGAATTATCAAGGCTTCCTCTTGCTGGCAGGGCTGAGGACCACCCCACCTGGAGTTTAAAGAGGTAGGCACTGCAGCAGATTGTGATCTGCAATCCTTAGCCCAAAGAAATTTCTTATTCCATCTTGGATATTGAATCCTATTTTGCTCAGTGGCAGTCATGCCACAGATGGTCTGGTTTGCTGCATCCTCAGCAAGATTTATCTATTTGCGGGCCCTTGTGTTTATTGTCAGCATATTGCATGTCTGCCAGGAGGGCATTCAGTGAGCAGTGAGGCAATGAAGGGACCATTACTGGGGTCAGGGTCTCTTATGACCAATTCCCACTTGTGAATGTCCTCACTGCAGACCTCTGTAACTACATTTCAGGTGGGGGGTATTAAGCCCTTCCCAAACCAATTGTTTGATTAACATTTACCTAGTGGGGTCTGGGTCTACTCTCCACTCCCCTGCCTTAATGACATGTGTGAGAAAATTAGTAAAAATTTCCCCTGGCTATTGAATAAGATTGTGAAAGTAAGTTGAAGGGTCCCACAGGGTGCATACTTTAAGAGCACTGAAGGCCAGGTTAGAAACTTGTTGGTAATAGGCTTGATGGCCAATTTGTGCCTAATGGATTGGATGAACAAACTTAGATCATTCAGTGAGTATGTCAAGAATCATTGGAACATTAATTAAGTGGTTCCTTCATGCTTGATCTTCTGTTTGAGCCTCATAAACTGGTTTCCAGCTAAGAAAGGCAGCTGACTCCAGCACACTTTTGGGCAGACTGCCAATCAAAGCACATCTATATTTTTATTGTCCATTGAGTGAGGACCTGTTCAAAGTAAGATGACTAAGAGCCCAATTCATTATCCACCTTTCAGATAAAGGAGAGCTCAGCTCTGGGAGTGACAATCCAGAGATGATTGATGGCATTTCATCCCAGATTGACCAGGAAGGCTTCTGCTGGTCTTTGGGGCCTCAGATGGGAGTAGCAGGGACTTCACGATTGGGAGTCATAGCATAGTACAAAGGAATTTCTGCCTTCAGGGGCAGGCAGATATTGCAGCATTTTACTCCAAGAGGGCCACACTAAAGTTGTCACCTCCCACAGTGGGAATGGAGCTGACAGAGAAGTGGCACATGTGGTCTTAACTGTGACTGTGCTCTCCTCAGTTCGTTTCACAGGGCTTGAACTGTGTCTCCTCATGATCAGATGATGTAGAGAGATGAGACATGGAAGGGGTGGCAGCGAAGGAGAGATTACCCATTTTTGTAGAGGGATGTAGCAGAATACCAACAGTAAGAGAGATGATGGCAGTCCACAGGGCTGGAAAATTGTTTTGGAGCTTCATGTTTTATGCTTAGTGGGGTACTTTCCTGTTTTTTTAGAGAATGGTTGTATGCTCATACAGTTTCCAGAAGAGGAGTGCTGTTCAGGAGCCAAGCCTTGGTTCTACATTCTAGTGGAACAGCCCTTATGTGGAGACCTTGGGCAAAACAAAAGAGAAAAAAATGTGCCTTCCTAAACTGAACAGGCAGACAAGTTTGACAGATAAGACAAAATAAGGGAAGAATGGGGACCCTAATGCTTACCTGCTGAAGGGACTGGGAACACACATCAATAGGCCGTCTCACCAAAAATATACCATACTGGGGATTCAGTCCAACACTACAAGTGAGAAGAGAGAAATGACTAGAACCTATTCCAGGTAAAACCTAAAAATTACACCCACAATTAAAAAATAACTCTCACCAGGTGAGCTCAAAAGCTATGCTAGAGGTCTCTGTTCTAGATGGCAGATGTAGCTGGGCCCTGACATCTTCCTCAGGGAGGGGGTGAGAAAGTGCAATGTCAATGAGCACAGACACAAAGAATCTGGTGAAAGGGCTACAGTAGAGTCATTTATTTAACAACAGATAAAAAAAATAAACACTTCTAGCACCCAAACATTCTGAGCCATTGACATCATGTGGTCACCCCTCATTGGTTAGGCAGGATCAAAGCCTCTGACAGGCCAGGCAGACTTCTGGTTGGCTCCTCTGCCTGATAGGCCTTAATTCTCTCCCCCCAAAACACAGAGAGAGACACAGAGAAAAACAGACAGAGAGAGGGGAGAGAGGGAGAGAGAGAGAGACAGACAGACAGAGAGAGAGAGCGTTGGAGAGAAAAACAGTCACACATACATACTAAGAGAGAGAGAAAATGGGTTAAATATTTTCATTTTCAACAGAGAGGAAGTTGGTGTTTTTATGAAAGAGGTAATGTTTTATCTATTTCTGATAATGCATTCTATTCCAGTGATATTCTTTCTGTAGAGCTCAAGCTGGCCTAAAATTCATAGAGATGCACCTGCCTCTGCTTCCCAAGTTCTGGCACTTAGGTGTTTTCCACCACAGCTTGCTGTTACAGTTCCTCTGATGGGAGATTCAGTATATTCTAAATTAGATCTCATACATGCTTAGAGTTTCTGAAACTCGAATATACAACATATGATGAGATTTACTGAATAATAAATATTTTTATAAAATAGAATTTTGAATTATATCAAAGGCTTATTGCTAACTTCAAAAGTCATTTTAATACTCAATGTCTAACTTCATTTCTGACCTAGTTGATGTCTGTCAAGTGCTCATTGACTGAGTTGGGGTTCTGTGTCCATTATGTTTCACTATAAGAAGTTGAAGAATGTGTCTCTCTGCTGTTCTGCTGCTCAGAGAATACCCTGCTTCCCCAAGAGCTAAGACACTCTTTATTCACTCCAGATAGCAAAAGGGTGTTAACAGAGGTTTCTGTCCTGCCCTGTTCCCACAATCATTAAGTCCTAAAGAAATCACACAGAGGTTGACATTAATTATAAACTGATTGGGCTAGTATCTCAGGCTTCTTATTAACGCTTACAACTTATATTACCCCATAATTCTTATCTGTGTTAGCCATGTTGCTTGGTACCTTTTTCTGTAGGACAGTCACATCTTGCTTGCTCTGTGTCTGGCTTCCACACCCTCTGGGTGATGACTGTAGACTGAAACTTCCCTCTTCCCAGAATTCTCATTGCCCCACTTCTACTTCCTGCCTGGTCACCCGACCTACATTTTCTGCCTGGCTATTGGCCAATCAGCATTTATTTAAAATACAAGAGACGGGATACAGACTATTGTCCCACAGCAAAAGGACATTTCTTATTCTAGTTTTCTAAAGGGAACCTTCATTAATTAATAATTTAAATGTTTGTGTGTCTCTGTCTTCCACATTTTGTTTTTATGGTGATTAACAAAAAAGTGCTTAAAGAAACACTTGCAATTTCATTATGAAATGTTATATATAAAAGTTTCTAAAGAACTTTTAAAAATGTCATTTACAATGTAATTTCATGACAGTTATGACTGACTGAATGAAATAATGAACAACTTAGTCCTCTCTCAGATCACAGAAGATGCTCAACCATGACTGATAATACTGTTTCTCTCTAGGTGTCTACAGCCCTGCAAGACTCCTACATTCTCTTTAATTCTACTTTTTTTCCCCCATAATCCCAGTCAGTTTTATGCTGGGAATATGAAATGAAAGAGCATCCATCAAAGCACTCTCAAATCTTTTTTATTTCTGATTACAGTATGTAAAGGGAAGAGGTAAATATAGTGTAAATATATGTTAGTATAAATATATTAGTGTAAATATATGTTACTGGTAGAATTATTTTTCACACATACTAGAAATATGAATTTCTGATGTTGAAAATTAAAAACATTTTATATATTTACTTGTGCAAAATGGAAGCCCTTTAACTGTTCTTCAGTGGGCTATGGAAATTATGGTATTCAAATATCTTTTTAAAATTATAATTTTGATGGGAAAATTAAAATCTTCCTAATGTAACATTTGATACATAACTTCAGCTTTGTCATATAAAAATTCTTTCCCAAATTTCTTAATAAATTGCAAGACAACTCCTTTCTTTTCCCAAGGTGCTTTTTTGAAAGACAACATAGAAAAGAAATGATAGATCAGCTATACTTTGGCATAGGTAGTAAGGCTCAATTTTAGTCATCTAAGAAAGGTTTCACTTTCCATAGCCATTTAAGTCGGTCATCTTCAACCTTCCTAATGCTGTGACTCTTTAATACAGTTCCTTACATTGTGGTGACCCCCAAACATAAAATTATTTCACTACAACTTCATTACAGTGATTTTGTTAATGCTATGAATCATGAAATGTAAATACTTTTGTTTGGAGATAGAGCTTTGGCAAATGGGTTGAGAACTACAGCTTTAAGTCTTTAAATAAGTATTTGCTAAAAGCAACCACTGAATGAATATATCTGCCTATTATTCAGAGAACAGCCTCAATCACCAAGAGCTGAAGATATTATTTATTTTCTCCAGATAGCCAAAGGCTGTGAAAACCCAGAAGTTCCCATGAAAGAAAAAAGATACGCTGACAATTGCTCAGGTGCTCAGCAAGTTCAGGCATAAGCTATGAGGCTCCAACACTGTGCTGATTCCTTTCCACAGACCTAATACCTTTTCTTTTTACTCAAAATTCTCTCATGTTCATACAAAAAGCCTCAGCATCTGTTCTCTTTATTCCTAGAGAGCTTTTATACTCTTAACAGTCTGTGGGATAAAACTGAGCTGCAAAACATCCAAGCTTATCAGTAAGGATAATCTCTCATGAGTATTTACACACATTCCATCAAAGAGAAAGTAAAGAAAGTTCATTTTAGTAATTCTGTCATTGACTGTAGAAGGGATGAAAGCTCCCTTCACATGTTCTTAGGCTGTGAGTCCCTCTCAAAGATAAATGGCATAAATACATAGTGTTCATGTGAAGGAAGACCTAAAAACTAATGATGAAATGATACTTTCTGCTACTCTCAAGAAAGATCATCATCTAACTGAAGATCGGGAAGTGGAGTGGTGATCATGAAATTTTACACAACCCAAAACCGTCTTCCTCTGAAATCACATGAAGATACCATCCCTGAAAACAAAATTTAAAAGACTCACAGGTCAGTGAGAAAAAAAATAAACTATTGCAAACGTAAAGCATCAAAGTCAGTTAAGATAGGGGCATGGTCAGCAGCCTGGCTTCAGCAGCTAGCTCCTTCAGTGACTACACATATATGCGTTCTTATATATATGCATGTATATTTGCTGTAGGATTCTGCGAGTATGCTGTGAATATGTTTTATTGCCATTGGTTAATAAGGAATCTGCTTTGACTTATGGCAGGTCAGTATATAACAAGGCTTAGATTTCCTAATCTAAGCAGAGATAGAAACAGAAAGAAGTCAGAGTCAGAGAGGCGCCATGTAGCTGCAGTAGGAGAAAGATGCCAGATTCTTACTAGTAGGCCACAGCCTCATGGTGATACATAGATGAAAAGAAATGAGTTAATTTAAGATGTCAAAGCTAACTAGGAATACACCTGAGCCATAAACCAGTGTTGTAATTAATATAGTTTTTGTGTGATTATTCGGGTCAGAGAGGCCAAGAAACCAACACACAGTCCTCATTTACACATATGCATGCATTATATAATGTGGGAGAATCTCTGTGCATTCACTTGTATATGTGTATATGTGTGCACTCATGTGTGTAATGATTATGCATACATTATACATGCATATTTGTGTGTATTTAGTATTTATATTGTATGTTTATATACAAGTATTTGTATATGTGTACATTTACATGTTGTTTAAGTGTGCATTTGTATATGTATGCATTTGTACATTAGATGTGTATATGTGCATCTTTGTGTATTTATATACATATGTGTTTGTATACTTCTGTATATATGCATGTATGTATATATGTGTACATAAGAAGGAAGGTTTCTCTGTACAATGTATATCATGTATGTATGTATTATTTTGTCTGTTTTGGTGTATGTATTTGTGGGTTTGATATACATATGATTGCCTTTTTTGTATGACTGTTAAGGAATATTTACTTATGTAGGTAGCTAAATATGTGTATGCCTGTTAACGGAGTTGTGTATGTTTGTATGATTATGTTGTGCATGTGTATTTATGAGGATATTCATGTTTGCACATATATCTGTATATACATGTATCTACTTATGCATATATATCTATCTTTATATATTTGTGGTTTCAATTTTGTGAATATACTTGTGTGTATTTGAATTGGTATTTCTGTTTTTGTACATGTGTGCAACATTGTACATTTTAATCTATGCAATCATAAAAAGGTATAATTCACAGAGGGCAAATAAATGAAACAGAAACAAATTAATGATGTAAGATGAAAGGATCATAGAAAAAGAAATGATATGATTATTGAGACAAAATCTAAATCTAGAAATCTGTAAATATTATTTAAATTTTGAATGCTTACCTGTTGAGTCCCTGGCGTTATCAAGGACTAATAGTTTTGCTTTCTCCATTATCTGTTCTTCTCAGTGCTATGTAGGCAACTGGTCTTTTCAACCTACACTGCATTAAGAATTCAAGCTAGTAACAGGCTGAGTTGGAGCTAAAGCATTCTTATATATTCTCATTGGAAGAAATCATTCATTACTTGAATATCATTTTCTTAGCTGTTTATTAATTGCTAAGTACATATTTATGGTTCTCAATTATGCAAATTGTTTTAGAAGAGGAGATATGCTTCAAGTAGAGTAAATTATGAATACCTAAGTTGTTACAGCCTTTCACCATAACAAAACAATTAAAATTTAAATTAAAGTACAATAAAATGAAAGTATAGTTTTCTATGCATAATGCAAGCTATCCAAATAATGTTATTTGTAAATAAGATGAGTGGAAGACATGACTGGGCTAACATGTGACAACGTTAGATTTAGAAAACTCTATCATGTGAATATAAAATGCAAAATAATTGCCTGCTTAATAACTTACTTAATAGTGCTGCTATGAACATAGTAGAACAAATGCTTTTGTAGTATGTTAAGGAATCTCTAGGGTATATTCCCAAGAGTGGAATTGCTGGGTCCTGAGGGAGGTTGACTCCTAGTTTCCTGAGAAACCGCCACACTGATTTCCACAGTGTTGGATGGCGATACAGATGGAGACCCATATTGGAACACCGAACTGAGCACTCCAGGGTCCAAATGAGGAACAGAAAGATGAAGAAAATTAAAAAAGTAATCAGGACTGCGAGGGATGCGAGCACCCACTGATACAAGGGAACTGATATAATGAGAGTTCACCAAGGCCTGTTGGACTGGGACTGAACGAGGACGTGATCCAACCAGATTCTCTGAATGTGGCTGGCCCGGAGTCTTTTTGAAGGGCCATTGACAATGACACTGGGACTTGCTTCCTCTGCATATACTGGATTTTGGCGCTCCAGTCTGTTTGGACTCTCACCTTTCCTGGACCTGGAGGGAGGGGGGAGGAACTTGAACTTCCCACAGGGCAGGAAACCCTGACTGCTCTAGGGGAAGGAGAGGGAGGAAGAGAGGGAGTGGGGGGAGTGGGAGGGTGTTGGGAGGAGGGGCTGAAATGGAAACTTTTATAATTTAATAAAAAAAAACCAAAAAAAATAACTTACTTAAGTTTTCATAAATGATATAACTAATTAACAAAGGAAAGAGCAATTGCATATATGTCATGTGAGGGTAAAATTAAGTAAATATAAGTAATATACCTAATAACCACTTTTATCAAGATGAATATTGTACTGTAAGTTTCCATGTAGGAAAATATGATATTATTATTGGACATTCACACAACAGCAGAATTAATATAGAGGATTCTGGATCTGGGTAATGGAAATTCATTTTGCTTTGCTATATTAAAGACAGGTATGGTAATGATAGATTTAAGAATAAATGGCTGATGAGCCAGCTGGTGATCCTGAAGAGAAGTTTATGTGGCACTCAAGGTAAACAGGGGCCTGCAGTCAAGTTCAAATATTTTCAAACACTGAGTTTCTACAATTAAATAAACCAAATCTTTATTAAATGCTTGAAATTCTATCATGTTCCTAGATGTACGATTATGTACTATGACATAAACTATTTGACCCTTGCAATTTATCTCTTTGAGATTCAATGTATATAATCTGGAAATTTATATCCCCTTGATCTTGTTTTGTTCTTATTGCTCTAGCTAGAGTACTATGTTGAATAGATATGGAGAAAGTGGGCAGCCTTGTCTTGTTCTTGATTAGTGGAATCACTTTGAGTTTCTCTCCATGTAATTTGATGTTGGTTGTTGCCTTACTGTATATTGATTTTATTATGTTTAGATGTGTTCCATGTATCCCTGATCTCTCCAAAACCTTTACATGAAGGGCTGTTACATACTGTAGAAAGCTTTCTCAACATCAAAGATGATCATGTTTTTATTTTCATTCAATCTATTTATATGATGGATTACAATGTTAGATTTTTGTAAGTAGTACCATCCCTGCATCTCTGGAATTAAGCAAACTTGATCGTGGTAGATAATTTTACTGATGTATTCGTGGATTCAGTTTGCCAGTATTTTTATTGAGCATTTTTGCTTCAATGTTCATGAGAAAGATGAGTCTTTAACTCTCTTTCTTAGATGACACTATGTGTAGTTTGGGTATCTAGGTAACTGTAGCCCCATTAGAAGAGTTTGGCACTGTTCCTTCTGTTTCTAATGTGTGGAACAATTTGAGGATATAATACTATAGGTAATAATAATATAATAATATATAATATTATGTATAATATATAACAGTTATGTATTATATATAATAATATATAATAATGATGATGTAATAATAAAGGTAATAACTCATTATTGACAATCTTGTAGAATTCTGTGCTGAAACCATCTAGCCCCAGACTTTCTTTTATTGAGAGACATTTGATGACTGCTTCGATTTCCTATAGGTTATGGGTATATTTAAATTGTTTATCTGATATTGATTTAATTTAGGTATGTGATACATATCCAGAAAATTGTCCGTTTGTTTTAGATTTTTGAATTTGTGGAATTCAGAGTTTCAAAGCATAATCTAAAGATTTTTTTGGATTTTCTCAGTTTCAGTTTCTATATTCCCCTTTTCTTTTCTTTTCTTTTCTTTTCTTTTCTGATTTTGTTAATTTGGATGTTCTCTCTGCTGTTTTGTTAGTTCCGATAAGAGTTTATCTATTTTGTTGATTTTCTTGATAGAACCAGATCTTTGCTTCATTGATTCTTTGTATTGCTTTCTTTGTTTCTATTTTATTGTTTTCAGGCATCAATTTAATTATTTCCTGTCTTCTACTCCTCCTGAGTGAGTCTGCTTTGTTTTGTTTGGGAGCTTTCAGGTGTGCTGTTAAGTCGCTAGTGTGAGATTTCTCCATTTTCTTTATGTAAGCTTAGCATTGCTTTGAGTATAGTGTGTCTTCATTTTCATTGAATTCTAGGAAGTGTTTTATTTCTTTCTTAATTTCTTCCTGGACCCAATGGTGATCCAGTTAAGCATTATTCAATTTTCATGAGTCTGTAGATTTTCTGCAATTAGTGTTGTTGAATTCTAACTTTAAGCCAAGCTGATCTGATAAGGTACAGTGGATTATTCCAACATCTTTTTTGTATCTGTTAAGATTTGCTTTGTTACTGAGTATGAGGTCAATTTTAGAAAAGATTCCATGAAGTGTTGAAAAAAAATATATTCTTTTGTGTTTGGGTGAAATGTTCTAAAGATATCTGTTAAGTCCATTTGAGTCATGACATCTGTTAATTCTCTTATTTCCTTGCTAATTTTCTTTCCAGAAGACCTGTCTTTTGGTAAGAATGAGTTGTTGAAATATCCTACTATTAGTGTGTGGGGTTGATGTGCTGTTTAAGCTTTATTAATATTTATTTTACATCCATGGATGCTTCTGTATTTGGAGCATAGGTGTTCAGAATCGAGATTTCATCTTGATGAATTTTTCCTTTGGTGAGTATGAAATGTTCTCCTCCTCCTCTTTTGATTGATTTTAGTTTGAAGTCTATTTTGTTAGATATTAGAATGGCTATACCCACTTGTTTATTACATCCATGTGATTGAAAAAACTTTTGCCACCCTTTTGCTCTGAGGTATTGTCTGTCTTTGAGGTTGAGATGTCTTTCTTTCATGGAGAAGAAGGATGGATCCTGTTTTATTTTCCCTTCTGCTAATGTGTTTCTTTATATAGGTGAATTGAGTCCATTGACATTAAGAGATATTAATGATCAATGATAGTTATTTCCCATTACGTTTTTGTTAGTAGTGTTTGTGTGTTTCCCTTCTGTGGGATTTGTTGGTGTTAGGTGTAAGGTTATCTGCTACCTGTGTTTCAGATTGTGCAGTTCAGTTCCTTAGTTGAAATTTTCCTTCTAGTACTTTCTGTAAGGCTGGATTTTTGGGTATGTATTCCTTAAATCTGGATTTGTTTTTGGAATATCTTGTTTACTCTGTTTTTGATTATTGAAAGTTTTTCTGGATATAGAAATCTATGCTTGCCCCTATGATCTTTAATGTCTTAAGCGTATGTGTCCAGACCTTCTTGCTTTCTGGGTTCCCATTGAGAAATTGAGTGTAATTTTTATAGGTCTGCCTTTTTATGTTACTTGATGCTTTCCATTTGTGGCTATTAATAGTCTTTCTTTATTCTGTATGTTTAATGTTTTGATTATAATATGGTGAGGAGACGTTTCTGTTTTGGTTCAGTCTATTTGATGACTTATAAGCTTCTTGTACCTTGATAGGCATTCTTTCTTTAGATTGAAAAAGTTGTCTTCTTTGATTTTTTTGAATATATTTTCCGTGTGTTTGAGCTGGTGTGCTTCTCTTTCTTCTAACCCTATTAATCTTAGGTTTTGTCTTTTCATGGTGTCCCAGATTTCCTGGATATTTTGTGATAAGGATTTGTAAGATTTAACATTTTCTTTGTCCAATGAATCTATTTCTCTACCGTGTCTTCAACCCCCAAGATCCTCTCTTCTACCTCTTGTAATCTAATCTGTTGGTTATAGTTGCTTCTGCAGTTCCTGTTCATTTACCCAGATTTTCCATTTCTAGAATTCCCCCTGTTTCTGTTTTCTTTATTGTTTCTATTTCAATTTTCAAGTCTTGAACTCTTTGCATCACCTGTTTGATTCTTTTTTTTTCCTTGGTTTTCTTGGCTTTCTTTAAAATATTTATTGTTCTCTTTCATTTTCTTTGTCTTTTCCTCCATTTTTAAAGGCAATTCTTCCTTTTCTCTTTAAGTGTCTCTATACTCTTAATAAAGTTATATTAAAGGGTGTTTTCTTCTGCTTCTTCTGGGTTAGGATGTTCAGGTCTTCCATTTGTGTGACTAGATTCAGGTGTTGGCTTATTGCTCTTTAGGTTGTTGAAATTATTCTTGTATTGGTACCTACCCATGCCTTCCTCCAAGGAATTTATGTGGGGCCTGTGCTTTGGGGGTTTCTCTTCCTCAATTGGTGCAGGTGGGGACTGAGGCTTAGGTAATCACTCTTCTTCCTGGTGCAGGCAGGGCTATGCCTCTGGTAGTCACTGATGCAGCTCTGACGGCTCTTCTCAGGGCCGAGATTCCATAGGTTGTAGAAGCAGTGAGGTAGGGTTACAGGTATGTGGTGGTTGTTCCCATGTCTTCACTTGGTGGGGGTAGCCGGATATGCCTCAGGAAGCTAGGATCTAAAGAGTTCTGGACTGTTCTTTCTATAATTACTTTTCCAATAATATGTTAATTCTAGTCTCTCCTAAGGTACATTGTTTACAATTAACTCCCATATTTCTAAAGCTGGTTATCAAATGCACAACACATATTTCTGGTAATTGAGAACTCATGTTTTATTTGTACAGCACTTTTGTCTCTTGTTTCATGGAAATACACTTCTGTAGAACCATACCATTTTAATCAGAAATTGTAATTCTTTCCAAAGATTTCTACTTGCAGAGATCATTAGACATATACCTTGAGTCTTTAACTTTGCACAAAGAACCACAGGCAACCATGAGATGTTAAGAGTGGAAGAAATGGTGCACATGATTTGGCTATCCAATACTAAATGGTCAGTGTGCAAATATATAAACAAATATTGTTATACAAACCGAACAGGTTGTATATAGGAATATAAATGTATAACAACAATGAAAAATTTTCCCATGAAGGAGAGCAAAGAGGGTGGATAACATGGGCTTTTGAATGGATGAAAGACAAGAAAAAATTATATGCTATCAACTAAAAAAGAAATAATTTTAAAATGTGTACAAAAGAAATGCAGACAGGATAAACAAACAACAAATATATTGTCGAGAATTAAGCAAGCATATTATCAATGCAGTTCACACCTGTTGTAGTTACTTGATAATTGCTTTACTGTATAAGTCTGAAGCTTAGAGATTCAAAAGAGAATTTTATTAAGTTTTACAGGCCTTTTGAGTGGCTAAATATGGATTTTTGCACACGGTCTCTGGAAAAATCCTTAAGCCACCTTATATCCTCAAAGGAAATCCTTACAAGGCATCTCCAAGTATCTGTACTTTGAAATCTATCAGGATAATAACTTGTGTTCAGGAATCTATTCATCTTTAATAATGCAGTGTAAAGGTCATGTTTTCAGATGCTAAGTCAGAGAATGTTCAGTCTAAAACCTTGTCAAGTTTGACCTTTCAGGAAAAATGTAGATCCATGTGGAAATGTAGCCTGTGGAAAATGTCTTCACTCACCTTCCAATTGTTTATAATAATTCTTAAATTCTTAATTTACTTTTATACAAAAGGTTCTAACACTGCACACTTTTAAGGTCAGTTTCCATACCTAATGCAAAGAGAAAAATATTGCTGATAGAATCATTTTAATTTTCTGCACTTCTTGTTGCCACAACTTGGAAATATGATGAAGTAAAATTAACAAGAACAGTAGCATGTTTTCTCTCTCTTTCTGTTCAGTTTTGCATTATGGTAGCATTGATTGGGCTTGACCTACACTCACAGAGCTTCCACTATGTTCTCTTTTCATGATCCTCAGCTGGAAAAAGCTAGAATAGACCCAGAGACTGTACACTCATGATAGATGTGTGAGTTGTCTAGTTTTATGTCAACTTTACACAAGTTGGAGTCACTGGAGGAAAGGAAGCCTCAATTGAGAAAGTGTCTCTAAGGTTGGGTTGTTATCAAACCTATAGGAAATTTTCTCAATTAGTAATTCATGATGGTGTGTCTCTCTCATTGTTGATTGTGCCATCCTCAGTTGGAGTCCATTTAAGAAACAAGCAGAGCAAACCATGAAGATCAAGCCTCCAAGGGCTCTGCATCAACCCACGTCTCTAGGTTCATGCTCTGCTTGATTTCCTTTCCTGACTTCTTTCAGTGATGTGGAAGTTTAAACCCAAAAAAAAACCATTTTTACCCAACTTTCATTTTTGTCATGGTGTTTTATCACAACAATATTTATTCTAACTAAGACAAGGCATAAAATGAAATGAAAAGTATGTGATACAGAGATGAAGACAAGAAAAAAAATCTTTCAATTGCAAGAAAATGGAGTTTGAAAAGAAAATACTAGGGTTTGGTAACATGACTCAGTTAGTAAAGGTGCCTACCACCAAGCCTGATGACCTAACTTCAATCATCAAGACCCAAATGGTGGATGTGAAGAGATGCATTTGTGCTGTGACTTGCACTGATGTATCATGTGACAATATACATGTTTGAATGCGTGTACACACATAAACCTATACAATAAATGGATTGTCCTAGTTAGAGTTATTATCACTGTAATAAAAGACTATGATGAAAACAACTTAGATGGGAAAACGTTTGTGTGGGTTATGCCTTCATATTGCTTCTCATTATTAATGGAAGTCAGGATAGGAACTGATACAGGGCAGGAACCTGGAGGTGGAAGATGATAGAGAGGCCATGGAGGAGTGATGCTTTCTGACATACTCACAAGGCTTGTTCAGTTTGCTTTCTTTGCAACCCAGGACCATCAGACCGGGAAAGGAACCATTCACAATGGGCTGAGAACTCTCTCATAAGTCACTAATTAAGAAAATGCTCTAAATGCTTATCTACTGCCCAATCTTATGGAGGAAATTTTTCAGTCAACATTCCCTCTTCTCAGATGACTGTAGCTTGGGTCAAGTTAACATATAACTACCTAGCCCATATAAATAACATAGCTTCAAATTTTTAAGAAGAAATGTTCTAAAGTCAGAAAATTTACATTTAACATAAAAATGAAGCAAAGACCAGTTCCATCAAGAACAATACAGAGTGAGTCCATGTGTACAAACATTATCAAAGACCAAAGAGCTGGGTTACAGTTACCGTGGAACTCAGATAGTCTTTCTGCAGCCTGTGGATTCCCTGGTCAATCTCTCCTATATGACTTCCTGACCACCAGAGATTTCCCTCATCACTTATCTATCCATACGTATTTCTTATCAGAGGCAAGAATGCCTTTCATTTTCTTCAGAGTCTCATTGTGGAAACTTCAACAACTCTCTGAGCTCTACAGAGAAGGTCTCACCCCTTCCCAGCTACAAGTGCCCATTACTGTCATCTGAGAAATTAGGTCATCAGTACACTGGGCAGCTGCTCCTGCACCACAGTGTGAATCACTTCATTCTCTGCTTTAATAGGAAAGTTCTAGCAGTGTGCAGCAGAGGCACATGTTCTGCAAGGAAACCCTGGCAGCAGGAAGTCCTCAAAAGGACCATTTTCTACTTTCTATGTGGTATTTCACTTACGTGATCAGTGATGTAGAGAAGGAATGAAAGTAAATCAGAAGGAGGATGTGGGTAAAGACTGATGTATGAAAAAAAGAATAAACTTTTTAAAAGTGTATAAAAGAGCAAGACACTACAATAAACATAATACTGAAAACAACAAAGGAATGACAGATAAAGCTGACCTATTTGTACAATTCTGAACCTCACAGTATTTTCTAAATCCTTTTCCTTAGACAATGAACCTGTGGAAATGACTTGCCTACTGATACATTTTATCCATAAAAGTAAAACCTCATTAAAGGCATATTAGTCCAAATTGCTGAAATAGATTAAGGATTTTAAAATAAAAGGTTAATACACAAAACACTAAGGGGAAGCAGGACAAATGTCAAAGGTAGAGACTTATCAAGAACACAGCTACCTCCACAGTGAAAACAGAAATATTCTGTTTGCTGCTTCATAAATCTGTGCTCCAAAGGAAGTCTAAAAATATGGAGCACAACTAGCATAAAATCTCTTCAAGGACCTCTCATAGTTACGCTTAAGCTCTGTTTCAAAAGCATCCTGAGAAAATTACAGCCTGGATTTTAGTCCTGGTTCAAGTATAGGAACATTGAAAGCCATCTTTGTCTCCTCTAAAATCGCAAATTAGTAATTCAACACTGTTCATGGAAAGTCTAGCCAAGTGCCTGACTGCTGCCACACCTCTTCAGAACCAACTCACCCATCCTGTTCAGAAATATGCAGAGTAGGAAAGTCTCTTTAATTAAATGACTAAGAGCACCCTTCTTTCTCCGGTAAGTGACTTAGAAGTAGAAATTGATTCATCTTCCCCACACTTTAGAAAGCAAGCTCAGGTGCTGTGACAGTGAGGTCACTGAAGGGACACTGGGGAGGAGACCGTGAATCTAGTAGGTGGTTCCTTATTCAGTCTCACATGGAGAATTAGAAGGACAGCAGCATCCATGCAGTCTTCTGAAGATCCACGAATTAGGAAATGTGGCTGCCCTTGTTTGTGCTTGAGACAGACTCTTAACCAATCTTCAGTTTGAAACTTCAAAAACCCAGGGATAAATAGAGCAGCACACACACTCCTGGTGCTTTTCTTCAATTCCTGGCAAAGCATGGATTTGACAAATGTCATCCGTTAGTGAAGCAGTCTTTTTCTGCACATGTTAGTCAAAAATATACCGTGTGAACAGTTTCAGTAAGACCAGTGAGATGCTGGACAATGATTACAATGAGGGTGCAAAGCAGTGGAAACCGAGGATTCTCTGTTCCAAGACCAAGCAAACTGGCCTGCTCCCCAAGTCTGACTTTCTTTGTATTTCTGTGAGTAGAATTCTGTTACAACACAGTAACCCCACTGCTGATATCATGCCCCTTTCCAGCTCTGGCTCTGCTTCTAGATCCTTCTGCATCATCAAAAGCTAATCATTTTTTGAGAAAAATGCCCATCACCACTGGTTTTGACAACACCTATATCTGAAGCTTGTCATCACACAAAGAAAGTTAAGCTGAGCTTTCTTTGGATGCCAGGGTTAACAATGGCATCATGAATACTGCATTTCTTTTCTTCTTCATCCACAGAGAAAACAGCAGAAGGGAGCTGGATGGCACAGAGAAGGAAACTGATTCCCTACCTGCTTTTAACATCTCTGATGCACTGTCTTTCACTGACAATAGAGAAAAGGCTAAATTTAGAACTTTTACACAAAACCCATTACTCAACTGTTGGCATTTGGTCACGTCTTCAGGTTTCTATTACTATGAAGAGACATCATGACCACAGCATGTCTTATAAAGGGAAACACTTAATTGAGTGGCGACTTACAGTTGAGAGGTTTAGTCTATTATCACCATGGTGCCGCATGGCACATGCAGGCCGACACAGTGCTGGGGAAGAAGCTGTTACATCTTGATCCTACAAGCATCAGGAAGTGATCTATCTCTCTAGGAACAACTTGAATATATATGAGACCTCAAAGTCTGACAGCCTCCACAGTGACACACTTCCTCTAACAAGACCACACATACTCCAACAAGGCCACACCTAACAATGCCACTCCTTTTGGGAGGCATTTTTTTTCATACCACCACAGTCACCTTTCTGCACAAAACCTTAGATAATGAACCTTCAAAATACCCTTCAAAAGTCACCTCAAAGGGGCTTTCCTTTTACTTTTTTATATAGGTGAACAGTTATGCCTTTTACACATAAATTTGCACATGTAGCTGTCAGTTTCCTTTATATATTCAGATGAGACTTTTTAATGAGGCACTAATGTCTTTTGTTATGAAGAGTATAACATCACACCCCTCAATATTTAAGGTCTTTGACATGGAGTTCAAAGGGTGAGGGATTCCCCTAGTAATATCTGGCTTAGATACAATCTACAGCTCTGGAAAAACAGGACACCAATAAAGAATGAGTAGGGCTTCTATTGTGTTTCCTCTATGATAAAGGAGCTAAGGTTTCCCCCAAAGAAGCCAGTAAATATGAAAACTGACATGAAACAAAGTTAACTGAACTGTCACTACATACACAATTACACACATACACACACACACACACACACACTCGACATGAAAGAGAACTGAAAATAACTAGCTTGGAAACAGAAGATGATCAAAGGGACTCAGAGAAGAATAATGAAAGGCTATGGGCAGGGGAATATGATGATGGGATATTGTGTTTGAAAATTAAAATTAAATAAAAATAATGCATACTTCGAGTTTATTTATTTTCAACTCCTCATACCAGGTTTTGTAAATTCTCCCTAAAACATCAACCAAGTACTCCAGCATGGTTGGATTAACTCTTTCATTTCTCTCCTTTTTTTCTATTTTTAGACAAGGAAATCCTTCTGAATATATATATATATATATATATATATATATATATATATATATATATATATGTACACACACCTCTTGTTGCTTCTCTGGTCATAGATTTTCTTGATCCCTTCAGTGATATCAATAAACACATCATTTAAGATAAAGGTTTTCCCCAACTTGACTGCAGCATTTTAACGTGTGAACATTTCATTTCCCTGTCACAAAACTTGCTAGTGCCCTTACAGATGATTTTTGCATCCCTGATGCAGTTTTTTGTAAGAGTTAGGTGAGACACCATAAATAGAGTCTCATGCATTTCTATGCACATTTGTCTTTGAAAGACACAGTTCGACAGAATACAAGAACTTACTTCTCAGTTCCAGTAACACATTTATGAATTTTCCATAATCCCCATAACACTCAATCTTTGCTTGAAAGTGTGATGACATGTTGTTGAATACCCCAGGATAGGATCTCTTTGCTACACAGATGGTGCTTCCACAAATGATTTTCAAAACTTCTTTGCAAATAGCAAGTGCCACTTTCTAGGGTAGAGTGCACTGCAGAGTAACACACTCTAGGGCCTTTTGGGTTGCCTACTCTGCCACTATGATATAATTTGTGACTTGACCAGCACAGCAAACCCTGAGCCAGACATGCTTCTATAAAAGTAACAAAATAATGTCAACTATATGTTAAGTCTTCTGAGGATGGTAAGGATGAAAAATGTTTAACAATAAGAAAGTACATAATACACATTAGCTTTTACCATTATCTCATGTTTCATTATTTGGTTTCATATCATGAAACTACATTATTGAGTCAGAATTGGTCAAACTGGTTTTATGCACATCTTGAATGAGTAGGGGACAATGTAAATTTCTAAAAAGCATATGTGGCAAACATTCATCATCTTCAGAAAACTCTCTCAGAAAAACAATATAATTTAGAAACCTAAGTAAAGTGAATACTGCCTTTTGTGGCTTCGACACTTAAAAACCTGAAATCTGCAACAAGTTGCTTGTATCAAGGGTAGCAATTTTAGTTATATGATCAAGAAATGAACTTGAATGAATTTATTTAGAAATAAATATGTATTGATGGCAAGAAAAGTCACTACACTATTAATGAATTAGTTGCAGTCTGTTATCACATTGAACATTATTTTTCCAGTCAGATGATTCACAATATTAAGTTCAAATATCTTTGCAAGAAAATAGACAAATGTAGGTATATGATTAGAATATTAATGTTGTGATATGTTGTAGGAAGAAATAATCTCCATAGGCATAACCATCATGCTACATATTCTAATGAGTAGAACTCCCATGATCCATTGCTGAAAAGGGTGTATATAATTCTGCATCTTTATTAGCAAAGAAAAACAATAATGAACCAATATTTCTTGTAGGAACATAGTACTATGCACCTCTTTTTTAACTAACATTAGCAGTATAGGAAAAAATGAAGAAAAGATTCAAACTGCTGCTTTCACTAATTCATGTATGGCTAAGAATTAAGACAAGGTGGCTATAAATAAAGACCCTAAAGAGGTGGCTGTATCCCCATGGTAGATCACTTGCCTAGAATGTGAACACTCTGACTTTGATCTCCAACAATATAAATACAAAATCAAAAATAATTAAAAATAGACTTCTGTTGGGATTTCTTCACTTAAATTGAATGGAATTACTTATTAATAATTTGTTATTTACCATAAATATCATAAAATATAAAAAAACAAGGTTCCAGGATATTTAAGGTTTAGTCTAGTAGTCAAAATTTTAAATTTCCAGAGGTCAAAATTTTTGGGTTATTTTGACATTCTACATATCCAATCCACAAATCTTGGAGCCTCTGCCTCCCCATCCCCTAATTTTAGTATTGAGAACCAAACCTAATATCACTGCTGTACATAGAGTTACATTTCAGCTCCTTGCTGTCACCCTTTAAAATATCTTTTACCCAGTCCAGAAATTTTTATTATTTGTACTTAAAATACATAAACATGACATCTGAAAGACCTTTATCTTGATGCAACAATGTATCAAGTTTGCATCAAATATCAGGGTCAATTGCAAACTGAATTTCACATCCTTTGTTGTAAAGGACAGTTAACAATGTTTCATAGGATTATTAGTGATCTGAATGAGAAATTTTTGAATAATTTTTGCACATACTTATTCTACATTATTTCTTCAGTACTGTATTAAATTTTGTCTCAACATTAAACTTTATGTAACTTTAAACATTATAAACTCAACTTAAAAATTGTCAATGAATTCAACACCTAGAAAATCACATTATTTCTAATTCTGGTCCTACACCCAACTGTAACAGACCTCAACAGATGAGCAGAGAGCAAATATGTCAGGGACTGTAGTGTTCCCCAGATTATTCTATTTTTCTTTCTTACTAATGACATGACTTAAATAGAATAGGAGATTATTACAGTACAGGTCAATTCATTCTACCTAGGATTTCAGATGATTTATTGCTTCCCACATTAAAATATTAAGCATAATAAAATAAGCATAACTTTTACTAAATTAATAGTCTGTATACACCAAGGGAATGTTCATCCCTTCAAATCTGGCCTCACCAGATTGCACGTGGCAATTACTTCAATCTATAATAACTAATAGTTAATAAACTTCATATTTTTCTTTATTTTTAAGATAAAGAAATATGAAAAAGGATGTCAATTCATAAGACCCAAACCATCAATAATTTGTTTATGAAGAAAATGAAGGTCATAGATTTAAATATCATGCTTAACATTTCACAGACTTAAACACTTGGTATCTACAAATAGTGATCTTCTCAGGTATGTATGATGTCATATGTCTTGAAGTCTAAACTCAAATTATTTGCTTGTGCTTTTCTTAGAAATTTTAATTCATGGTGTGTGGGGATCCACACGTGTTTGAGATCCGCCATTACAAGATGGCGCTGAGAACTGTGGTAAACAAGTCTGTTTTGGCACGAGTCTTGCCTTAGTTTGCCTAGCAACAGCTTTGCACCAATCCTAGCCTGACTAGTGTCCTGTTAGGGGGAACATCTTTTCAGCCTGCATATAAGCCGCCACTCCTCCCAGCTCGGGGCCCCTCACTTCCAGCTCTCCCTCAACCAAAGGCGCTTCAATAAACGTGATCAGAGAAGGATCCTCATGTCGGTGGTCTTTTTCCCCTGCTGGTCAGGGGGCTCGCCACAGCTGGTGCCGAAACCCGGGAAGGTACCTAGCAGACACCTGTGAGGGGCCGAAGAGGATTCAGAACTCTACACGTGAAGCGGAACGACGTCGGTAAGTCCTCTCAGGTATGTTAATCGGCGGGATTGAACCGCTCTGGTTTGCTCTGTTTGTTATTCTGCTAACCCTTGTAGTCTATTTTTGTTGTTTGTGGCTGCGGTGTGATGAACCTGGAAAAGAGTGTCTTTGTTGGGTGTAAAAATCGAAAGTAAGTCCGCTGTAGATAAAGCGGCTTTCGATTAATGTCTTTGTTGGGTGTAGAAATCGAAAGTAAGTCCGCTGTAGATAAAGTGGCTTTCGATTAATACTAAGACTTCATAAAGAATGAAATCGAAAGTAAGTCCGCTGTAGATAAAGCGGCTTTCGACTAACGCCAAGACATCGTAAATAAAGAAGTCGAAAGTAAGTCCGTTGTAGATAAAGCGGCTGTTGACTAGTGAAAAAACCTAGTAAATAAGTAAGCAGTATGGACCAAAGTCATAGTACCGAGTCAGGAGTCTGTGATTTCACCAGTCCAATACAGAGTTTGTTAAAACAAAGGGGTTTGAAGATTTCTACAAGTACGATTCAGGCCATCGTCAAGGACATAGATAAGACTGCACCGTGGTTTGCCGTTTCTGGCGATCTCACCCTCAGCTGTTGGGAGAAACTAGGCAGAGACCTTGAGGAAAATGATCAATTAGGTAGAGGAACGCTCCCCCTGTGGAGATTGGTACATTCGTGCCTTAAGGAAGGGAAAAATATAGAAGTAATTAAGCAAGGACGCAGGGTACTATCAGAGCACCAGGATAGCTTCTCAGAAGCAGGATCAGGAGGAGAGGATCAAAATATGTGCACAAATAAGAAAAAAAGGAAAAAGGCTAGCCAAAAGGAAGAAAAAGAGAGGGAAGAAAAGAACCCTCATAAAGAAACACAAAAAGGTAATTTTAAGAAAAAGCCTCCAGCTCCAGTGCTGGAAGAAATACAAAAAGATAATAAGAAAAAGCCTCCAGCTCCCTTATATCCAGTGCTGGAAGAATTTGCCTCCCTCGAGATAACGGACTCAGAGGAGGAGGATGAGTTAACTGAGCAAGAAGAGGAGGAGTTAGAGGAGACAGCTGCACGTTATGAGGAGGAGAGGTATGATCCGCCAGTAAGGGGCAGACGAGTCAAAGTAGGAATGGGGCCAATGGCGCCTTCGGCTCCGTATTCTGAGTCGACTCCATCCCCTTATTGCCCTCCTCAGAATAAATGTCATTTTATTGGTGGGAGAACCTGGTCCCGCCTTGCAGCTGCTTTTCCAGTATTTCAAGATCCTCAAACAAATGCCAGATATCATGAGCCCATTCCTTATAAGCAGCTCAAAGATTTAGTAGAAGCATCAAAGACATATGGAGCAAATGCCAGTTATACACTCACACTCTTAGGCAGGTTAGCCAATCAGGCTATGACTCCTTCAGATTGGTGGGAAGTTGCTAGAGCCTGCCTTTCCACAGGACAATATTTGCATTACAGATCAATAGTTACTGATGCAGCTCATGGGCAAGCTCGAGTTAACGCTCAGAATCAGCAGCCCGCGTGGAATGCAGATATGCTATTAGGACAGGGACAATGGGCGGCTAATCAGACGGCCTACCCATTGCAAGTGTATGCACAAATAAATGAGATTTTTCAAAAGGCTTGGAAGACTTTGCCTAATAAAGGAGAGGTCTCTGGAAATTTAACAAAAATTATACAAGGACCTAATGAGCCATTCTCAGACTTTGTGGCGAGAATGCTTGAAGCTGCAGGAAAGATCTTTGGAGATGTGGAGCAGGGCATGCCTCTAGTTCAACAGCTAGTATATGAACAGGCTACCAAAGAATGCAGAAGAGCCATTACTCCATGGAAAGGGAAAGGCTTAGAAGCTTGGTTAAAAGCTTGTAGAGAAATTGGTGGACCATTGACCAATGCAGGCTTAGCTGCTGCAGTCGTGGCTGCCACACGTAGGCAAGGAAACAATGCAGGAAATTGCTTTACATGTGGACAAAAGGGTCATTTTAAGAAACAGTGTCCACAGGCTGGTCAACCTGCTGCAAGTAACCAGATAACAGGTCGACAACCTGGAAAGTGTCCAAGATGTAAAAAGGGCAAACATTGGGCCAATGAATGCAGGTCCGCAAGAGATATCAATGGACAGCCTATTCCTCAGAATTTTTCACAACCGCCAAAAAACGGGATGCGGGGCCCCCGTCCCCAGGGCCCGAAAATTTTTGGGGCAGTTCAGGAACCCAGCATGAGACCTCCATTACCCCCCGGAGAGCAACCTCAGGATCCGCCGGGTTGGACCTCCGTGCCACCTCCGGATTGGTACTAACACAGAGAATGGGGGTACAAGCCATAAGTACGGATATGACAGGGCCATTAGAGAAAGGAACAGTTGGTATAGTTCTTGGACGCTCATCATCTACAATGAAAGGATTGCTGGTTCTTCCTGGAGTTGTTGATCCTGATTATACTGGGATCATTAAGGTTATGTGTCATTCTCCTTATGGAATCATCTCCATAGCCCCAGGAGATAGAATTGCTCAATTACTAATTATATCTTCAAAGCATGATCAGTACCCAGCCAAACAGGAAGTGCGAAGAGAGAAAGGTTTTGGGTCTACTGGAGTTGATTTAGCATGTCTCTCCATGGAACTTGATGATCGACCCATAATAGCTTTAGAGATTGAGGGAAAAAGCTTCTCGGGTCTCCTGGATACAGGGGCAGACAGGAGCGTCATGAGACAACAAGAATGGCCGAAACATTGGCCTTTGCAGAACTCCTCTCAGACCTTACAAGGACTAGGTTATGCACAAACTCCTTCCATGAGTTCTAAGGAGCTAACCTGGAAAACAGGCGAGCAGCAAGGCAAATTTCAACCATTTGTGGTTGACCTTCCTCTTAACCTTTGGGGACGGGATGTGCAACAGCAAATGAAGCTGATTTTAACTAATGATTATTCCAGAGTTAGCCAAGAGATGATGAAAGCCCAGGGTTATGCACCTGGGGCAGGATTGGGAGCTAGGTTACAAGGACGAAGCTCCCCCATTGAGCTCAACCAAAAATCAGATAGAAAGGGATTGGGTTTTTCCTAGGGGCCACTGAGGATATGTTACAAATTCCTTGGAATACTGCCAAAGCTGTGTGGGTGCCCCAGTGGCCCCTGTCTCAGGAGAAACTCTCAGCAGCTAAAGATTTGGTACAAGAACAGTTACAATTAGGGCATATTGAATCATCCATATCCCCTTGGAATACGCCAATTTTTGTTATTAAAAAGAAATCAGGAAAGTGGAGGTTGTTACATGATCTTAGAGCAGTTAATGCACAAATGCAATTAATGGGAGCTGTACAAAGGGGACTTCCCCTTCTTACTGCCTTGCCAAAGAATTGGCCTGTTTATGCTATTGATATTAAAGACTGTTTTTTCTCAATACCATTACATCCCAGAGATCAAGAGAGGTTTGCCTTTACTGTCCCCTCTGTCAATCATGAGCAGCCAGATAAGCGGTTTCAATGGAAAGTTTTACCACAGGGTATGGCAAATAGCCCTACTATGTGCCAATTATATGTGGATAATGTTATTCAGTCTGTTAGGCATGGTTATCCATCAGTTAAAATTATTCATTATATGGATGACATTATTTTGACTGCATCTTCACAGTCAGTCTTGGATGCAGCTTACTCAGCTCTTGTAGCGGTTTTAGAAACAAAAGGGCTGGTCATTTCTCCAGATAAAGTGCAGAAATCTAGTATTATTAAGTTTTTAGGAGCATCTATTTTCCCCTGTCAAGTGAAGCCTCAAAAGGTTTGTATACGAACATCACATTTAAGGACTCTAAATGACTTTCAGCAATTATTAGGAGATATTAACTGGTTGAGAGGATATTTACCCCTTTCACAGACTGACCTCCAACCTCTATTTTCAATATTAGAAGGTAACCCAGATATTAATTCTGCCAGGTCACTTACCCCTGAAGGAAAGGCTGCATTGCTTCGAGTGGAAGCAGCCATTACACAAGCACAGTTAAAAAGATTTGATCCAGAAAAACCTTTGCTGCTTTGCATTTTGAAAACAGTAGCTTATCCAACAGGTGTTTTTTGGCAAGGAGGCCCTCTTTGGTGGCTTCATAGTCATTCCTTGGGTGCAAAAACTCTGCAGTATTATCCGCATCTAGTGGCTCATCAAGCATTGACAGGCTTGAAATTCGGTCTTACTCATTTTGCTACATATCCTGATAAATTGATTGTTCCATATACCAAGCAACAGATAGAAGTGTTGGCTGGAACAGTGGATGATTGGGCCGTGTTGATTACTTCCTTTGGTGGTCAAATAGATAATCATTATCCTCAGGATAGATTATTATCATTTGTGGATAAAAATCTTATTTACTTTCCAAAAGTGACTTCTGTTAAACCTCTTGTGTCAGCAATAACTATTTTTTCTGATGGCTCAAAGACTGGAAAAGGTGCATATGCAGTGCAGGGATATGACCCAGTGATATGTCAATTTTGCCCTAATGCACCCCAAGTAGTGGAGTGCTATGTGGTATTGGAAGTTTTTAAAACCTTTCAAGAGCCATTTAATTTATTTTCAGACTCTCAATATGTAGTTAATGCAGTAGCACAATTGGAAATTGCTGCTAATATTCGTCCTTCCAGTGTAGTAGCTCCATTGTTGCAACAAATTCAATCTCACATTTTGCAAAGGACGAATCCCTTTTACATTGGACATATTAGAGCTCATTCATTACTTCCTGGTCCGATGGCTGCTATGAATGATTTAGTGGATAGGGCAACGCGTGAGGCAGCTATGATAGCCCTGGATCCCTTAGAATCTGCCAAACACTTTCATCAATTATATCACATTCCTGCCAATACCTTACGTCAAAAGTTTTCAATTTCGCGAAACGATGCAAGAAATATAGTCAAAAACTGCACTTCATGTGTCCCATTTCAACATCCCCCTCATGTTGGGGTGAATCCTAGAGGTTTGAAGCCTCTGTCTCTTTGGCAAATGGATGTTACTCATGTCCCTGAATTTGGACGATCTAAATATTTGCATGTATCAGTCGATACCTGTTCTGGTATCATTCATGCTACGCCGTTGTCTGGCGAGAAAGTCTCTCATGTAAAGACCCACTGCCTAGAGGCCTGGGCAGCATGGGGTAAGCCCCATAGCTTAAAGACTGATAATGGTCCAGCTTACACCTCTTGTGGCTTTAAAGAATTCTGCGCTCGTTTACAAGTAGTGCATAGTCTAGGACTCCCATACAACCCACAAGGACAAGGTGTGGTAGAACGGGCCAATAGAACTATTAAAGAATTATTACAAAAACAAACAGGGGGAATAGCAGCAGATGCTACCCCATGAGAGAGAATATCTCTAGTCCTTTTTACACTTAATTTTTTAATTCTTGATACCCTTCGGCAGACTGCTGCTGATCGACATATGCAGTCGGTACCAATTGTAAAACAACAAGTCATGTGGAAGGATGTTCTCGATAACAAATGGTATGGACAGGATCCTGTGATACAGAGATCCAGGGGAGCTGTTTGTGTTTTTCCTCAGAATCGCCCTGACCCTATCTGGATCCCAGAGAGGCTGATACGGAAGATAGAGGAGCCTGAGAAGAAGGATGACGCAGAGAAGCTGGATGAGACTATGGTGGCTGATTCCTCTGATCCATCTGCTGAATGCTGAGGAGAACCAATTTTGGGCATTTACACGGACCTGGCCCATACCTATCCCTGTTCATAATGAATCTACCTTTTTGCCGCAATTTTATTCTACTACTTGCCAATTTGGGGTGCCATGTAAAGCACACGTGGATAGGGAAGAGTCATTATTCAATCAGACTAAAGTGTCCTTAGCAGGAACATTGTGCCTGACTAGGAATCAAACCAGTCAAACATGTATTATTCTTGAACAAAAGGTGCTGTCAGCTTTTGAGAATCCTTTGAGATTTATAGTTTCAGGTCTGTCTGTTAAGATGGTAACAGAAACCCTATCCCAAGTTTCAACAGGTGTGGGTTCAGGCACTGGAAAAGGGAATGATGGCACCACTGAAGTTAATGTTACAACATATTTGATGAATATTACTGTTACTACTCCTAATTTTATTCAAACTACTAGCGGCAATGGTTCTGGTGAAAATTATAATCAAACCAGACCTATGCACAATTGTCCCAATATTTATTTAGAATATCCACCTGAATTTTTAGATTGCAAAGGGAAATATGACAAATTTAAAGCTGCTACGCCTGGATGGTGGTTTCCCCCTCAGTTGCAACGCTATGTTTTGAACAAGAATAGCACCAGGACAGGCTGGCCATTAACGGCTTGGGTGTTGGTCAATTCCAGAGGCGCAGCATGTGATTTATCACCTATAATTAATATTAACCGGAGCCTTGTGGAATTATTTAATGTAACTGGCAGATTAAATACTACTAATGAAAAATTGATTATCGATAGTAAAGAAAAACATCATAATATTTCCTATGAAGGAGGAAGATTATGCTTAGATCCACCATTCATACTTTTGGTGTTTAATTATTCACAAGATGCCGTGGATTGTGAAAATACCACCTGTTATCTTACTCAATGTTGGGGCAAGAAACATGACACAGCCTTAGTCATGCGCTTGCCTACTTTTGTGCCTGTTCCAGTTAAGGCTAACCCCAAGGATTTTCCTTTGACCACCATATTTAGACAAAAGAGAGATTTTGGCATTACTGCAGCTATTGTCACTGCCATTGCGATTTCTGCGGGTGCAGCTGTTACCGCGGGGATAGCAATGACCAATCAAGTGCAGACTGTATCCACTATTAATGAGGTTGTACAAAAGACCTCCAATGCTTTATATATCCAAGAGAAAGTTAATACACACTTAGCTTCTGGTATATTATTGCTTAACAAAAGAATGGACTTGATAGAAAGATCAGTACAGGATCTTTTTGGTGTCATGACTATGAGCTGTGTAGATAGAACTACTCATATGTGTATTACCCCCTATCCTGCTACCCTTAATGATTCCAAAGCTATATCAGCCTTATTGAGTGGAAATTGGTCCCGAGAGCTTGAACAGCTTCAAGCTAATTTTACGCTTAAGATACATATGCTTAACCAGACAGAAGCAGGAGTTGTTACATTGGGACAGTTTTCTGATTGGTTAGTAGCTACATTCACCTATTTTAAAGAGTGGGTTGGAGTTGGCATGTTCGGCATGATAATTTTTGCAGGTCTGATACTTGTCTTGTTCCTGCTCTGTAGGATGCTGCGTGTTAGGAAACGGGAGAAGGTTGCAATTGCTCGAGCTTTGGCAGCTTTGGAAGCCGGCCAGTCCCTCCAAGCATGGATCAGTATTTTTCAAAACCTCTAATCCTGTGCCCTTGCACCTGGAGGCCTTGTTGCCATTGCACCCAGAGGGACTGGATGACCGGTTGACACCGGTCAGAGGTTACTACGGGTGGCTTGCACCTGAGAGTGCACTGATCAGATCCTATCAGGGGGATATGATGCTGAGCATATAGGTTGCCCTCAATGTTACCCTATCCCTGGAAAGAGGAGTGGCAATATTTTTCAGGGCAGCATCCACTGTCCCCAGCTATGACCGGTACATTTTCATACGATTTAAAACAAAAGGGGGAAGTGTGGGGATCCACACGTGTTTGAGATCCGCCATTACAAGATGGCGCTGAGAACTGTGGTAAACAAGTCTGTTTTGGCACGAGTCTTGCCTTAGTTTGCCTAGCAACAGCTTTGCACCAATCCTAGCCTGACTAGTGTCCTGTTAGGGAGGAACATCTTTTCAGCCTGCATATAAGCCGCCACTCCTCCCAGCTCGGGGCCCCTCACTTCCAGCTCTCCCTCAACCAAAGGCGCTTCAATAAACGTGATCAGAGAAGGATCCTCGTGTCGGTGGTCTTTTTCCCCTGCTGGTCAGGGGGCTCACCACAATGGTGATCTGATAAAATCACCATGTGGGTGTCTAACCTTGCCAACTTCTACCTCAATTGATTATATAATATATATCATCTTTTATTCTGTCCAAGTGGTATATTGCATTATGTTTCAGGCATAAATCCTTTTGCACATAGTGTATAATCCAATATGACGTACTATTGAATTATGGTTGTTAGTATTTTATTGAGAACTTCTATATTTATGTTCTTCAAAAATATTCTAAAACCTTGCTCTTTTGTTTATGAAAAAGTAAAGATCTTTAAATGTTTTACTATAAATAATGTAAACACAAAGTATATGTGCAAAAATATTTGATTTTACCCCTTATCTTTTTACTATTTCTTAATGACATGGACTGTATTTCCTTTTTCCTAATGGGATAATAACTGGTGATTTTCTACTGCAATGTATGGCAAGTCGTAAAACCAATAACACATGTCTAGACTGGTATATAAAACACAAATCAAGGTGCTGAATTTGTTTTATAATTGACAGTATGATCTGCTATATCTTCACTTTTCTAAAACTTGGTCACATGGGCCATGAGTTCTGTGCAATACTATTTATTTACCTTGTCTTTTCTATTTTTCACTCTATTTGTATTGCACTCTTCATTTCATCATTAATCAAGCTATTTTTTAGTCACAATACTGAATAGGCACAGGAATGTGAAAGTCTGATTTGTGCAATTTGAAATCTGACAGAAATATGTGCAGCAGCACATCAACAACAGAGTTTGCTCAGAAAACAGGAATCTAATCACATGCTCCCAACAGCCTGCCTGTTGAGACTTCTTTCTCTCATTCAGCCCAAAGACTGTATTGACACTTGCCTTGAGCAAGGCAGATCCTATGTCAGGGGAACTTTAACAATTGACAGATGAGGTGTGTGAAATGAAGTCAGTCTCATGGAGCTCAAGATTTGCTGAAGTCTAAGCTCTAGACTGAGCTACAGTCTGAAATGCTTGTCAAAAGTAATAGAATGTATCTTTACTGAATATCACCAGGCACAAAAGTCCTCTGTACTTATGTGAGTGGTAGGGACATTTATCCACACAGAAGCAGGAATACCTCTCAAATGTCTTGCCATAGTTTATTAGAACAGTTTTGTATAAATGAAAGCACTTAGTATTCAACTAGCAGGCTATAGCCAAAATTTCTAAAGACATGTTATTAAAAGTGATAGTTAGGTACATGCTAACGTTACATTCAAACAAATGGACTTGCTCTGTTTATAACAGCCTTGTTATCTAAATAGTGGTAATATACCAGTGAAAATGTAAAATTATTTTTGTAGAGACCAAGTTCCAATGGGAGTATAAGTATTTCAAACATTATTTGCTAAACATGAACATAAATGAGTTCTCTTTCAACCATGTGGATCCCTTTCACAGGGCTACTTCTGGAATTAGCTCATCTGCATTGTGACTAAAGGCAATTCAGACCCGATTCTGCTATCATATGCTGCTATTGGACAAATATTCAATCTTCTACTAATATTTGAAAATTAATATGAATATTTTTTATTTCCAGCTGCAAGAAAAGATAGGGAGATGGGTTATTTCAATATGAGAGTAACTACAAATGTTCTGCAACAGTTTAAGGGACAGAATGTGGACATTCTCCCTGAGTAGAGCTTTGGGGCAAGTAAGAAATCACTGGCAAAGATAAGGTATATAGTTGGACAGTTAGAAGTAAATAGTTTAATAGAACAGGTTGGTTAAGAATTTGATCTTCTCTTCTACTTAACTCTACAGTGAGTTGATTATTTCAGTACACATAGTGTGTGTGTGTTGAAGTTATACATAAGCTTAACTGCATACAATCCCTCTCACCAAGTAATTAAGATACAGTTTCTTCTCAAATCGAGGAATTAACAAAGGAGACTAACCCCGAGCCTCCAACATGCAATTCTTCCTGAGACCATTTCCATTTGCCCATTGTCAAGAGAGCTTTACCAGCTGCTTTGTACCTGACAGAGGTGATCCATCATTTCTCGGTAGAACGAATGCATACTGAAGGTACTGGCTTGTTTTTCTTGTTAAAAGATCTCCTCATACATTACGACTTCACAACATAATCATATACCATTTCATGTTAATGCAATGGTTAGATTGTGAAAACAAAGGCCAGCCCAAACTGTGAGACTCTATTCCTTTCTCACACCAGATAGGGGACCCTGAGTAGTTGGATTAGTAGGACAGAAAGACAATCATGCCTCTAATACATCACATGATAATAACAACTCTGGAAATAAGGAACTGGGAACTGAGGATGTAGCTCAGTTGACAGAATGCTTTTCTCCCCAGGTTGTTTTTGATGGTGATAGTTTAACCCAGCAACAAAAACTTAAAGGCACAGAGCTTGCCAAAATGATAGATTACATGGATAGTGTAATCCAGAAATTCTCCTGTCTCTGCCTCTCCATCAGCATGAGAATTACTGGCACTTGTACTGGGATAGCCTTTATGTATGTGGGAACTGAGGATCTAAACTTAGGTCCTCATGTTTCTGTAGCAAGCACTTACTCACTGAGCCACTAACAGTCTTTATTATGCTTTCTCTAAACACTAGATTTGTACTGTACAGTTTTAAATTTCTGTGCCCATGGTGAGCTACCCATTAAACATTTCAAGATAGTTAGTTGTTCTATTAGAATATAAATTTGTTTAAAGACTTCTGTAGGAAACAATTATCAAACTGCAATGAACTAGTGCCAAATTCAGAAGAGAGAAAAAGTAAATCCTATTATATATACTAAGCTCAAGTCTAAGAAAAGCTAGTTGTAAGAATATTAACTTTTATTTGAAAAATACCATAAGCTTTGTTGTCAATGAAATGAGAAGCCTTGCTAAGAGAGTATAATTTTATGGTGTTTCTTGAAATCTAGAGAAATTGTCCTGTTGTTGCCCACTGCACTTTTTTGTGAATACCCAGACCTCAGAACAGGCGCACGCTTTCCCAAACCAAGCCCACAAGAATGGATTAATATCCTAAGGGTTAAAGCACAAAGACAGCAAGAGACCTGCTCATTCACCAAAGAGTAAATGGCAACTTTATTAAACTCAAGTCGGGTATATATATTAGTGGGCAAGGGGGCAAAAGGGCAAAGCCCCCTCCCATCAGGAGCAGTGGAAGAGGATGACAGGTGCCCAGCGCCCAAGGCCAGAAGCAGCTGCAGGAGGCAGGCGTGGCAGACGTATAGGGCTCGTGGCTGGAACCTTGTTTACAGGTGGAATTACCATAACAAAAGAGGGCCAAGATCTATCTAAGCTAAACCCTCAGGCCTGTGCAAGTGCAAAAAAGCCTGGGAGCCAGAGGTCAAATGGCCCTGCAAATCGCCACGAACAAAAGGGTGAAAGACCTGTGTACCTACATCCTGTCATCATACATCTGCAATTAATACCCTTGTCACTCAGTTCCTTCAATTTTTTGGTTATATTGGGTAGCTTTCAGTGAAAGTTTTCAATTTTAATTACAACAGCTGTTTTTTTCCATCAGGTCAACAGATTATGAATTTAATAGTGAAAATCAAGTTGCTGTCAAGCCTTAATTTAAAAAATCAAGTTATAATCTCTTCAATGAAATTCCTGGCCATTCTCTTAAACTAAAATCTCCAAATGAAGAGGTTATTCCAATCATGATAAGAAATGAAATTGAAGAAAACTTCCAAGTCATAAAATTAGTGAGCATACAGAAAATATAATGTTCTCAAATAACAAATGATTTTTGTATAATTCAATCTCTTTGTTGATATTTCAATCAGAAATTTTTATTTGTCATATAAAGAAATGTTTTATGATACACTGAACATTAAGAATCCTCATGTTTATTGAAAAATAAATTTCTACAAGGGGAGGAGAGTGAAAAAGAAAAAAACATTTCTCATTTTTAAATAGATAAGGAATAATATAGAATAAAGGTGAAGTATCCTCACAAGAACATTTTTATTTTAGTAGGTCTGTTAATAAGAAGACTCTTCTCTTCAATAACAATAATTTGAATTGTGAAAGATATAAGGGAATTAAAAATGCTTAAATGTAATAACAAATATTCTTTATATGACTCCCTAAGTAAATTAACCTAATTTTAAGACTAACAAATTACTTATTTTCTTTTACATTAAAAAAGATTAGTAACTAAGGTTACTAATTTTATTAGTAAATAAGGTTACTAATAAAATATTGCAGATTTTTAAAATCATCATAGTATGATGGAAAAGTCTGTGATTTGGGAATTGAGGTTGTATTTCAGAGAGAGGATAATGAGAAATCTCTATCAGACAATGATCTTTAAGAAGTGGGACCATGTTAGGGTGTGATTTTGGGGGGTACCTGGAGAAAAATGCTGGGCCACCCAGAGTTCTCTCTGTCTCTCTGCGGCTCTCACACTACACAGTTGTGCTTGGACTTCTTGTTCTTGTTTTGTGAGTTTGCCCCTTTTAATAAAGAAAAATATAACTGTTTTGTCTTGGAGTTATACTGGTATTTTTCAACTGGCATCATTCAACAGTTGGCAACCAACATGGGGCTTGGGAATTTGGTTCTCCTGTGGCTCCAACCACCCACCACCAGGCTCTACGTGGTGTATTGGGGTATTTGAATATTGGGCACTGACCATGCTCATTTGTCAGCCCTGCGTAGCCACTCTGCAGCATACTTTGTCCTTCGTAGCATTTCAGAGACCCTCAGGGTCCCCAGACACCTCTCTCACTGGTGGGCTGCATGGCTGGCTGTGACAGGCTGTCTCTTGTGGGTCCAGCCTCCTCAGCACACCACAGAAACTTAAGGCAGGACACTAGTTTCCCCCAGTGTCTCTGTTGGCATTGCTACCTTGCTGTCCCTGCACTGCTGCTGAACAGTCAGGGAGCCCCATGGAACATACATACTGTAATTTGCAGTGAACAACTGCTTTTAATTTAAGCATATTTTTCAGAATCTAATGCACTAAAACCAATTTGAACTGCTCAAGCCAGCAATGTGGCTACAACTGTGACACCTAGCGACCAGTAATAGTTATTGAACCTACTCCAATTTATTACAGGTGAGATTTACAAGGTCAAATTTATAATTTATAATACAAAAGGTCAAGAAGACAGATAATTTAACAATTCAAGAGTTCAACAGCTTTTTTACTTATACCATGGATGTTATTATGCAGGGCTTATGTGATTTCCCTTCTATATCCCTATATTTGATTCTAGGGACAAGCTTTGCCTTCCACATTTTCTCCTTAAAAATGCTTTGATAATGGTGTGAATAATGAGGCAGTTGTAGAAGTTATACAGTCTTTACATACTGATAATAACCAGCTAAAATGGAAAATCAGCACTCTGGAGAAGGATATGGCAAATTTGATGGATTAAACCCAGTCAATGATGGAGGGTTCTAAGACACTGTCTGAGAGAATTCAAGCTTTTGAATGTATTAATAAGAATATGTTGAACAGTTATGATAGGTTGACATATAGGGTGTCTCTCCAGGAAGGTAATATATACTCTATAGAAATTATGTCCAAGGATGAGATGTTATCTTTACTGAACAGACTTCATACCTTGGAGTCCTCAATGAGGGAAATAGAACAGAACACCAGACAGGAGATCCAGACTTTACAAAAGGCAGTGGTAAAAAAGAGTTGAAAAGATTAAGGTATTTATTGAAAATTATGATCAAGAACAAAAGTACAAAGACAGAATTTAACCTCATCGATACATACCAAACTCTGGGATGGTTTACCCAGAATTCTAACTGCCTGTCCAGTGATCTCAGGAAGACCATCTGGCACCAAGTACCCTAAGGTAGTCAAAGAATATACATGGAAACCCATACATATGAGTGATCTAAAAGAAATTAAACAAGCTATAACTATTTATGACCTACATTCACTCTTTGTTAGGGAAATTGTCAAAACATAGGCTTTAAGCAATAAGGCTGTACAAATAGGAGTAATAGACCCAGAAGCTAGATGTGCACTCATTAAACTCTTTAACTTTTGAAAATGACAACTTAGAATGAAAAAGAAGTTTTCTTGAGCCTTTAAAGGTCAGATCAGCAGCAATAGATGAATGCATCTTACAAAGAATGAATGTTGAGACATTTGACTATAGTACTGAAGCTTGAGTAGGAGAAGCAATTTCCAATAGAGTGAGGAGACACCAAAATGCCAAATGTTTTAATCATGGTAGAATAGGACATCTGAGACATTGTAGACAATGTAGACATTGTAGACAATGAATTCTTAGGAATAATATCTCCTCTGGGAATGACAACAATAAGAGAACTCAGGCTTCTGTTGGCAAAGGCCAACAATGAATCAATAAATGTAGGTCAACAAAAGATAGACAAGGCAACCTGATACAATCAGAAAACTCCTTGGGTGGCCTCTCACAGGGCCCCATGTCAAACATGGTTCAATCATTCCCAGTTACTGTGAGGAACATGTCTCACCAGAAAAATTAAAAAAAAAAATCCAGTGCCTACTGTGAAAACCATCCTGGTTTGGAAGATAGAATACACATGAAGGATGAATCAAATACTCCAGTAGAAAATAGGAAATGTATATTCTGGCATACTTCTATAAATAATCAAAGACCAAAGATAAGAGTGTGTATAAATGACATTATAATTGAGGGCATATACAGGTACGGATATAAGTATTATTACTCCAGAATTGTAGCATCTGAATTGGCCTCTTCAAGAGGGAGATATTCAGTTCCTCGATATTGAAAGCCTATACCAAGTGAAACAAAGCAAGGGATGGGTTGAATGCAAAGGGCTTGAAGGACAGAGGAAGGCTGAGGTTATATGTAGCTAATATTGCAGTGAATTTGTGGGGTCATGATCTTTGGGGAAATGGATTACCCAGATTAACATTCCTTCAGTTCCATAAACTTTTGTTCTGGGGGAGGATATTATAAGGTATTATAGACAAAAGTCACCAGCTATTCGGGCTGTATAAAAACACAAAGCAACTGACAAACCTTCAGAAGAAATAATGGCCCTACCTTTTAAATGGTTAACTAAGAAACCAATATGGATTAAACAAAGGCCTTTAACAGAAGAAAAGTTGCAGGCTTTAGAACAGCTGGGATAGGAGAAACTATATGCTTACCATGTATTGAAGAATCTACCAGCCCTTGGAATTCTCTTGTATTTGTTGTTAAAAATAAATCTGAAAAATGGAGAATTGTGAGGGATCTTACAGCTGTCAACAAGTTTATTCAACCTATGGGCCCTTTACAGTCTGAAATTCTTCTGCTTTCTCTGTTACCAAAAAGATGACCTATCATAGTTATTGATTTAAAAGATTGTTTCTTTAATATACATTTATAAGAAAAGGATAGAGAAACATTTGCATTCATAGTGTCTACTCTTAATAATTCTCTGCCTACTTGGAGATACCAATGTGCCAATACTTTGTCAGTAAGCCATTAGAAATAACACATAAGCAGTTTCCTAAGTCTACAGTCTGCCATTACGTGGATGTCATTTTGTTATCTGATTCAAATTCAGATACTTTAGAAAGAATATGTGAAGAAGTAAAGAAAGTTTTGCCAAAATGGGGATTACAAATTGCTCTTGAATAAATTCAAAGAGGCTGCAAAATAGGTTTACAGAAAATTAGAACACAAAAGGCACAAATTGGGAGAGACTGGTTGTGGACTCTTAATGACTTTTAAAGATTGTTAGGAGACATTTCCAGTCTAGGACTAGCTGTTAGGATAACACCTGATCTAATAATTCATTTAAGCAAAACCATAAATAGTGACAAAGACTTAAATAGTACCACAGAATTAACAACTGAAACAGAAAAGAATTAAAAGAATTGATGATCATTGTAGAGAAATTACAGAAGACACATGTGGATAACATAAATCCAAATCATAATTGAATTCTATTTCTTCCAGAATTTCTCCTACAGGAGTTTTAATGTAGAGGAATAATATTATCTTAGAAGGGATCTTTTTTACCATATAAACCAAGTTTAAAAAGTTAAAAACTTATGTGGAAAAAGTCTCTTAATTAATTATGAACGGAAAATTGAGACTTTGTCAACATGTATAAACCTAGCAGAGATTATAGTTCCTTTTACTACTGATGAATTAAAAAAGTTATGGGAAGACAATGAACCATGGCACAGAGATTGTGCCAATATTTGAGAATTATCCAAAAAGTGATAGATTTAACCTTATAAAGTGACCTTCTCGGATTCATCCCCGAGTTGTATGTGACACACCAATAACTGGAGCCCATACATTTTATACTGATGCAAATAAATCAGGAAAGGCAGGTTGCAAGTCAGCAGAATTAAATAAGGTGGAACAATTCCCTTATAATTCTGTACAGAAGGTAGAGTTACATGCTATACTCATGATATTAAAGGATTTTAAAGAACCTCTCAGTATAGGTACTGATTCACAATATGCAGAAAGAGTTGTCTTGTGTACTGAAACTGCTGAATTCATACTAGATGATAGAGAATTGACTTCATTATTGATTCAAGTTCAAGACATAATCAGTAGTAGGCTTTGTTTTATATACATAACATACATCCAATACCATATGGGTCTTCCAGGTTCTTTAGCACAAGGTAATGCAGAAATTGATCAATTATTGTTTGGAAATGTGTTGAAGGCCTCAGAATATTATGAAAAGCATTATGTCAATAGTAAACGTTTAAAGAAAAAGTTTCCTATTTCATGGCAAAAAGATAAGGAGATTATAAGCAGGTGTTCCACTTGCTCTTTCTATAACCAAATACTGTTACCTGCAGGGAGTAATCCAAAGGATATTCAAAGAATTGAGATCTGGAAGATGGATGCGTTCCACTTTATAGAATTTGAAAAATTAAAATATGCGCACCACACCATAGACACATATTTAGGTCCTAAATGGGCAACTGCCTTGAGCTCAGAAAATGCTGATTTGGTAATCACACATTTATTAGAAATTACGGCCATCATTGATATTCTTGCACAAATTGTATCAATATAAAAAATGTCATAAACAGAGGTAGAAACATGAATGAATACAATCTGACAAAATAACTTTGTATAGGTATACAAATATTGTAAACAGAAATAACAAACATAATTTGAACTTGTTTCAATATGCAAGAAACTATACCAATGTAAATTGTCTATAAATAATAGCTTACAAGTATTCATTTTATTACCCACTAATATTACTATTCAGGTGAATAGGCTCACCTTAAATTATCTCTTTTTTCATTCAGCTTTTCCTCTTTTTTCTAAACCTCTGGGCCTACATAGTTTCCACTCCAACCCTCGAATTTATACAAGTAACTATCAACCCCTAAGCTATAAACCCAGCCCTGAGAATAAACTTTGTTGGGAGAGGGGATGTCATCTTCTAGAATTGCTTCCAGCTGTTATAGGGACAATGTTCTTTTTATGGGATCCTATAAGAATAAATCAAACCTGCATTTTCTGCAAAAAACATAAAAGGTATTAATCCTGAGTCATTTCAAGATATCAATTTTAAAGATCTAAATGGAGATATTTTCATGAGGCTTGAATTTCTTGACTGTATCCCACACTCTGAAATGGCAGAAATGTCTCTCTCATCCCACTGTTCAATAGAAAGTATATGGTATGTATTTACATTACTCATAAGTCACATAAACACTTGTCTAAAATGAAACATGACATGTGCTCATGTGTTACTGTAAATGTGCCAACATACTCCATAGGCATTAGGGAAATCCTAAATAATGTTATATGTTATTAATTTTATAGTATTCTTTTATTTAAAGTAATATAGATGAGTAATACTTGTAGGTACACAGGTTCCCCATTTTTCCCGAGACGCCATGCAGGGCTGTTCTGCTTCCTGGTTCCACTGCATCAGCTTGAGGGTGTGGCATAGAACTGCCCTCTCCTGTTATGTTAATATCACCTACGGCCCAAGGGTGTAGCTCAGAGAGAACTCTTCTGTCATGGTAATTCCACCTGCAAGCAAGGTTCTCGCCCGCAGGCAAGGTTCCTGGGTCAGCTTTTCTCTGAGCCTGAGCACGCCCACCTGGCTTCCTCTTTTCTCTGTTCAGCTGCTGTCCGACCTTGGGTGCGACCCCCTGACTTTTCTCTTTCCTTGATCCTGATGGGGGGCTGGTGTCCTTTTGCCCCACAGTATATATACCCGACTTATGCTTAATAAAGCTGCCATTTGCCACTTGCTCTTTGGCAGATGAGCCGGTCTCTTTGTGTGTGTGTGTCGTCTGTTCAAACCCCTAGGACATGTGTCCGTTCTCGTGGGCTCGAGTCAGGAAAGCGCGCGCCTGTTTCGAGGTTCGGGTGTCCACAGAAAAGTGCGGAAGCTTACAAATACTCATTTTGCATTCATTGAGTTTATAAATAGTCAGAATTTTTTGATTGTTGTTGCATTTGATTTTTCTATCAAGTATCAGTTCATTAACGCTTAGTTCTAAACAAACCAATGCTTTATGGTATAGTAGATAAATATGTTTAATAAAACATCTAATTACAATTTGTCACAATACTAAAATTATGCAAATCACTGATGTGGGAAGTCCTTCTGTCTATGTGTTGCTTTTAATGGTTAATGAATAAAGAAACTGCTTTGAGCGTATAGCAGCATAAAACAGAGCTAGGAGGTAGAAACTAAACTGAATGCTGGGAGAAAAGAAGACAGAGCCAAAGAAGCCATGTCCTGCTGAAGACAGACACCAGACAACACTTTACCCAGTAAGCCACAGCCACTGTTAATACACAGATTAATAGAAAAAAGTAAAATTAAGACGTAAGAGCTAGCCAATAAGAAGCTAGAGTTAATAGGCCAAGCAGTGATTTAATTAATACAATTCTTGTGTGGTTATCTCAGTCTGAGCAGCTGGGGAAAAAAAACAAGCAGCCTCTAACAACAACTGAAAATAAGAAGGACATTAAAAGTGCATTCTTCTAGAAGTCAGCAGGCTCCATGTACCCAAAGACTGCAATGAACATGGTGGTCTTACACAAAATTTTAACTTATTTATAACATTATTGTTTTAAATTTGTGATTTTGTTTTATAACTCAATTGTATGGTTTGCATCTGTGAATGATAACATAGAGTTGCAATGAAGAATGAACTGGCCTGGGAGCCTTTCCTAGGCTTTCCAACTAGTGATTTTCAAAATTCCCACAGTGTGTAACACCAGCCAGAGTTTTTGGAGGCACCAAGTGTATCTCCCTTCTGATAAATGCTACTTATAACTAACAGTGAAGCAGATGACATCTAAGTGAATGCGCATTGTTGGCATGAACATGGCATGTCAAGATATTATAGTAATCTTGGATCCATGGAAAATAATGAACTCTTACCCAGGTCAGGCTAGGTAGAATGGCATGACTTCCCAAAGGTCCAAGCATAGATGATGGTAGAGTGTGCACAAAGTACCAAGTGTGACTTTCTCATCCTGTTTGATTGCACCTTAAGACCATTCCCCTAAAAGTCTACAAAGATGAGATAACTCACCTCCTTATTCAGCTCTATTTAATGAACCCACTTCCTCATTCAACTCTATATAATAGACACACTGAGTTTCCCGGCTGCTGTTGAGCCTCCATCAGAGCTCATGGCCCACCAGATCTCAACTCTTCTGTCTTGTTTCTTCATTTCCTGTCAGCCTTAAAGCCTGCACTTTGTGATATTCTTTTGTTGTTTATATGGTTGTTTCATTTCATACCCAAAGCATCTAAGAAACACTGGGCCTCATACACAATCTCTTGGCTGAGTTGGGTTCACTAAGCTTGTTGTGGTGGAAACTGTCTTCTTAATATGCTTTCCTCTAGGGTCTGGTGTTTTGTTCTAAATAATGTTCAAGATGATAATGATATTAAAATTCTCCTTATGTAAATTATTGTGCTTATATCAAAGTGGATGCTGAATATATTTCCCAAATTTCTTCTTCTCTTTCTGCAAAAGGTATGCTTATATCCCTTGGCAGAGATTAAAGTTAAGGCATGAGAATCAGATTACCTGAAAAAGAATCTGATTCTTTGATTTATTCCTCAACAATGTTTTATACATTATTCTCTTAGAAGCTGCATTTTTCTTGAAGAGTTGTAAAAGGTAAATATGTCATTTTATGTGAAGTGTAAAATATAGTTCTATTAAAAGTAGAAGTCAGACACTTAGATTTCTTCCTCCTCCTCATTGGGTTGCAAATATAGAACAGGTAAATGTATAAGTTCAGACGCTTGTAGTGGAAGTATGTTTGTTTGTTCCCAGTTGCCCAGACCCAAAATATTCACACAGAAACTGCATTAATTACAACACTACTTGGCCAATAGATCTTATGTATTCCTAGAAATATCTTACATCATAAATTCAACCATTTCTATTCATCTGTGCATCACCATGTGGCTGTGGCTTACTGGCAAGGTTCTGGAGCATCTGTGCCCAGCAGTAGCTACATGGCTTCTGACTGACCCTGTCTTCTTTCTCCTAGCCTTCAGTTTAGTTTTCCTGCCTAGCTCTACTCTGTCTTATTACAGGCCAAAGCAGTTTATTTATTTATTAACCAATAAAAGCAACACATATACAGAAGGACTTCCAACATCTGGTGCTATGTATTAAAAATATAGTTAACAATCTTACTCAATATTCTTTTGTAAAGGGCTACTTTCCCCAAGTATCTTTCATTTCCTCATTTCTTGTAGTGTCCATGATTTTGCCTTTGCAAAGACCCTCTAAATTACTTCTTGAAAAATGTGTCTTCTAGATGAAACTAGCACAGAGGTCATGTCTCACCTTTGTCAAGCACATACAGAGAAACAAAGTAAAATGTATAATTATCCAGGAAAAAGTTAGAACATGAATATTTTTTTCTGTATGTTCTCTTCAATTTTCAACATACAGAACAAGCCTGGAATATCAAATTACCACATCATCTGTAATCAGGGATCCTATATTGTATCCATTTACATGAAGAATGAAGGAATCACAGACCTAGCAGGTCTGGCTTGGGAGGGGGTGAGTCAGAACTGAGGACAGCAGCAGTTCAAGTTCCATGAACTGCTTCTACCTGCAGATAAAGTAAACACTGCTCACTACCCCAGATCACCCAGTTCTCCTCTTTCTTAATTAGATTGTTAATGAGCTAATGTTTGCCGTAGACTGTGAAATTAAAGCAATGTGTTGTTTACTGTGAAAGCTAAACATTTTCGCTGGACAGATTTGTGTTTCACTCTCACTGTGACGTCATTTTTTCTATTTGTAACAGAATAAAAAGGACAGCTTCAAAGAGGTGCAAGTGTCTTATGGAAGAATAAATAAACACTCCCAGCATGCAGAGCAATTAAATAATCTCAAAACAATGACATCTGAGGCAGAAACAGAAAACATAATAACAACTCTCAGTAGACAGAGCAAGAGGGCCCATGGAAATTTCTGTCTAGTTCAGAAGGCCAAGTGATCCCATGCCTGTCATCTGACAACCACGAATAATGAGGCCTTCCTTCTGTATGCCATTGGAGGAAGCTCTCCAAGCAAGTTGGAGGCAATAATAATGAGATTTGTTATTGTCAAGAAATTAGATAATGAGCAGTGAATTCACAAATACATTCTCTTCCCAGCAAATCCAGAGTATGCACTAGTTCCTAAACCACAGTGACACTGTCATGAGTTCTGTAATCCTATCTCAACCTGGCATATTTAATTTCTCACTCTCATTTTAATTTTAAATAATGATCCTTATAAACAATAAAACATTACTATTTTCTTAAACCTTCATCAGATAAAGCTAACTTTGGACAAATTATAATAATAACCTCTGCAATGTATATTATTAAATATATATACTTACAAAATATATTTCAATTTACAATACAAATATATACAATATATATAAAAAAGTAAACTTGTCAGAATAATTATATATATAATTACAATACAAATACACATATTTAAGAAAGTATTATTTTAATTATAATTAATTTTTAATACTATAGAAATTTAACTATATTTAAAATATAATTATAATTACAATGTAAGTAAGAAGATTAAGAAAACATGTAATGTATTTTATGGAAAGATGAGCTACCTCTGAACAATAAATATGGTGGTCATAAGAACCAGACCCTGCAGCAGTCATGGAGGAACAACTGACATGTGATGTAGGTGCTGAAAGTAGCTTATAAGAAGAAAAACGTCTTAGCCTTGAAGATCAGTCAGAAATGACATTAACAGGAAGAGATTATCCTTGTGTCTTCTACTAAAAGAGTTATGAGAAGAAAGTCAAGACAAAGAAAATCTTAATGGGCTGGATAGAGTAGCAAATAAACCAATGTTGAGAAGCCCTCCTGGTCATAGGTTACAGTCTACGATGACCTGACAGCCTTTTGCAAGCTTGACAACATGAAGGACTCTCTTCCCAGTGAGGCTTTCTGCTCTCTCGACTCTTTACCTGGCCTTATCTGGATCATGTTTCCAAGCAAGGATGCCTAACTTATCTTAAAGATGATCATTGACATAGTTCCCTGCAAATGCTCTTCCCCTGGTGACCACATGGTAATTAAGTAACGTGCTCCAGCTATATTCATAGGGCTGTGGTGCCACTAAAACAGCTTTGTGATAGCAGCATGTTGTTGAACTCAAATTAGGTGATATCTCAGTTAGTATTGATTATATATCTATATATATATATCTTTCTTATACTCTGGAATATAGTTGAGTTCTCTCACTGAAGTCGTTTCCATCCTCTCCGCAACCATCTGAATCCTGTTTCCCACTTCTGCTCCATCCACCATCAGGGACCTATGACCAATGACCATGAAGAAGAAAGAGACTCACAAACCAACTTGACACTTACCACAAAGAAGAATGAAACTTTAAGGACAAGTGCAAAGATTAAGTTTAGAGATAAAGAGGGACTTAGTGGTAAGCATAAGTTCTGTACATCTTATATTAAATTTGAGCAGAGGATCTCAACATTTTAGGAAAAACATGTTTAAAATGTGAAAGTATTAGTAAAGAGAAGTGTGGTGGCAGTTGTCCTTTAACAAGTGACAGAATGGCAGGGTTCAATTTTTGAGACACGTAAAAAGATTCAATCAGTTTTGAATAGGAAAACTAGCTCAGATTTGGTAAAATCACACTTACATAAAAATAAGCAATGTCTCACTGAAAAAGTGTCAGACACTGCAAAATATCAACTAAGTCTCTGAGGCATGAGTTACCTACCAAAAGAAAAGAACATGTCAAAATCTACATGAGTACCTCAGTTTTTAAACAGCTACTTATGGAAAAGCATGTTTGTAAACCTTCATTGAAATTCAATAAATTTAGACATCATCTGGTTCCAAGAAAGGACAGGAATTTGTCTACCATGGAGAAACCGCTAATTGTCATTTTATGGCTTGAGTTAAAAGTTTAGCAAAGAACAAGCATAAAAGTGACGCATTCCCTTAGAGTGTAGTCCAGCTGCAGGTAACAACGCACAAAAATGTGGTTCTTGAAGGAGGAATTGATTGAGGGCAATGCTGTTCGGAAAGCAGGGTGCTTTCAGTTAGGTAGTATGTCTATAATCTCAGTACTCTCTGCTAAGGTACAGATATCTATCTATCTATCTATCTATCTATCTATCTATCTATCATCTATCTATCTCCCTCTCTCCCTCCCTCCCTTCTCCCTTCTTTCCTCCCTCCTTCTGTCTGTGTGTGTGTGTGTGTGTGTGTGTGTGTGTGTGTTTCTATGAATGCAGGTATACATGGAGAGCAGTAAAGATGTTGGATTTCCTGAATCTGGAATTAAAGGTGGTAATGTATTATCCAGTTTAGTTGCTAGGAACTCAACCGGGGTGCTCTCCAAAAGCAGCAGGTGCATCATACCATAGAATTATTTTGCCAGTGGCCCAAATCACAAATTTGAAGGTAAGTTGTACTATATAATTCACTTCTACATCAAAAAATAAAACACAATGACTTAGTTACTTTCTTATTGCCTTGACCACTGTAGTCAAGGTAAGATATAGAAGCAAGGATTGGGGGAGGGCAGCTAATATTTTCAGAGGCTGAGCACATGACAGTCATGGTGGGGAGCATGCCAGCAGAAAGACATGATGATGGAGCAGTATCTGGGAGCTCACATCTTCAGACACAGCCAGGAGTCAGAGAAAGCTTGTTGGGAATGGTGTGGGTTTTGAAAACCAAAAGCTTTTTCCTGTGATATATCTCCTCCAGCAAGACCACATGTGCTAATCTTTCCCCAAAACTTATACACATCGAAAGGTGAAGAGAATGCTACACACACACACACACACACACACTTACACACACACACACACACTGCAAAGATAAAGAGAATGACGATGAAAAATACTTCAAAACAAATTTAGAATGTAATCCTTGGAGATGTGGGTAAGAAAAGACTTTGGATAGTGAACGTGTTCTGACAGTCTTTGAGGACAAACCAGGATTACTGTGGAAGAGGACATTTCCAGAGACTTGCCAGGATGAATGATGCTTAAATTACATCATAGAATTGGGAAATAGCATAGTGTATGGACCCAAGATCAGTTAGCTCTTTCATAGCATCTTCTACAGGGCAGATCATCTTGTGCAAAAGAAGGTTAAGCTACAGAATGACAGAATGAATCAGCCCTGGATTAACATCCCTGTTCTGTGCCTTTTCTTTCAAAACAATCCCCATCAAGGCATTTGAGCCTCACCATGCAGTATTTAGCATTGCAGTTAGAATCACTATGGAGATTGAGGTAGACCAGGATACTTATTTCAGAATTTCAGTGATGATTAAACAAAGAACAAAGACCACCTTGAGTGTGGGTATTTAAATCCCATGAGCTGAGGTCTTGGTTATAAGAAAAGAAGAAAGTTGGTATCCCTTTCTTCAAAGTTGGCTGAATTAAAGTCAGCATAGCATCCAAGCTCAGTACAATAATTTCTGTCTGTGCTGAGTGAGGTTTCTAGCAATGGTTCAAGATAAAAAGTGAGGCATTAGATATGAAAAACATGTGGTTTTGTAAGAAAGGTATCATGACTGAGTTTAAACTTCTTATCAAGGCAGATCAGACTACAAATGTTAAAGTTTAACTAATTGAATTGTTATTTAAAAGAACCAGAGACACAGTACCAAGACAATAAGATAGGTGCCATGTGGTTAAAATGACACCGATTTACACTCCATAGTACACTGATATTTCAAGTCATTTCGTGTGAAAAAGAGAATACCAACTAAAGGGAGATCCAGGACATTGTGCTGAAGAGAGGATGCCAAAGTAATTGTTTTTCCAGTTCAAACAGAAGTGCTAAACTTCAGAACTATCTTTGAAGTTTAGGAGACATGCTCAGTTAGCAGCAACAGTTGGCTTCATCTACTTTGAAATGGTTCCTAAGAAAGAAAAATGCTAAGTGAGGGCTTACAGCGACTGGTAAAATTTCAGAAGGTTGCTGAGACCAGGCAGCCTGTAGCAAGGTGGATTTCCACATACAGCTCCTGAGTGGGCTGTGCTCAAAGCTGTGCAAATGAAGCATCAGTTGCAGTGAATATACAGGAAACTGAGGATACCTGAAACAGAATGCTCACCTAAGAAAGCTATGGGTACCCGAGGAGCCAGCCCAAGAGAGAATTACCAAGTGCCACAGGCAACAGAAATGGTAGAAGATTGCAAAGTCCTGTGAGGCAGTGACCACCAGGCTTTGGTCTTGTTATGGTTCTCTTTTCCAGGTCCTCTGTTCCTCATGTTTAGAACCAGAATATTTATATTATTAATTGCTGAAAGTTGATGATCTGCCTTTTGATTTTATAGAGGTCTTCAGTTAATAGGTAGCATTAATTCTTACATGAGGCTTAAATTTACAATTGTTTTTATCTGTAAGATTTTCTAATTTCTGGTTGTGGGCATTTTGTATTTGGTGTGGTCATGAGCCTATAACAGAATGGCAATAAATTGTATGGATTAAGGTACCGAGTTTGGATGCCAAATTGACAAGGTGTCAAGGTTGCCAGTTAATCTGCTAGAGTAGGCTTGATCTTCAGCAATAGAACAAATTTTTAAATGGTTAGTGATATGGTAAGTGACTTTCTTCCACCTTAATTAATATGCAGAGATATGTGTCACACAGTCCAGGGAGAGAAAGTATTTCTGGCTTAGCTTTTTGGCCTCTAGACAAGTACAGTATTAAATCAAATTAGAAATGTATCACTCTGAGTGCACAGCATGAAACTTTAAGGACCCTTAAATAATGAGATTAGTTTTTCATTTGTAATGGAGAAAGACCTTTTCCCTTACAGAGGCAAAAATAGTGAAACAAAGATCTATTGGTAAAAATCCTCAGGGTAAAATCAAGTTAACATGGACCATCTTCCAGGGACATTGAATTCAAGTGGCGATTAGCTGTTTTAGTGATCTATCATTTGTATTTTAACAGATAAAGCTTGCCTGAAAATCAGAGAGTAAAACAGCCACACTGCTCATCCATACAGACCAGGTAGTGGTGCCAACACCTTTAATGCCAGTTGTCACACTGGTTAACCATAGAGGTCAGGCAGTAATGATGCATGCCTTTAATTCCAGCACTAGTGAGGAATATAAGATTGGAGGAGACAGGTCTCAGCTAACTCTCATTCAGAGGATTCATGGAGGCAGTATTGCCACTTTGTTCTGAAGAAGAGGTAAGAGCCACTGACTGGCTTTTCTGATCTTCAGGGTGAACCCCAATATCTATTTCTAAATTTCTATTATTCATGTTGTAGTTGGCACCCAAAGTTCGGTGTACGAATTAACAAAAACTCCACAGACACAGGCTAAGTCTGGATGTGAGGCTCCCTCTGGAGCTTCACGTGGGGCTATAGCCCCACCAGGCTAGGCCTACTTTTCTTTTTCCTATGAACCTCTGAGCAAGTTTGGGATTTTTCTGTTGTAGTCTTCAGGAAATCCTCAACTCATGTGCTTTCTCTGAATAAACTGTGTGTTTTTTTGGAGAGTTGGCACTCTCTCTCTCTCTCTCTCTCTCTCTCTCTCTCTCTCTCTTTCTCTCTCTCTCTCCCTCTCTCTCTCTCTCCCTCTCTCTCTCTCTCTCTCTCTCTCTCTCTCTCTCTCTCTCTCTAATGTGGGTTTAGGATGAAAATCCGGTCAGACGATTACTGTTCTATGCAACAGTAACAAGCCTCCATCTCCCTCAACACCATCAGCATTTGGTATGACAATTGGGAATTCTTAAAGGGAAAATTAGTTTTAGTTTTAAAAAGAGATTTTTTCCCCTCATTAAAAATAGTAAATACCATACAATGCAGGGATTTTAGTGAGAATGAAATGATATTTTATCTAGATAGCATTTATGGCCACCCTGTACCAATATTTTGTAAGCCAGCCATTGGAAATGATACATAACCAATTTCCTGAATCTGTAGTTTACTATTACATGGAAAAGATTTTGCTATCTGATACAAATGTAGATACTTTAGAAAGAATGTTTTCATAAATAAATAATATTTTGACTTGCTGGAGATTAGAAATTGTTCCTGTAAAAAAGGACATTCTATTAATTAATTGGGCTATAAAATAGGCTTAAAAAATTAGACCCCAAAAGGTACAAATTAGTAGAGATCTATTGAAGATGCTTAATGACTTTCAAAGTTTGCTAGGAGACATTTCCCATCTATGATGCACTATTAGTATAGGTCCTGATAACCTGATTAATTTAAACAAAACCTTAGATTAAGACAAGGACTTAAATACACCCACAGAATTGTCAGCTGAAACTAAAAATAATTTATTTTGATTGAGGAGAAATTACAGAAGGCACATGTGGATCATGTGGATCTGACTCTTAACTGCATTCTGGTCATATTATTCCCCAAACATTCCCTTACAGGAATTGTATGCAGAGAGAAGATATTATCTTAGAATGGATGTTTTTACCATATAAACTGGAAAAAAAACTTATGTGAAAAAGTATCAGAGTTAATTCTAAAAGGAAAAGTGAGATTTCATCAAATAGTAAGAATAAACCCAGCAGAAATTATAGTCTCTTTTAATAATGATGAAAGCTATAAATTATTGGGAAAGATGAAATCTGGCAGGGGAGAGGGAGAGATAAGAAATAACTATACCAAATCAAGAAAATTCAACTTACAAAGAGAACTAGATGGATCCTTCCTCACATTATATGAAACATACCAATCACTGGAGCCCCTACATTCTATACTGATGAAAATAAATCAGGAAAGGCAGGTTACAAATCAGAAAATATAAGCAAAGTGAATGGAAGTGCCTGTGACTTGGTCCAAATGTAAGAATTATATGCTGTTCTCATGGTACTAAGGGATTTTATAGAAACTCTCAACATAGTTACCAATTCACAATATGCAGATAGAGCTATTTTGCATATAAAACTGCTGGTTTTATACCATATGATATAGAATTAGCCTCATTATTTATTCAGTTACAGGATATAATCAGGAATAGGTATCATCTGATATATAAAGAATACATCCTATCGCACACAGGTTTGGCAGGTCCTTTAGCACACGGTAATGCAGAAATTGATTAATTATTGATTGGAAATGTGCTGAAGGTCTTAGAATTTCATTAAAAAGCATTATGTAAATAGCAAAGGCTTTTTTTTTTAGAAAAAAAGACTTTTCATCATACGACAACAAGCCATGGAAATTATAAGGAAAATTCCTACTTGTTTTTTTTTCATTTTATAAACTTTATTTTATGTTATTTTTTAAATTAATTTATTTATTTATTATAAATTTCTACTTCTTCCCCGCCTCCCTTTTCCATCCCCCTCCCCCCCCTCCCCCTCCCTCTCTAGTCTTAAGAGCAGTCAGGGTTCCCTGCCCCATGGGAAGTCCAAGTTCCTCCCCCCTCCATACAGGACTATAAAGGTGAACATCCAAAAAAACCAGGCTCCCACAAAGTCAGTCCATGCAGTAGAATAAAAATCCAGTGCTATTGTCCTTGGTTTCTCAGTCAGCCTTCATTGCCAGCCACGTTCATAGTGTCCATTTTGATCACATGCTCCATCACTCCCAGTCCAGCTGGCCTTGGTCAGCTCCCATTAGATCTGTCCCACTGTCTCAGTGAGTGGACGCACCCCTTGTAATCCTGACTTTCTTGCTAACGTACTTCCTCTTTCTGCTCCTCATTTGGACCTTGGGAGATAAGTCCAGTGCTCCAGTGTGGGTTTCTGTCTCTAACTCCATACATCGCCAGTGGAAGGTTCTATGGTGATATGTAAGATATTCATCAGTATGGCTATAGGACAAGGCCAGTTCAGGTACCCTCTCCTCTGCGGACCTAGGAACAATCTGGGACCTCTTCTTGGACCTGAAAACCCCTCTATAATCAAGTCTCTTGCAAACCCTAAAATGGTTCCCTTAATTAAGATATTTACTTCCCTTCTCCCATATTCACCCTTCCTCCATCCCACCCATCCCATTCCCCCGAGCTTTCAAAAATCCTCCCCTTCTCACTTCTCTCTAAACAGCTCCCCTTACATTCACCTCACCCTATGCACCCAAGTTTGCCTGGCAATCTTGTCTACTTTCAATATCCAGGAGGATAACTATATGATTTTCTTTGGGTTCACTTTCTTAATTAGCTTCTCTAGGATCACGAATTATAGGCTCAAAGACCTTTAATTATGGCTAGAATCCCCTTATGAGTGACTACATACCATATTCCCCTTTTTGGGTCTGGGTTACCTCACTCAGTAAAGCGTTTTCTATTTCCATTCTTTGCATGCAAAATTCAAGATGTCATTGTTTTTTACTGCTGAGTAAAACTCTAACTAATGTGGATATGTTCCACACCTTCTTAAACCATTCTTCTATTGAGAGGCACCTAAGTTGTTTCCGGGTTCTGGCTATTACAAATAGTGCAACTATGAACATAGTTGAACAAATGCTTTTGTAGTATGATAGGGCATCTCTTGGGTATATTCCCAAGAATGAAATTGCTGGGTCCTGAGGGAGGTTGACTCCCAGTTTCCTGAGAAACCGCCACACTGATTTTCAAAGTGGCTGCACATGTTTGCATTCCCACCAACAATGGATGAGTGTTCCCCTTACTCCACATCCTCTCCAGCATAGGTTATCATTGGTGTTTTTGAGTTTAGTCATTCTGACAGGTGTAAGATGGTATATCAAAGTTGTTTTGATTTGCATTTCCTTGATTGCTAAGGAGGTTGAGCATGACCTAAAGTGTCTTTTGGCCATTCGAAGTTCTGCTGTAGAGAATTCTCTGTTCAGTTCAGTACACCATTTTTTAATTGGGTTAATTAGAGTTTTAGTGTCTAGTTTCTTGAGTTCTTTGTATATTTTGGAGATTAGACCTTTGTCTGATGAGGGGTTGGTGAAGATCTTCTCCCAGTCAGAAGGTAGCCTTTTTGTCTTACTGACAGTGTCCTTTGCTTTACAGAAGCTTCTCGGTTTCAGGAGGTCCCATTTACTCATTGTTTCTCTTATTGTCTGTGCTACTGGGGTTCTACCTAGGAAGTGGTCTCCTGTGCCCATGTCTTGTAGACTACTTCCCACTTTCTCTTCTATCAGGTTCAGTGAGGTCAGATTAATATAGAGGTCTTTAATCCATTTGGTTTGAGTTTTGTGCATGGTGATTGACATGGATCTATTTTCATTCCTCTACAGGTTGACATCCAGTTATGCCAGCACCACTCGTTAAAGATGCTTTCCTTCTTCCATTGTATACTTTTAGCTCCCTTGTCAAAATCAGGTGTTCATAAGTTTGTGGGTTAATATTCAGGTCTTCTATTCGATTCCATAGGTTGACTTCTCTGTTCTTATGCCAATACCAATCTGTTTTCAATACTGTAGCTCTGTAACAGAGTTTGAAGTCAGGGATGGTAATGCCTCCAGAAGTTCCTTTATTGTATAAGATTGTTTTGGCTATTCTGTTTTTTTTTCCATATAAAGTTGATTATTGTTCTCTCAAGGTCTGTGAAGAATTTTGATGGGATTTTTGATGGGGATTGCATTGAATCTATAGATTGCCTTTGGTAGAATTGCCATTTTTACTATGTTGATCCTCCCAGTTGAAGAGCAAGGGAGATCCTTCCATTTTCTGGTATCCTCCTCAATTTCTTTCTTCAAAGACTTAAAGTTCTTGTCAAATAGGTCTTTCACTTCCTTGGTTAGAGTTACCCCGAGATATTGTATGCTATTTGTGGCTATCGTGAAAGGTGATGCTTCTCTGATTTCCCTCTCTGCTTTTTTAATCCTTTGTGTATATGAGGCCAACTGGTTTTTTGGAGTTGATCTTGTATCCTGCCTCATTACCAAAGGTGTTTATCAGCTGTGGAGTTCTTTGGTATAGTTTGGGGTCGCTTATGTACACTATCATATCATCAGCAAATAACGAAAGTTTAACTTCTTCATTTCCAATTCAAATCCCTTTGATCCCCTTATGTTGTCTTATTGCTATTGCTAAAACTTCAAGCACTTTATTGAAGAGGTATGGAGAGAGTGGACAGCATTGTCGTGTTCCTGATTTTAGTGGAATGGCTTTGATTTTCTCTTTATTTAATTTGATGCTAGCTGTCAACTAGTTGTAAATAGCTTTTATTATATTTAGGTGTGATCCTTGTATTCCCAATCTCTCCAACACCTTTATCATAAAGTGTGTTGAATTTTGTCAAATGCTTTTTCAGCATCCAATAAAATGATCATATGGGTTTTTTTTTCAGTTTATTTATATGATGGATTACATTGATAGATTTGCGTATGTTGAACCAGCCCTGTATCTCTGGGATGAAGCCTACTTGATCATAATGGATAATTTTTCTAATGTGTTCTTGGATTCGGTTTGACATTATTTTATTGAAAATGTTGGCGTCAATGTTCATGAGTGAGACTGGCCTGTAATTCTTCTTCTTGGTTGTGTCTTTGTGTGATTTTGGTAACAGGGTAACTGTAGCTTCATAAAGAGTTTGGCAATGACTCTTCTGTTTCTATATTGTGAAATTCATTAAGGAGTATAAGTATTAGCACTTCTTGGATTTTATGATAGAATTCTGCATTGAAACCATCTGGTCCTGGGCTTTTCTTGGTAGGGAGGTTTTTGATTATAGCTTCTAATTCTTCGCAACTACCTGGTCTATTTAGATTGTTCACCTGGTCTTGGTTCAACTTTGGTATATGGTATTTATCTAAAAAAATGTCCATTTCTTTTACATTTTCCAATTTTGTGGAATCCAGGCTTTTGTAGTTAGATCTAATGATTCTCTGAATTTCCTCTGTTTCTGTGGTTATGTCCCCCTTTTCATTTCTGATCTTATTAATTTGTGTTTTCTCTCTGCCATTTGATTAGTTTGTATAGGGGTTTGTCAATCTTGTTGATTTTCTCCATGAACCAGCTTTTTGTTTCATTGATTCTTTATTTTTATTCAGCTATATATTTTTCTGCACTCACCTCCCTATCTGGGTCTTTGGTTCCATTGTTCTTCCTGTCTGTTTTTTATGCCAATACCAGGCTGTTTTCAGTACTGTAGCTCTGTAGTAGAGTTTGTAGTCAGGGATTTTGATGCCTCCAGAAATTCCTTAATTGTACAAGATTGTTTTGGTTATCCTGTGGTTTTTTTTTGATTTTCTATATGAAGTTGAGTATTATTTCTTTGAGGTCTGTAAAGATATTTTCTTGGATTTTGATGGACATTACATTGAATCTGTAGATTGCTTTTGTGGTTGGACTGCCATTTTTACTATGTTAATTCTACCTATGCAAGAGCATGGGAGATCTTTCCATTTCCTAGTGTCTTCTTTAGTTTCTTTCTTCAAAGATTTAAAGTCCTTATCATACAGGTCTTCCATTAGTTAGAGTTACTGTGAGGTATTTTATGTTATTTGTGGCTATTATTAAGGGTACTGTTTCTTTGATTTCTTTCTCAGTCAATTTATCATATGTGTAAAGGAGGACTACTGTTTTTTTTTGAGTTAATCTTGTATCCTGCTACATTACTGAAGGTGTTTATGAGTTATAGAATTTCCTTGATTGAACTTTTGCAGTCACTTATGTAAACTGTCATATCATCAGAAACAGTGCGATTTTGACTTCTTTTCCAATTTGTACCCCCTTGATCCCCTCCTGTTGTCTTATGGCTCTATCTAGAACCTCAAGAACTATATTGAATAGATACATAGAGAGTGGACAACCTTGTCTTGTTACTGATTTTAGTGGGATCCATTTGAGTTTCTCTCCATTTAGTTTAATATTGGCTGTTGGCTTGCTGTATATTGTCTTTATTTTGTTTAGGTATGTTCCTTGTATCCCTGCTCTCTCAAAGATCTTTATCATGAAGAAATGTTGTATTTTGTCAAAGGCTTTTTCAGCATCTAATGATATGATCATGTGTTTTTTGGGTTTGTTTTTTTTTTAGTTTTTTTATATGGTGGATTTCATTGACCGATTTTTGTATTTTGAACCATCCCTACATCTCTGGGATGAAGCTGAGTTGAACATATTTGCACAGGAAACCACTTCCTAAATATAACCCCAGTAGCCCAGACACTGAGAGGAACAATTAATTAATTGGACCTCCTGAAACTGAGAAGCTTCTATAAAACAAAGTATATGGTCAACAAGACAAAATGGCAGCCCTCACAACTGGAAAAGATCTTCACCAGTTCCACATTGGACAGAGGGTTGATCTCCAAAATATACAAAGAACTCAAGAAACTTAACATCAAAATGTAGAAGGCTGCAACCACATTCTCCACCATAGATGGCGCTGCACCGCCAGGTGAGCTAGAAAGCTCACACGTGTTGGTATTTTTCCACTACTCCCAAGGTATCACCTGGGACTGGGAGCAGTTGACCAATCAAAGAGTGACACGTCCAAAGCAGGGTCTGTTTCCTATATAAGGGATGGGTTCCATCTTATCTGTGTCTCCGCCATGTGGCTTATGCTCTAGCTCCCAAGAGACATAAAGCTTTTCTGCAGAAGGATCCTATGTGTACCGCGTGGTTCTTGCTGGCGAGATGGTAGCGCGGGACATCTGGTGGGGGAAAAGGCTGATTTACAAGGTCAAAAGCTTTATGTTATGTTGTTCATGTTGTCTTTTATGTACTGGATAGGAGAAAGATATTTAAATTTAAAAACTGCTAAGGATATGATGTTTTGGAGGAGAGGTTCTGTTTTCGCCTCCACGGAGGATGGGAGCCTAAGTATGTGCTTGAGATCCACATGGTTTAAATCACCGAGACCTCCTGAAATATTGTAATGTATACCCCTAAAAATGCAACAGCCCAATTTCAACAGGAAGCAGCCAAAGAGACTAAAAAACGCCCAAATTCCCTAAAAGATTAAATGATGTCCTTTCAAGCCTGCTTCTCTAAGTTCAGCTTTGCTCCATACACCGGTTTGGGCGCAAAATGGGTGCAGCTGGGGCTGGAGGGCGGCTGGAGCGGAGCTTTGCTCTATGGCTATGGTGGGGAGCACGTTGCGCCGGCTCAATTGGTGCGGCTCAATTGGTGCCTGGCCTGGAGGATGTCACGTACCGAGAATGAGAGCGATGCCACAAGCTGCCAGGCCAGAATTGTACCTAATTGTACCTTGCAATGTACCTGGGACTGTGAGGGTCTCTGAGGCTAAAATGGCTCTGATTCCATTTGGCTATGCTAAACGATGCTGACTTCAGGCAGGGCTGGTCGTATTTATCATAATAAAAGCGCAATTAAGGTTTAGACGCAGTAAACAGGCAATACCGTATTACATCTACATAGTGCGACTTAAGTTTTTAAGAACTGCTTAGCATTTTAAGAACTCAAGTCCTCCTAAAAGATTGCTATGTATACGCTTGGCTTGTCTGATGTTTCAGGATCCACAGGGAGATGGATGCGAAGGGCCCTTGGATTTTGGGATGATTGGGTCGTTGGCTGGATCTGTGAGAGTTTACAGCCACTTTTGCTATGGCACAGATGTTAAAAGTTTGCTAGTAGGAAAGCGGCCCTGTTCGCCGCCTCTCCCATCGGTCCCTTGAGCCGCAACAGCTCTGGCGCGGACCTTGAGATGTTGCCGCCTATGCCGCCTCGGTCTGAGTGTCGGCTCCCGCTACACTCCGCCACCAACACAGCCTCAGAGAACTAGGCTAGCCCCGCGGGGAAGGCAGGGGCGCCTGGGGGTGGAGCCGCCACTTCCTGGCCTGGGACACGGGGATCCGCACAACACTTGGATGGCGGGCGGGCTCTGGGACCCAAGGCCACCGTACCGGCAAGAAATACGAGAGCCAATAAATCTTAAATCTAATATCAACAAACAGAGACCTATAGGTCTCTAAGTTCAAGACCAGCCTACTTCCAGTACTGACTGTGCTAAATTTTTACACTGAGTTTTTTAATACTCTTAAATGTTATTTTGGGAGAAGAGTTTGTTTATGTTTTTTTTTTTCTAGGAATGCTACTATTCATGCTGTGGATTCATCTGTCCAGAGGCCTGAGGACAAAACCTCTGCTATGGAGCTGTCTGGCCTGATTGCTGCGGAGCTGGCGGGTTCCTGAGGGATGGTCCAGCTCCTGCCCTTGGTCTGTCAGTTATTGCTGTGCTGTTGTTGCTGTACATTGCAATGCTGTTGTTGCTATGCCATTGCTGTACTGCTGGATTTCCCCTTGATTTGTCAATTGTTGCTTGCTATCAGTTTCCCTTATCCTGTCAGTTATTTCTGCTAAACACTATGGGTATCTTCAAGACAGGTTACAAAATGCCATGGTTATTCAAATTAAAAATTAAATACTAAGATTAATCTTGACAGACTTCTTAATACAACTGGAGAGTTACACCCCTGCGATCCCAGATTATTAAGCAATTGTCTAGTTATCTTCTAGGTAATTGGACTGGAGAACTTACCAGTTCTTGTTAAAATTGAAAAATGGGGGAATAATAAAGGAACTGCCCCCGATGCTCTGTTCATTACACATTTTTTAAATGGCAGCACAGCCTATACCATGAAAAACAGAGACCCTCAATCAATTATCTACCACAATGGCTACAGCCCTGGATCAGCAGGCTACCATAGATACATCTATTAGAGGTAGAATAAAGAACAGGTGGATATCTTATGACAGCTTGCCCAATTGGGCTATGAATGGAAAACTCCAACCTTATGTGTGACCAATGTACCATATGAAAACTTTATAAAAGTGGCTAACTTGTCCCAAGAATTGTCTTTGTATCTTGCAGGAGAATTTTGATGATTTGCTGTCCTCCTTGAGACGGTCCATCGTGACAATCAACTCCACGCAAATGGACATAAGCCTGGCCAAAGGATTCCAGTCCTGGATCATGTCCTTCATCCCCTACTTCAAAGAATGGGTGGGGATGGAAATGTTTTGGAACGGTCCTGCTATGGAATAATGTTTCTCCTCTGGATGGTCTGCTGACTCAAATCCCAAAGTCTTAGGGACAAAATGGTTTTTGCAACAGCGCTGGCTGCCCTGGAACGGGAGCCTCTTCTGATATATGGTTATCTATGTTAAAGCAGTAAGGTTTAAGTCAACCAGCTCCTGCACCCCTAGGACTATGGTCCATTGCACAGGGTGGAATGCTTGGCTTAGCTAGCCCTAAAGGTTATGGAGCTAAAAAGCATCACACAGAGAATGGCCCTCTCTGAGAGATAAGTCGCTCTGCATAAGGGTTTCCTGCCATATATTTCCCTTTCCCAAAAAATTGGCAGAGGGCAGGCCGGATAGGTTCCAGATGTCATGAACCTAGGGGCAGATTCCGTGTAAGCCCATTTTAATGTTTTCATTTTGGGAAGTGCGACCTCTATCTTTACCTTCCTAGGGAGTTGCCTTTCTGCAAAGAAGTAAAATTAGGGGGAGATGTAGAAGGCCGCAACCACACTCTCCACCATAGATGGCGCTGCACCGCCAGGTGAGCTAGAAAGCTCACACATGTTGGTATTTTTCCACTACTCCCAAGGTATCACCTGGGACTGGGAGCAGTTGACCAATCAAAGAGTGACACGTCCAAAGCAGTGTCTGTTTCCTATATAAGGGATGGGTTCCATCTTATCTGTGTCTCCGCCATATGGCTTATGCTCTAGCTCCCAAGAGACATAAAGCTTTTCTGCAGAAGGATCCTATGTGTACCGCGTGGTTCTTGCTGGCGAGACGGTAGCGCGGGACATCAAAAGACCAAATAACCAACAAATAAATGGGATACAGACCTAAACAGAGAACTTTCAACAGACAAACTTCAAAAGGCTGAAAGATATTTAAGAAAATATTCATCATCTTTAGCCATCAGAGAAATGGAAATCAAAACAACTCTGAGATTCTATTTTATACCTGTAAGAATGGCCAAGATAAAAAACACTGATGACAGCCTATGCCAAAGAGGATGGGGAGTAAAGGGTACAGTCTTCCATTGATTGTGAATGTGCAAACTGGTATAGCACCTTTGGATATCAGTATGGCAGTTTCTCAGAAAATTCAAAACAATCTACCTCAAGATCCACCAGTAGCGATATTGGGTATATACTCAAAAGGAGTTCAATCATACCACAAGGACATGTTCAACTATGTTCATAGCAGCATTATCTGCAATAGTCAGAACCTGGCTAGGAAACAACCTAGGAAACTACCTAGATATCCCTCAACCAAAGGATGAATAAAGAAAATTTGGTACATTTATACAACAGAGTACTACAAAGTGGTAAAATATAATGACATCTTGAAATTTGCAGGCAAAAGCATGGATATTAAAAGAAAAAAGCATTGAGTGAGGTAGCCCTAACTCAGATAGACAAATATCATCTGTATTCACTCATAGGGTACTCTTAGAACTAGAGCAAAGGAAAATTAGCTACAATTCACAATCCCAGAGAACCTAGACAAGAAAGAGGACCCTAGAAGAGACAAACATGGATCTACATAGGAAGGTGAAAAAGACAAGATCTCCTGAGTAAATTGGTTGTGTGGGATCACAACAGGGGATAGAAGTGGAGACAACAGGAAATGAGGGGAGGGAAGAAAAATAATAGCTTAATAAAAACAATAAGAAAAAATAACACAAGTTTGTTTTTTTTTTTATGACAGTGAGACATGTCTGCTCCTAGGAGCATAAATCTACTTCAGAGAAGATGATTGGCATCAGAAAATGACCTGGAGTCTGCTTTCTTTGTTTAAAAGTAAGCCACTATGCAAGAAAGTGCCCTTGATTCAACTGCTGACATCATGCTCTCCTAATGAGAGAAACAGGACACAAAAGAGATTGAGAGCTAAACCGTGCCCAGACAAGGCAGAGCATTTTTTTCAAAAACCCTGCTTCATCAGAAAGTCTGTCAGATATTTTAGGCCTGCAGGGCGATGATGGAGGCCCCAACACTACAGAGGAACTTTGGGTGACTGTTCAGGCAGCTATCTATTTCTGTCATTTCTTACAATCTTGGAAGCTCCCTGTTTGCACTTCCTGGTTACTCAGTTAATATTATTTCCTTCATGGGTCCTTGAGGGAGTTGAAGACAAGCTAATTATGATTATAGCTTTCCTTGTTTACCTACTGCAGAAAGCAAGTTATGCTAGAAAGTAAATTAAGTACAGAAATTTGGACTCACTAAGACAGGCTAGATAAGGAGTATTTCTCTGAATTTGTCAAATGCAAATAGACTAGACATTGTTGATATATTTATTGCATACATATATTATATATGGTCGTTGTACTTACTTTATATAGTTTTTCTTACATTAATTTTACCTTTTTTGTTTTAGACAGAATAGGGTAGATGTAGTGATATTTTATTGGTATTTTAATAAATAAAGCTTTCCTGAAGGTCAGAGAACATAACAGCCATGCTAGTCAGTAATAAAGACAAGGCAGCAGTGACAAATACCTTTAAACCTAGTAGCCACACTAGTTAGTCATAGAGGCTGGGTGCTTGTAGTTTATGACTTTAACCACAGTGATAGAGAGTAATATCAATTGGGAGGAGACAGGTCCCATCTCAGTACCATCCTGAAGATTCATGGAGGCAGAATCATTACTTCTGTTTGAGGTAGAGGGAAGAGCCAGGGGCTTGCTCCTTTGCTTTTCTGATCATCAGATCAAACCCCAGTATTTATCTCTGGGTTTTTATTAATTGTGCTACAAGTCATAACTTTATAGAAAACATGATAGCAAGAATAAGAGGCTAAATAATTTAAAGTATAAATGTCATGCAAGATAAAACTAGTGTCAAAAGCTTTAGGACATGGTGATAATTGTTACATATTCACATTCCATGACCCTGAACATCCTACCTCTACTATTCATTGCTCCTTATCATTGTTTTCATCATTAGATTTTTCATTAGTATTTTCTTCAAACAGTCTATCCCATATGCTTTTCCATTATGACCTCAGCTGGCAAACACTCAGGTGTTCTGTTTGTTTTTAAAGTATATAGATATCAGGTCCCTGTCATTGAGCATTATTAGGCTCCTTTAAATCCTATCTTTGTCTTGTGTCAATCTTGACTCATGGCAGATTCTATAACTTGTAATGTCACTTATTTTTCTTATTCAATAAACCAAGGCAAAAATTAAAGAATATTTTATTTGCCAAAATATCATGATTTGATTTTTAGGGAAATGTTCTTTAAATAAAAAAAATTCCAAAAAATTATTTGTGAAACTGGCATAAAATGAAGCCTCTGAATTGCAATTTATTCTTGTTTTTGACATATCCATTCAATACTACTGAAATACCATCTTTATATTAAATATTGAAATAATCCTTAAGTAGAAATGTTCCACACAATCATGAAATTACTCACGGAGTTCAGTTAAAAACATAACAGATAAGATGAATACATACAGTTTTGCTATAGCAACAAGAAGGGTGATGCATTTGATTGAATATTTTTCAGAATCTTTTCAGCAAAAATAAAGTCAATTTTTGAATACTTACTTAAACAATAATGTGTATCATAGACTATTCACATGGACACTTTGACCACTTTTACACACAGATGATCTTCGCTCTGATAATGAAGCTGACATGAAGATAAATGACTATAATTAGCTGTCTTGTTAGTTTCTATCTGATGTTGTTTCCTTATTCATGACTTATCTATCTGTTTTATTCTCTGGTGATGCATGTAGTTTCCTGCCAGGGACCAGAGGGAGGAAAATGAAGTTAAGTTGAAAATCCCTTATGTTCAAATTCTAGAGCAAGCTGTTTTCTAGAATGATGTCCGCCTGACAAATCTACTTACCTTTGCACAAGCCTGTGGAGGAGGGGTCTGTGCTATTGCAGAGAACATTTATAAAACACAGAAATCAGCCTGTATATCCTGGAACAAAGAAGAAATCTCATCTATCTAGAAAACACTTTACAGCTCTGTGTTAAATTCTCTCTCTCTCTCTCTCTCTCTCTCTCTCTCTCTCTCTCTCTCTCTCTCTGAAACCTACCTGCCTCACACACATATACCTTTCCAGAGGATGAGAACAGAGAGTATGATCAAGGGCATCAGTTGAGCAAGAGATTTTTAAAGATCTGAGTTTCCTCTAAGTTGACCAAGGTAGTGAACTGAGAATAAATACAAAAAAAAAAAAAAAAAAACATTCTCAGGATTGAGAAAATCTGTGGTCCACATATACATTAGCTAAGGGCAGAAATTTTTTCCTTTCCTTCTTTTTTCCTTTCTTGTCATTCTCCTTCTCTTTCTCCTCCATTCCCAACCTTCCACTGACTTACTCACCAAACCCTGTCTTCTTTCTTTGACAGATGAGCAAGCATTTCTCTATTTTCTAGGATGGCCTTGAATGTCTGGGCTCAAAAAGTTCATCCATCCATGAAAACTAGGACAGCAGTGTATGTGTATCCTGCAACAACTGTGAGACTTTGCTTTCTTCAGGCCTCACTAAAACTGCTCACCTTGGAGTATTTTTCATAACCCTGCAAGGCTTCTATTTACTTGTTTATGTTTTTCTGTTAAATTCTGTTACCATACCCAAGTTTGGTCTAGTGGAGAATGTCCCAATCTTCTACCTCATATGTGCCTAGGTGAAAGTTCTGTGAGATTGCTGTAAACTAAAGAAAGGTAGCAGAACACCAACATCCACCACTCTCTGCTTCCTGACCATAGATACAATGTGAACAGCCACCCTAAAGTCCTGCTGTTACAACTTCCAAATTCAATTCAAATGGGCTGGACTTTCAAACTATGAGCCAGTATGAACACTTCTTCACCACTAGGTTTCTTTGTCAAGCACTGTTACAGTACCAAGACAAACACAACAAAGCAAATGAACATAAACCATCTCACTCTCTTAACTCTGTGATACTTAGGGTGGGAATTCCAATTAGATGAGTATTTTCTCCCTAAGCATCAATAGGGCACATGGAAAGTGTACTTTCAGAGGTCACAGAAGACAAAACTCATAAGGTTTAGAATTCCTTCCTATAGGGAGACTGAGGCAGGAGAATTTCATGTTCCAGGTCTGTTCAAGATACAGTGGGCTCAATGTTAGCATGTGAAACTAAGAACAAATAGATCTCCTAATAAAACATAAAAGAGTAAAAGAGAGGTGAATACATCTCATGGTGAGTACTTGTCTGATACGTGTGGGAACCTGAACTTAGTATGCAGCATTTGGAAAAACAGAGGCCAAAAAGAGAGCAAAATAAAATAAATAAATAAATAACTAAAAATGTCCCTAGAAATCTTAAATACACTATTAATGTAGAGCTGCATGAAACCAAATAAATCCGTAATTAATTCTCATTTTATATCCATAGAAAACTTGCTAAAATAAAATCACAACTGCGGTAACATTCTGTGTTTTGTTTTCCTTTTTTCTGTATTTCTTCTGTCTATCCCTAACAGCACTTCCCCTTCCCTGAAGACCCTTTTAGCTAAGCATCTCAGGCAGTTTCTGTAGCCTTTCTTTTTTCATCTGCCCAAGGGTCCATTTGGAAATGGAACAGAAGAAAGGAGGAGATGAAGGAAGGAACTAGGACCTGCAGGCATCTCTTTGTGTTTCTCCCCTTGAAGGATTGCTGACAGGAGAGGGGAGAGGAGATGCCCCTCCCGAGAGTCTGGGGTACAGTCTAAAGAAAACCCAGAGAAGTATGAAAGTCTTTTGAACTCTTGGTGACATCAAAAGTAAGATTTGTGCAGCATAGTTGTTTATCTTGATAGAGAAGTAATATAGACTGTTAATTTGTTCCTATTAGTGTTCCCCAGTTAAATGCTAGACCAAAATTAATTCTATTAAGATAGAATTCTCTAACCTTTTTGAATGTCCAGAATAACTTAAATAACTCTCAAGGAGAGGAATGTAAACTTTATATCTTACATGACTAAATCAGAGAAATGAGCAGTCCCCATGTTTCTGGATCTCTGCAAATCACTGACTCGCTATGTGGAATGTAACATGAGGTTCAATAATGGAGCTTAGAATACCTATCTATGTAATTAAGAGGCATTCATTTTTATCTCAGTTTCATACAGTTTAAAGAATAGTTTCCATCTATCTACCGTCCACAAGGTTCTCTATTTGTTCTAAATTCATTCACTAAATAATTCATCTTTGTTGCTAGTAGATTCCCATAGCATCATTATTTTATACTCTCTCTCTCTCTCTCTCTCTCTCTCTCTCTCTCTCTCTATCTATCTATCTATCTATATATAGTGTGTACATATGTTAATATCAGTCTGCTCTCATTTTGATTTTTTTGTGACATTAATCAGTAGCGATCCCTTAATATAAGGAACTGTATATGCTATCTTCTCTGGTTTCCCAACTTTCGTCCTTTCCTGGATTTTCAAGACAATTAGGGGTGGATTGTATGGGTCAGTTTGTGAAATTTCCATCAGTGTTTCTTTTGCACAGTAAATTAAAAGATATCTACCACTATTTCCTCTGAGTTTTTTATATGTATAAAATTATTTACTTTGTGTTAATTTTGTCTTTTTATATTACGAAATGATTTAATTGTGAATATTATATTTTTGATGTTTTTGAGAGAGAATAATCCTGTGTTTATCAGACTGACTTTGAATTCATGATCTTCCTGTTACAAACTCCAGAGTCCTGGGATGATATACGTGCAACACCACAGGCCTAGAGATTCATGCACTGATTTGTTAGGTTTGCAACTAACTCATTAGATACTTCGTTGTGTGTGTGTGTGTGTGTGTGTGTTTCTCTGTGTGTGTGTGTGTTATTTGCTATCTGGCCTAGGTGTTTTAGTACTAGAGCAGTTCAAACACAGCAGCAGAAAGCTGAGGGAATGGTAGGCTTGGTTGTCTCCCTTTTGAGCTGGGAGTGAAGCACTTGAATGTTTCTCATTTAAATAAAGTTCTCCCTTTCAGAACAGGTTCATCTGCTATCAAGTTGCTTTTTCATTAAGCAACTATCTGTAAGCTCAAGTTTATTGTTTGTCCTTGAAGTTTAATTAAGAATTTTTAATTTTTGAACTGTCATTACTCACTCTATATCATCAAGCATCTCTTCTGCATCTATACAGAAAATGAAGGCTTTAATTAATAACTATCTTCAAATCACAGTGCTCTTGTAACTTGAATTTTATGATGTACAGTTGTTAATTTGCTCATGGGATCAATTCATAGTTATTCATCATTAAACATTACTGATACTTTGTTGCTGAATCTTTTTGTTTAGGTCATTCATTATTTTTACTATGATTTTTGACATGAGTTTGCATGTTTCATGCATTATTTAGTATACATATTTAATAATATTTTAGATTGACTATGTAACATATCTCATTCATTTATAATTACTTTGGAGAAATCTTGATATTTCATTTCGTACATTGTTATTACTCATATCCTGATGTGAATTATCCTTTTAAAGGTATTTTTAAACAGCTGGTATCTTCTCTGTGTTTTGTAGTTTTCAAGATTATTTTGATGGGACTGCCCTCATTATTTCTGTTACTTATTTTTGTGGAATCTCATTGGAGTTTAGTGTGTGGTATAAAGTGCAGCAGGCTTCACACATCACTCAAGTTTATTAAAACCATGCATCTTTTATCATCAAAGTTCAAGGCTGATATGTCATATAATTAATTAGTCTAAGTTTAATTACAGGAGGAGGGCTAAGGTCAACTTTAATTGTGTGCCTATTATCTTTTTCATCTTTTCAGTAAGTGTCACTAAGCTTAAAATATTCCTAATAAAAATTCCCAAGCACTATCCTCAATACTTTTCTCCATCCTTGCTACTCTGAGCACACCGTTGGATAGGTTCCAAAGGTTTGCCTCAATCCCATGCACACATCTCTACTTCCTCATCTTCACTTCATCAGACAAGTACCTTCTCTTATTTTTTCCCCCACATGACACTAATGTCTAACTCTACTCTGTTCAAAGCCACAAATGTGATTAAATATTAACACCCCCATAACTACATCATAACTACACTAGTGCCACAACTATGTAGTACCAGTAATATGTAGGTTTCTTCAATGTGGATGAATTTCTATAAAATTACAGATTCTATAAAATTCAGTTTGCTCCTGCAGTCCCCATTTCTGTCACCTAGCCAGTCTTAATCATCTACCTCCTCTATCTTTAACTCCCCACCCCCTGTATCTTTATTTTCCCAATCCCTCTATTTCCTTCTCTCCACCCAATCTATCCTCTCAGTCCTCTCTAGCTCCATCTCCCACCCCTACCTCCATCTCCCAATACTTTTATTCACATCTACCAGCCCTCTCTATCCCCATCTCCCAATCTTCTCTGTCTTCTTTTCCAGCCCACACTTTCTCTTTCTCCTCTGTCTGCTGCCACCATCGAGCAACCATCCATGATGAGCTTTGCCTCAGGCCCAAACTAATGATGTCAGCAAACCAGAAATGTAAATCTTTGTAACCAGGATCCAAAATGAACCTTTCCTCCTTTAAAGTGATTATACTCAGTATCTCAGGGACTCTGAGCTATTTATTGATTCCTTCCACCTCTGGTGTAGTGTTTCTGAGGAAATAAATGAAGTTATAACCTACCTATATCACTGAAATCGTCCTATGACTAGTGACTGTGGGCATGCAGAGGCGAGTGGGATTCTACTGACATGAGCTGTTCTTATGATACTGCCACCATGCCAACCTTGTACATTTTAAGGTTGAAAAATAGCATGTGAGTAAAAATTACCCATAACTAACAACTTGGTAGTTAATTAAATCATTGTGTTACTTAGTGTTTTATTACTGAGAAGAGACAGGAATCACGCAAGGATGTCAACACTCTTAGTCACAGATTAGGTATGCTACCTTAGTATGTGTGTATGTGTCCCCCAAGGCAGTTTTCTACCAAATAACATTACAGTGACAACCAACATCTTTAGTAATTTTCAATGATAATTAAATAAGGCAATAAATATAAAAATATATTTTGTATGGCAAATGGCCTGCAGAGATTTTTATTTGTTTATTATTATCATGAGCTAATAAGATAAGACAAATAGGAGTTCCAATTCTCTTGAGCATCTGTCACCATATCTCTGTGATGCTTTTGAGAGATTGTTGATAATCTATTTAATGAGCACTGGACATGTGCTTTACCTTTTCAAAGAGAGTTTGAAGAGCTGATACAGTATTGTCTGGAATCATCCTCATACAACTGAGGACTGAAGCCAGTTGTCTGCTGTACTTGCTCTGTACCTTCTAGATCACAAAGAAAGGGGCAACATGATCGGAGTTATTCTGCTGGGCTTTCTTTTCATAGCATTGAGTCGATTAACACGGAGTCCCTGAGAATACACAATATTTTGCAGCAAAACTGGTGAAAGAGAAAACAAACCAGGTTTTTCTTCTCTGTCAGATACCTTTGGAAAGAGATAAAGACAAAGAAATTTGTTAAAAACAAGGGAACTGTCTACGTTTTTATTCCTTAAATACATTTCTTTCTTAGTTGCTTCCTACAGGCTACATTCATCAAAAGGATTTCTCCGGCAGTTTTCTCATTTCTTCTCCAAAACAAAGGAGGCATAGGCCATATCTGTGGTCAACCAGCAATGCCCCATTCACAAATTAATGTTTGCTATTTAATCTCAGTCTAACCCCTGCTGTTACAGTCATCTGACTGAGCTTCATTTCCTGTAATATTTTTTATATATTACACCAGATTTTCTTTACCCAAAAATGTATATTTCCTTTACTTAAGGAAGATCCTTTACATTTTTTTTAAAAGAACACAAATAGAATCCACAGAACTAACACCAAATTTTAAGCTCCTAATAAATAACACTCATCACACACTTTGTATTTTTAATAAATCAAAAGTAGTATTTTGTAATATTTAAAGACATTTCTTGCATTCACTTATCCAAATAAGAAAATTGTTGTGCAGTACTCTAAGCAGTAAAATGTGTGAAAGATAACTTATAGTGGAATGGCTCCCAATATTTAACTCTCTTGACATTGTCTAATTATATAAAGTGTATATATTCATCTAAGTGCTTCCTAATTCCTTCTAGGGAATGTTTAAACATGATAAAAAGTTCCAGTACACACAATTTGATGTTTCATCACTGTCAGTGTGACTAGAGTGGGACTTACCCAAAACACACATTTCTGAGCCTGGTTGTAAGGACATCTTTAGTGTACTTGGGAAGAGGGGTTCCACTGTGAAGATCAAAGACATTGTCCCACATACTTAACTTCAGAATGAATGAAAATGGAGAAGGTGGAAGCCAGGAGAGTTCCCAACTTCCATGTCTTCCTCTTTGCTTCATCTTTGCTGCTCAGTGATCTGGGATGCCCCTCTACAAGCTATGAATTTGTTTTATTACCATTGATTAATAAAGAAACTGATTTGGCCAATTGGTAGGCAGACAATCCAGGCAGACAATCCAAGCAGAGTTGCAGGGAGTAAGGTGGAGTCAAGGGAGGTGCCAGTAGTCACCCAAGGTACAATATTCCAGAGCACCCCCTGTAAGCCATGGGCTACATGGCGATACATGCATTAATAGCTAGTCAATAATAATCCAGGGTTGATAGGCCAAATAATTTCTAATTAATATTAATCCTCACAGTGGTTGTTTGGAAACTGGTGGACAGGAGAGAAACCTCCAGCTACAGATCAGTGTTTCATATTCCGACCGCTATGCCTGTATCACATTTTTGTCTCACCTACCTTTTGTCTTATTTCCCTAATGTTTGTATTTATAATGATCATAGTTAATCAATTTCTTATCTACTTGTATTTCAAGCCTTTGCCTACCATAGCAACAGCGTTAAGAATATGGTCTTTTGCGTTTGGAACAATGGCCCATCAAATTTCCTGATATATATTTAATAAAAATGATAAATATTGAATGAAATAGATCACTCAGTACTACTTGAAATATTTTGTTAATATATGTGAATTACTTTATATCCAAACAAATTTCTACAAACTTTGCACTTAAACAATAGACATTCGTGCTCCTACAGTACTAGCAGGTTGAGGACTGTTACGGTGGGTTCCAGTGAGAGTTTGAATTCCACAATTTGAGGACACAGCTGTCTTTTCCCTGGGTCTTCCTCTCATCTTTTCTCTGATTGTTTATGACCACATCAGCTCACCTTATAACTTCAGCAACCATACTTGATCAGAAACACAGTAATGACTTCATTTTCATTTAATTGGAACTGTAAAGACCACATCTCCCAGTGTGTCCCAGTGTGAGATATTTGTAGTTACTTCTTTAATGAAAGAGTTGGGAAGACATATCTTCTGGCAGTGCCTAGAAGAATTCTGTCCTGAGTGTGAATAGAGCTTTTACTTGATCCCTCCTCCCTTAAAATTATATATTTCTTTGACAATTTTGTACATGTGTATAATTTGTGTGCTCACTTCCCTCTTTCTTCTCTTCCTCCCAAAGATACAAGGAAACACCCAAGTCCTCCTCTTCTCAGATTTGTGACACTGGGATTTGTTGTGTAGCCCACATGACTTAATCAGGACATCTGCTTCCACAGCTTAAATGGCCTTCTTTCCACATAGAAAAGATTCTGTCATGCATGTCAAGCCCATCATCTTCTGCGGTGAGTCACAGAAGTCTTCTCCTAGATTGTCCTGTCCCTACTTTCCCTGTCACCCAAAATGATACTATAATTCCTCAACTGAATCACTTGAGACTTTCTCTCACAAAAGAAACATTTCATTTAAATGTGAAGAAACCCATTTTGAAGACAATTTGTTTAACGCTAGAAAAAGAACTACACAGTTGTTCTCTTTTTATTTCAAAGAAAACTGCTGGGGCAGTATTTAATAACATGTCCATGGATAAAAGCAAAAGCAAGGCAGGAAATTCTGAAATAAAACATGCAATAAGGAAAAACAGAAAAAAGAAGTAACACAGTCATTTCACACATTTTTCAGGGTAACAAGGTGAAAATCAGTGTACACAGACTCTTGGCAAACAAGCCTGACTCCCTAGGTTTAAACCCAAAACACATTTCAAGGGAAAGGAAAGAACTCCACATGCTTGTCCTGTGCTAACATACCATATACATCATGAACACACAGACACACATACAGTAATTTAAAAAATAAAATAATGAAAAGAAGTACAGAAATAATTAATACCCAATAAAAGGACTATTTATATTGCAATATTTTTAAATTGCTTACTCCTTTTGTCTTGTGTTTCTGTTTTTGGTTTTATTTGGTTGGGTTAAGGTTTTTTCAGAAAGGGTGCATGTGTTCTCAAATAATAGCATAGTTAGCTCATTTCCCTAGTGTTAGAATTTTTTTCTATAAGAATTTGAGGTGGAAAGGCAGTTTTCCAAAAATACTTTAATAAAATTATGATAGAATTATGGATTATGAGATCAAAGTGTGACAAATTAGTAATGCTTTACATGAGGAAATAAAATATCACTGTGATTCATGTGTGAGAACACACCTTGGAACCTGATCTACCCTGTTATCTTTGTCTGCCAAGAAGTCATCCAGGCAATGTTCAGAGACAGAGGAGTCGTGATAGTCTCTGCTGACTAGAGACCTCAATTCTACTTGAAGTGCTCTGAGCTTGCTGATGCTTGGGCCAACTTGTACTGAAGATACTCACCTGTCTCTCCTAATTGTGAGACATTAATAAGGTCTTGACCAGAATTCCTACTTGAAGAATCCTTTTTGCTTTAGGAGTAATGAAGAATTAGAATCTTTGTTTTTCCTAAATATACAGTGAAACAGGTCCAGCGGATGAAGCACTTTGTACCTTATGCTCCAATCCTCATTACTGTTATGTAAACTGCTTGATCTACTTGGCATGCCAGCTGCGTCAGTCTCACTGCTGGATCACCTGTGGACATCAGTAAGCATCTGCACATGCTCGAGAAACCCTCTCAAATTCACTATGGAAATCTCTGTCACAATAGTCATATGACACACCTTGTTCAAAAGGTCTCTAAGGTAAGAGTGTGAATATTTTCTCACAAAAGAGCTTAAACATTTGTACTTTGATAAATATATGACTTCTGAATTGATTTCTCATGATTTGTCTTCGTTTGAAAATTAAACTTTTCGTATTTATGGAGCACAAAGCTTCAATATTCAGCTCGGAAAAAGGTTTCTCTTGCATATGCTGTATGAATAAAAAGTGCTTCGTAAATTATGGAGTAATACACAGAGAGGGAGACACAGTATCAGGAGTACCAGGTAGCCTCCACCAAGGTTTACCCAACTCCACACAAGAATAATGGGTCTGGGGCATGGAAAAATAAAATATATACCCTGGGTAGATCAGTTACCAACATTTATACAACAAAGACATGAATGGCTGTCTTTCTCTTTGTGCAAAATATTGCTAGTAGAGAAAACAGCATAGGTAAGCATTCTCTGATGACTGGGAATGCGAGAAGTGCAAAGTGAAATGGATGGCTTAATTAAAATGTTTCATTTGTTCTGTTCTGGAAGGAATTAATGTCCTTCAGTTTGATAAACGTTCCTTCTATTTGTATTTGTCTCTAGTGTCCTGCCCTAGAGACTTGGAGTAAACTGATTCTTCAGCTCCGACTGAGGACCTACAGAGCATGTAGCGGGGACTTCCCTGTGCTCAGTGCACGATGCAGAGGTTAAGACTTTGGGATTCATCTAGTACACATCTGCATGACCTAACAGGGAAATATACATTCCTACACTAGCAGTAAGCCTTTGGTGTCTCACTTCCTATATTCAGTTTCTGGACTTCTAGAAATTCAAAGGTTCTATTTATCTTCTAAGTTTACTGCTTGTTTTCCTGGACTAGGCCACCATCATCCTTCACAAAGTCAATAAATACCTTCTTTTTCTTATAGCATTATCCATGTTTTAATCTACATGGAATGTGTGGAGTTTCACTCTATGTGAAACATATCTTCAATCCCATCTGGATACTCAATAAGGAGGAGATTAGCCTGGACCTCTGTAAGACTGTCTCAAAATTAATAGGGAGAGCCTTGGTCCTTCCTCAGAGCAATGTGGAGTAGATGGGAAAGTGGGCTGGGGGAAAAATAGAGGCGATGGGAGGAGGGGAGGGATTGGGAACTGGAATTGGTATGTAAAACAAAAAAATTATAGTTTGTTTTCTTTACTTTTTAAATAAATAAAATAAAATAAACACACATGCACACCAAAGCAAAACCAAGAAAATAAAACAAATATCAAACACATAAGACCTAGAACAGTGTATTTAATTATATTGAAACTTTAAGTAACAGATACATATCCCATGTTTTATAAAACCCACACATTAAGCATCTGCACTTTTTTCCTCCATTTTAGAAAACTGAAAGGCTACAATGTGACATTATTAATGAATACAAAAATAAAATAGACATGAATAATTTGTGTCCATGGTAAAATAGAGCACACAGCTACACTATTTCTAAGAATGCATTACTGGGTCTATAGCTCTATCTCCAAACCTTCACTATGCTTGCCTCTTCTGAATATGCTCCATGCAGCAGGGACTCTCCAGCTCTGTTTTTTAAAAAAAGTATGTTTATCAAGCTTCTCCTTCCACAGTTTTTCTATTAGTGCAGTTTAAATGTTACTTTACTGAAAGTGTTCTCTTTCTGATGCCCAACTTGTAATCATTCTCATTTCTACAACAGGGGTGACTGGTTTCTTTTAAAGTTATCTATCTAAAATCTATTTTATACAATTTATTTTGATAATTTTGTTTTTTCTTCCTCAACTCCTTCCAGATCCCCCCTCTATTTATCCACCTATCTTCATTTTCTTTCTCACTCTTTCTCAAATTCCCAATGACATACCATAAAATATCAAAACAGATGAGTGATCTGAAAAAAATGAGAAAAAATCAACAAGAAAAAATAGTTCAAACAGAACAATACACAAAAATATTGAGGTTGTTTTGTGTTGTCCTGCTAGTCCTCTTTAATGTGATTGATATATCCTTGCAATACTCTTCTGGAGAACTGATGTTCCTTTTCCTGGTAGGTATAAATTACCAATAGCAATTCTGTTAGAAGTGGAATATTGTTTCTACTTCTCTTTATCAGTTCTGAGAACCTGTTTGGCTAGAAATTGTACATGTCTTCTGAATGCTACCACCGTCTCTGTGAGTTCATGTAGGAATCAGAGCTGCTGTGTCTGGAATACAGTTTCTTTGGAATCATCTACCACCTGTGGCTCTTACAATCTTTTTATATCCTCTTCCGCATAGATTCTAGATCCGTGAGGAGAGGGATTTCATGACAACTTTTCATTTAGGACTGAGCCTTTCAAATCTCTCTCTCTCTCTCTCTCTCTCTCTCCCCATTGGTCAGTTGTGGGTCTCTGTGTTTAGTTCACATCTACTACAGGAAGAACGCTTTCTGATGAGGGATGAGCTGCACTTTTATATTGCTCCCAGACTAGTCTAACAACTTTCAGCACCTTTGATTCTAGTTTTTCTTCTCTTCCTACATAAAACATCAGGGCTTACTGGACATAGGGACTCTATCTTGCATCTCTATTTAAGAAATAGAGTTGCAGGAGTCTGTTACAGACTCTTTTGGCCCTTGAAAGTTGAGTCAGGCTTGAGCATAGCAATATACTTTCCTAGCCCTATAATTAGTAAAGAATATGTAAGTATGTTTAGAGAGAGAGAGAGATGGAGGCAGGTAGGGAGGGAAGGAGGGAGAAAGGGAGGGAGGGAGGGAAAAAGACTTAGGAAGGAAGAGAGTGCAAGAGTCAGATAGACAGAGACTAACAGTAAAATTCCTATTTCTCTTGTTTCTTCCTCCCTCCAGTATTTAATTTCCCCACATCAATGGACATCATCTAATTCTTCATAAACAGTGTACAAAGATCTAAAGTGAATATTTGTAACTCTATTTCTGACCTACTGTAAGTATCCACAGAACAGGCAAACTCATCATTGCAATGCAAAGCCAGGAAAGCCTACCAGGTCTCCATCATATTGTAATGATTTTGCTTTGTTGTTCCTATCTTTCATGTAAGTGTGTGAGTATTCATGAATACTGGTGATGGTGGACATGATTTAATCCTTTCAAGATGATTGATTAAAGGAAACTGCACTCTGAAAAACAGGATGACTCTTGTTATAATATCAAGCAGTATTTAAGACTTTACTCAAATCTTTCAGATATTTCTGTTGGAAGATTAAAGTCAACGCCCTATGACTTTGATGTGAGCTACTATCCACAGTACAGCTTCTGATGGACCATCCTCTCAAAATTTCACACAGTAATCCAGTGGGAAATAAAAGGTTAAAAAATGTGTTGTGTGGGAGAGCAGAAGCCTTTCTTAAAGATGGTGTAACAGATGCTGAAAGTTAGTATTTCTTATACAGTGAGTTAAGAGTACTTCTTCACCAGAGAAACTTTCATAAGAAATTTTGTTTGAGGGGATAATTTTTGCTTTGCTTTATATTTTAATTGCAAAATGAAAACATTAACACTAATGTTTCTAGCAGCATTTTTATGAAGGAAAGATCAGTAGCAGGAGTAAGGAAAAGAAAATATGAACTTTCCTCATGTTCTTTTAAGTTGCTTAAAAAAATACATTACTTGCCAAAATATCACATTCTTTTTACACTAAGGGTCTGTTTTCTTTCTTTTGAGCAGAAATCTTGTCAGGACACATTTGCACAAGGATTGGAAAGCATGCTATGAGATTTTGCCATAGTAAATGAACCATTATGTGACTGTATTCACCTTGATCTACATAAAAATATTAGAATGCTTAACACTTATTTTCAATCAAATATCACTTTTTCCTGATTGAAACAGGTATCTTTTTTGCAAAGTATAAACTCTTGCCAAAAACATGCTAAATTTATAGTATTTTTTTGAAATCAGGATTCATCTCATAAATTTTTATGAAATGATTTTTTTCTCTAACCATTTATGACTTTGATATGTTTGTGTTGATATAATTTTTTCAACTAAATTTCTATATTTTCCATCTTTGAGTTTGATATGCCCCTATGTATCAGTTGGTTTATCATGAAATAATTTTACTAAGTAAGTTTTCTTGTGAGTTACTGACACCAAGTCCTTTGTAGACTCTTTGATGTGTTTATTTTATGGGCACAGTATTCATAATGAGGTAGTTTCCATGTTGTTTCCATATTGTGAACAATGTAATGAATGAACAAATAAGTACAATAAGTCTCCACCACCAGAAAGGAAGGAAAAAAAGAGATGAGACAGAAAAGCATCTTCACTCCAAGTTCATTTGCTTCCTCAGTGACCCAATACACTTTCATTATCTGCTCTATTCCTGACTTTTCTGCAGATTATTACATAATTTTAATATAATTTTGAATTTTTTCCAGAGAAAAGAATAACATTACCTGTACCTAAATTATTGTGTGTGTAACATCACAAGTGTAAACAAAGCACTTCTTGTATATGAAATATGCACTTCATGCTGAGTGCAGCACTAACTGAAGCAAACTTTCTATTCAGGTAAGCAATAATTCTACTAATTTAAGATCCTGTTATTCAGAAAAAGCTATCACTCAACACTGAAATTGAGATATATGCCATGCATCAGGTTAAATTTTATGAAATGTCACATTCACTGATAATCTGTTCTGCATATCAACAGCCATAGACCAATCTAAAGGTACAACTTGCATTAGTACATTGTATAGAATTACTCTTATAACAAACCAATATAGATCAGATCCTCTTAATACTATGAAAAATGTAGTATTTAGCCTGGACATCTGATTGAAAACTCTGGTTAGTTGGATGCTCTCAACATGCATTTACATTTGGGTTGTTTATTCATTAACACTCAGATAAGTGAAATCTACCCTTTCAGTCTCAAGATTCTTCTTCCTTCATTATCTTGCTGCTCATAACAATGTTGTTAATACTTGTTTTGAAGACTTTCAATATTAAGTCAAATATAATGTAAAATTTACTTAATTGACATATGTGATTACATGAATTTAAAATTCCTTGTTTCATGCTTATTGATGTGATAAAACACTGTTTGGAAAGCACTTTGGCTTATGCTGCATTCACCTAGGGAAGTCAGTGCAGGAACTTGAAGACTGGTGTTTTGCTATCCCACCCAGAAATACCTTGCATCAAGAAACCTACTCATAGCTAAGGGATGTCAGAACCACGAAGGCTACTTCTTGGTGGCTCATTCATATCCTCATGCTTATTTGATTTTCTCACACAGCCTTGAACCACCTCCATGGGAAATGGTATCATCAATAGTGGGCTGGGCTCTCAAATATCAATTAATAATTAAGAAAGCAAACCTTATCTAGGCAATATTTCAATTGGTAGCTGTAACATGAGGGTCTGCTTGTTGGGGTTTCTGTTCTGCCCAGTTCTCACAGTTGTTAGGTCCCAAAGAATCACACAGAAGGTCTACATAAGTTATAAATCTGATTGGCCCATTAGCTCAGGCTTCTTATTAACTGCAATAACTTATATTAACCCATTATTCTTATCTAAGTTAGCCACATGGCTCAGTATCTTTTTCAGTGGGGCAGGTCACATCTTGCTTCTTCAGTGTCTGTACAAAAATGCGAGAAGAATGGGCTTCCTCCTTCCCAGAATTTTCCTGTTCTCACTGATCTGCTTCTACTTCCTGTCTGGTTGTCCCACCTATATACTTCCTGCCTGGCTACTGGCCAATCAGCATTTATTTAAAATGTAATGTACAAAATACAGAATTGTCCTGTACCAGGTAGCTCTGGGCTGTGTTGAGTGGACAAGTAAAGCTAAGTAGGAGAATAAATATGAAAGAGCCCTACCCTAGTCTCCAATTTAAGATGTTTTTATGATCAACAAGGGGGCAAAACAGGATATCTGTGGGAGGCAGGGTTTTTTCTTGAGAAAAACACCCAGTCCTTTGTGTATCGAAACTGAGGGGGCAGAAACTGGCTGAAACTGGCTTAAACTAGACATGTTTTTGCCCTGATGTTGACCCACCCCATATGCTAATTTGAACTGACCAATGTTGTTGCTGTTGCTATGCTTCCTCGTTATGTAACGCTGAGCCCCTGTAAATGCTTGCTGGAAAATTACACATGGGGCTCAGTCTCACAGGAATACCGGGAGTACTGAGTCACCCATTGGCGCCTTCGACAATAAAGAATCCTCTTGCTTTTTGCATCCATTGGCGTGGCTTATTGAGTTTGGGGGATTCGTCCTGAACCCTAGAAATTAGGGTCTTTCATCTTGGAGGTTCCACCGAGATGGACCCCCTTACTCAGTAATCCACAGTGCCAATCAGGCAGCCATTATGTGTTTCATTATGTGTTCTGTTGTGTGATTTGTTATTCGTTATATGTTCTGTAAGACATTTGTATGTACAAGCGCTTCCTAGGCCAAGCAGGAGGGAGCTGATGAGTTCCAGACTCCTCACTAGCCACCCTGGGAGAGGTCCTGGGGATCTGGGGGCCCTGATTTTTCAGGATCCAATTTGTATCTGAAGAGTAAACAGGCCACTCTGCTGGAGAGCAGAGGAGATATAGTCTTGCCTTCTCCATCTGAATATTTCAGTTTTATGCCAATTCCGTTGCTGTGCGGCTTCTGGCCTACTATTTTTCTGTCTGTTTTGTTTATCTAATTGTTGTCCTGATTTATTTGAAAGAAAAGCCCAACATGAGACAAAATCTAACCACCCCCTTAAGTTTGACTCTAGGACACTGGAAAGATGTCCAGCTCTGGGCTGATGGCAAGGGGATGGATGTCAAGAAGAAAAAATCGTGGCTCCTTTGTGCCTCTGAATGGCCAACTCTTAATTCCACCTGGCCAAAAAATGGTACCTTTTTGGATATTATCTTGCAGATTAAGGAGCAGGTCTTCAGTCCAGAACCCCAAGGACTGCCGGATTGGATTCCCTATATCATCAGCTGAGAATCTCTGACTCAGGACCCACCTGCTTGGGTCTCCCCCTCTGTCTCCCTGCAGCCCTCTGCTCCTGAACATCCTTCCTTCTTTACCCCTTTGCAAACTATCCCCAGTCCCTATACCTACCTCAAACCCCAACCTGCCCACCTTTATCCTGTTCTGAAGAAGCCCAAGCCCACAACACCAAAGCCGGTCCTTCCTCCCTCGGAGGGACCACTCATAGACCTCTTAACAGAGGACCCCCCACCATATCCACCTTCACCAGCCCTGGTGGAGGATGAGGAAGAACATCATGAATACGAGGCCAAGGAACTGGGAGACGAGATTGCTCCAGACAGAACCACCACAGCCGGGATAGCAAGAGGGAAATCCCCTCCAAGTTGCTGCCTTTGGGAGTGTTGCAAGCCCAGAGTACCTGTCTCCCAAGCCTTCCCGCTGCGACAGGGAGGAAATGGCCAGATTCAATATTGGTCATTCTCAGCTTCTGATTTATGCAATTGGAAGACCCATAACCTGTCCTTTCAAAGGACCCCATTGCCCTCACGACCCTAATAGAGTCTATTCTCATAACCATCAACCCACTTGGGATGATTGCCAACAACTCTTGCAGGCTCTAACTGACCTCGGAGGAAAATCAGTGTGTTTTCCTCAAGGCACGCAAGAATGTACCTGGGGCCTATGGGGCCCCAACCCAATGAGATTGATGCTGCCTTCCCTCTCAATCACCTGGATTGGGACTTTAACACCAATGCGGGTAGGGAGCATCTTCATCTCTACCACCAGCTCCTCATTGTGGGCCTCCAAGGTGCCGGGTGCAGACCTACCAATTTGGCCCAGGTTAGAGCAGTCACACAGGGTTTAAAGGAAATGCCAGCCACCTTCCTAGAGCTGCTGATGAAAGCCTACCGTATATACAACCCCTATGATCCAATGAATCCAGACTAGAGGGATAATGTTTCCATGGCTTTCATTTTGCAGTCTGCTCCAGACATTAGAAATAAGCTACAGAGACTGATGAGCTTACAGGATTATACTCTCCAGGATCTTATGAAAGAGGCTGAAAAGATATTTAACAAAAGAGAGACACCAGAAGAAAAAGAAAGATTATGTAGGTTGCAGGATGAGAGAGATGATAGGCTTAGAAAGGAAATGAAAGAACATGAGGACAGGAGAGACAAGAAGTGAACTAGGAAATTAAGCAAGATCTTTGCCACTGTAGCTAACCAGACTAGGCCAGAAGCAGGGAGATCAGATAGGCTGAGAGACAGAAGGAGGCCATGGATGGACAAGGACCAATGTGCCTACTGCAAAGAGATAGGACATTGGGTCAAACACTGTCCTAAGAGACCCAGAAATACCAGGAAACAGCCAGCCCAATTGCTTGCCTTAGATGAAGACTAGGCCAATCAGGTCCAGGAGCCCCCCCTGAGTCCTGGATGATCCTGCAAATAGAGGGGCAACCAGGCACCTTCTTAGTAGACACCAGAGCCCAACATTCAGTCCCAACTAGAGTAGAACATTGACTGCTGTAATATCTCTGTGGATTTTCTTCTCTGAATATAGATAATCAAGTCATTTCAGAATTTCTCGTAATATGGTAGCAATCTGAATTTCATCTAAAGGGCCAGGTTCTAATAGATCCAGGGCAGGGCCTCCTCCAAGATATTCCATTATTATCCCTGGCTTGATGTCCTTCAGAAAGGATCCATAATGTTTGGTTATGTATGGGCTGCCACACTGACTCAGCACTGTGATCTCTTGTTGCATAAAAGATGCTGGAAAACTGACTTTGGGACAGCCCCTCACCATTTTAGCCCCTCATGTGGTTGAGTCACTCATTCACCAGCCACCAAACTGCTGGCTTTCCAATGTCCGAATGACTCATTATCAGTCACTCCTGCTGAATGCGGACAGAGTCCCCTTCGGCCCAGCAGTCATCCTGAATCCTGCCATGTTACTCCCCACTCTGGAGAGGCCAACCCCTCATGACTGCCAATGAATCCTAGCAGAAATGCACGGAACTGGGCTGGACCAAATGGACCAACCCCTAAGGGGGGATGACTTAACCTGGTATACCGACAGAAGCAGTTACCTGCTCAACGGAGAAAGGAAGGCCAGAACAGCAATAGTGGACAGAAAGCAGGAAATCTGGGCCAGTGCCCTGCCACCCAGAACTTCAGCTCAGCGGGCGGAACTCATCACACTCACCCAAGCCCTACAGTTGGCAGAAGGTAAGGCACTCAATGTCTATACTGATAGCTGCTATGCTTTTGCCACTGCTCATATTCATGGGGAAATATATCGGAGGAAGGGTTTTCTAACCTCAGAACGAAAGGACATTATAAGCAAGGCTAAAATCTTGGCCCTGCTTAAAGCCTTATTTCTCCCTAAGAGACTAAGCATTATACATTGTCCTGGACACCAGAAAGGGGAGACTGAAATAGCTAAAGGAAACTGCCTGGCAGATAAACCGGCCAAGCAGGTGACCCTAGGCCCCCAGCTCTTGACAATAACAGTATTGCCTGAACACAAAGACCCGGAAAAAGATCTGGACTCGATTGACTATGCCAATGAAGATCTGGATATAGTCCAGAAGTTGGGAGCAGACTATGATCATAAGAGACAATGATGAATGTTCCATGGAAAGACAGTAATGCCTGTACATGTAGCCAGAGAGCTAATTTCCTCCTTGCATAAATTGACCCATCTGAGCATCAAAAAGATGAATACCCTGCTCAGCAGACAGGAAATAGATAGCTATATATCCGAGAAAGAGACCCTGATACAGCAAATCATCAGCAATTATAAAGCCTGTGCCCAAATGAATGCTGGCAAAACAAACAGGGCACCTGGTCTCAGACTCAGGGGGCATAGACTTGGGATCCATTGGGAAATAGATTTTACTGAAGTTAAACCTGGCATGTATGGTTATCGGTATCTGCTAATTTTTATAGACACCTTTTCAGGATGGGTTGAAGCTTTTCCTACCAAAAAGGAAACTGCACAGACCATTGTCAAGAAGCTCTTAGAAGAAATCATCCCACAATGGTCCACCCTTGCTTCTTCTCAGCTTCTGGGTCATTATGAACGATTTTATGTCTTAACCAGGATAAATAGTAGACACATAGCTTATCTTTTTTGCCAGATATTGTCCTTGGGACTGATAATGGTCCTGCCGTTGTCTCCCAGGTAAGTCATTTAATGGCCAAGTTACTGGGGATTGATTGGAAATTGAATTATGACTTTAGACCCCAAAGCTCAGGACAGATAGAAAGAAAGAATAGAAGAATTAAGGAGGTTTTAAAGACACCAAAGACTGGCACACTAGGGACTGGGTACAGCTCCTACCCCTGGCATTATATTGAGCCAGGAACACATGGATTAACTCCTTTTGAAATCCTGTACAGAGGCCCTCCTCCAGCCATTGCCTTCTTTGATATTGCTGATCATACCACCTTCCTCGCCCTGCAGGCTCACTTACAAGCTCTCCAGTTGGTACAACAGGAAATTTGGAAGCCTCTAGCAGCTGCCTACCGGAACTCAGACCAGTCTCCTGTTAGCAGTAGCATTTGGGTCCGGAGACATCAGACCAAGACTTTGGAGCCACGGTGGAAAGGGCCATACACCATTCTCCTCATAACACCTATGGCCCTGAAGGTGGACGAAATCGCTGCGTGGATCCACACCTCACACGTCAAAGCTGCCTGACCAGAGCATCTCGCTGGCATCCAGGACCCAGAATCGTCATGGAAATTACAATGCTCCCAAAACCCTTTAAAGAAAAGAATCGTCAGAGCTTAATACTATGGGGATTCTCCTTTCTTTCCTTATTTATGGGAACCTGAACTTCGAGCCCTCACATGCCCAACAACTTATATGGCAGGTGTTCTCCCAATTGGGGGATATGGTCTGCTCTGTCACTGGCTTTCACCATCCTGGGGCCTGGTGGACCAACCTTAGCCCCAATTTTTGTCAACTGGCTGTGGCACTTGATACATGGGACATAACTGCTTATAAACATAATCAGCTAGCACTTAACATGGAACCAACTTCGGGAGGTGATAACATGGAGGGTTGCTCTAACCTAGATAGACAATGTCATCTTGCTGCACTCGATTTTTATGTCTGCCCCTGGGATGGGAGAAATCAGGCTACTGTCCACTGATGTGGAGGCTATGGGGAATACTTTTGCGCTGGCTGGGGATGTGAAACCACAGGTGATGCATATTGGAAACCATCCTCCTCCTGTGTAGAGAGCTGCATAATGCCGCGCCTTAAAGATGGTGCTGATTTCTGCCTTCCACCTCCCCGATAGTAAGTGCTCTCAGTTGTAAACAACTCCATACATGGCTAACGCTAAGGATCTGGCTTGCTTCCGCATTTCTGGACCTATCTGCATTTCCCACGTGGCTTGCTGGGGTTGGCTACCCAGAGGTTATTTAAGCTGTGGGTGGCTTTCCCCTGGCCAAGAGGTCAGAAGATTGTTCAAGGTTCCTGAATAAACCGCAGTAAGAAGAGTCTGTGGCACGACAAGTGGTGGTCTGTACGGGAAAGGGGACAAGTGGTGAGGCATATGGGGACACAACCTCTCGTCTGGACTCAGAACTTTCTGCAGGCAGGGTAGTGCACTGGTAAGTTCCCAGGTAAGGTGGGAATCTGCGACAAGAGCAGGGTTAGTGACTGCGACAAAAGCAGGGGTAGTAACCACGTCAAAAGCGGGATTAGAGGCAGTGACAAAAGCGGGTAGTCTGCTCTCCTCTGTAGATAGAGAGTGAGCAGGGAGAATTCACAAATCTATCAAACCAAAAGTAAGAACAGGTGCTGCAAGCTATCAAACCGAAAGTAAGAGTGGTGCCACAAGCTGTCAAATAGAAAGACCTGCAGTGTGGCTGGAACTGTGAGGGGCTCTGAGGCTGGAGTGGCTCTGGCTCCACTTGGCAACGCTAAACTGTGCTGACCTCAGGCAGGACTAATTGTAATTATTATAATAAAAGCGCAATTAAGGTTTAGACTGGCAGTAAACAGGCAGTACCATATTACCTCTACATGGTGCAACTTAAGTTTTTAAGAACTGCTTAGCATATTAAGAAGTGCTCCTGGATACTAATAAAATTACAGATTCACAATAGGACAGATTCAGACATACAAGAACTATAAATGGGTCACAATGTTGGATGACTGTACGTAGGCTTGGGAGAGAGAAAAAATATATAGAATAAAGTTAATGCCTTAAAAAGGGTAAAGTCTTTAAAGAGACAGATTACAGATAGTTATAGATTAAAAGAAATAAAGAAAATAAGCTACTACGTAAAAATGGAAAATTCACAGAGAGTCTGGATTCTTTGTATTATTTTGTTTTCTTTAAAATTTTTTATTGTGAAGGAGTTAAGTACAGAGAGACATTTCATTATATGGGCTGCCAAACTAAACCAGAATGGACATCGTAAGGGTATAATGACTTCAGAATTTGAGTCTAAGGATATGATGTTTTGGAGAGGGTCTTCTTTTGTTTTTACAGAGGATGAGACCCTGTGGATTGTTTTTAACCAATATGGTATGATAGACCACGTCCTCCTGAAAGGTTGCTGTGAACACCCGGATTAGATGTTATTTGAAGTTACAAAATCATGAGTTAAAACCCTTATATAGGTATGAAGAGTCCCTGGATATTAAGGTGATTAAGTCCTTGGCTAAATCTGTGAGAATTTACAGCCTCTTTTACTGTGGCACAGGTGAAAGCCTTGAATAGATACTGCATGACACCTGGCGACTGGAGTGGGCTTACTCGGGCATGCCTGAGCCCTGGACAGTACTTAGATTGGAGAGCCTTTTTGATTGAGCTTGCCAGCAAACAGGCTGCGGCTAATCAGGCAGCTAGAAATCCAGCGTGAGACAGAGATATGCTGCTCGGACACGGCCGTTTTGCCAATCAGCAGATAGGATACCCAGTACAAGTTTTTGAACAGATTAATGGGATTGGTATAAAAGCTTGGAAGGCCTTGCCTAATAAAGGAAAAGTGAGCAGCAACCTCACTAAGATCTTGCAGGGCCCCGTGGAGCCATTTTCAGATTTTGTCACTCATAAGGTTGAAGCCGCTGGCAGAACTTTTGGGGACCCAGATGCAGCCATGCCTTTGATTAAACAACTTGTTTATGGGCAGTGTACAAAAGAGTGTAGGGCAGCCATAACACCTTACAAGAGTAAAGGATTGGAGGCATGGATGGAGGTCTGCAGAGAACTGGGGGGACCATTAACTATGCTGGTCTGACAGCAGCTGTAGTACAGCTGACTCAGAATAAAAGAGGAAGTTCGGGCACTCTCGTATTAACTCCCCAAATGTGGGTCTGACTGGTAGAGTCAGACTTTAAGGGACTCCTTGATCCAGGTACAGTTGGATTACTTGTAGAAATTTGTCTAAGCAATTGTCTAGTTATCTTTTAGGCAGTTGGACTGGAGAGTTTGATGCTGTGATGGAACAGCTGAGGGTGGCCATCATCACCGTGAACTCTACCCGAGTGGATGCTGGAATGGCTGAAGGACTCTCGTCCTGGATCTCTGCAGCCATGAATCATCTAAAGGAGTGGGTGGACTTAGGAGTGTTAGCAAGCCTCTTAGTGTTGGTCTCCCTGGTTTGCCTGGGGTGTATGTGCAAGATCAGGTTTCCTCAACAACACAATGCAGCCATGATTATTCAAGCCTTTACGGCCATTGAAGCAGGACAGTTCCCGCATGCATGGTTGGCAACCATGAAATTGTTATGCTCAGGATGCAAGGCTAAGCACTGCACTCAGGGTCAGCCGCTTTGGGCCCAGAGAAGAGCATGCCTGATCACATGTGGGTTGATACCCTAGATTCCACCTGTGAAAAAAGATATCGGACTGGTCTGATACTCTTTGGGGGAGTGACGCCTGAATGAGGATCAGTACAAGGTCCCAATGTCTTTCTATATTCAGAGATCAGGCCTCTACTCTTGCCTGTTGCATCTAAAACAAAAAAGGGGGAAGTGTAGAGAGCTGCATAATGCCACGCCTTAAAGATGGCACTGGTTTCTGCCTTCCACCTCCCTGATAGTAAGTGCTCTCAGTCGTAAACAACTGCATATATGGCTAATGCTAAGGATCTGACTTGCTTCTGCGTTTCTGGACCTATCTGCATTTCCCACGTGGCTTGCTGGGGTTGGCTACCCAGAGGTTATTTAAGCTGTGGGTGGCTTTCCCCGGGGCGAGAGGTCAGAAGATTGTTCAAGGTTCCTGAATAAACCGCAGTAAGAAGAGTCTGTGTTGCGTCATCCTTGCTGGCAAGGCAGATGCAACACTCCTGGGATAAAATTACAATCTGCCATGGCTGGAAAAGGCCTCCTGATTGGGGTCCAGTCCAGGGATACTGCAGTGGTAGCCAGAGGACACGTGAATGGTCCTGCACTACGGGACACTGCTTACCCCTTAACATTTCTTTTACCTCTCGAGGGAAACATGATTACCAAAGTTAGCTAAAGGGACATTCCTGGGGCCTGCAATGGTATATGAGAGGAGAAGAGAGGGGGATAATTTTTAAGATAGAGCTAAGAATAGATCAGAATTTTGCTCCCATAGGACCAAACCCCATCCTATCAGAACAGAAGGGACTCATCCAGATTAGATCTGGGAAGCAGCTGCCAAAAGTACCCAAGCCTCCCCTAGTTATAACAATACCCCCTGATGCCATCATAGCTGATACAGAAGAGACCACCTCGTTTCCTGGTACCAGGGAAAGATTATATAATCTGATAGAAAGAGCATACATGGCCCTTAATTTCACTCAGCCGGCGTTAACACAGGCTTGCTGGCTCTGCCTGGCCTCTAGTACCCCTTATTATGAGGGAATAGCCATAACTGGAAATGTAACATATGCTAGCAGCATTCCTGAGGTCTGCAAACATCAGAGTACACACAAGCTAACCCTCCCACAAAGAGAAGGACAAGGAACATGCATAGGAGTTATACCCCAAATCCAAGTTTTATGTAACCAGACATTAAAACTTCTCAAGTGAAACTATTATCTGCTTCCTCCCCCTGGGACATGGTGGGCTTGTAACTCAGGACTAACCCCTTGTGTGTCAACACAGGTTTTAAACCAGATTACAGATTATTGTATAATAACACAGACACTGCCCCATATCACCTACCATACTCCTGAGACTGTCCTAAACTTTTATGAAGGTAACTCTCACTACAAGAGGGAACCAATCACCATGACTTTGGCTGTGTTACTGGGGGAAAGAGGGGTCACCACAGGAATTGGAATAGGGACTACTGCATTGATAAAAGGAAACAAGCTGGCCCACCTCCAGGATATTGTTAGCGCAGATTTGCAGGCCCTCGAAAATTCCATTTCCCTATTAGAAAATTCCTTACAAAACAGGAGGGGACTGGATCTGTTATTTCTTAAAGAAGGAGGCTTATGTACAACCCTTAAGAAAGAATGTTGTTTCTATGTTGATCATTCTGGAGCAATCCAAGATTCCATGGCTAAGCTTAGGTAGCACCTCAAACAGAGACACAAGATATATGAGGCCCAACAGGGATGGTTTGAAGGATGGTTCAATAAGTCCCCTTGGATGATAACCCTTATATCCACTGTGATGGGACCCTTAATCATTTTACTGGTTTTGCTTACCTTTGGGCCCTGCATATTAAATCACTTACTTCAATTTATCAAAAGAAAAAGATTGTCAGTAATTCATGCCCTCGTGCTTGCATAGCAATATCAAATGCTGAAACAAACAGATTCGGAGTCTAATCTAACTAAGGATTAGAACCAATGGATATAAAGATTGAATCCATGATATAAAAAAGGGGGGATTGAAAGAGTCCAACCCTAGTCTCCAATTTAAGATGTTTTTATGATCAACAAGGGGGCAAAACAGGATATCTGTGAGTGGCAGAAGCAGCCTTGAGACCAGCTGCACCTGCTAGGGGGCAAAACAGGATATCTGTGGGCAGCAGGAGCAGTCTTGAGAAAAACACCCAGTGCTTTGTATATTGAAACCGAGGGGGCAGAAACTGGCTGAAACTGGCTTAAACTAGACTTGTTTTTGTCCTAATGTTGACCCACCCCATATGTTAATTTGAACTGACCAATGTTGTTGCTGTTGCTATGCTTCCTCGTTATGGAACGCTGAAACCCTATAAATGCTTGCTGGAAAATTGCACAGGAGGCTCAGTCTCACAGGAATACTGGGAGTACTGAGTTGTCCATTGGCGTCTTCAATAATAAAGAATCCTCTTGCTGTTTGCATGGCTTATTGAGTCTGGGGGATCCGTCCTGAACCCAAGAAATTAGGGTCTTTCAATATAGGGATTATACTGACTTCTTTCTCTGAAGTCAAGAAGCATGTCTTTGGCTGTGGTTGAAAGATTCTTCTTGAAAAGAGAGACATCATATGACGTCTTTTTTTCTGTTATTCTGTTTTCTGAATTTTTCTTATGATTGTAGATGTAATATACATTAAAAATTATTAATAGCAAGCATACATGTAAACATCACTCTAAAATCATTATTTTACATATTATTAAGAATTAATAATTAAGTAGATAAAGGTTTATTAATATCATATTACATATCAGAATAACATTTTAAAATTTATTTGATAAGTAATTATCACTACTTTATAATATATCAAAAATTAATTTCTTTACAAAAATGTACTAATGCATATGTGAGTTGCATAAATGTCCTAAAACAAGGAAAACACACACATAATAAGAATTTCCTTGATTTAGTCCTTGTATTGTGAGTCTCTAGGTTTCTACCTTCTGTGCAGGCCTTTCAGGCCTTTTATTATTTCTCCCCATTTTTGATAGAATATTTTACTCGTATGTGAACCTCATATGTTATACCCAGTGTATTTGATAATATTCACCTCACTCTCTGCCTTTAGCTCCTTCAGAGTCCCCACTACAGTTCATTTTTCACATGTGAGAATAATATTGTTTACACAGAAGAAATGAGCTCAGTGGTCCTATTTTATAGTTTTCAAAACAGAGCACACACACACACACACACACACACACACATACATAGATATATAGATAGATGATAGATTTTAAAATAGGTTTTGAGATATGTTGATGTCTAGTGCATCGGGGGGTCCCTGGGTAAGGGTCGTAAAAAAAACTAGGACACAGGGGATGCAGAGCAAAAGCAGCCTTGCACTGCACTGCACTGCATGCTGTGCATTTATTAAACAATCCTTTTAAATACGTTGGAAACAGTTACTTCAGTCAACAGTTTTATCAAAAAGAGGAACTATAGACCATGAGTTAACCAAGGACTTATTTAGATTATACACACAAAGCAGCTTAACGTAGTAAAGGTGGTCTGGGGGCTTGCAAGACATCCTAGCCTATTTTAAACAAGGATCTACAGGGACATTATTTCGTCCCAATCTATTCTAAGACTTCCTTCAGTAAGCAGAACAGCTGGTTCAAGCTGAGACTGTGCCTCAGGGCAGCCACTTCCACAAACCACAGGGTATGTGAAACTTGCAACTTAGAAGCGAGGTCAGAGGATTTGTCACTCTGAAATGTTCCATAGCATTCCATGAAACTTCTCTTAGATTCCAAGGCAGTACTCAACACCTCCCCTGACGTGGGTGGCACGATCCCTGCATTTTATATCACAGTCTCCAAATCTCCACAGAGATAAATTTCATTTCCAGTTTTTTTGCTCTTTAATTTTGGATGCCCAAATCTCACTCTGTTCTCAAATAAATATTATCTCTATTTTATTAGATGTTCCAGGGTTCCTACATGAGGTTTCTATCTCTTATTTTATATAAAAATTCAAATAATATATATTCAATGCTGATGAAAAGTTTCCTGCTATAGAAAGTAAATAAGTAAAATAAAAATTATAAATATCAGACCAAGATGAGCTGAATTTAACATAGTCAAGAACATCATAATGACAACAGCATGTGACCATGGTCCTAAACTGCTGTTTTATCTTACCATGCAACTCAGATACATGATCACTCATAATTCTTAAAAGCATATACATCTTAGAACTTTTTGAAAATGGTGCTAGAAAATAATAATATATTTGCATTTTGATAATGTTCAAAAGATTAAATTATCTAATAAACTAGTTTTATAATCATTTGGAAGATGATTTTAAATTGATTTGGAAACTGGAAATTTGAAAATGGCTTTAGCCTAAAGCTTAAAATTGTGCATATTCTAAATTTAAAAAGGTTACCTTGGTATAGAATGGATTTGTTTGCTAAACATTTCATATCTAAGCAAAGTAATAGTCTCCTATGATGGTAATCACAGAGAACGCACTGCTTTCTTTGTTACATGTGAACATCCTGAAGTAATGATCGAAAATCAAGTTGGAAGTGACCTTCATTTACTGGAAACATCATTGCTTTAAAGCACTATACAGAGGAATTAATTTTTCATAAGTACTGGCAATATTTTCAAACAAATAGCAAAATGAAGTATTTAGTGTATGAATATAACAGTCTTTTGTTCAGCTGCAGTTCTTTTTTATGGCAGATTTGAATTTCCATTCTTATTGAAGATAAACAATGATTTAATTTGTCCTAAAGCCTTGCTTTTATCTCTCTCAACTGTTAAATGGATGTTGATAAGTTATGAAAACCTTTTGTACAGCGAGGAACACATAATGCACAGAAGCAGCCAGCTGCCTCCTCAGAGGGAGAAGTTTTCTTTCTCACTCTGAAGTTGCAGAGCTAAGAGACTAGCAGAATTCCTTCTCCCTGACCATGGGAGGGAACTATTGTTCTTTAAAAGGCAGGTGTGTTCCCTGGTAGGCTCACAGAGCAGCCACTAGTCCAACAAGGATGGCTGTGGGTCCCTGCAAGATCTCCAGGGTGGCAGGCTGGTCTCGCCATGCGACGGGCGAGTCATGCGGGCAGGTACTGCAGATAAAAGGCTCACAGGACATAGTATTACCTAAAGAAGAGGTAGACATTTATTACTTAAAGAGGGAAACAGAGAGACATGGAGAAAAACATAGGGAGTGACACGTGTGCACACGCCAAGAGGCGGGGGACATAAGAGAGAGAGGGAGTTAAGATGGCGGCAAGGGAGGTCAGAAGTGGCTGGGAGTGGGCGTGGTTAGCTCTTAAAGGCACCAGACCCAAAGGAATAACAGGAATTTTAGCTGTTCAGAAAATAAATACCATAACTTTCTCCTCTACTGATGTGATTAAATACTGTCTGAAAGTAATCACGGGAAGAAAGGATTCCTTTGTTATGTTATAGCCCATCGTTTAGAAACCAGAAAAGCAGCTCAAGTTAGGAACCTATAGGCAGGAACTGAAGCAGAGACCATGGTGGCACACTCTTACTGGCTTGCTCCCAGGCTCAGTACAGCTACTTTTTTTTTTCCAGAGACCAGGCCCACCTGCCTTGTGATGGCACTGCCCACAGTATGTTGGGCATCACAAAAATTGATAATCAAGAAAATGGTAGGATACACAAATCACTCTAAAGCTGAGGTACCCTCTTCTGGCTTTGTCAACTTGTCAACCATGATTAGGTATCACAGCAATGGTTTCTTAGGAGGAAAACCAGTTAGATGGTGTTAAATGAATGGAGGACAGATGTAGCAAGAGTAGGTAATACACTCGTCAAAATGAGGCATTTGACTCAAAGATATTTTTTTTGAATGCTTCTTTTATTTTTTTTTAAAGTAATTTTAGTAAATTATAAAAGTTTCCATTTACGCCCCTCTTCCCAACACCCTCCCACTCCCCCCCACTCCCTCTCCTCCTCCCTCTACGTCCCTAAGGGCAGTCAGGGTTTCCTGCCCTGTGGGAAGTTCAAGTTCCTCCCCACTCCCTCCAGGTCCAGGAAGGTGAGTATCCAAACAGACTGGATCCCCAAAATCCAGTATATGCAGAGGAAACAAGTCCCAGTGTCATTGTCAATGGCTTTTCAGAAAGACTCCAGGCCAGCCACATTCAGAGAATACAGCCACATTCAGAGAATGTGGTTGGATCGCGTCCTCGTTCAGTCGCAGTCCAACTGGTCTTGGTAAACTCTCATTAGATCCGTCCCCTTGTATCAGTGGGTGATCGCATCCCTCGCATCCTTATTTCCTTTTTCATTTTCTTCGTCCTTCTGCTCCTCATTTGGACCTTGGGGGGCTCAGTCGGGTAATCTACAAGATATAGGCACAGGAGGCCTCTTCCTAAGTAGGACCCCAGTAGCACAGACAATAAGAAAAACAATGAATAAATGGGATCTACTGAAACTGAGAAGCTTCTATAAAGCAAAGGACACTGTCAGTAAGACAAAAAGGCTACCTTCGGACTGGGAGAAGATCTTCACAAACCCCTCATCAGACAAAGGTCTGATCTCCAAAATATACAAACAACTCAAGAAACTAGACACTAAAACTCTAATTAACCCAATTAAAAAATGGGGTACTGAACTGAACAGAGAATTCACAACAGATGAACTTCGAATGGCCAGAAGACACTTAAGGTCATGCTCAACCTCCTTAGCGATCAGGGAAATGCAAATCAAAACCACTTTGAGATACCATCTTACACCTGTCAGAATAGCTAAAGTCAAAAACACCAATAATAGCCTATGCTGGAGAGGATGTGGGGTGAGGGGAACACTCATCCATTGTTGGTGGGAATGCAAACTTGTGCAGCCACTGTGGAAATCAGTGTGGCGGTTTCTCAGGAAACTGGGAGTCAACCTCCCTCAGGACCCAGCAATTCCACTCTTGGGAATATACCCTAGAGATTCTCAAAGATATTTTTAAATTCATTTAGTTCTTGTGATTTATAATCAAGTAATGAATACACACAGACCTATATCTATGTCTATACTCATATATTCAAATCTAAGAACCGTTTCTTGATCCCTAATATTCATCTCTACAAAATGAGGCCAAGGTAATAGAATAAAAGGTAAAGTGGTTACTTGTAATGTGCAGTGCTGGAATAAATCCCAGCACCATTCAAATGAGCAGACTATCACTTCATAATGTATGTAGTTAATGAAGTCATATGTGCAAGTGACAGCACATCCTCTCAGTGACTTATGATATCATTATTATCACTTATTCTTGTTTTTTATACATCCTCTCAGTGACTTATGATATCATTATTATCACTTATTCTTGTTTTTTATAACACTTGTCTGCTATATTAATATGTATTTAACTTGTATAGAATAATGGATTTCACTGTGAAATTTCCATGAACAAATATTTTGACTTTATCTAATCTGTCATTATTCTCTTTTATCTTACCCTACTGTTTGTTTTTTCTCCTCATATATCCGCTTTCATGTTTCAGAGTCTTTTCCTTTTGAATTTAGATCCCATATATCAAAGAAAACATAACATTTTTATTTATTAATGTAGCTTGTGCTACATTTTGGATATTTATTTCCACCTATTCTCTTGCAAATGATGCAATTTAAGGTGACTGCAAAATTGTTCAAAGATCATGAGTAGACTCTTTGGAAAGAAAACATTTCAAAAAGCAACAGGTATAGGAAAACATGTTCAAAACCACAAGAATTTTGTGACCTCACCCTAAGATGCCTGTCATCAAAATGACAAATAAGTGTTGGTGAAAAAAAAGAACATTGTGCACAATTAGATAGATCTCTACTGATACAGCCGCTGTACAAGCTGTAGAGAAGGACTCCTCTAAATATAGGGAATTTAACTGTGCTGAGTCTCAAGTCACTATAGTCCCAAATATTGTTGGCTAAGGGTAAAGTAGAGGGTATTTCTTGACCGCCGAACTAATAGATCAGTCAGTGCAATGGAGTGAAATATGTCTCAAAATTATATTAAAATCAATGCTTATTCTAGCATTTTCAGTCTAGGAAAAGAAACTAAATGAAAGAAATACAGGTATTAGCATTATCTGCACACTCATGTTATCCATGGTATCTATCTGTCTGTTTTCTGTCACTATCGATTTTTCATCCATCACATATGTCACTTCTTTTCTCTTATGATCAATGTCTGCCAAATTTCTATTGTTTGTCATCTGTCTGTCATCCATATATCTTCCATCTAACTATACATTTTTTGTTGTTTTTCCATTTTCTACTAACCTATTTATTGTGTGAACATATCTGCAGATCTTATATTCTTTAGTATTGAAGAACCAACTTAACAGAATACCATAAATGTGTTGATGAGAGAAACATCAAGGACTGAGTGCTCTTGGCCTTGTTTCTGCTGAAGATTTCCTCTATGGCCTGTAGTTTTTGATCTGTGCATCAAAACTCAGAGCATCTTTCATCCCTGTGGGTGAAACTTGGTGACTTTTACCTCACAAGGACTCTAGACTTTTAGTTGATGACGTCACATTTACAGTTTCAAATTAATTTGGTTTCTGGGAAGTCCTGTTTTAGCAAAAAGCTGTTGGTGATTGGAGAATTCAGTTTATGAGTATTTAATGTACATGATGGTTCCTAGGACACAATACTTTTTATTCACTGGTCATCTAACCCTTCACAACTGACAATCTTGATTGTTATGTGACAGACCATTTAAAGATCCTGTTTCTAATGATGAATGTGTGACAATATATTATTCAAGATGGATATCAAATATTTTCCTGAAGAACTCTAATTAATTTCATTTGAAAATATTAGAAAGCATGTACAGGTATGCAAATGCATAAAGAAGATGTATCAGAGATTATGGAGGCACCTAGGCAGGGCATCACTATATATTACAGCTCTTCAGCCTTCGTCTGCAATTTGATACCTGTCTGGAGAATTTTGCCACCTGAATGATGTTTTGCTTGAGTTCCATTTGCTGGTGTTTCCTGCCAACACCTGTCTTTTTCTACACTCTTCGTGTTACTTAAGATTAAACTTGAGGGAGCTGAAAATCTAGGCAAGTGCTTCACTTCTGAGCTTCTCTTCATTTCTGTCATTCACCCTTTTAACAAAAAACTGTTTCTACTGGAGTGTTGTCATAGATTCTATGGTTGTCATTTGCATTTATGCAGTGATTAGTGATACAAAGCATTTTTATACAGCTGTTGGGCCTTTTTCTCCTTGGTGAAAAGTCTACATTAGTTCTTCCACCCTCCCTTTCTGTGTCTGTCTCTGTCTCTCTTTACTCTCTCTGCACGCACGCACACACACACACTCACACACACACACACACACACACACACACACACACACGTGTGGGCTCACAAGCATGCAAAAGCATGCATGTTGAGTTCAGAAGACAATTTATGGGAGTTGGGTCTTTTCTGTCAAAATGTGAGTTCCAGAAATTTAAATTAAAGACAAATTTAAATGTCTTTCAGGCCTGGAGACACACAACTTGACTTATTAATCCATCTTGGGGGCCCTTGTGCCCATTTTTAAATTGAATTATTTTCACTTTTTTATTTTGTAGCAGTATAATATCTATAGATATCAGATCCTGAATGTTTCCTAACTGTTTTCTTCTTGTGTTTGGGTAAATCTTCATTGATAACATTGTGTTATCTGCTAGGTCTCACTGTGCTTATATCACTGACCTGTGTACTCGTTATTATTCCATCCTATTCCTTGGTGTTTGCAATATTACATGCTCTGGTGGATGTTGTCAGGCTGGAAAGTGCTCCAATTGGATTCTTTTACACCTACTTTGTTGATTATATATGAAGATAATTTTAGAATATTATTTCTTATTTTTAAAATTGTGTTTCTATTAAAGTCTGGAGAACAAGAGAATTAGATGAAATACTTCCAAGGATAACTTCCATCAGCATACTTCACATGAACGTTTTTTAGCATTACCATCCAAACAAAGTATACAATGTAATATACAATATGCTTTGAAATATTTATACCCAGAGAATTTATTAAATCAAGCTTATTATCCTTGATTGAATTTGCTAAATCAAGCCTGCTAGCACAAAAATCTTCATATTTTTATGATCTTTTCCCTGAATTTATAAAGAAAAAAGATAGAAATAATTGATTGTTTTTAAGTTTAAAATGCATTGTCATTAATTTCAGTATGGCAGCATTTTTGTGTGGTCTAAGATTGGAGAATCCTGGAGCTTTCTCTATTGTCAAATTGATGAACCTATCTCACTTATATAAAAGTTGGTACAGTTGTTACATTATTTTATATTCTTATTGTATGGTGATTATTATCCCACACATTTTGCAATTTTATTATTAGAATTTTCTATTTTGCAGGGAGTTTTGTGTGGAGTCAATCTCTCCAGTAAATATGTGAACAATGAAACAACCTTAAATCCAAGAAAAGGGTTAAAATTGGCAGGTTCTCAAGTCAAGAGTCACAGCCCTGGACTCACTTTACTACAAGCTACTGGCATGATGAATATCCTCTTTTGACTGTAACAGTATAATGACAATTAAGCAGTGTAGCATTACTGTATATGTGAAAACTGTTCAATTGACCCATCTTAACAGAATTAAACCTGCACATTTACTTCTAGTGATATTTATATTTATATGTCCAGAAACTGAAGCATATAATGATTTTTTTTATTTTTACAACTTCAACTTTTCTTTAAGTAGATTAGTCTATTTCCAGTAAAAATTATATAAAATTTTCATGTTGTTAGAAATTCTCATGTCTATTAAATTTAATCAGTGAATCTTAGGAAAAATTCAATAAAAACTCATACACTTTATAATTGCTTTAATTCAATAAAGCATATGAACCTTTTACTTTTATGATTTTTGTATATTATACAAATACATTGAATTATTAATAAAGGATAAAGCTTCCATCTATTTGGATCACTTTTGCTAGCTCACAAAATGAGGAAAATGACTGAATTATTTTACTTTCAAAGGCAGTACAGCCAGTTGATGAAAATCAAAATCTTAATATACTCGAAATATTTTTAAAATTTACAATAGCAGTGCAATTGTACCAGGCTTTAACTAAAATGTTACTCTCTTAAAATAAATTTTTGTAGCCATACAACTACCATGAGGATCTATTTTTAAAAGTTTCTCTTTTTGAAGAATAAAATATACTTGAAACCTATATTTTGAGTGCCTTTATCAGGATAATATCCCACTAAATGATGAAATCCCCAGTGTGTCTGAGCTCATAAATTCCCTGATAATTCACTGTCATTCACCTTTTCTCTCTTCTCTCTCTTTTGAAAATACCAAATCCAAAAGATTCAATCAGTACTACTCCTCTTTTAGTTTCTGAGATACAAATATAGAAAAACATTTGTAACTTATTATTTCCTGGTGCACTCAAAAGGAACAATAAACATACTGTATGAAGTTAAATTTCAAAAAAGATAATAAATTTGAATAGGAAAATCAAAATTGAATGACCAGAGCATAATGCATTTTTGCATTTCAAAATGTCATGAATTAAGTTTTATTTGTTTGGTGATATTCAACATGATATACAAAGAATAATTTAGCCTTTATTTATATATTTTAAATCTTACAGACCATGACTTTTATCATCACTGAAATGAACTAATTTTCAACACCATTCAACAAAACCATACTCTCTTTGTGAAACCCAAACATGTCGGAATAGCTGCTGTCAGAAGACTTGAATGCACTGGATTGTGTTAGTATATGAAACTCATCTGGGTGCTTCAGAGGACATTCCACCAGCAGCAGCAGTTTAAAACCCACACTGCGTTCAGTTTTCCCTAAGTTGGCATGTTCTGTCCATTTTCAAAGCCTATCATTCTATTTCTGTTGCTGAGATAAAACACTCTTTCCAAAAGAAACTTAGGAAGGGAAAAGATTTATTTAAGCTTACAGACTATAGTTCACCATTGAGGAAAGTCAGGACAATAACTTAAAGCCAAACCTACTTGCTGTTTCTTCCACACACATTACCTCTGACCAACAAACTCACTCTAGGGATCACAGCTGAAATCATGACTTCATGGTGCTTTCCATCTTTCTGGCTCAGGCCTAGATGGCGTTTTGTAAACCAGGTCCATCTTTCCAGAAGATGGTGCGAGTCACCAGCATAGGCTATCATTGGTGTTTTTGGGTTTAGCTATTCTGACAGGTGTAAGATAGTATCTCAATGTAGTTTTGATTTGCATTTCCCTGATCGCTAAGGAGGTTGATAATGACCTTACTGGGACTGAATGAGCATGTGATCAAACCGAATTCTCTGAATGTGGCTGACATGGGGGCTGACTGAGAAGCCATTGATAATGGCACTGGGTCTTGTTTCATCTGCATGTACTGGCTTTTTGGAATCCTAGTCTGTTTGGATGCTCACCTTCCTAGACCTGGAGGGAGTGGGGAGGAACTTGAACTTCCCACAGGGCAGGAAACCCTGACTGCTCTTAAGACTGTGAGGGAGGAGGAGAGGGAGTGGGGGGAGTGGGAGGGTATTGGGAGAAGGGGAGGAAGTAGAAATTTTTATAAATAAATAAATAAGTAAATTAAAAAATAAAATAGAAAAAAAAACTGAAAAAAAAAACAAAAAAAAACCAATCAAACAAAAAGAAAACTAACAAACTAAGAGTTAGCTGGAGGATGGAACAATGCCACACTACTTTTCACCATTCTGGGGCTGAAAGGCCATGAGCTGGCCTGGTCTCAGAGGTTTTCGTTCCTGCTTTAGAAGAGTGCCATACCTTACCCTCACAGAGCTCAGCTCAGAACAGGAACTGAAAGCAATTTTTGCAATACATTAAAAAGACTCTCAGGCCAGAGTGGAGACAAATAACTCCGCAGAAAATGCTTAAAATTGACCATAAGGAATGACAGGACAGTGTGTGTCCTTCCCCTACACTGTCTCCTTAAAACACTTTTCCTTCAATGAAGAAATGAATCTCAGTATGTGGCTTTATAAAGAAACTTGACTTTTATTTTTCTAAACAATGGGAAAATGAAGAAATGGCATCTCAATGAAAAGCAGAGATGTGGCTCCAAAATGACATCTTGTCAGCTGAACACAGATGTTTCAGGTTCTGATGTTGTAAAGAAAAGCAGCTGAAACTTGAGTTCACTTGAGTTTCACATAAGATTTGTATTTGAGTTTATTTTCTGAAATCTAATTCAGAGTAGAGGTGTAGTTCTGTGTTTTAGAGGCTGTTAAGCCCAAGGGCATCAAAAAAGCAAGAGCATCACATCAGTGATCAGACTGTGATGGCCAGAGAATTTTGAAATTAGGAGAGGAACCAAAGACTGAACTAATTTCATATTGACAAACCTTTATAAAAATGAACCAACTGCAGTGAAAATCAATCCTCTTTTGGAAATTAAAAGTCATTTGTCCTTTTAAAAACTATAGTTTATCACTGAAGGTCCTGCTTTGAGCACCACTTTAATGGAAAGTAAATTTCAAATAGTTTCAGGAGATAAATCAGATTCAATCCCATAGCATTGGTGATGAACTGAGATCCCAGAACATCTTGGTATGATGATTGGCCTGTGGAAGATATTTGGATGAGAAACGATGACCTTCCTCTACTACTGGAGACTTTATTTGTTGTTTTGGGTTATCCAGAGTGTAGCAATTTGTTCATTGGGTAAAACTGGGAGGTTGTAAAAACAGAGATCGCAATAATAATGATGGTTGTCGCTCTTGTTAATGCACTGCACTATGAAAGTGACATTTCAATACCTCTTACCCCTTGAGGGAGCCCAGCAGCAGTAGAATAAAAGCCAAGTGCAAAATCATCATTAAATGGATGTGAGCAATGATATTTTTAAAAATGTCTGTGAGCTGGGCAATATCACATTTAAATAGTCTGTGTTTACTTTATGCAAATTTTTACTGAATTTTTTATAAAAAGACCAAACATTTTCCTACCCACTAAGAGGGAGTGTGGGGCTTTCCATAGAGCTATCATTCAACCATGCCAAATAATTTACAATGATCTTTATGATCTTTAAGCAAAAGGCTACTTCTCTAAGTCCCAGATGGTGTTAACTTCTTAACATTTAAAAAGAGCATGAGCTCAAGGGCAAGAAAAAAAATCTTGTGTTTATGAATCTCGGTTGTTATTTTTGCCATTTTTATATGTAACTGATATTTTCCAAGTTATTACAAGCTACAACGTCAAATAAAAATGTATAATATGGGCATTTCCATATAATGAAATTATGACTGGAAGATTTTTTTTCCTATTTTGCCATAGGGAAAGATAAACTGTCTGTCTGATATTAAACACTGTATGAGATTTGATTAAAAATGATGCAAATTTCCAAGGTGTTTTATTATTGGGTTTGTATTTGTTGAACTACATAAAGTCAGCCAAGGTTTGTAATTTATTGGCTTTTAAAAAGTTTATTTCATTATGCAAAATAAATTTTCTCCTCTCTTTTGTTATACATCAAATAAATTAATGTGTGTGAGTGCATATGTGTGTGTTCATGTGGGTATGTATACATATCTTATATATGTATAGAAGCTTAGACAAACGTATATTCTCATAAAGTAAGGTAAATGAATATTTTTACTCAGACATGGAGGAGAATGCACTTAATCACATTTTTTGAAGGTAGAAGCAAGCAGATTTCTGTGAGTTTGAAGCCAGCCTTACCTATTTAGTGAGTTCCAGGCAATCTATGGCTACACAGTGACCTCATTTCAAAAAAGAGGAGGAAATAAATGATTTTTTAAAAAACACAAAACAGTCATTAACTTACCTTTGGTATAATCATGTTAAGACCTGAAGACTGGATTATTAGGAATCTACATCTTGGAGGAAGAGGAGAGAAAGTGTTAGTGCTCCATCTCTATTAGAATACTGGAGTTTTCCTTGTGCTTTACTGGAGTTCAAAGGAGAGGTGACAGTGTGTGTGTGTGTGTGTGTGTGTGTGTGTGTGTGTGTGTGTGTGTGTCTAAAAAGAGAGAGAGAGAGAGAGAGAGAGATCTTCTCCATGTGGGAAATTTTCAAGAGCATTAATGAAACCTAAAAATAAAGCCCCAGAAATAATCTGAACTGTGTTTTTTTTCTCTACAGAACATGTATCTTTAAATTATTTTATATCCATTTAATCTATCCATAAAGAACATACCTAAGTCACTAGTTTATGCTTTATAGAAATGTTAAAATTGTCATAAACCAGGCAGAGACAAAAAGAAAGATACATGTATGGTTTTCATGTGACTAGACTAGGCTTCTCTGTCCTGAAAAAGGAATGCAAACTGTGAATTTTCCAACCCCTCCTTACACCTAATTGTCTTTGCCTGTTTAGTGAAACCTTCCTTGCCTTTGCTCCCAGCAGTATATATTTTATCTTATACCAGAATAATTTTTTTCTTAAATTGTTACTGTTACCTTTGTACATGTTTATGTGGAATTATTTGATTACTATCTCACCGCCTCTCTCATTTTAGGCTATTAAAGGCAGAATCTCCATCTTAAGGTGCTCTGTACATAACACCTGGGCCTGAATGTTTGTCCTATGAGTCTGATGATCATGTTATTTGCAGCACAGCCCTCAGGGCTGTCAGGGAAGGTCAGGAAAGAGAATGCCAAACTGCTTAACGTCATCATAGTAGTAGTTGTCGAAAAGCAGCCCAGCTATGAAGCACGGCAAGGAGAAGGTGGAAGGCTGTTTTGTTCCTTTTTTAATGCCATGATAAAAGATACCAAGTTACAGAGGCAAACACAGGTTAGAGAAATGGAAAGAAATTGGTCTAAAAAGAAGTGTGAAAGAGGAAACAGAATAATAACACATAAGTCAGAATTCACTTTGCATACATAGTACTGTACAGGAAGAGCTTTTGATTACTGTATATTCCATTGATCCACCTGTTGTTTAGTTTTGGTTTTGTGTTTTACATTTTTTGTTGATTTTATTGAGCTATACATTTTCTCCGCTCCCCTCCCTTCTTTTCCCCTCCCTTTAAACCCTCTCTCATGGTCCCCATGGTCCCAATTTACTCAGGAGATCTTGCCTTTTTCTACTTCCCGTGTTGATTAGATCTGCGTATGTCTCTCTTAGAATCCACTTTTATACATGCAATAAACTCAAAACTGTTTTAAGAAGATGAACCTTTCAGTATCATCATCGTACATTTTATAGATGAATGCATGCTATTTCTAAATGCATTATTTTGTACTACAAACATACAATTTTGAAAGCAATAGTCTTACACTTAGCTTCAAGAATTTTCTAAAGAACTTTTAAAATGCATGAAATTGGACATTCTCTCTCAGTAATCAATCACTTCTAGGAATAAATTTAAGTTGGCTTATATGTGGCTGAAATTCTTGTTCGAACAATTTTTATAGTTTTGTACCTATGTTCTGATTTGGCATGAGTCTATAACTTTCCTTTGTTGTGATAGTTTTCTTTAATTTGCACTTTAAAATAAACAGTTTCAAAATGATTTGGAAATTATTCACTCCTGTATACTTTCAAATTTCTAGAACATTTTTATTTTCAAAATTGGTTCCTAGGTATGTTCTTCTTGTCCTGAAAAATTTCTTTTCAGGAAACTTTTATTTATAAATGCTTTTTAGAAGACAGACAAAAAGTTTAATGATAGGTAAATAGTAATGAATAAGAGGGGCCAAATGAGTTAGGAAGACAGATGAATATGGACAGCTTGCTTGGACTATCAATTTCTTCTTGAAGAATTTTCATTATTTATTCTACTGAGGTTGACTGAGAATTTGAAACTAGGGAATATTCCCCTACCTCTGAGTACAGATTACTAAGTATTGAGGACATTTTCAGTTTATACGTTGATATGTAATAAGATCTATAATGTTTGCAGGTGTAGGGTAAGGAAGATCCTTGGAGTTTAGATTTGTTTAACTTTTAGTGTCATCCCAGACTTATTAAATTTGCCTGGTTCTCTGTCTCTCTCTGTCTTTCTGTCTCTCCCCCACAGTTTGTGTGTGTGTGTGTGTGTGTGTGTGTGTGTGTGTGTGTGTGTGTACCTTTGTCAGTAACCATAGAAGAATGCTTTAGACCCCCTGGAGTTAGAGTTCTATGTGACTGCAGGTTCCTATTGAGTGTTCTAGGAATCAGAGTCTGGTTCTGTGCAAAAGAAGCAAGTGTTGTTTATGATTGAGACATCTTTCTAGCTCCTCATCCTTGCTTGTACATAAAGTTTAGATTCATTGCAATATAATTTTAAAAATGTAGAATAGAAAATACATATTGTTGGGGATTGCAGACCATAGGGTGGATCAGAGTGCTTTGTCTCCAGGGTGTTTATAAACTGACACAAGCTGCTGCCATCTGGTGACACAGTTTCTGTTAAAAGCCAGTTTGGATTCTACCACCAACACTGCCTGCATTTACTGTCACTGTCCATTCCTCCCAGTAAAACTTGTTATTAAGATTTGAATTACAAAATAAAATAATAGGAAATTATACTGATACTTTATTTGTATTTTAATAAATAAAGTTTGCCTAAAGATCAGAATGCAAAGCTAAACAACTAAAGGCCAGGGAGTTTTGACACACACTTTTAATCCCAAGACTTGGGAGACAGAGGCAGATGAATCTCTGTGAGTTCAGTGTCACCCTGGGCTACACAACATTGGATCTGCCTAAAAAAGAAACAATTCACACAAAGGTGATACCAGCATTTGGGATCCCATGCCTTTAATCTCAGCACTACGGAGGTCGAGACAGGAGACTTATGGCTGTGTGGAGAAAGGAATATAAAGGTGAAGGGACAGAAATTCACTGCAGTGTGAAGTCTGAGGACTCGTGGAGACAGGACCTCACCCTTTCAGTCTGAAGATTTGGTAAAAGTAAAAGGTCTCTCTAAACTGGATGGTGGTGGCACACTCCTTTAATCCCAACATTTGGGAGGCAGAAACAGACGGATCTCTGTGAGTCTGAGGCCAGCCTGGTCGACAAGAGCTTGTTCCAGGACAGGCTCCAAAGCTACGGAGAAACCCTATCTTGAAAAACAAAACACAGAAAAACAAAAACAAAAAGTCTCTCTAGTGGTTGACTGCTTTGCTTTGATCTTCTGCTTGAACACCAATATCTGTCTTTGAGTTTTAATTATTCATACTATAGGAAATGGAATTATTTGGTTAATAAAAATCTCATTTGAAGCTCAGAATGCAGCTTGATGTAACAGCCTTGGTATTGCATAGATGAAACACTGGTTTGATCCAAAGCTGCAAACATGCAAAGATGCATGTTAAGAATTGCCTTTGTCAATGGGTTCTCAGTCAGCCCTCTTTGTCAGCCACAGTCAGAGAGTCTGGTTTGATCACATGCTCCTTCAGTCCTGGTCCAGCTGGATTTGGTGAGCTCTCATTAGAATAGGCACACTACCTCAGTTGGTGGACCAACCCTTCGTGGTCCTGACATCCTTGCTCATCTTCTCCTTCCTTCTGCTCTTCAACTGGAGGAGGGTGAGTGGGGAGTGGAAGAGGAATGGGAGGAGGGAAAAAGTGTAAATTTTTGAATGGAAAAAAATAAAAAATAAATAAAAAAAGAATTGCCTTTGTACAAGGAATTGACCAGCGTGATGCCTTTACTGCTCTCATCTAGTCAGCTACAGACACAGACAGCAAGTAAATGAAACCAAAGTGATCCCTGTTATCATTCTAAGGTTGAGCAGAGGATTTTCATCGGTTCTCCTTGTTTTCTTATTGAATGAAGTGAGCTTGACCTCCATCTATACAGAATGAGACAATAGTGGCATGGGAAGTTCATCATGTTCTTTATACCTACTCACCTAGTGGACATAAAAGGAGTACTCAGGCCTTTATTGGTGATTAATTGGAGATAAAACAAACTCACTGCTCCCTTGCTGCTAAAATTAGATTACAACAAAATCAAAAGTATATCTGCGTATCTATGGTGCTGAGAGAATGTGTGGAGTGTGGCATTTGTTGTAGACAGTGTCTGAGAGCACTTTCTAACTGCAGCAACAGATCAGCTCTCCCTGATGACTTACTCAGCTGAGAAATAAAGCAAATAGAAAAATAGGAAGCATAGCTCATAGACCATTGATTCATAGAGTTATTGGCCATTGATTCATAGAGTTATTGGCCATTAAAAGCCTGTTCAGGGCTTATTTTTCTTGAAAGCTTGATTGGTTTGACTCAAGAAATGTGCTTCTTGATGACTATCTTTTGTAGGACTGAGAAATCTGTCACAAACCATTCTCATTTTAAAATAATAATGAATTATATTTCTATTAACATATAATTGTGCACTTTTAGAATGTTTTGTGGTTATTAATATAAGAATGCATGAGAAGACACAGACTATTCCTATGAAATATTTAGAAATTCAGAGTTTATGTATTTAAAGTACCATAAATGAATCTTAATATTACTAAAGACAATGAAAGTAACATGTGATCATCGGTGGTTACCATGCAAGGCCTTTATTTCTGCTGCCTGTAGCATGCTCACAATGCAACTGCAAGCTTGTGTTGTTAACCAGTTTTACCAATGATAACAGGCTGAGGATGGTCAAGGTTACAAGTTTATACTAGAGGACTGCACATAATATGCAAAATTTAACAGTAAATTTGGTATTACTATTGCTATATGCCTTTACAAGGTAGATAAATGTGTTTTATCACAGTTTGATGGAAGACTGACTATGAGTGGGAATTAAGTATCTACCTGTGGAGATACTTTTCCCCAGATCCTGTAAGTAAAGATCAATATGATCACAAACAGTTCTGTAAACCTTTACAATAATAGAACTCTAGTCAAGCAGAAAAAAATACTGCCACTTAAAATGGAATATTCCATTGTAACAGATCTATGGCATTTTTCAACTTAAAGAATGCTTTAAAGATTCTCTTGAACTTCCGAGAAAACCCCTATAAAGTTACTGCAGGTTTGAAATCATGGGATACATGTAATGAAATATCTTGATAACATATTTAGTATTAGATATACATGTGGGTGCTGCACTGACTTGTGTTTCTTCTATTCTTCATAAATAATATGATATTTTAATGACTGTTCACATGAGACAACCTTTCATAGGGTGGACTTTCTACATTTTACACAAAAATATTTTGGAATCTAATGTAACAGCACACATCAATAATTTCAGCATTTAAATGTTGAGTCAAGAGGATTTCTCTGAATCCAAGGCCACCCTGTGTTACCGAGTAACAACCTACATCATTGCATTGCACAGGTACATATCTTTAAATAAATCAATCAGAATATTTTGGACTTTAGAGCATTTCAGATTTTTGTATCTTCACTTTAGTGTTGATTAGTTTGCATGCTAGTTTCAAGTACAAAGAGCATGAAGAAGCATGGGGGTAAGGCAGAAGTTGGAGGATAAAATCCATTATGCTGCATTAGAGATAAGCCAGACAGTATAGAGTTTCCCTTTAATGACACATCACATGAAGACAGGTCATACATTTGAAAAAATTTCACATGTTTGAAAACTAGTTGTTTAACTGGTAACATAGGTACAATACTTTCAAAGAAGACCATCTGACCTATGCTGAGTGGTTTTGACCTCTGATACAAAAGAGTGCACCCTCCACCTCTTCTCTCCTTTTACTCTGTTTCACATGTAATTCACTAATCCATCTGTGACAGTCCCACTATCTCCTCCAATTCTTTTCCAACTCAAACAACAATATCTGGGACCTCAGTTGCTATTGTCAATTCATGACAGGCTCTGTAATTTTGATCTTCCATTCACCTGAGTGTTATTCAAACAGTGATCATTGTGATTGTTTTTCATTTGTCAAATAAAGCCTCAACATCCTTCAAAAGTTTCTCATCTCACACACAATAAAATTTAACTTCCTCACCTCTACACCTGTGTTTCTTGTTTTTCTCAAAAGACAGACCAACTAAACAGCAAAGAAGGAAAAACATGACTTGCTCAAGTTTTCCTGTGACTTTTATACATACAGTATAGCACTTGGATTCTAGCATGCACAAATACATCACATACACATGCAAATAATAACAACAATAATAATAACAACAATAATAACATAAAGTCAAATAGCAGAAACAGACCATTTTAGCTATATGTTAAGTGGTTTCAAGTAATAAATCTGAAAATAATTTACTTATTAATAGTTGGTCCTTGGTGATGTAGATCTATAATATAATCCCAGCTACTCAGTAGGATAAAGCAGATGAATTCACAGTTTAAGGTTAGCTTCATTTATAGAATGAATTGATAAGCCATAACAACACAATTTAGGCTCAAGGTTCTACTGAAAAGTTTCTACAGAAACTTCATCTCAGAGAGTATAAAGAGAGTTGGTGATGTACCCCAATTTAGAGACCTGGCCTTCATATATAATACCCCAGGTTCAAGCTCCAGTAGTAGAAAAAATGACTATGAGTTAAAATAAAAGCAAACTCAATAAAAACTGTACCATTACATACATTGATTGTAATACAAAAATAGGCATATAAATTAGATGACAGCATACACTGTATACTCATTGACAGTACAACAGCTTGAGTAAACAGAAAACTGGAGTCTGTAGAACCCTTTGAATACTGACTTTGACGTTCTCCATAAGAATACACATTCAAGTTCAAAAGAAATCTTAATTTTTGGAACTATTAGAAGACATGTCAGCATGGTTGGTATTAGAACTTCGCAGAAATTCTTTTCCAATTTGTCAGCTTCCTTTAAGGTTTGTTGGAAATATGAAGAGTAATACATGAAAAAACAAAGTCTTGGGGAATGAAACTACAAGGTTAATAATAGTAGAATTTGTGAGCCCTACCTTATGATTCCATATGGTTATAAACTGTAATCGTGAATAATTAGTAGACAGTGTATTGTTCTAAACTCATGGGAGGGAAATAAAAGCTGTTAATATTGAGCTTATATTGCCGATGTTTGGGATGTTCTCAGACACACACACACGCACACGGGGGAGTGGTACACAGAGACACTTGAGAGAACAAGAGAAGGTAGATAGGAAGGAGAAAGAACGTAAGGAAGAGCAAGAGAAAATATGAATACAACTAGGACATAAAACAATACTAAGTAATGTCAATCATCATGGTGAGTTAGCATGTGATGGAATTAACTTCCAAGAAAAAAAATTAGAAAAAACAAGAGCAACAGTGCACACAGAGAAGTAAGCTGTGACTTTTCTCTTAGGAGACGACAGTTGTATTATGCCAAGCAATATTACGCTAAGCCAAATAGATTTCTGTTTGAGTTGAATAGGCAAGAGAGGAACTAGACAAGACAATAAGAGTAATGGAAGGGTTGCAGAGAAGCTGCCAGACAGGTAGCGGAAAGCATTTCACACAGATGAAGGAGATATAAATCAGGAACACTAGGTTTAGGGTGGGTACTGGGCTAGTAGGGATATCAGAAGGATGGAGTCACCATGAAGGTCTCTTAGCAGAGGTCAACAGTGTATCCTAATGATAGCATCATTTCTGGAACTGGTGACTTAGACAGATTGAAATGGACACTTGCACAGTCAGGAAGGAAGAAAGGGAGTTCTGCCAAAACATTTAGCTTTTAAGAAATTTTGTTCTCAACCTGCCAAGAGCAGGGCTGCTACTATCCAATTAAACATTTATTAAAGTCTGAAAGTTAGAATGTAGCTGTTATCTGTATGTTTTGTTCATATTTTTAAATATTATTGCTAAAAATATTTTAAATATTCTCTCGTTAGACAGCAGAATTTTTGTTAAGAATAATTTTCTATGTTTTAAAACACTACTCTGAAACATGAAGATAATACATGTTTGGCACTCACTAATGCTTTCTGATAATTTGGCTTAATGTTCTTGGCAAGGGAATGTGAGCTAGCTACTTTCCTATTTTCTGTTCTGCTTTCTTATTATCTGAATCTAGTTAAAAGAATCATGCTTTTATAGAATCCAAACTACAAATTCAAACACTAAGACTTCTGTGTATTAGCAATGAAAAAACTAAAGAGCACAGTCTATATGCACTGGATCTGAGAGTCTAACATTGTAATCAGTGGTCCACCTCCATCAGTACCATTCAGAAGTTCAGGTACAGCTCGTATATACATGTATCATCATCTATAACCCCTCCTGAATCACATTCAAAGCTAAGTAATGTAAACTTCGATAATAACCCTGACTGCTCTTAAGACTGGAGAGGGAGTAGGAGAGGGAGTGGGGGAAGTCGGAGGGTATTGGGAGGAGGGGCGGAAGTGGAAACATTAATAAATTAATATAAATAAATAAATAAATAAATTTTAAAAAAAGAAAACACAGAAAAGAGAAACATGAGAGATCAGGAGAAATGGACACAGCCCTGGGCTAGGATTTGAGAGTCAGTAAACATCTCTGACCTGAACTTGGTAGCGTATTCTCTCTCTCCCTTTCTCCTTCCTTCTCCTGCTTTTGAATATTAAACCAGGCCACACCAAGGAGATTTTTATTCTTACTATTCCTACTGGATCTTCAGGTGGTATCACAGTAACCCACAGTTTATTTTTTTTAAATCGTTTGAGCACATGGCACTTCCTAAAGGAATGTTTTCTCAAGATGGACATTTAGAAGCAAAAAAAGTAAAAAGAAAAAAATGAAATGTAATCTATATAAAATGCAGAAGAAAAGAAAGAGAGAGGGAAGGAGGGGGGAGAGAGGGAAGAAGGAAGGCAAGGCGGGAAGGAAGAAAGATAAAAGAAAGAATCCCCTTTAAACAAAGTCCTAATCTTGTATTTAAAACTCATACCTAAAAATAAAATTACATTAATAATGCTTTAAAAAATATTTAAGATATGTCTTCCAACCATTCCATACTAGAAGAGAGTACAATGAAATATTTACCAGCCAACTTTGATAAATCATTGATTAATAACTTATATGACCAATAATTCTACAGCTATAACTCCCTACAAAGCAAACAGCCAAAGGTAGAGGTTAGGCAAAGCCTCACAGCAAAGACTGCATTACAGACAGAAGGAAGTCATGTAAATCAGAGAGAAACAGGTGTGTGAAGATGTAACTCACTGATGGATTCATTCCAAAGAACTTCATAAGCCATGCTCTGTTCTCTATGGAGAGAAAGATGGGGGAGGGAAAGAAGAGAGATGAAGTCAGTAGAGTGGAAAGATGGGGATGAGGCAGGCATTAGTATCCTCTGAAATTGAAGGGAGCAGGGTCCTATTGCATTTTCTTTTTTCCCCTTATTTATTTATTTAAAGAATTTCCACTTCTTCCCCTCCTCCCAATACCCTCCCGCTCCCGCTCCCCCCACTCCCTCTCCTCCTCCCTCCCCATTCCCAAGAGCAGTCAGGGTTTCCTGCCCTGTGGGAAATCCAAATTCCTCCCCTCTCCCTCCAGGTCCAGGAAGGTGAGCATCCAAACAGACCAGGATCCCGAAAAGCCAGTCCATGCAAACGGATCAAGACCCAGTGCCATTGTCAATGGCTTCTCAGTCAGCCCCCATTTCAGCCACATGCAGAGAATCTGGTTTGATCACATGCTCGTTCAGTCCCAGTCCATCAGGCCTTGGTGCGCTCTCATTCGATCAGTCCCCTTGTGTCAGTGGGTGAACGCACCCTTCGCGGTCCTGATTTCCTTTTGCATGTTCTCCTTCCTTCTGCTCTTCATTTGGACCTTGGGGGCTCGGTCCAGTGCTCCAATGGGGGTCTCCGTCTCTATCTCCATCCATCGTCGGATGAAGGTTCCCTCTGGTTCTGCTTTCGTTGCTCACGATCTCCCTTCCTCTGCTTCTCATTTGGACCTAGGGAGTTAAGTCCAGTGTTCCAATATGTGTCTTTGTCTCTATCTCCATCCTTCGCCATATGAAGGTTCCCTCCATGGTATCTCCTGCTACCTTGCATTTTCTATTTACGAAGAATTATCTTGAGGTGAAGGGGCAAAGGGTTCAATGTGGGATAAGTGAATCCAATGAGGAAGGTCATCAAACTTAGCAGCTGTTGGAGTTGCAAGAATCAATTTGAAGCGTCCCTGTCATTTAGCAGAAGGAGATAAGGGGCATTGGTCTAGAGGAGAGAGAAGGACCTGATCCCCAATGTTGATTAGAAATGGACAGGGTTGGTACGTGGTTGAGGGTAGAGATAGTCAGTAAAGTCCATAGGAAGGAACGGAGATGATAAAGTAAGGAGATAAGTACCTAGGTGATCAGGGGGAGGTGAGAATTCAGATGAGAGACTGGGAGTTAGAACTGTCCACCCATATATTAATTCAAAGGATGAAATGGAAAGGGATTATTTAGGGTGGGCCTGGAACCTGAAAAGAGCCAGAAATGAGAACTTTATCCAGTCAAGGTGAAGTTACTGTGACATTTTAACAAGAATGTTTTTTAAGGAGTAGCTGGTTCATTCTACCTTTTCTGAGGACTGGCAGATGTATGGGACATTAAAATTCACAGGGACATTGAGAGCTTTAACTAGGGTTTGAGAGATTTGAAAGGTGTATTCAAGACCATTGTCTGACTGAAGCGAGGCTGGAAATCCAAATCGGGATAATCTCCTGGAAAAGGAAGTCAGAGACAGTCTGTGCCCTCAGTTTAGGGGTAGGAAACATTTCTATCCACACTGAGAACTATCCACTAGGACAAAGAAATACATAACTCATATGATGGTAGGCATTTGGTAAAGTTAAGTTGCTAGTCATTCTCTTGGAGGAAGTCCCTGACCTGGTGGGTAGAAAAAGGGAGGCAACAATATCTGGAATTAAGGTCTGACATCTCACAAGTTTTACAAGAGGCAGTAATAGTTCTTAAAAAATGCATGTTCTCAGAAGTGGGCTGGAGGTGAGCCTTAACACAGTGAAAGAGACACTGACTATTAGGATGTAAGAGCTGGTGTAAACAGAACAGAATTTGTCCAGGCCAGAAGGTGACCCTGTAGGTTGTAGGTTGTGGAATGTAGGTTGTAGTGTATGGACTCCTTGTGGTGGGTGAGGTGAGTCTGGGCCTTGGAGGGCTGCAGCTCTGGCTACCTTATTAGCCCATTGTTTTCCCCTAGAAATCATGGAGTTGTTAGTCTGAGGAGACTGGAAATTAATAATTCCTATAGTTTGGGGAAGATGGGAAGCTTTTAGCAAGGCCATAATTTGACCTGAGTTAGTTATGGGTCCTCCTTTTGTTGTAAGTAACCCATGCTCTTTCTAGATAGCAGCATGGGACAGGAAGATGTGAAAAGCATATTTGACATCTGTGTAAACATTTAGGGAAGGCACAGGTGCCAACTATTAATTAAGCCTGTTGGTTAGTAATGCGGCAAGTAGTACCTATGCTTCCACTACCCCAGTATCTGACACTATGACATATCCTGCTCTATAGGTCCCCTTGTATTAAAAGGAGCTGCCGTCTGTGTACCAGGTATAGGTATCCTGAAGCAATGTGCCCTGTTGTATGTTCGAAGGATGGGGCAGAAGCTCTTTTACGGTTTTGATGCAAAAATGAGATGGGGAGTTGGTATGGGAAGTCCTTCTTTTATCTGTGGCTTTTATTGGTTAATGAATAAAGAAGATGGCTTGACTTGTGACTGGGCAGAGTAGATTTATGTGGGCAAGCTAAACTAAATGCTTGGAGAAAGAAGGCAAAGTATCAAGATACCATATAGCCACCACCGGGGACAGATGCATTGGAACCTTGTCAATAAGCTACAGCCATATGGCAAAAAAAAACCAGATTAATATAAATTCATTAACCAAAGACATAAAAGCTAACAATATTCTTAAGTGATTGGCCAACCAGTAATTTAAATAATATAGTTTCTGTGTGATTATTTTGGGAGTCCAGGTGGCCAGGAAATAAACAAGCAGCTTCCCCCAACAGGAAGTGTTCACTGGTGGGCCAAGGAAGAAGATATGAGATATTAAGGGGTGGGGAGATTGGAAAGTAAGTGTGGCATTTTGTACTACTGGAGAGAAGAACCAGGGGAAGGAGGTAGAGTCTGTAAGCCTTTATAAGTTATGAGATGGGACAGGTTGTGTGTGTGTGGGGGGGATGGTGATCGATGACCCAAAGGTTAGGTTTTTCTTATTTATAAATGAGGAGCTCAGCAACTGATCAAGCACATATGCTTGGTGTTCATCCCTGGGTGGTAAGGTCTAGATTATTTTGACAGGTATGCCACTGGTACAAAGGAAGTTTCCCAGCTGGTGTCCTAGGACCCAAGGACATATCCCTCCTTTTCTGTTACATAGAGGGAAACTACAGCTATTTGAAGAAAAGATAAAATTTCTTCCTTAGTAGAGAGGACTGCAGAGACTGGATTGGGTGTTTTTCTATCCAAAAAATGACATTGAAAGTTGGAGTAATGGTTAGTCCCAAGGTGGCCTGAGGAGTGGACTGTTGTAACTTGGAAGGTGCTGGACAAGAAATTTAAAAGAACAGAGGTGTTAGTTTGGCTAATTTCTAAGAACAGGTTATGAAGTGAAATATCATCCAAATACTGTATGAGTTTAGATTTTTGGAAAGACAAAGAAATTAGGTCAAAAGTTAGAAACTAGCTGTCCGAGAACCCCTGAATTAGAACATTTAGGTGAGCTGTGTGGATAGGTAAGTGTCAGAGTCAGTCCAGGTGAAAGCAAAGAGGCGTCTCTTTAGCAGATTGAATTCCTGGACCCTTGTGTTAGTTTCTGTTCTTGAAGAGCATGATGCAATTTGCAGCTGATCAAGGCTTCTGCACACTTTACTGAATTAGAAGAAGAAATAGAGATGAGGGGTAAAGATATGACCTCCACTAGGCATGGTGGGGGAGAAACTTTATTTTAGATTTAGAGAGAGCATAGCCAGATGCAGGGGTTTTAGGGAGAATCCAGAGTGGACATGACCAGAGCTGGGCTACATGGAGAGGGGCAATGTGCTATAGCCAGCGCAGCCTAGATAGCCAAGACTGGCACTGGTTCCGGGATTGAGACATGGAGGCTTCTTTTCAGGTGGAAGAACAGCAACCTTTATTTTGCCCAGCAACCTTTTATAACTCTACTCCTTCTGTGGAGACCCACCGGCCAGAAAGAACACAAACATCCTTGTTAATTAGAGACCACAAGGAAGTTCTGCTGTCAATCAGGGGGAGTGAGGACAGCTGGATCACAACAGCAATGGAAACAGGAAAGTAGGGAACCCAGTGCAGCAATCAGTAGCCCAAGGGTCAAAAGCAAAGGGTAACCAAAATGTCTGGAATATATAAGGAAGAATCTCTGGGAGAAGGGTAGCCCAGCCCCTTGGACTGTAGAGTTCAGGGTTCAGGGTGGGATATGCAAGCCATGCCCTATAACAGATAGGGACTGAGGGATGCTGGGAAAACCTGGTGGCCAGGCCCGGCATTGATATGTTACATAGGCATCTCAGCCAGTTGTCCCTGCTTTGAAACTTAACATTTATTTATCTGTTTACTGACTGTTATAATAGCTATAAACATGTACTTTATTTTTATATTAAACAATACTTTCATAAATGGAGGCATATTTTAAGGCTTTTGTTTGTTTCTCTATAATGTTGGACATAATGTTTCTCTATGTAGTCCTGGCTGCCCAGAGACTTACCATATAGAACAACTTGCCTTGACTTCACGGAAATCCACCTGCCTCTGCCTCCCAAGCATAGAGTTACAGATATGTACCACCCTACACAACGCATAAATGAAATTTTTTTTGAAGTTGACATATAAATATTATGCTGCTTCCTCAGGTAAGGAAAATTAATCCTTTTTTGTCTTAGACTAATTAATGCCCATCACATTCAGTAACGGTATTTTGCAAGACATTCCATAGGTTTTTAAAGCAAACATGAAAAGCTGAAGTTCTGCTTTGAAGAGCATCACTCTGCTTCTCTTCTGTCCACTTTCTTATCCAAGGACAGGAGTGACATTGTACCCAATTGTATTTTGATATCTCTTCAGTGGGGAAAAGCAGTGCTTTCCAAGGTGTCAAAAGCATAAACAACACATACTACTCTTTGTAGTGTAGGAAGCAACCAAAAATAGACAAAGAAGAGGAACAAAGACCAACTCTCATCTCATCAGCATTCTGATGTGAAGCCCAAATTGAGGATAAAAGTTACATTTCAAGTTTTAATTACTATACCTAAGAGATCCTTGAGACAAAAGTTCTGATTTGTCAGTTTCTTGCTCAAAGACAGATAGTTCCTGACATACTGGAGGTTATTGCTTATGGGAGATAAAAAGTCACATGTTTCTCACTCCCCTAAGCAAGTTGGTTTTACCCATCTTCACTGGAGAACTTGATTGCTGGGAGCCATATGTCTTGTTTGGGAAACAAAGCCTAGGGATAGCATGAATAAGTTCTTTTTTTGGCAAGACCTGGGATAATTTAACCCATTTTTGGCCAGGCCAATGGATAGTTCACTATGTAATTCTGAACATGATCCCAGGAGCATTTTGCAATCTGCCCTTGCTTTCCTTACACAAATCATATTGCTAGATGAAATAGCTATTCATTAGGAAAACTTTCCCCTGATGACTCTCCTCTCGGTGAGCCACAGGGAATGTTGTTAAAAGTATTCAGTGGATCTGATTCAGTTTCCTTTGATATTTCAAATGTGACCATAAATTCCAGATTCTCAAGTACAGGATGTTGCCTTTCCAATGCACTTCATTATTAGTCTGAAAGAGTCACAATTTTTCGAGACATTACAAATTTGCATAATGATCTTGGAGAGGATGATTCTAACTACAGGAGTCTAAGAATAATGCAAATGAAAAGATGATATCAAGAGTTAATGGGAACAGTCTAAGAACAGGAAATGGAGCAAAATCATAGAAACCCACAATGCCCCCAGTTCTAATAGCTGTGCCAATACTATAGGAAGCTGAGAGGAAGGGGACATGAGAACAAGCAATAAACAAAGCAACTTAAGATAGGTAGTTTACAAGATGAGAGAGAAAAACCTGTTGTATCCCCATAGAAGACAGAACAGTGTAGAACGGAGAATGAATTGATTCAGCCTTGGTTGAAGAGTTGATTGTGAGAGTTTAGATTTGACTAGACGTAAACATTAACTGTTAGAGAAAAAAAATTCCTTTACTTTGCAAGACACTGTAACCACAAATGCTGTTAGTTAGATACACTGTTCCACTGTAGGTGAGTCTAGTTAGAAAACTGCCTTTGTTGCTTGCAATATTGCTTATGGTTCTAATAGTAAAGCTATGAATCAAGTGGGTAAAGATTACTCATGGAAAGTTGGGGAACAGAAAGGGAGTGAGGTAAGGGAACAAATGGACAAATTGTTATTAGATAATTTGTTATTTGTAATTTTTATTAGAAACTTAAGGAGACAAATGTTAGTATAAAACTGTTCGTGCAAAGTGTTGAAATTGTATAAATAAAAATAGCTCAGGCTATCTGGGGCCACTTGTTTGAAACAGGGGGTCAGAGTGTTCTTCATTCTGCCAACTTCAAACATCTGTCTCAGGTCATCTGACTCGTTAGGACCAAGACTCTCAGCACTTGTTCACATGTGAGTGGGAGGTCATCGGCAGGAAATACATCTGGCTGTGCACTTGCCCCTGTACATTAGGATGTATGCTTGTCCCTGATTGGAAATGCTGGAAAGTGCAATGGTTTATGGCTTTTCCTTCTTAAGCCAATGAAAACTGTGACTCAGGGCCATTTCCTGGGAACTGGGGAATGGACCTAACCAGAGTCCATTCATCAAACCAGTACTTAATTAAAACTTGCTTCAAATTGGTCTTTGATGTGTCGTGATTGTCTTATTCTCAGTCACTGGAATTAACAAAACCGCTCCTTTTAGAGTACTCTGAAGGTGAGTTTGATTGATTGACTTAATGACAAATTATGGTTTCTTTCTCTTGGTTTCCCCTTGACTCATGATTTTTCATTGTAATGTCAATTGGAAATGGGCATTATTAAACACAGCTCTGCTTCATGTCTCTGTACTAGAGAGTTTATTGTGCATCATCTCCTCCACGTATCTTGGAATTGCATGAAAGTTTATGTAAACATTATTAATGTAGGATTTCCCTCTGCATGCTGTGGTTATCATTAATGAATAAAGAAACTGTTTTGGCCCTATAGCAGGGAAAAACTTGGCAAGGTGTGGAAAAGTAAAATGAATGCTGGGAGAAAGAAGTAAGAGAGAAGCCATGTAGCTCTGTTGGAGCCAGAGGGAAATTTAGCTGGTAAGCCACAGCCGCATGGCAATACACAGATTAAAAGAAATGGGTTAAATTCAATGTAATATAATGTAAGAATTAGCCAATAAGAAGCTAGAGCTAATAGGCCAAGCAGTGATTTAATTAATACAGTTTCTGTGTAATTATTTCAGGGCTGAGTGGCTGGGAACAAACTAGCGGCCTCCTTGCAACAAACTAAGCCATCCCTCAGGAGACAGTTGAGACTCCATCACTTGGTGAACGTTCTGTTAATATCATCTTCCAATTATTTTCATCTTCTCAGTGGCACATTGAGATCTCATACAAGTCATAGCCTCATGCAACTCTATTCTTGCTTCCAGTATTCTGAGATTTATATATTATTTTATTAATTATCAATCTCTTGTTTTATTACTTCCTGGTTTGATAAGTAATATTTTTTATAAAATATAATTTCTACATATGAGTTACTACTAGGACCCAATGAATTAAAACTTGGATATTCAGTGAGAATAATGATGAATAAGACAGATATTTATTGTCAAAGACTATAAATCAATACTCCTGGCTACACTTATTTGAGTCTTGTTATTAGAGCATCGAAAGTTCCCTTAAACTAATGCAAAGGATAAAGCACAAAGTAAAGTGACCAAAGGGGACTTTAGTTAAGACTAAGTGTTCCCTCTGGCACAGTAGTATTGATTTCATGGCTATGGAATATCAATATGGTGCTTCCTGCAAGAATTAAGACTAGACCTACCATAAGACAATGATAGTTTGCCTAGTGTATATATATATATACATATATACACATACATACATATATACATATATATACACTCTACGGCAATGTGCCACAGAGTTCTCTATGGAGAACTCTACGCAATGTGAAACAGAGACACCTGTATTTCCATGTTCATAGTAAAACCATCTGCAACAGTTAAATTCAGGAGTCAGTTTTGATGACCATCAACAGAAAAATAAATATACAAAATGTGTTACATTTTTCTTATCTTTGAAAATACTATTATAAGAGGTCTCTGTAATTGAATGTTTAATAACAACAATTTTCAAACATTTTCTCAAAATGATTAAATATTGAACTGTATATTGCAGATGAGCTACTGTGAGCTATCACCCCAGTACATGAGTATACATCTCATTACATTTCTGAAGAACTTCAATTCCCACACACTTTGAGTAATGTTACTCCATTAGAATGAGAGAAGAGTAGCCTGGTGTTCACAATGTCTATGAATCCCCAATGATGGCAGCAACAATGTGGGGTATGTTGAATTATATATTGAGCTCAGTTTTATGTGTTTCTCTCCTTCCTTTTCTCCCTCTTTCTGTCCATTTCTCCTTTCCTCACCCTTACTTCTCTCACATATATGCACAAATATATGAATACTGATAAACACATAAAAACACAGTTTACTGATTTTATGTAAGCATCTCAAAATATTTTCTACTAATATTGAATTCTGACCCTGCTATGTGTCTTCTTGGTACATTCTTAACCTAGGTTGAGAAACATATGCTTATGATTGGCCTCATCTTTCTCTATGGAATAACTGATCATTCAATTTATTGTAATAAAATTGTCATATTTTGTCCTTTATTTGAAAACCATAGATATGAATATACAGTTGCAATCTATTTTTTTACATATCTATTTGTAAGGAGCTAATAACGAATGTGGAAAAATCTCTCCTCTCATCCCAGACGTCTGCATCCAGCAATATCAGGTATCAGTTAAGAAGCCTGAAAACAGTCACTGTCATTGAGTAGCTCTTTCACATTAAAAAGTTCAGTCATTCCCAACAGTTGTAAACCAAATTTCTAGTATTGGTCCTACCTGACAGGCACAAGGACTCATAACTAAACAGGAGTAAATAGAAAAAAAAACTCTCCTCTGCAGCCCGCAATCAGTGTGTTTTCCTATCAAAATCTTCTATAAAGTTCATTGTTGTTGTTGTTGTTGTTCTTTCTTTCCTAGGATAGTGGAAGCTTGATCATAAGACACTAAATTGAATTCTGGGATATTTTATATTTTTAGTGAGAAAACTTTCACTCTTATTCCTTATTCTACATATTGGACCCAACATTATTCAGTGAATATGGGGGCTCAGATAGTAGTCAAAAAAATGTTGTCACATATTTAAGAAAACTAGATGGCTATTCTCATTAACATCTACCTCATATTTGGCAATATGGCTCAGATGCAATAAAATGTACAACTTTTCATCATGTTTTTATTAAGTTTTAAAATTGTATACAGCAAAAACTATTGTCTTGATAAAGATCTATAATTTTTGCATCACTTCAAACTGTTTCCTCACACTACCCTGCTGCATATTCCTCAGGCTGCATCAGAAATCTCTTATTCTGTTTGTATCTTTAGTATTCCAAGATCTAAAGCCTGGTAAAAAAAAAACTACCATATAGTGCCCATGATATGCCCACTTTATGTTGCCCAAAACATTGCTTAACTCGATATGCTTTTCTTATATATTCATGAATTTATTAGATCATATGGTCAGTGTATATTAATTCAGAACTGCTATAGTAATTCTAAAACATTGTTTTCTCTTTGCTTTCTCAGCTAACACTGCATGGGGGATTCCAGTTACTCTACTCCTCTAATAAGTTTTGAATTGGGGATCCCTTAAATTGGAATTTTTATTTGCATTGCTTTGATATCTACCAATCTAATTACTGTCATGTATTCTTTTGTAAAATGTCTGGGCAGGCATAATTGTCATTTTTAGTTTTTGATTAATATGTTTTCCTCTTTTGATTCATTGACTTGTAAATTTTCTTCATGTACCCTAAAGACAAATAATGTTTAAAATATACAAAATACAATCATTTTATATCAGTTTAAATTTTTTCTCAATGGTTGTTGTTATATATCAATTTTTTGTAAAGTCTATGGCATTTTTCTTATAATATATATACAAACACACATATATGTATATGTTCATATACACACCCACATATCTATATATGTGTATGTATATATGTGTGCATACACGTATATATTTCTTCCAGCAAACTCTAAAGAAACTCCCCCATATTTTATCTGGAAATACTATATTTTTATCTTAGTAAGATTTAATTTGGATAGATTTGGAAATATAAACATTGTATAGAAATCAAGTTTAATTTCTCTTACAGGGTCATCTAGTTATATTTCTTACAGGGTCATCTAATTATATCCACACTACTGGTTTAAAAATCTTAGCTGGGTGGTGGTGTCACACCTTTAATCCCAACACTCAGGATAGCAGAGGCAGGTGGATCTCGGTGAGTTTAAGGACAACCTGGTCTACAAAGTGAGTTCCAGGACATTACTGACAGAGAAAACTTGCCTTGAAGCTTAAAGAAAAAAATGAAAAAAACTTTCTTTTCCACCTTTGACATGGCATTTTTTTAAAAATTGAAAGATTAAAATATTATCTTGCCTAGAGTCAACTTATTGAACTGCTCAGATGTGGAGTGTAATACATGTGGACAGTACCTATGTTTAACTGGAGACCTGGGATAAGTCAACAGCACTACCCACTTACAGGGTAGCACAGTGTACAAAACTTGAGCCACGCAGTATATTCCAACCTTGTTGGAGGAATTAGTCGTGAGTCACTTAGTCATAAAACTGTCACTGCCCCTAGTAAAGTCTGTGGACTTTGCTGAGTTATTAGAGTTTATGTAGAAAATTACTAAGTCTGAGGATATTCTTGGGATCTTTAAGATATGAAAACATCTTTTGTGAAAATTGAATGATCATGGAACAAACATTATTCATATATTTTTCTATCCTTAGGTCGTTGTTGGAGGCACAGAGGTCCTTGTACTCATAGAGAAGCACTAAGAGATCCAGAAATCTTAATCAAGCAGGAGTGTCTCTCAATGGGAAAGATAAAATCAAGTAATTGCCTTCCATCCAGAAAGCTGAGAGTGGATTTTGTTAATAACCTGGTGACCCTTTGTTTTTTATTTGTGAATACAGACATTATGTACCTTTTACTATAAGACAGTCTTCCCTCAAATTCCCCAGAAATATCAGTTCAGACTGTTCCCTCTGCGGACCACTACCCATCCCCAGGGGAGATGTCACATGTACTTTATGGCTTGTTGACTTCTTTGCTATTAGATACCACACTAGATTCTAGCTTTCTGAAATGATAGAACCCGCCTTCATGGTACTTTGTAAAGTGGTTTCTATTTAGTCATGCCATGAGTTTTATTGTGCACCTGGAATTGGCCTGGTTGGACTGACTGTTGCCTGAAAACCTTTGCCCAACTTGCACTGTATTTTAAACATATGGACAATAAACTTCCTGGCATCAGATTCCCCGAAGTCTGATCCACATTAACAAAGTTAATCTATTCTGTGTTTTTATTCTAATCTCTTCATAGGGTTTGCTTCCCTGTATGACACCTTCAGATGTTGCAATTTAGATAAAGTGGTGGGCAAGAGAAAAATGCCATGCAACAGAGCTCAGGTGGAGAGGTTTTGTTGTTGTCTTTGGTTTGTTTGTTTGTTTTGGTTGGGGGAAAGTGAGTGGGAAAAGGGGGTGTTGACCAGCCTCAGGGGACAGGAGTAAAGAAAGAAAGGGAGATGGGAGGTGGCCAGGTCCCTATTAAAGGGTCTGTAATGAATGTTCACAAATGGTGATTAATGACTACAGCTGTGGACCTATACCCCAAGGTCAGACGGGAACAGATGCCTGAATACTGACATTAGGGATCCTCTCAATTCACAGTACTCACTATCTTGGCTTTATATTGTACATTGATACGCCTAGCTGTGACCTTAGCAGATTCTTTTGGCTCATGTGGCAACTTTGCATTTCCATATGTCTTTCAGACTTGGTCTTTCATGCTCTGGTCAACACTCTTTTGGGTTGAGTGGAGTCATGTTGTGTCTCAGCCTGGGTAGGGTACCCTATATGTCTCAGCGATATCCTCACTTGGTGCTACTTCTCACAGACAAGGAGCTACTGTCAGTGTTTGGAGCAGGGGGAAGAGCATTCTGCTGTCACCAGCTTCCAGAAGAGTTCAGGCAGTACCTGAACCAGACAAGAGAGACTGTTCAACCCTGAAGTTTTGTTTTATTATAAACAACTTTTACGACAGTGAAGAAATCAAATGAAATATAAACTAAGATTTTTCTTTATCAAAAGATAATGAAGCTCTGTGAGTGCTATTCTTTGTTGTCAACGTAAATACATCAGGAATTAACTAAAATCCCAAGCAACTGTGATACCTGTGAGGGATTTTTAGTTAATTGGATTATTTGAGGTGGAAGACCCACCTAAAATCCAGATCAGTGGAGGCATGAAAACCCATCCAAAAGCTGGGTCACATCCTTCTGTGGCAGGTTATAAAAAGGATGTGGAAAAAAAGACTTTGCTCTTTGCCTATTTGCCTTCATTCTCACCTATATATTCACACACCAAACACATCCCTGCACTGCAGTTACAGCCTACTTCTTCACAATTCTGACCTAATCTGAAAATCAGCTGAGACACTCGCCCTGTTGCTAAACAGCTGTCATAATCCTTGAATTTTCATCAGAACACAACCATTAATGGACTAGCTGGACTATAATGAAAGTCACTCTAATAAATCACATACATATTAACATACAAATATACATAAATATATGCATATGTACACATCCATTTTACCAGTTCTATTACACTAGAAAACTCTGACTAATACAACTTCTAAAGCACAGGTGTTTTATCTAATGTACAATGCCAAATACGTGGAATCAGTAGACCAGAAAAATTAACTAAACTAAATTAAATTACAAACATAGGTCTGACCTTTATCTGTCTTTTATATTCCACATCATGAATTTGTGAGATGCTTGATACATTTAAGTTATTTTTTAAAAAATCCTGAATTATCAGCCTTAATTTATGCAAAATTTGATTCTGGGATTGCAGAATTGTTAATCTATGAAACTGAAGCAGTCTCCCAGATTGACTTACAGATGTGTTTAACACTGGAGGTCTTCATAGATTTTGCTGAAGGCTGAAAAACACTTCTCTCTGGAAAGAACAACTTATATTAACATTGCTCACAAAGAGCTTGTCAAAGTTTCACACACTGAGCTGACTTTTGAAAGTAAAAATTATTTACATTTCAAAATAGTTTAGACTGCTTCACTGTAACCCAGTTACAATGCTTTCCTTTATATGTTCTCCAGCAAGCACTATTGACCTTTCTAAGTTTCAGGGTTCTATTTAATAGGCAAGTCCTGCAAGCCTTAAATGATCAGCCTGGTGATATAAGGCACTAAACAGAGGAGAAGTAATCTATGTTTTCAACAAAAAATGCTAATTTTCCCTACTCTGACTTGCCAGGCTCTTATTATGAAGTGAAGGATCAGTTTCTTACAGAGCAACTCTGTCTCAAAAGTATACAACACTGCCTTAGAGAAAGGGAGGAGCCTTTTCCAAAAACAAATCTCAGCAGGAAGGAAGCACCCAGGGTAAGCTGTTGCAGACTCTGGATCTATTTCCCCTAGACTCATCTCTAGTCTGCCTCCTTCTCCTCCTCCTCCTCAAGAGTTGACCATGAGGGCACAATGCTATGTACAGCTTCCAAGTTACATGTGCACAAACAGACTTTATTCAATAAATTATGTGTGTTACATTAGAAGTTAACATGAATTAAATCAGAGATGTGTTTTTGTTTGTATATATTATAAAATGTTAATGTGTGATAGAGAGAAGCTTCAGCAGTTAAGATTCCTATCTGTCCTTCAAAATGACCTGAGTCCATACTCAGCACCCACCATGGATATCACAGACACCCTCAATCTTGCTTCAAGGAATCTGGCTTCTCCTTTTGCTGCCATCTGTACTCACATGTGCACATACTACACATAACCCATGCATCTGCACACAAATGAAAATAAGTGAGAAATAAATCTATAAAGACCTAGCGAAATAAAGGTCATAGTATATGATTAGAAATACATTGTCCTATAACTCTATGAGATATAAATTGAGTTTGAAATAAACTTTTTAATACTGGCTAATTCATTCATTTATTTTGTTTTTCCAATTATGTAAGCAAGTAAATGGCAAATTATTTAATATTGTATAAAAGCTATCAAAGAGTTTATAGCATTTAGGTTTGTATCAATATTTTATTTGAAGATCTGATGATAGTAATTAGAAAAATAAAATGTGAGAAAATTACACTAAATAATAACATCATTTATATTACTACTTTCTTTCTACTCTCTTACAATGAGGAAAATTAGAATGAAAATTAAATTTTTTTATTCTACTTACTAAGTTCCCTGCAAATGCTGCTAAATAACCTTTTAAATATTTACCTGAAATGAGTTAAGTGATGCCATGAGATAAAAATCACGTTAGCAGAAGCAATGACAACTGTAGGCAAAGACGTTTATAAAAACAAGAGCTACTAAGCTACAATTATACATAACTGTGGTCCACATTAAGATGCAGATTAAAGATAGATAAATCAAGACAATTTTAAATCTTATCTAAGTTGTAAATATATTTATTTTATATTAATTGAATTATTAGGGCTACTTCTCTACCTCTATCATTCCCAAATTGTTTGGGGGAAATGGTAGTTCACATACAGACCTACATTTATTACTCTCTGTTAATGTTTAGAGGGCATTGGCTTTATGTGCAAGGGAACTGACTATAGAATGGAAAACAGAAACTGGAGAGATGTCTCACCCGTTAAAACCAAGTACTACTCTTGGAAAGAACCTGGGCTTGGCTCCCAACAGCTAAGTCAGGCCCATCACAACCATTGGTGTCTCTGTCACTAGATTATCTTGGACTCTGAAGACACCTGCACTCACACAATCACAAGCACAAACAGACAAACACACATACACACTGTACAGCAAAAAAATATCATTAGAATAAAATGAAAGAAAATAGAAATGTGTTCTTGACAATCTGAAATTTCATTCAGGAGTGGAAAACCCAGAACAATAAGTGAATAATCATAAAAGAAGCCCAGCTAGGATATTGAAAAATAAATGGTGCACTACAGTGTCATTAAAATACAATATGGCACAATGGCAATCCCTAAGCTGTGTGCCTACTAAGATGTGTGCCTACCTTGTTTATCTACTTGAATGACTCAGTTCAAAACTTTAAGGACACTATTCAAAGATATCATTCATAGTCTTATTGATGCTTATTAGACCAGAAGCATTTCTTTCAAAATTCTATATTGCATTTCTTCATTTCCCAAAATTATGAAAAAAAGCAAATTCTATTTCAAAATGTAACAGGAGAAAATGATTTAGAATATAAAAAATATAGAAAAATGATGAATGAACTCTAGGTGCACTTATAGACTGGTATATAAATTCTATGATATGCATATGCACAAAAATAAATGACTATATTTCTTTTTAATTACTGAGCCATGGTATTTGCTAATATTTAAATAGTAAACTACAAAATTATTTTACATGTAAAATTAAAAACAATAAATGTAAAAACAAATAAGTAAAGCAAAAGATATTGGTACGCTGTGGTCCATCATGACACTTTCATTGGAACAGAGAAATGGTGAAATATTGTGATTGGTCTTTTAAAATCATATCTTACTGAAACTGTAAATTTGGAATGTAAGAATTTTGAAGAAAATTTGAGTGTTTAAATTGCACCTTGAGAAATTGTTTGATAATTGAGAAGTCTGCCTAAATAAACAAGTATGGAGAGGTTTTTTGTTTGTTTCTTTGTTTACAAACAGTGTTATAACTTTAGTCTTATCTTAATCTTACTCAGGTAAATGTTTCCAGAAACAAGCAACAAATAATGAGTGAAACCAGCAGTTTTACTGTTGCCTATGTGTGTGTGTGTTTATATGTGTGTGCACGATTGTGTGTGTGTGTTTTCTTGGTCTGCTATTTTATAATTCCATTAATATTCAATATTTCATCAAATTGAAGGTGTTATACATGCCAGGTTCTTTTTGTTTTGTTTTGTTTTTGTTTTTGTTTTGAGATGGTATTTCTCTGTAGCTTTTCAACCTGTCCTGGAACTTGCTCTTGTAGTCCAGGATGGTCTTGAACTCACAGAGATCCGTCTGTCTCTGCTTCCTCGGTGCTGCGACTAAACGTGTGTGCCACCCAGCTACAAGTCAGGTTCTTATTTATATATGATGAAGAATCAACTCTAGGCTGGGTGGAGAAACTTTCTATGAACAGAAAGTGATCTGGATTTAGGAACTTGGTGTGGGAGAATTATCTGTATTCTGTCAATCATATTTTAATAAAACGCTGATTGGCCAGGCAGGCAGTATAGGCAGGAAAGCCAGACAGGAAGTAGGGGTGGAGCAAAGAGACTGGGAGTATTCTGGAAGCAGAACCTCCCTAGCCACTCCTGTGCAGACCACCGAAGAGGCAACATGTAAGCTGTCACACTGAGAAAGGTACTGAGCCCATGTGGCTAACATAGATAAGGATAATGGGGTAATATATGTTATAAGAGTTAACAAGAAGCCTGACCTAATGAGCCAATCAGTTTATAATCTTATGGAGTCCCGTACGTGATTTTCTTTGGGGTTTGCCGGCTGGGGGGTACCGGGCAGGACGGAAACCCCAACAAGCCGGCCCTCATGCTACAGGAACTCACACTTAAATATACATTTTATTATTGCCAAAACAAAATATTCAATGACCCTGAGAGTTTCAAAAATATTTCCAGAATAAGTATTCCTCTTTTTCCTCCAATAATCTTCATTTGTGTTACTCATAAACATTCGTACTCTTGCTTTCATAGATTGTCTTCATCTGCATTTTTCCTGTAAGATCACTGTGTATTGTGAAGATGTTGACAGAGCTGTCACTCTTCAGTTTGCAGGTCCCAATAGCTGAAGGAAGGAAAAGAAATAATATAAAGGAAAATATATTTCACTGCCAGAAACTGAGTAGGCAGCTTAAATGGGAACTCTGACTTTGATTGTGTTCCTTTCTTACTATAGAAAGAGAAAGGAAGTGTCTTTGAAATACAGTGTGCTCTTGTAAAAGAAACCTTGAAAACCCAGCTACTAGTTCAAGTAAGCTACCAGTGTGAGTCAATTGAGAGGAGAGACAAAGCCTTAGAACTTAGTTCAATGGAATCACAGGGAGTTTCTCTCCATTTAGTTTGATGTTGGCTGTTGGCTTGCTGTATATTGCCTTAATTATGTTTAACTATGTTCCTTGTATCCTTGCTCTCTTGAAGACCTTTATCATGAAGGGATGTTGTATTTTGTCAAAAGCTTTTTCAGCATCTAATGAGATGATCACATGGTTTTTATCTTTTAGCTTGTTTATATGGTGGATTGCGTTGACATATTTTTGCAAGTTGAACCATCCCTGCATCTGTGGGATGAAGCTGACTTTATCATGGTGAATAATGGTTCTGATGTGTTCTTGGATTTGATTTGCCAGTATTTTATTTAGTTTTTTTGAATCAATGTTCATGAGTGAGATTGGTCTGTAATTTTCTTTCTTAGTAATATCTTTCTGTGGTTTGGGTATCAGGGTAATTACCGCCTCATAAAAAGAGTTTGACAATGTTCCTTATGTTTCTATTGTGTGGAATAATTTGAGGAGTATTGGTATTAGTCCTTCTTTGAAAGTCTTGCAGAAGTCTGAGCTTAAACCCTCAGGTCCTGGGCTTTTTTAGCTTGGGAAAATTTTTCTGACTGTTTCTATTACTTCAGCAGTTATGGGTCTGTTTAATTTGCTTATCTGGTCTTGATTTAATTTTGGTAAGTGATATTTATCCAGAACATTGTCCATTTCCTTTAAGTTTTCCAATTTTTTGGAGTATAGGTTTTCAAAATATGACCTGATGATTCTCTCAATTTCCTCATAAATACCTGTTATGATGTCCCCTGTTTCACTTCTGAAAAGTGAATTTTTGTTAATTTGGATATTCTCTCTCTGTCCTTTGGTTAGTTTGGATAAAGGTTTGTCTATTTTGTTGATTTCATCTCTCAATTTGATTATTTCGTCACCAAGTTGTCTTAGGTGAGTTTGTTTCTTTTTGTTCTAAAGTTTTAAATGTTCTGTTAATTCACTAGTGTTGGATTTTTCCAGCTTCTTTATATAGGTGTTTAGTGCTATCAACTTTCCTCTAAACACTGTTTTCATTGGTTCCTATAAATTTGGGAAACAAGACAAGGTAGTCCACTCTCCCCATATCTATTCAATATAGTTCTTGAAGTCCTAGCTAGAGAAATAAAACACCAATAGGAGATCAAGGGGATATAAATTGCAAAAGAAGAAGTCAAACTCTCACTGTTTGCTGATATGATAGTTTACATAGTGAACCCAAAAATTCTATCAAGGAACTTTTACAACTCATAAATACTTTCAGTAATGTAGCAGGATACAAGATTAACTAAAAAGAAATCAGAAGCCCTCCTGTACACAGATGATAAAAGGGCTGGGGAAGAAATCAGAGAGTCAACACCCTTGACAATAGCTGGAAATAGCATAAAATATCTCAGAGTAACTCTAATCAAACAACTGGACGACTTCTATGACATGAACTGTAAATCTTGGAAGAAAAAATTTGAAGAAGACACCAGAAAGTGGAAAGATCTCCCATGCTTTTGGATATGTAGAATTAGCATAGTAAAAATGGCAACCTTACCAAAAGTGATCTACAGATTCAACACAAAGCCCATCAAAATCCCAGCAAAATTCCTCACAGACCTCTAAAGAACAGTACTCAACTTTATATGGAAAATAAAAAAAACCAAGCAGAATAGCCAAAACAATCCTGTACAATAATAGAACTTCTGGAAGCATCACAATCCCTGACTGCAAACTCTACTACAGAGAGTAGTACTACTGCGGAGTACTGAAAACAGTCTGGTACTAGCATAAGAACAGACAGGAGGTCCAATGAACCACATATAAGACCCAGATATCAATCCACATGTCTTCATAAACCTGATTTTTTTTACAAATAAGTAATAAAATATCAAATAGAGAAAAAGAAAACATATTTAACAAGTGATGCTGGCATAACTGGATATCAACATGTAGAAGAATGAAAATAGACACATAGCAATCACCATGTACAAAACTCAAGTCCAAATGGATCAAAGAACTCAACATAAAGCCAGCCACACTGAACCTTATAGAATAGAAAGTGGGAAATTCAATTGAACACATTGGTACAGGAGACCACTTCCTAAATATAACCTCAGCAGCACACTGAGAGAAACAATCAATAAATGAGACATCCTGAAACTGAAAAGCCTCTGTAAAGCTAAGGACATGGTCAACGAGACAAAATGACAGCCTAAAGAATGGAAAAAGATCATTACTAACCCCACATAAGAGAAGTCTGATTTTTAAAATCCATAAAGAACACAAGAAATTGATCACCAAAAGAATACATATTCCAATAAAAAATGGAGGAATCCCATCCCAGCCTTCATCCATACGCACCTTCCTCTCTTCCCCCATCCCGCTGGGGTCACAAGATCTCCCCAGAGCTGCTCCCTTGCATGCTGAGCCTGGGCTGTGGGCTCAGCCTGGCAGGGGCAGTTCCTGTGCTTTGAGAGCTTGCCTGAGCACAGGCAGGACCTGTGTCAGCTCAGCCACATTCCTGGCCAGCAAGAGACAGTGAAATTCTAGCAGACAACCATTGGAGGAGGGGTGAGTTTGCTCCTGGCCCAAGGGCTTCAGCTAGGAGGAATTCAGAATGTCCATGCTCCCCTCTACTTTCTGATTACCCTGCAGTGGTGGCTCCAACCTGCTGAGCTCTCCCGAATCCCATCCCAGCCTTCATCCAGGTACACCTTCCTCTCTTCCACTCTTCCCCCTGGGGCCACAAGATCTCCCCAGAGCAGCTCCTTTGAACGGTGGGCTGGGGCTGTGAGTGCAACCCAGCAGGAGGAAGTCCCTGTGTTTCAATAGACTGCCTGAGGAAAGGTAGACCTTCTGTCAGTGAAGTCCCTGCCCAACAAGGGAAACTGACCTGGTACCAGAAGGTCCAATATAGAGCATTTGAAGGAAGAGATGGGCAGATGCCAAGGCAAGAACTCCTCCAACAGTCTAAAAAACAACATGAAATCACCAGATCCCAACGACCCTACAATAGAAGGACTTGAACCTCTTAATTCGGAAGAAGTGAAAAAAGTGCCATTATGAAAGCAATAGGGTCCCTTAAACAGGATATGAACAATTCCCTTAAAGAACTGGATGAGAAGTACAACAAAAAGATTGAAGAAATGAGTAAAGAAATGGATGAGAAGTATAACAAAAAGTTCAAAGAAATGAGTAAATTCGTGAATGATACACTGAGAAAACAAGAAAAATCAATCAAATAGGTAATGGAAACAGTTCAAGAATTGAAAACTGAAATGGAGGCAATGAAGAAAACACAAAACGAGGGCCGGCTGGATATGGAAAATCTAGGTAAAAGAACAGAGACTACAGAATCAAGCATAACCAAAAGGATACAAGAGATGGAAGAACGAATCTCAGAGTCTGAAGATACCATAGAGAAAATAAATGCTCTGATCAAAGAAAACAGCAAATCCAACAAATTCTCATCACAAAATATTCAAGAAATTTGGGACACAATAAAAAAACAAATCTAAGAATAATAGGGAATGAAGAAGGAGAAGAACTGCAGATCAAAGGTCCGGAAAATATATTCAACAAAATTATAGAAGAAAACATTTCCAACCTAAAGAATAATATTCCTATGAAGATTCAAGAAGCATACAGAAAATTGAACAGACTTGATCAAAAAAAAATCCCCTCGCCATATAATAATCAAAACACAAAACATACAGATTAAAGAAAGAATGTTAAGAGCTGCAAAGGAAAAAGGTCAAGTGACTTATAAAGGTAAACCTATCAGACTTACACCGGACTTGTCTATGGAAACTATGAAAGCCAGAAGGTCCTGATAGAGGTACTGCAGAAACAAAGACACCATGTATGCAAACCCAGATTACTACACCCAACTAAGCTATCATTCACTATCAATGGAGAAAACAAAATATTCCAAGATAAGAACAAATTTAAACAATTCGTAGCCACAAAACCAGCCTTACAAAAAGTAATAGAAGGAAAACCGCAACCCAAGGAATCCAACATTGCCAACACTGCCTAAAATAACTCAGACATCTAGCGACCCTTCACGAGCTTAACTCAAAGAAAGGACACATACAAACTCTTTTAAATAAACAAACAAAATATAATAATAACCGGAGTCAATAACCATTGGTCATTAATATCACTTAATATTAATGGACTCAATTTTCACCTATAAAAAGACACAAACTAAGAGATTGGATACGAAAACAGGATCCAACATTCTGCTGTTTACAAGAAACACACCTCAACCACAAAGATAGACATCTACTCAGAGTAAAAGGTTGGGAAAAGGTTTTTCAAGCAAACAGAACTAAGAAACAAGCAGGTGTGGCCATTCTAATTTCCTACAAAATTAACTTCAAACTAAAATCAATCAGAAGAGATGGAGACAGACATTTTATACTCATAACAGGAACAATTCATCAGGAGGAAGTCTCAATCCTGAATATCTATGCCCCTAATATAAAGCCTCCTACTTATGTAAAAAAAACACTTCTAGAACTCAAGGCAGTCACCAATCCACAGACACTAATAGTTGGAGACTTCAACACACCTCTCTCACCAATGGACAGGTCAATCAGACAGAAACCTAGCAGAGAAATAAGAGAATTATTGGAGGTATTGAATCGAATGGACTTAACAGACATCTATAGAACATTCCACCCAAATAGGAAAGAATATACCTTCTCTGCAGCTCATGGAACCTTCTCGAAAATTAACCACATACTGGGTAACAAAGCAAACTTCCACAGATACAAAAAAATATTCGTAACCACCTGTGTCTTATCAGACCACCATGGGTTATAGTTAGAATTCAACAACAGTGCTACCCCCAGGAAGTCAACAAATTCATGGAAGTTTAACAGTCAACTACAGAATCACCCCTGGGTCAAGGCAGAAATAAAGAAAGAGATTAAAGTCTTCCTTGAATTTAATGAAAATAAAGACACAACATACTCAAACCTATGGGACACTATGAAAGCAGTGCTAAGAGGAAAGTTCATAGCACTAAATGACCAATTAAAGAAAACGGAGAAATCACACATTGGAGACTTAACAGCACACTTGAAAGCTCTAGGAAAACAAGAAGCTGATTCACCCAGGAGGTCTAGAAGACTGGAAATAATCAAACTGAGGGCTGAAATCAACAAAATAGAAACACAGAAAACCATCCAAAGAATCAATGAATCAAAAGGCTGGTTCTTGGAGAAAATCAACAAGATTGACAAACCCCTATCCAAATTAATCAAACGGCAGAGAGAGAACATGCAAATTAATAAGATCAGAAATGAAAAGAGGGACATAACCACAGACACAGAGGAAATTCAGAGAATCATTAGATCTTACTACGAAAGTTTATATGCCACAAAGTTGGAAAATGTAAAAGAAATGGACATTTTTTTAGATAAGTACCATATACCAAAGTTGACCCAGAACCAGGTGAACAATCTAAATAGACCTGTCAGTCGTGAAGAATTTGAAGCTGTTATCAAAAATCTCCCTACCAAAACAAGCCCAGGACCAGATGGTTTCAATGCAAAATTCTACCAGAACTTCCAGGAAGAGCTAATACCTATACTCCTTAATGTATTCCACAATATAGAAACAGAAGAGTCATTGCCTAACTCCTTTTATGAAGCTACAGTTACCCTAATACCAAAACCACACAAAGACACAACCAAGATAGAGAATTACAGGCCAATCTCACTCATGAACATCGATGCGAAAATTCTCAATAAAATACTGGCAAACCGAATCCAAGAACACATTAGAAAAATCATCCATTATGATCAAGTAGGCTTCATCCCAGAGATGCAGGGATGGTTCAACATACGCAAATCTATCAATGTAATCCATCATATAAATAAACTGAAAGAAAAAAACCATATGATCATCTCACTAGATGCTGAAAAAGCATTTGACAAAATTCAACACCCATTTATGATAAAGGTGTTGGAGAGACTGGGGATACAAGGATCATACCTAAATATAATAAAAGCAATATACAGCAAGCCGACAGCTAACATCAAACTGAATGGAGAGAAACTCAAATCCTTTCCACTAAAATCAGGAACGCGACAAGGCTGTCCACTCTCTCCATACCTCTTCAATATAGTGCTTGAAGTTCTAGCAATAGCAATAAGACAACATAAGGAGATCAAGGGGATTCGAATTGGAAAGGATGAAGTTAAAATTTCGTTATTTGCTGACGATATGTTAGTTTACATAAGTGACCCCAAAAACTCTACCAAAGAACTCCTACAGCTGATAAACACCTTTAGTAACGTGGCAGGATACAAGATCAACTCCAAAAAATCAGTGGCCCTCCTATACACAAAGGATAAAGAAGCAGAGAGGGAAATCAGAGAAGCATCACCTTTCATGATAGCCACAAATAGCATAAAATTTCTTGGGGTTACTCTAACCAAGGAAGTGAAAGACCTATTTGACAAAAACTTTAAGTCTTTGAAGACAGACTGCTTCTCTTTCAGAGAAACAGATGTGAGCTTCTTGTGAATGCGTGTAAGTAGCTTAAGGCAGTTTCAAAAGAGAGTGATTTTCTCTAAAAGGAGAGCATTTAGAAAGTGAAGCAACACTCCATTCATTTCGCACAGTGAATTGAAGTGTTGGAACAGAATGCTTCTCTTTCAGAGAAACGCATGTGAATTTCTGTTGAATGCTTGTAAGTAGCTTAAGGCACTTTCAAAGGAAAGTGATTTTCTCTGAAAGGACAGCATTTAGAAAGTGAAGAAACACTCCATTCACTTCGCACAGTGAATTGAAGCGTTGGAAAAGACAGCTTATCTTTCATAGAAACGCATTTGAGTTTCCTGTAAATGCTTGTAAGTACCTTAAGGCACTTTCAAAGGTAAGTGATTTTCCCGGAAACTGCAGCATTTAGAATGTGAAGGAACACTCCATTCACTTCGCACAGTGAATTGAAGTGTTGGATCAGACTGCTTCTCTTTCAGAGAAACAGATGTGAGTTTCTTGTGAATGCTTGTAGGTAGCTTAAGACACATTCAAAGGAAAGTGTTTTTTTCTGAAAGGACAGCATTTAGAAAGTGAAGCAACACGCCATTCACTTCGCACAGTGAATTGAAGTGTTGGAACAGAATGCTTCTCTTTCAGAGAAACGGATGTGAGTTTTTTGTGAATGCTTGTAAGTAGCTTAAGGCACTTTCAAAGGAAAGTGATTTTCTCTGAAAGGACAGCATTTAGAAAGTGAAGCAACACTCCATTCACTTCGCACAGTGAATTGAAGTGTTGGAACAGACTACTTCTCTTTCAGAGAAACGCATGTGAATTTCTGTTGAATGCTTGTAAGTAGCTTAAGGCACTTTCAAAGGAAAGTGATTTACTCTGAAAGGACAGCATTTAGAAAGTGAAGCAACACTCCATTCACTTCGCACAGTGAATTGAAGTGTTGTAACAGACTGCTTCTCTTTCAGAGAAACAGATGTGAGTTTCTTGTGAATGCTTGTAAATAGCTTAAGGCAGTTTCAAAAGAGAGTGATTTTCTCTAAAAGGAGAGCATTTAGAAAGTGAAGCAACACTCTGTACACTTCGCACAGTGAAATGAAGTGTTGGAACGGACTGCTTCTCTTTCAGAGAAACGCATGTGAATTTCTGTTCAAATCTTGTAAGTAGCTTAAGGCACTTTCAAAGGAAAGTGATTTTCTCTCAAAGGACAGCATTTGGAAAGGGAAGCAACACTCCATTCACTTCGCACAGTGAATTGAAGTGTTGCAACAGACAGCTTCTCTTTCACAGAAACGCATTTTAGTTTCCTATGAATGCTTGTAAGTACCTTAAGGCACTTTCAAAGGAAAGTGATTTTCTCTGAAAGGACAGCATTTAGAAAGTGAAGCAACACTCCATTCACTTCGCACAGTGAACTGAAGTGTTGGAACAGACTGCTTCTCTTTCAGAGAAACGCATGTGAGTTTCTTGTGAATGCTTGTAAGTAGCTTAAGTCACTTTAAAAGGAAAGTGATTTTCTCTGAAAGGACAGCATTTAGAAAGTGAAGCAACACTCCATTCACTTCGCACAGTGAATTGAAGTGTTGGAACAGACTGCTTCTCTTTTAGAGAAAAGGATGTGAGTTTTTTGTGAATGCTTGAAAGTAGCTTAAGGCACTTTCAAAGGAAAGTGATTTTCTCTGAAAGGACAGCATTTAGAAAGTAAGGCAACACTCCATTCACTTCGCACAGTGAATTGAAGTGTTGGAACAGACTACTTCTCTTTCAGAGAAATGCATGTGAATTTCTGTTGAATGCTTGTAAGTAGCTTAAGGCACTTTCAAAGGAAAGTGATTTTCTCTGAAAGGACTGCATTTAGAAAGTGAAGCAACACTCCATTCACTTCGCACAGTGAATTGAAGTGTTGGAACAGACTGCTTCTCTTTTAGAGAAACGGATGTGAGTTTTTTGTGAATGCTTGAAAGTAGCTTAAGGCACTTTCAAAGCAAAGTGATTTTCTCAGAAGGACAGCATTTAGAAAGTGAAGCAACACTCCGTTCACTTCGCACAGTGAATTGAAGTGTTGGAACAGACTGCTTCTCTTTCAGAGAAACGCATGTGATTTTTTTGTGAATGCTTGTAAGTAGCTTAAGGCACTTTCAAAGGAAAGTGATTTTCTCTGAAAGGACAGAATTTAGAAAGTGAAACAACACTCCATTCACTTCGCACAGTGAATTGAAGTGTTGGAACAGACTGCTTCTCTTTTAGAGAAAAGGATGTGAGTTTTTTGTGAATGCTTGAAAGTAGCTTAAGCCACTTTCAAAGCAAAGTGATTTTCTCTGAAACTACAGCATTTAGAATGTGAAGCAACACTCCATTCACTTCGCACAGTGAATTGAAGAGTTGGAACAGACTGCTTCTCTTTCAGAGAAATGGATGTGAGTTTTTTGTGAATGCTTGTAAGTAGCTTAAGGCACTTTCAAGCAAAGTGATTTTCTCTGAAAGGACAGGATTTAGAAAGTGAAGAAACACTACATTCACTTCGCACAGTGAATTGAAGTGTTGGAAAAGGCAGCTTCTCTTTCAGAGAAACAGATGTGAGTTTCTTGTGAATGCGTGTAAGTAGCTTAAGGCAGTTTCAAAAGAGAGTGATTTTCACTAAAAGGAGAGCATTTAGAAAGTGAAGCAACACTCCATTCACTTCGCACACTGAATTGAAGTGTTGGAACAGACTGCTTCTCTTTCAGAGAAACGATGTTAATTTCTGTTGAATGCTTGTAAGTAGCTTAAGGCACTTTCAAAGGAAAGTGATTTTCTCTGAAAGGACAGCATTTAGAAAGTGAAGCAACACTCCATTCACTTCGCACAGTGAATTGAAGCGTTGGAAAAGACAGCTTCTCTTTCATAGAAACGCATTTGAGTTTCCTGTGAATGCTTGTAAGTAACTTAAGGCACTTTCAAAGGTAAGTGATTTTCTGTGAAACTGCAGCATTTAGAATGTGAAGGAACACTCCATTCACTTCGCACAGTGAATTGAGGTGTTAGATCAGACTGCTTCTCTTTCAGAGAAACAGATGTGAGTTTCTTGTGAATGCTTGTAAGCAGCTTAAGGCACTTTCAAAGGAAAGTGATTTTCTCTGAAAGGACAGGATTTAGAAAGTGAAGAAACACTACATTCACTTCGCACAGTGAATTGAAGTGTTGCAACAGACAGCTTCTCTTTCACAGAAACGCATTTGAGTTTCCTATGAATGCTTGTAAGTAGCTTAAGGCACTTTCAAAGCAAAGTGATTTTCTCTGAAAGGACAGCATTTAGAAAGTGAAGCATCACTCCATTCACTTTGAACAGTGAACTGAAGTGTTGGAACAGACTGCTTCTCTTTCAGAGAAACGCATGTGAGTTTTTTGTGAATGCTTGTAAGTAGCTTATGGCACTTTCAAAGGAAAGTGATTTTCTCTGAAAGGACAGCATTTAGAAAGTGAAGCAACACTCCATCACTTCGCACAGTGAATTGAAGTGTTGGAAAAGACTGCTTCTCTTTTAGAGAAAAGGATGTGAATTTTTTGTCAATGCTTGAAAGTAGCTTAAGGCACTTTCAAAGCAAAGTGATTTTCTCTGATACTACATCATTTAGAATGTGAAGCAACACTCCATTCACTTCGCACAGTGAATTGAAGAGTTGGAACAGACTGCTTCTCTTTCAGAGAAACGGATGTGAGTTTTTTGTGAATGCTTGTAAGTAGCTTAAGGCACTTTCAAAGCAAAGTGATTCTCTCTGAAAGGACAGCATTTAGAAAATGAAGCAACACTCCATTCACTTCGCACAGTGAATTGAATTGTTGGAACAGACTGCTTCTCTTTCAGAGAAACAGATGTGAGTTTCTTGTGAATGCGTGTAAGTAGCTTAAGGCAGCTTCCAAAGAGAGTGATTTTCACTAAAAGGAGAGCATTTAGAAAGTGAAGCAACACTCCATTCACTTTGCACAGTGAATTGAAGTGTTGGAACAGACTGCTTCTCTTTCAGAGAAACGCATGTTAATTTCTGTTGAATGCTTGTAAGTAGCTTAAGGCACTTTCAAAGGAAAGTGATTTTCTCTGAAAGGACAGCATTAGGAAAGGGAAGCAACACTCCATTCACTTAGCACAGTGAATTGAAGTGTTGGAACAGACTGCTTCTCTTTCAGAAAAATGCATGTGAGTTTCTTGTGAATGTTTGTAAGTAGCTTAAGGTACTTTCGAAGGAAAGTGATTTTCTCTGAAAGGACAGCATTTAGAAAGTGAAGTAACACTCCATTCACTTCGCACAGTGAATTGAAGTGATGGAACAGACTGCTTCTCTTTCAGAGAAACAGATTTGAGTTTCTTGTGAATGCGTGTAACTAGCTTAAGGAAGTTTCAAAAGAGAGTGATTTTCTCCAAAAGGAGAGCATTTAGAAAGTGAAGCAACACTCCATTCACTTCGCACACTGAATTGAAGTGTTGGAGCAGACTGCTTCTCTTTCAGAGAAACGCATGTGAATTTCTGTTGAATGCTTGTAAGTAGCTTAAGTCACTTTCAAAGGAAAGTGATTTTCTCTGAAAGGACAGCATTTAGAAAGTGAAGCAACACTCCATTCACTTCGCACAGTGAATTGAAGTGTTGGAACAGACTGCTTCTCTTTTAGAGAAAAGGATGTGAGTTTTTTGTGAATGCTTGAAAGTAGCTTAAGGCACTTTCAAAGGAAAGTGATTTTCTCTGAAAGGACAGCGTTTAGAAAGTGAGGCAACACTCCATTCACTTCGCACAGTGAATTGAAGTGTTGGAACAGACTACTTCTCTTTCAGAGAAACGCATGTGAATTTCTGTTGAATGCTTGTAAGTAGCTTAAGGCACTTTCAAAGGAAAGTGATTTTCTCTGAAAGGACTGCATTTAGAAAGTGAAGCAACACTCCATTCACTTCGCACAGTGAATTGAAGTGTTGGAACAGAATGCTTCTCTTTTAGAGAAATGGATGTGAGTTTTTTTTGAATGCTTGAAAGTAGCTTAAGGCACTTTCAAAGCAAAGTGATTTTCTCAGAAGGACAGCATTTAGAAAGTGAAGCAACACTCCGTTCACTTCGCACAGTGAATTGAAGTGTTGGAACAGACTGCTTCTCTTTCAGAGAAACGCATGTGATTTTTTTGTGAATGCTTGTAAGTAGCTTAAGGCACTTTCAAAGGAAAGTGATTTTCTCTGAAAGGACAGTATTTAGAAAGTGAAACAACACTCCATTCACTTCGCACAGTGAATTGAAGTGTTGAAACAGACTGCTTCTCTTTTAGAGAAAAGGATGTGAGTTTTTTGTGAATGCTTGAAAGTAGCTTAAGCCACTTTCAAAGCAAAGTGATTTTCTCTGAAACTACAGCATTTAGAATGTGAAGCAACACTCCATTCACTTCGCACAGTGAATTGAAGAGTTGGAACAGACTGCTTCTCTTTCAGAGAAACGCATGTGTGTTTTTTCTGAATGCTTGTAAGTAGCTTAAGGAACTTTCAAAGGAAAGTGATTTTCTCGGAAAGGACAGCATTTAGAAAGTGAAGTAACACTCCATTCACTTCACACAGTGAATTGAAGTGTTGGAACAGACTGCTTCTCTTTCAGAGAAACGCATGTGAATTTCTGTTGAATGCTTGTAAGTACCTTAAGTCACTTTCAAAGGAAAGTGATTTTCTCTGAAAGGACAGCATTTAGAAAGTGAAGCAACACTCCATTCACTTCGCACAGTGAATTGAAGTGTTGGAACAGACTGCTTCTCTTTCAGAGAAATGCATGTGAATTTCTGTTGAAATAATGTAAGTAGCTTAAGGCACTTTCAAAGCAAAGTGATTTTCTCTGAAAGGACAGCATTTGGAAAGGGAAGCAACACTCCATTCACTTCGCACAGTGAATTTAAGTGTTGCAACAGACAGCTTCTCTTTCACAGAAACGCATTTGAGTTTCCTATGAATGCTTGTAAGTAGCTTAAGGCACTTTCAAAGGAAAGTGATTTTCTCTGAAAGGACAGCATTTAGAAAGTGAAGCAACACTCCATTCACTTCGCACAGTGAATTGAAGTGTTGGAACAGACTGCTTCTCTTTCAGAGAAACGCATGTGAATTTCTGTTGAATGCTTGTAAGGAGCTTAAGTCACTTTAAAAGGAAAGTGATTTTCTCTGAAAGGACAGCATTTAGAAAGTGAAGCAACACTCCATTCACTTCGCACAGTGAATTGAAGAGTTGGAACAGACTGCTTCTCTTTCAGAGAAACGGATGTGAGTTTTTTGTGAATGCTTGTAAGTAGCTTAAGGCACTTTCAAAGCAAAGTGATTTTCTCTGAAAGGACAGCATTTAGAAAGTGAAGCAACACTCCATTCACTTCGCACAGTGAATTGAAGTGTTGGAACAGACTGCTTCTCTTTCAGAGAAACCGATGTGAGTTTTTTGTGAATGCGTGTAAGTAGCTTAAGGCAGTTTCAAAAGAGAGTGATTTTCTCTAAAAGGAGAGCATTTAGAAAGTGAAGCAACACTCCATTCACTTCGCACAGTGAATTGAAGTTTTGCAACAGACTGCTTCTCTTTCAGAGAAACGCATGTGAATTTCTGTTGAATGCTTGTAAGTAGCTTAAGGCACTTTCAAAGGAAAGTGATTTTCTCTGAAAGGACAGCATTTAGAAAGTGAAGAAACACTCCATTCACTTCGCACAGTGAATTGAAGCGTTGGAAAAGACAGCTTCTCTTTCATAGAAACGCATTTGAGTTTCCTGTGAATGGTTGTAAGTAGCTTAAGGCACTTTCAAAGGTAAGTGATTTTCTCTGAAACTGCAGCATTTAGAATGTGAAGGAACACTCCATTCACTTCTCACAGTGAATTGAAGTGTTGGATCAGAATGCTTCTCTTTCAGAGAAACAGATGTGAGTTTCTTGTGAATGCTTGTAAGTAGCTTAAGGCTCTTTCAAAGCAAAGTGATTTTCTCTGAAAGGACAGGATTTAGAAAGTGAAGAAACACTACATTCACTTCGCACAGTGAATTGAAGTGTTGGAAAAGACAGCTTCTCTTTCAGAGAAACAGATGTGAGTTTCTTCTGAATGCTTGTAGGTAGCTTAAGGCACTTTCAAAGGAAAGTGATTTTCTCTGAAAGGACAGCATTTAGAAAGTGAAGCAACACTCCATTCACTTCGCACAGTGAATTGAAGAGTTGGAACAGAATGCTTCTCTTTCAGAGAAACGGATGTGAGTTTTTTGTGAATGCTTGTAAGTAGCATAAGGCACTTTCATAGGAAAGTGATTTTCTCTGAAAGGACAGCATTTGGAAAGGGAAGCAACACTCCATTCACTTCGAACAGTGAATTGAAGTGTTGGAAGAGACTGCTTCTCTTTCAGAAAAATGCATGTTAGTTTCTTGTGAATGTTTGTACGTAGCTTAAGGCACTTTCGAAGGAAATTGATTTTCTCTGAAAGGACAGCATTTAAAAAGTGAAGTAACGCTCCATTCACTTCGAACAGTGAATTGAAGTGTTGGAACAGACTGCTTCTCTTTCAGAGAAACACATGTGAGTTTTTTCTGAATGCTTGTAAGTAGCTTAAGGCACTTTCAAAGGAAAGTGATTTTCTCTGAAAGGACAGCATTTAGAAAGTGAAGCAACACTCCATTCACTTCGCACAGTGAATTGAAGTTTTGGAACAGAGTGCTTCTCTTTCAGAGAAACGCATGTGAGCTTTTTGTGAATGCTTGTAAGTAGCTTAAGGCACTTTCAAAGGAAAGTGATTTTCTCTGAAAGGACAGCATTTAGAAAGTGAAGCAACACTCCATTCAGTTCGCACAGTGAATTGAAGTGTTGGAACAGACTGCTTCTCTTTTAGAGAAAAGGATGTGAGTTTTTTGTCAATGCTTGAAAGTAGCTTAAGGCACTTTCAAAGCAAAGTGATTTTCTCTGAAACTACAGCATTTAGAATGTGAAGCAACACTCCATTCACTTCGCACAGTGAATTGAAGAGTTGGAACAGACTGCTTCTCTTTCAGAGAAACGGATGTGAGTTTTTTGTGAATGCTTGTTAGTAGCTTAAGGCACTTTCAAAGCAAAGTGATTTTCTCTGAAAGGACAGCATTTTGAAAGTGAAGCAACACTCCATTCACTTCGCACAGTGAATTGAAGTGTTGGATCAGACTGCTTCTCTTTCAGAGAAACAGATGTGAGTTTCTTGTGAATGCTTGTAAGTAGCTTAAGGCACTTTCAAAGCAAAGTGATTTTCTCTGAAAGGACAGGATTTAGAAAGTGAAGAAACACTACATTCACTTCGCACAGTGAATTGAAGTGTTGGAAAAGACAGCTTCTCTTTCAGAGAAACAGATGTGAGTTTCTTGTGAATGCTTGTAAGTAGCTTAAGGCACTTTCAAAGGAAAGTGATTTTCTCTGAAAGGAAAGCATTTAGAAAGTGACGCAACACTCCATTCACTTCGCACAGTGAATTGAAGTGTTGGAACAGAATGCTTCTCTTTCAGAGAAACGGATGTGAGTTTTTTATGAATGCTTGTAAGTAGCTTAAGGAACTTTCATAGGAAAGTGAATTTCTCTGAAAGGACAGCATTTGGAAAGGGAAGCAACACTCCATTCACTTCGCACAGTGAATTTAAGTGTTGGAACAGACTGCTTCTCTTTCAGAAAAATGCATGTGAGTTTCTTGTGAATGTTTGTAAGTAGCTTAAGGCACTTTCGAAGGAAAGTGATTTTCTCTGAAAGGATAGCATTTAGAAAGTGAAGTAACACTCCATTCACTTCGCACAGTGAATTGAAGTGTTGGAACAGACTGCTTCTCTTTCAGAGAAACGCATGTGAGTTTTTTCTGAATGCTTGTAAGTAGCTTAAGGTACTTTCAAAGGAAAGTGATTTTCTCGGAAAGGACAGCATTTAGAAAGTAAAGTAACACTCCATTCACTTCACACCGTGAATTGAAGTGTTGGAACAGACTGCTTCTCTTTCAGAGAAACGCATGTGAATTTCTGTTGAATGCTTGTAAGTAGCTTAAGTCACTTTCAAAGGAAAGTGATTTTCTCTGAAAGGACAGCATTTAGAAAGTGAAGCAACACTCCATTCACTTCGCACAGTGAATTGAAGTGTTGGAACAGAATGCTTCTCTTTCAGAGAAACGGATGTAAGTTTTTTGTGAATGCGTGTAAGTAGCTTAAGGCACTTTCTAAGCAAAGTGATTTTATCTGAAACTGCAGCATTTAGAATGTGAAGGAACACTCCATTCACTTCGCACAGTGAATTGAAGTGTTGGAACAGACTGCTTCTCTTTCAAAGAAACAGATGTGAGTTTCTTTTGAATGCTTGTAAGTAGCTTAAGTCAGTTTCAAAAGAGAGTGATTTTCTCAAAAAGGAGAGCATTTAGAAAGTGAAGCAACACTCCGTTCACTTCGCACAGTGAAATGAAGTGTTGGAACAGACTGCTTCTCTTTCAGAGAAATGCATGTGAATTTCTGTTGAAATCTTGTAAGTAGCTTAAGGCACTTTCAAAGGAAAGTGATTTTCTCTGAAAGGACAGCATTTGGAAAGGGAAGCAACACTCCATTCACTGCGCACAGTGAATTGAAGTGTTGCAACAGACAGCTTCTCTTTCACAGAAACGCATTTGAGTTTCCTATGAATGCTTGTAAGTAGCTTAAGGCACTTTCAATGGAAAGTGATTTTTTCTGAAAGGACAGCATTTAGAAAGTGAAGCAACACTCCATTCATTTCGCACCATGAATTGAAGTGTTGGAACAGACTGCTTCTCTTTCAGAGAAACGCATGTGAATTTCTGTTGAATGCTTGTAAGTAGCTTAAGTCACTTTAAAAGGAAAGTGATTTTCTCTGAAACTACATCATTTAGAATGTGAAGCAACACTCCATTCACTTCGCACAGTGAATTGAAGAGTTGGAACAGACTGCTTCTCTTTCAGAGAAACGGATGTGAGTTTTTTGTGAATGCTTGCAAGTAGCTTAAGGCACTTTCAAAGCAAAGTGATTTTCTCTGAAAGGACAGCATTTAGAAAGTGAAGCAACACTCCATTCACTTCGCACAGTGAATTGAAGTGTTGGAACAGAATGGTTCTCTTTCAGAGAAACAGATGTGAGTTTCTTGTGAATGCATGTAAGTAGCTTAAGGCAGTTTCAAAAGAGAGTGATTTTCTCTAAAAGGAGAGCATTTAGAAAGTGAAGCAACACTCCATTCACTTCGCACAGTGAATTGAAGTGTTGGAACAGACTGCTTCTCTTTCAGAGAAATGCATGTGAATTTCTGTTGAAATAATGTAAGTAGCTTAAGGCACTTTCAAAGTAAAGTGATTTTCTCTGAAAGGACAGCATTTGGAAAGGGAAGCAACACTCCATTCACTTCGCACAGTGAATTTAAGTGTTGCAACAGACAGCTTCTCTTTCACAGAAACGCATTTGAGTTTCCTATGAATGCTTGTAAGTAGCTTAAGGCACTTTCAAAGGAAAGTGATTTTCTCTGAAAGGACAGCATTTAGAAAGTGAAGCAACACTCCATTCACTTCGCACAGTGAATTGAAGTGTTGGAACAGACTGCTTCTCTTTCAGAGAAACCGATGAGAGTTTTTTGTGAATGCGTGTAAGTAGCTTAAGGCAGTTTCAAAAGAGAGTGATTTTCTCTAAAAGGAGAACATTTAGAAAGTGAAGCAACACTCCATTCCCTTCGCACAGTGAATTGAAGTGTTGCAACAGACTGCTTCTCTTTCAGAGAAACGCATGTGAATTTCTGTTGAATGCTTGTAAGTAGCTTAAGGCACTTTCAAAGGAAAGTGATTTTCTCTGAAAGGACAGCATTTAAAGTGAAGAACCACTCCATTCACTTCGCACAGTGAATTGAAGCGTTGGAAAAGACAGCTTCTCTTTCATAGAAACGCATTTGAGTTTCCTGTGAATGGTTGTAAGTAGCTTAAGGCACTTTCAAAGGTAAGTGATTTTCTCTGAAACTGCAGCATTTAGAATGTGAAGGAACACTCCATTCACTTCTCACAGTGAATTGAAGTGTTGGATCAGACTGCTTCTCTTTCAGAGAAACAGATGTGAGTTTCTTGTGAATGCTTGTAAGTAGCTTAAGGCTCTTTCAAAGCAAAGTGATTTTCTCTGAAAGGACAGGATTTAGAAAGTGAAGAAACACTACATTCACTTCGCACAGTGAATTGAAGTGTTGGAAAAGACAGCTTCTCTTTCAGAGAAACAGATGTGAGTTTCTTGTGAATGCTTGTAGGTAGCTTAAGGCACTTTCAAAGGAAATTGATTTTCTCTGAAAGGACAGCATTTAGAAAGTGAAGCAACACTCCATTCACTTCGCACAGTGAATTGAAGAGTTGGAACAGAATGCTTCTCTTTCAGAGAAACGGATGTGAGTTTTTTGTGAATGCTTGTAAGTAGCATAAGGCACTTTCATAGGAAAGTGATTTTCTCTGAAAGGACAGCATTTGGAAAGGGAAGCAACACTCCATTCACTTCGAACAGTGAATTGAAGTGTTGGAACAGACTGCTTCTCTTTCAGAAAAATGCATGTTAGTTTCTTGTGGATGTTTGTAAGTAGCTTAAGGCACTTTCGAAGGAAATTGATTTTCTCTGAAAGGACAGCATTAAAAAGTGAAGTAACACTCCATTCACTTCGAACAGTGAATTGAAGTGTTGGAACAGACTGCTTCTCCTTCAGAGAAACGCATGTGAGTTTTTTCTGAATGCTTGTAAGTAGCTTAAGGCACTTTCAAAGGAAAGTGATTTTCTCTGAAAGGACAGCATTTAGAAAGTGAAGCAACACTCCATTCACTTCGCACAGTGAATTGAAGTTTTGGAACAGAGTGCTTCTCTTTCAGAGAAAAGCATGTGAATTTCTGTTGAATGCTTGTAAGTAGCTTAAGGCACTTTCAAAGCAAAGTGATTTTCTCTGAAAGGACAGCATTTAGAAAGTGAAGCAACACTTCATTCACTTCGCACAGTGAATTGAAGTGTTGGAACAGACTGCTTCTCTTTCAGAGAAACAGATGTGAGTTTCTTGTGAATGCGTGTAAGTAGCTTAAGGCAGTTTCAAAAGAGAGTGATTTTCTCTAAAAGGAGAGCATTTAGAAAGTGAAGCAACACTCCATTCACTTCGCACAGTGAATTGAACTGTTGGAAAAGACAGCTTCTTTTTCAGAGAAACGCATGTGAATTTCTGTTGAATGCTTGTAAGTAGCTTAAGGCACTTTCAAAGGAAAGTGATTTTCTCTGAAAGGACAGCATTTAGAAAGTGAAGAAACACTCCATTCACTTCGCACAGTGAATTGAAGCGGTGGAAAAGACAGCTTCTCTTTCATAGAAATGCATTTGAATTTCCTGTGAATGCTTGTAAGTAGCTTAAGGCACTTTCAAAGGTAAGTGATTTTCTCTGAAACTGCAGCATTTAGAATGTGAAGGAACACTCCATTCACTTCGCACAGTGAATTGAAGTGTTGGATCAGACTGCTTCTCTTTCAGAGAAACAGATGTGAGTTTCTTGTGAATGCTTGTAAGTAGCTTAAGGCACTTTCAAAGCAAAGTGATTTTCTCTGAAAGGACAGCATTTAAAAGTGAAGCAACACTCCATTCACTTCGCACAGTGAATTGAAGTGTTGGAACAGAATGCTTCTCTTTCAGAGAAACGGATGTGAGTTTTTTGTGAATGCTTGTAAGTAGCTTAAGGCACTTTCATAGGAAAGTGAATTTCTCTGAAAGGACAGCATTTGGAAAGGGAAGCAACACTCCATTCACTTCGCACAGTGAATTGAAGTGTTGGAACAGACTGCTTCTCTTTCAGAAAAATGCATGTGAGTTTCTTGTGAATGTTTGTAAGTAGCTTAAGGCACTTTCGAAGGAAAGTGATTTTCTCAGAAAGGACAGCATTTAGAAAGTGAAGTAACACTCCATTCACTTCGCACAGTGAATTGAAGTGTTGGAACAGACTGCTTCTCTTTCAGAGAAACGCATGTGAGTTTTTTCTGAATGCTTGTAAGTAGCTTAAGGCACTTTCAAAGGAAAGTGATTTTCTCGGAAAGAACAGCATTTAGAAAGTGAAGCAACACTCCATTCACTTCGCACAGTGAATTGATGTGTTGGAACAGACTGCTTCTCTTTCAGAGAAACGCTTGTGAATTTCTGTTGAATGCTTGTAAGTAGCTTAAGGCACTTTCTAAGCAATGTGATTTTATCTGAAACTGCAGCATTTAGAATGTGAAGGAACACTCCATTCACTTCGCACAGTGAATTGAAGTGTTGGAACAGACTGCTTCTCTTTCAGAGAAACAGATGTGAGTTTCCTGTGAATGCTTGTAAGTAGCTTAAGGCAGTTTCAAAAGAGAGTGATTTTCTCTAAAAGGAGAGCATTTAGAAAGTGAAGCAACACTCCGTTCACTTCGCACAGTGAATTGAAGTGTTGGAACAGACTGCTTCTCTTTCAGAGAAACGCATGTGAATTTCTGTTGAAATCTTGTAAGTAGCTTAAAGCACTTTCAAAGGAAAGTGATTTTCTCTGAAAGGACAGCATTTGGAAAGGGAAGCAACACTCCGTTCACTTCGCACAGTGAATTTAAGTGTTGCAACAGACAGCTTCTCTTTCCCAGAAACGCATTTGAGTTTCCTATGAATGCTTTTAAGTAGCTTAAGGCACTTTCAAAGGAAAGTGATTTTCTCTGAAAGGACAGCATTTAGAAAGTGAAGCAACACTCCATTCACTTCGCACAGTGAACTGAAGTGTTGGAACAGACTGCTTCTCTTTCAGAGAAACGCATGTGAGTTTTTTGTGAATGCTTGTAAGTAGCTTAAGGCACTTTCAAAGGAAAGTGATTTTCTCTGAAAGGACAGCATTTAGAAAGTGAAGCAACACTCCATTCACTTCGCACAGTGAATTGAAGTGTTGGAACAGACTGCTTCTCTTTCAGAGAAACGCATGTGAATTTATGTTGAATGCTTGTACGTAGCTTAAGTCACTTTAAAAGGAAAGTGATTTTCTCTGAAAGGACAGCATTTAGAAAGTGAAGCAACACTCCATTCACTTCGCACAGTGAATTGAAGAGTTGGAACAGACTGCTTCTCTTACAGAGAAACGGATGTGAGTTTTTTGTGAATGCTTGTAAGTTGCTTAAGGCACTTTCAAAGCAAAGTGATGTTCTCTGAAAGGACAGCATTTAGAAAGTGAAGCAACACTCCATTCACTTCGCACAGTGAATTGAAGTGTTGGAACAGACTGCTTCTCTTTCAGAGAAACAGATGTGAGTTTTTTGTGAATGCGTGTAAGTAGCTTAAGGCAGTTTCAAAAGAGAGTGATTTTCTCTAAAAGGAGAGCATTCAGAAAGTGAAGCAACACTCCATTTACTTCGCACAGTGAATTGAAGTGTTGGAACAGACTGCTTCTCTTTCAGAGAAACGCATTTGAATTTCTGTTGAATGCTTGTAAGTAGCTTAAGGCACTTTCAAAGGAAAGTGATTTTCTCTGAAAGGACAGCATTTAGAAAGTGAAGAAACACTCCATTCACTTCGCACAGTGAATTGAAGTGTTGGAAAAGACAGCTTCTCTTTCATAAAAACGCATTTGAGTTTCCTGTGAATGCTTGTAAGTACCTTAAGGCACTTTCAAAGGTAAGTGATTTTCTCTGAAACTGCAGCATTTAGAATATGAAGGAACACTCCATTCACTTCGCACAGTGATTTGAAGTGTTGGATCAGACTGCTTCTCTTTCAGAGGAACAGATGTGAGTTTCTTGTGAATGCTTGTAAGTAGCTTAAGGCACTTTCAAAGCAAAGTGATTTTCTCTGAAAGGACAGGATTTAGAAAGTGAAGAAACACTACATTCACTTCGCACAGTGAATTGAAGTGTTGGAAAAGGCAGCTTCTCTTTCAGAGAAACATATGTGAGTTTCTTGTGAATGCTTGTAAGTAGCTTAAGGCACTTTCAAAGAAAGTGATTTTCTCTGAAAGGACAGCATTTAGAAAGTGAAGCAACACTCCATTCACTTCGCACAGTGAATTGAAGAGTTGGAACGGAATGCTTCTCTTTCAGAGAAACGGATGTGAGTTTTTTGTGAATGCTTGTAAGTAGCATAAGACACTTTCATAGGAAAGTGATTTTCTCTGAAAGGACAGCATTTGGAAAGGGAAGCAACACTCCATTCACTTCGCACAGTGAATTGAAGAGTTGGAAAAGACTGCTTCTCTTTCAGAAAAATGCATATGAGTTTCTTGTGAATGTTTGTAAGTAGCTTAAGGCACTTTCGAAAGAAAGTGATTTTCTCTGAAAGGACAGAATTTAGAAAGTGAAGCAACACTCCATTCACTTCGAACAGTGAATTGAATTGTTGGAACATACTGCTTCTCTTTCAGAGAAACGCATGTGAGTTTTTTCTGAATGCTTGTAAGTAGCTTAAAGCACTTTCAAAGGAAAGTGATTTTCTCGGAAAGGACAGCATTTAGAAAGTGAAGCAACACTCCATTCACTTCGCACAGTGAATTGAAGTGTTGGAACAGACTGCTTCTCTTTCAGAGAAACGCATGTGAATTTCTGTTGAATGCTTGTAAGTAGCTTAAGTCACTTTCAAAGGAACGTGATTTTCTCTGAAAGGAGAGCATTTAGAAAGTGAAGCAACACTCCAATCACTTCGCACAGTGAATTGAAGTGTTGGAACAGACTGCTTCTCTTTTAGAGAAAAGGATGTGAGTTTATTGTCAATGCTTGAAAGTAGCTTAATGCACTTTCAAAGGAAAGTGATTTTCTCTGAAACTACAGCATTTAGAATGTGAAGCAAGACTCCATTCACTTCGCAAAGCGAATTGAAGAGTTGGAACAGACTGCTTCTCTTTCAGAGAAACGGATGTGAGTTTTTTGTGAATGCTTGTAAGTAGCTTAAGGCACTTTCAAAGCAAAGTGATTTTCTCTGAAAGGACAGCATTTATAAAGTGAAGCAATACTCCATTCACTTCGCACAGTGAACTGAAGTGTTGGAACAGACTGCTTCTCTTTCAGAGAAACGGATGTGAGTTTCTTGTGAATGCGTGTAAGTAGCTTAAGGCAGTTTCAAAAGAGAGTGAATTTCTCTAAAATAAGAGCATTTAGAAAGTGAAGCAATAATCCATTCACTTCGCACAGTGAATTGAGGTATTGGAACAGACTGCTTCTCTTTCAGAGAAACGCATGTGAATTTTTGTTGAATGCTTGTAAGTAGCTTAAGGCACTTTCAAAGGAAAATGATTTTCTCTGAAAGGACAGCATTTAGAAAGTGAAGAAACACTCCATTCACTTCGCACAGTGAATTGAAGCGTTGGAAAAGACAACTTCTCTTTCATAGAAACGCATTTGAATTTCCTGTGAATGCTTGTAAGTAGCTTAAGGCACTTTCAAAGGTAAGTGATTTTCTCTGAAACTGCAGCATTTAGAATGTGAAGGAACACTCCATTCACTTCGCACAGTGAATTGAAGTGTTGGATCAGACTGCTTCTCTTTCAGAGAAACAGACGAGAGTTTCTTGTGAATGCTTGTAAGTAGCTTAAGGCACTTTCAAAGCAAAGTGATATTCTCTGAAAAACAGGATTTAGAAAGTGAAGCAACACTCCATTCACTTCGCAGAGTGAATTGAAGTGTTGGAACAGACTACTTCTCTTTCAGAGAAACGCATGTGAATTTCTCTTGAATGCTTGTAAGTAGCTTAAGTCACTTTCAAAGCAAAGTGATTTTCTCTGAAAGGACAGCATTTAGAAAGTGAAGCAACACTCCATTCACTTCGCACAGTGAATTGAAGTGTTGGAACAGACTGCTTCTCTTTCAGAGAAACGCTTGTGAATTTCTGTTGAATGCTTGTAAGTAGCTTAAGGCACTTTCTAAGCAATGTGATTTTATCTGAAACTGCAGCATTTAGAATGTGAAGGAACACTCCATTCACTTCGCACAGTGAATTGAAGTGTTGGAACAGACTGCTTCTCTTTCAGAGAAACAGATGTGAGTTTCCTGTGAATGCTTGTAAGTAGCTTAAGGCAGTTTCAAAAGAGAGTGATTTTCTCTAAAAGGAGAGCATTTAGAAAGTGAAGCAACACTCCGTTCACTTCGCACAGTGAATTGAAGTGTTGGAACAGACTGCTTCTCTTTCAGAGAAACGCATGTGAATTTCTGTTGAAATCTTGTAAGTAGCTTAAAGCACTTTCAAAGGAAAGTGATTTTCTCTGAAAGGACAGCATTTGGAAAGGGAAGCAACACTCCGTTCACTTCGCACAGTGAATTTAAGTGTTGCAACAGACAGCTTCTCTTTCCCAGAAACGCATTTGAGTTTCCTATGAATGCTTTTAAGTAGCTTAAGGCACTTTCAAAGGAAAGTGATTTTCTCTGAAAGGACAGCATTTAGAAAGTGAAGCAACACTCCATTCACTTCGCACAGTGAACTGAAGTGTTGGAACAGACTGCTTCTCTTTCAGAGAAACGCATGTGAGTTTTTTGTGAATGCTTGTAAGTAGCTTAAGGCACTTTCAAAGGAAAGTGATTTTCTCTGAAAGGACAGCATTTAGAAAGTGAAGCAACACTCCATTCACTTCGCACAGTGAATTGAAGTGTTGGAACAGACTGCTTCTCTTTCAGAGAAACGCATGTGAATTTATGTTGAATGCTTGTAAGTAGCTTAAGTCACTTTAAAAGGAAAGTGATTTTCTCGGAAAGGACAGCATTTAGAAAGTGAAGCAACACTCCATTCACTTCGCACAGTGAATTGAAGAGTTGGAACAGACTGCTTCTCTTACAGAGAAACGGATGTGAGTTTTTTGTGAATGCTTGTAAGTTGCTTAAGGCACTTTCAAAGCAAAGTGATGTTCTCTGAAAGGACAGCATTTAGAAAGTGAAGCAACACTCCATTCACTTCGCACAGTGAATTGAAGTGTTGGAACAGACTGCTTCTCTTTCAGAGAAACAGATGTGAGTTTTTTGTGAATGCGTGTAAGTAGCTTAAGGCAGTTTCAAAAGAGAGTGATTTTCTCTAAAAGGAGAGCATTCAGAAAGTGAAGCAACACTCCATTTACTTCGCACAGTGAATTGAAGTGTTGGAACAGACTGCTTCTCTTTCAGAGAAACGCATTTGAATTTCTGTTGAATGCTTGTAAGTAGCTTAAGGCACTTTCAAAGGAATGTGATTTTCTCTGAAAGGACAGCATTTAGAAAGTGAAGAAACACTCCATTCACTTCGCACAGTGAATTGAAGTGTTGGAAAAGACAGCTTCTCTTTCATAAAAACGCATTTGAGTTTCCTGTGAATGCTTGTAAGTACCTTAAGGCACTTTCAAAGGTAAGTGATTTTCTCTGAAACTGCAACATTTAGAATGTGAAGGAACACTCCATTCACTTCGCACAGTGATTTGAAGTGTTGGATCAGACTGCTTCTCTTTCAGAGAAACAGATGTGAGTTTCTTGTGAATGCTTGTAAGTAGCTTAAGGCACTTTCAAAGGAAAGTGATTTACTCTGAAAGGACAGCATTTAGAAAGTGAAGCAACACTCCATTCACTTCGCACAGTGAATTGAAGTGTTGGAACAGACTGCTTCTCTTTCAGAGAAACGCATGTGAATTTCTGTTGAATGCTTGTAAGTAGCTTAAGTCACTTTCAAAGGAACGTGATTTTCTCTGAAAGGAGAGCATTTAGAAAGTGAAGCAACACTCCAATCACTTCGCACAGTGAATTGAAGTGTTGGAACAGACTGCTTCTCTTTTAGAGAAAAGGATGTGAGTTTATTGTCAATGCTTGAAAGTAGCTTAAGGCACTTTCAAAGGAAAGTGATTTTCTCTGAAACTACAGCATTTAGAATGTGAAGCAACACTCCATTCACTTCGCAAAGTGAATTGAAGAGTTGGAACAGACTGCTTTTCTTTCAGAGAAACGGATGTGAGTTTTTTGTGAATGCTTGTAAGTAGCTTAAGGCACTTTCAAAGCAAAGTCATTTTCTCTGAAAGGACAGCATTTAGAAAGTGATGCAATACTCCATTCACTTCGCACAGTGAATTGAAGTGTTGGAACAGACTGCTTCTCTTTCAGAGAAACAGATGTGAGTTTCTTGTGAATGCGTGTAAGTAGCTTAAGGCAGTTTCAAAAGAGAGTGATTTTCTCTAAAAGGAGAGCATTTAGAAAGTGAAGCAATAATCCATTCACTTCGCACAGTGAATTGAAGTATTGGAACAGACTGCTTCTCTTTCAGAGAAACGCATGTGAATTTCTGTTGAATGCTTGTAAGTAGCTTAAGGCACTTTCAAAGGAAAGTGATTTTCTCTGAAAGGACAGCATTTAGAAAGTGAAGCAACACTCCATTCACTTCGCACAGTGAATTGAAGCGTTGGAAAAGACAACTTCTCTTTCATAGAAACGCATTTGAATTTCCTGTGAATGCTTGTAAGTAGCTTAAGGCACTTTCAAAGGTAAGTGATTTTCTCTGAAACTGCAGCATTTAGAATGTGAAGGAACACTCCATTCACTTCGCACAGTGAATTGAAGTGTTGGATCAGACTGCTTCTCTTTCAGAGAAACAGACGAGAGTTTCTTGTGAATGCTTGTAAGTAGCTTAAGGCACTTTCAAAGCAAAGTGATTTTCTCTGAAAGAACAGGATTTAGAAAGTGACAAAACACTACATTCACTTCGCACAGTGAATTGAAGTGTTGGAAAAGACAGCTTCTCTTTCAGAGAAACAGATATGAGTTTCCTGTGAATGCTTGGAAGTAGCTTAAGGCACTTTCAAAGGAAAGTGATTTTCTCTGAAAGGAGAGCATTTAGAAAGTGAAGCAACACTCCATTCACTTCGCACAGTGAATTGAAGTGTTGGAACAGAATGCTTCTCTTTCAGAGAAACGGATGTGAGTTTTTTGTGAATGTTTGTAAGTAGCTTAAGGCACTTTCATAGGAAAGTGATTTTCTCTAAAAGGACAGAATTTGGAAAGGGAAGCATCACTCCATTCACTTCGCACAGTTAATTGAAGTGCTGGAACAGACTGCTTCTCTTTCAGAAAAATGCATGTGAGTTTCTTGTGAATGTTTGTAAGTAGCTTAAGGCACTTTCGAAGGAAAGTGATTTTATCTGAAAGGACAGCATTTAGAAAGTGAAGTAAAACTCCATTCACTTCGCACAGTGAATTGAAGTGTTGGAACAGACTGCTTCTCTTTCAGAGAAACGCATGTGAGTTTTTTCTGAATGCTTGTAAGTAGCTTAAGGCACTTTCAAAGGAAAATGATTTTCTCGGAAAGAACAGCATTTAGAAAGTGAAGCAACACTCCATTCACTTTGCACAGTGAATTGAAGTGTTGGAACAGACTGCTTCTCTTTTAGAGAAACTCTTGTGAATTTCTGTTGAATGCTTGTAAGTAGCTTAAGGCACTTTCTAAGCAATGTGATTTTATCTGAAACTGCAGCATTTAGAATGTGAAGGAACACTCCATTCACTTCGCACAGTGAATTGAAGTGTTGGAACAGACTGCTTCTCTTTGAGAGAAACAGATGTGCGTTTCCTGTGAATGCTTGTAAGTAGCTTAAGGCAGTTTCAAAAGAGAGTGATTTTCTCTAAAAGGAGAGCATTTAGAAAGTGAAGCAACACTCCGTTCACTTCGCACAGTGAACTGAAGTGTTGGAACAGACTGCTTCTCTTTCAGAGAAACGCATGTGAATTTCTGTTGAAATCTTGTAAGTAGCTTAAAGCACTTTCAAAGGAAAGTGATTTTCTCTGAAAGGACAGCATTTGGAAAGGGAAGAAACACTCCATTCACTTCGCACAATGAATTTAAGTGTTGCAACAGACAGCTTCTCTTTCCCAGCAACGCATTTGAGTTTCCTATGAATGCTTTTAAGTAGCCTAAGGCACTTTCAAAGGAAAGTGATTTTCTCTGAAAGGACAGCATTTAGAAAGTGAAGCAACACTCCATTCACTTCGCACAGTGAACTGAAGTGTTGGAACAGACTGCTTCTCTTTCAGAGAAACGCATGTGAGTTTTTTGTGAATGCTTGTAAGTAACTTAAGGCACTTTCAAAGGAAAGTGATTTTCTCTGAAAGGACAGTATTTAGAAAGTGAAGCAACACTCCATTCACTTCGCACAGTGAATTGAAGTGTTGGAACAGACTGCTTCTCTTTCAGAGAAACGCATGTGAATTTATGTTGAATGCTTGTAAGTAGCTTAAGTCACTTTAAAAGGAAAGTGATTTTCTCTGAAAGGACAGCATTTAGAAAGTGAAGCAACACTCCATTCACTTCGCACAGTGAATTGAAGAGTTGGAACAGACTGCTTCTCTTACAGAGAAACGGATGTGAGTTTTTTGTGAATGCTTGTAAGTAGCTTAAGGCACTTTCAAAGGAAAGTGATTTTCTCTAAAAGGACAGCATTTAGAAAATGAAACAACACTCCATTCACTTCGCACATTGAATTGAAGTGTTGGAACAGACTGCTTCTTTTTCACAGAAACAGATGTGAGTTTTTTGTGAATGCGTGTAAGTAGCTTAAGGCAGTTTCAAAAGAGAGTGATTTTCTCTAAAAGGAGAGCATTCAGAAAGTGAAGCAACACTCCATTCACTTCGCACAGTGAATTGAAGTGTTGGAACAGACTGTTTCTCTTTCAGAGATACGCATTTGAATTTCTGTTGAATGCTTGTAAGTAGCTTAAGTCACTTTCAAAGGAACGTGATTTTCTCTGAAAGGAGAGCATTTAGAAAGAGAAGCAACACTCCAATCACTTCGCACAGTGAATTGAAGTGTTGGAACAGACTGCTTCTCTTTCAGAAAAATGCATGTGAGTTTCTTGTGAATGTTTGTAAGTAGCTTAAGGCACTTTCGAAGGAAAGTGATTTTATCTGAAAGGACAGCATTTAGAAAGTGAACTAAAACTCCATTCACTTCGCACAGTGAATTGAAGTGTTGGAACAGACTGCTTCTCTTTCAGAGAAACGCATGTGAGTTTTTTTCTGAATGCTTGTAAGTAGCTTAAGGCACTTTCAAAGGAAAGTGATTTTCTCTGAAAGGACCATTTAGAAAGTGAAGCAACACTCCATTCACTTCGCGCAGTGAACTGAAGTGTTGGAACAGACTACTTCTCTTTCAGAGAAACACATGTGAGTTTTTTGTGAATGCTTGTAAGTAGCTTAAGGCACTTTCAAAGGAAAGTGATTTTCTCTGAAAGGACAGCATTTAGAAAGTGAAGCAACACTCCATTCACTTCGCACAGTGAATAGAAGTGTTGGAACAGACTGCTTCTCTTTCAGAGAAAAGGATGTGAGTTTTTTGTGAATGCTTGAAAGTAACTTAAGGCACTTTCAAAGCAAAGTGATTTTCTCTAAAACTGCAGTATTTAGAATGTGAAGGAACACTCCATGCACTTCGCACAGTGAATTGAAGTGTTGGATCAGACTGCTTCTCTTTTAGAGAAACAGATGTGAGTTTCTTGTGAATGCTTGTAAGTAGCTTATGGCACTTTCAAAGCAAAGTGATTTTCTCTGAAAGGACAGGATTTAGAATGTGAAGAAACACTCCATTCACTGCGCACAGTGAATTGAAGTGTTGGACAAGACAGCTTCTCTTTCAGAGAAACGGATGTGAGTTTTTTGTGAATGCTTGTAAGTAGCTTAAGAAAGTGTAAGGCACTTTCTAAGCAAAGTGATTTTATCTGAAACTGCAGCATTTAGAATGTGAAGGAACACTCCATTCACTTCGCACAGTGAATTGAAGTGTTGGAACAGACTGCTTCTCTTTCAGAGAAACGCATGTGAATTTCTGTTGAAATCTTGTAAGTAGCTTAAGGCATTTTCAAAGGAAAGTGATTTTCTCTGAAAGGACAGCAATGGAAAGGGAAGCAACACTCCATTCACTTCGCACAGTGAATTTACGTGTTGCAACAGACAGCTTCTCTTTCACAGAAACGCATTTGAGTTTCCTATGAATGCTTGTAAGTAGCTTAAGGCACTTTCAAAGGAAAGTGATTTTCTCTGAAAGGACAGCATTTAGAAAGTGAAGCAACACTCCATTCACTTCGTACAGTGAACTGAAGTGTTGGAACAGACTGCTTCTATTTCAGAGAAACGCATGTGAGTTTTTTGTGAATGCTTGTAAGTAGCTTAAGGCACTTTCAAAGGAAAGTGATTTTCTCTGAAAGGACAGCATTTAGAATGTGAAGCAGCACTCCATTCACTTTGCACAGTGAATAGAAGTGTTGGAACAGACTGCTTCTCTTTCAGAGAAACGCATGTGAATTTCTGTTGAATGCTTGTAAGTAGCTTATGTCACTTTAAAAGGAAAGTGATTTTCTCTGAAAAGACAGCATTTAGAAAGTGAAGCAACACTCCATTCACTTCGCACAGTGAATTGAAGTGTTGGAACAGACTGCTTCTCTTTTAGAGAAAAGCATGTTAGTTTTTTGTGAATGCTTGAAAGTAGCTTAAGGCACTTTCAAAGCAAAGTGATTTTCTCTGAAACTGCAGCATTTAGAATGTGAAGGAACACTCCACGCACTTCGCACAGTGAATTGAAGTGTTGGATCAGACTGCTTCTCTTTCAGAGAAACAGATGTGAGTTTCTTGTGAATGCTTGTAAGTAGCTTAAGGCACTTTCAAAGGAAAGTGATTTTCTCTGAAAGGACAGGATTTAGAATGTAAAGAAACACTCCATTCACTTCACACAGTGAATTGAAGTGTTGGAAAAGACAGCTTCTCTTTCAGAGAAACAGATGTGAGTTTCTTGTGAATGCTTGTAAGTAGCTTAAGGCACTTTCAAAGGAAAGTGATTTTCTCTGAAAGGACAGCATTTAGAATGTGAAGCAACACTCCATTCACTTCGCACAGTGAATTGAAGTGTTGGAACAGACTGCTTCTATTTTAGAGAAACGGATGTGAGTTTTTTTGTGAATGCTTGAAAGTAGCTTAAGGCACTTTCAAAGCAAAGTGATTTTCTCTGAGAGACAGCATTTAGAATGTGAAGGAACACTCCATTCACTTCGTACAGTGAATTAAAGTGTTGGAACAGACTGCTTCTCTTTCAGAGAAACAGATGTGAGTTTCTTTTGAATGCTTTTAAGTAGCTTAAGGCAGTTTCAAAGAGAGCGATTTTCTCTAAAAGGAGAGCATTTAGAAAGTGAAGCAACACTCCATTCACTTCGCACAGTGAATTGAAGTGTTGGAACAGACTGCTTCTCTTTCAGAGAAACGCATATGAATTTCTGTTGAAATCTTGTAAGTGGCTTAAGGACCTTTCAAAGGAAAGTGATTTTCTCTGAAAGGACAGCATTTGGAAAGGGAAGCAACACTCCGTTCACTTCGCACAGTGAATTTAAGTGTTGCAACAGACAGCTTCTCTTTCATAGAAACGCATTTTAGTTTCCTATGAATGCTTGTAGGTAGCTTAAGGCACTTTCAAAGGAAAGTGATTTTCTCTGAAAGGACAGCATTTAGAAAGTGAAGCAACACTCCATTCACTTCGCACAGTGAATTGAAGTGTTGGAACAGAATGCTTCTCTTTCAGAGAAACGGATGTGAGTTTTTTGTGAATGCTTGTAAGTAGCTTAAGGCACTTTCTAAGTAAAGTGATTTTATCTGAAACTGCAGCATTTAGAATGTGAAGGAACACTCCATTCACTTCGCACAGTGAATTGAAGTGTTGGAACAGACTGCTTCTCTTTCAGAGAAACAGATGTGAGTTTCTTGTGAATGCTTGTAAGTAGCTTAAGGCAGTTTCCATGGAGAGTGATTTTCTCTAAAAGGAGAGATTTAGAAAGTGAAGCAACACTCCGTTCACTTCGCACAGTGAATAGAAGTGTTGGAACAGACTGCTTTTCTTTCAGAGAAACGCATGTGAATTTCTGTTGAAATCTTGCAAGTAGCTTAAGGCATTTTCAAAGGAAAGTGATTTTCTCTGAAAGGACAGCATTTGGAAAGGAAAGCAACACTCCATTCACTTCGCACAGTGAATTTACGTGTTGCAAAAGACAGCTTCTCTTTCACAGAAATGCATTTGAGTTTCCTATGAATGCTTGTAAGTAGCTTAAGGCACTTTCAAAGGAAAGTGATTTTCTCTGAAAGGACAGCATTTAGAAAGTGAAGCAACACTCCATTCACTTCGCACAGTGAAATGAAGTGTTGGAACATAATGCTTCTCTTTCAGAGAAACGGATGTGAGTTTTTTGTGAATGCTTGTAAGTAGCTTAAGGCACTTTCTAAGCAAAGTAATTTTATCTGAAACTGCAGCATTTAGAATGTGAAGGAACACTCCATTCACTTCGCACAGTGAATTGAAGTGTTGGAACAGACTGCTTCTCTTTTAGAGAAACAGATGTGAGTTTCTTGTGAATGCTTGTAAGTAGCTTAAGGCAGTTTCCATGGAGAGTGATTTTCTCTAAAAGGAGAGCATTTAGAAAGTGAAGCAACACTCCGTTCACTTCGCACAGTGAATTGAAGTGTTGGAACAGACTGCTTCTCTTTCAGAGAAACGCATGTGAATTTCTGTTGAAATCTTGTAAGTAGCTTAAGGCATTTTCAAAGAAAAGTGATTTTCTCTGAAAGGACAGCATTTGGAAAGGGAAGCAACACTCCATTCACTTCGCACAGTGAATTTACGTGTTGAAACAGACAGCTTCTCATTCACAGAAACGTATTTGAGTTTCCTATGAATGCTTGTAAGTAGCTTAAGGCACTTTCAAAGGAAAGTGATTTTCTCTGAAAGGACAGCATTTAGAAAGTGAAGCAACACTCCATTCACTTTGCACAGTGAACTGAAGTGTTGGAACAGACTGCTTCTCTTTCAGAAAAACGCATGTGAGTTTTTTGTGAATGCTTGTAAGTAGCTTAAGGCACTTTCAAAGGAAAGTGATTTTCTCTGAAACTATAGCATTTAGAATTTGAAGCAACACTCCATTCACTTCGCACAGTGAACTGAAGTGTTGGAACAGACTGCTTCTCTTTCAGAGAAACGAATTTCAGTTTTTTGTGAATGCTTGTAAGTAGCTTAAGGCACTTTCAAAGGAAAGTGATTTTCTCTGAAAGGACAGCATTTGCAAAGTGAAGCAACACTCCATTCACTTCGCACAGTGAATTGAAGGGTTGGAACAGACTACTTCTCTTTCAGAGAAATGCATGTGAATTTCTGTTGAATGCTTGTAAGTAGCTTAAGGCACTTTCAAAGGAAAGTGATTTTCTCTGAAAGGACAGCATTTAGAAAGTGAAGCAACACTCCATTCACTTCGCACAGTGAATTGAAGTGTTGGAACAGACTGCTTCTCTTTCAGAGAAACGCATGTGAGTTTTTTGTGAATACTTGAAAGTAGCTTAAGGCACTTTCAAAGCAAAGTGATTTTTTCTGAAGGACAGCATTTAGAATGTGAAGGAACACTCCATTCACTTCGCACAGTGAATTGGAGTGTTGTAACAGACTGCTTCTCTTTCAGAGAAACAGATGTGAGTTTCTTGTGAATGCTTTTAAGTAGCTTAAGGCAGTTGCAAAGAGAGTGATTTTCTCTAAAACGAGAGCATTTAGAAAGTGAAGCAACACTCCATTCACTTCGCACAGTGAATTTAAGTGTTGCAACAGACAGCTTCTCTTTCATAGAAACGCATTTCAGTTTCCTATGAATGCTTGTAAGTAGCTTAAGACACTTTCAAAGGAAAGTGATTTTCTCTGAAAGGACAGCATTTAGAAAGTGAAGCAACACTCCATTCACTTCGCAAGTGAATTGAATTATTGGAACAGACTGCTTCTCTTTTAGGGAAACGGATGTGAGTTTTTTGTGAATGCTTGAAAGTAGCTTAAGGCACTTTCAAAGAAAAGTGATTTTCTCTGAATCTACAGTATTTAGAATGTGAAGCCACACTCCATTCACTTCGCACAGTGAATTGAAGAGTTGGAACAGACTGCTTCTCTTTCAGAGAAACGAATGTGAGTTTTTTGTGAATGCTTGTAAGTAGCTTAAGGCACTTTCAAAGCAAAGTGATTTTCTCTGAAAGGACAGGATTTAGAATGTGAAGAAACAATCCAGTCACTTCGCACAGTTAATTGAAGTGTTGGATCAGACTGCTTCTCTTTCAGAGAAACGCATGTGAATTTCTGTTGAATGCTTGTAAGTAGCTTAAGGCACTTTCAAAGAAAAGTGATTTTCTCTGAAACTGCAGCATTTAGAATGTGAAAGAAAACTCCATTCACTTCGCACAGTGAATTGAAGTGTTGGATCAGACTGCTTCACTTTCAGAGAAACAGATCTCAATTTCTTGTGAATGCTTGTAAGTAGCTTAAGGCACTTTCAAAGCAAAGTGATTTTCTCTGAAAGAACAGCATTTAGAAAGTGAAGCAACATTCCATTCACTTCGCACAGTGAATTGAATTGTTGGAACAGACTGCTTCTCTTTCAGAGAAACAGACGTGAGTTTCTTGTGAATGCTTGTAAGTAGCTTAAGGCACTTTCAAAGGAAAGTGATTTTCTCTGAAAGGACAGCATTTAGAAAGTGAAGAAACACTCCATTAACTTCGCACAGTGAATTGAAGTGTTGGAAGAGAATGTTTCTCTTTCAGAGATACGGATGTGAGTTTTTTGTGAATGCTTGTAAGTAGCTTAAGGCACTTTTATAGGAAAGTGATTTTCTCTGAAAGGACAGCATTTGGAAAGAGAAGCAACACTCCATTCACTTCGCACAGTGAATTGAAGTGTTGGAACAGACTGCCTCTCTTTCAGAAAAATGCATGTGAGTTTCTTGTGAATGTTTGTAAGTAGCTTAAGGCACTTTCAAAGGAATGTAATTTTCTCTGAAAGGACAACATTTAGAAAGTGAAGCAACACTCCATATACTTCGAACAGTGAATTGAAGTGTTGGAAAAGACAGCTTCTCTTTCAGAGAAACGCATGTGAATTTCTGTTGAATGCTTGTAAGTAGCTTAAGTCACTTTAAAAGGAAAGTGATTTTCTCTGAAAGGACAGCATTTAGAAAGTGAAGCAACACTCCATTCACTTCGCACAGTGAATTGAAGTGTTGGAACAGACTGCTTCTCTTTAGAGAAAAGGATGTGAGTTTTTTGTGAATGCTTGAAAGTAGCTTATGGCACTTTCAAAGGAAAGTGATTTTCTCTGAAACTACAGCATTTAGAATGTGAAGCGACACTCCTTTCACTTCACACAGCGAATTGAAGTGTAGGAACAGACTGCTTCTCTTTCAGAGAAACAGATGTGAGTTTCTTGTGAATGCGTGTAAGTAGCTTAAGGCAGTTTCAAAAGACAGTGATTTTCTCTAAAAAGAGAGCATTTAGAATGTGAAGCGACACTCCTTTCACTTCACACAGCGAATTGAAGTGTAGGAACAGACTGCTTCTCTTTCAGAGAAACAGATGTGAGTTTCTTATGAATGCTTTTAAGTAGCTTAAGGCACTTTCAAAGGAAAGTGATTTTCTCTGAAAGGACAGGATTTAGAAAGTGAAGCAACACTCCATTCACTTCGCACAGTGAATTGAAGTGTTGGAACAGAATGCTTGTCTTTCAGATAAACGGATGTGAGTTTTTTGTGAATGCTTGCAAGTTGCTTAAGGCACTTTCATAGGAAAGTGATTTTCTCTGAAAGGACAGCATTTAGAAAGGGAAGCAACACTCCATTCACTTCGCACAGTGAATTGAAGTGTTGGAACAGACTACTTCTCTTTCAGAAAAATGCATGTGAGTTTCTTGTGAATGTTTGTAAGTAGCTTAAGGCACTTTCAAAGGATAGTGATTTTCTCTGAAAGTACAGCATTTAGAAAGTGAAGCAACACTCCATTCACTAGGCACAGTGAATTGAAGTGTTGGAACAGACTGCTTCTCTTTCATAGAAACGCATTTGAGTTTCCTATGAATGCTTTTAAGTAGCTTAAGGCACTTTCAAAGCAAAGTGATTTTCTCTGAAAGGACAGCATTTTGAATGTGAACCAACACTCCATTCACTTCGCACAGTGAAGTGAAGTGTTGGAACAGACTACTTCTCTTTCAAAGAAACAGATGTGAGTTTCTTGTGAATGCGTGTAAGTAGCTTAAGGCAGTTTCAAAAGAGAGTGATTTTCTCTAAAAGGAGAGCATTTAGAAAGTGAAGCAACACTCCATTCACTTCGCACAGTGAATTGAAGTGTTGGAACAGAATGCTTCTCTTTCAGAGAAACGCATGTGAATTTCTGTTGAATGCTTGTAAGTATCTTAAGGCACTTTCAAAGGAAAGTGATTTTCTCTGAAACGACAGGATTTAGAAAGTGAAGAAACACTCCATTCACTTCGTACAGTAAATTGAAGCATTGGAAAAGACAGCTTCTCTTTCATAGAAACGCATTTGAGTTTCCTGTGAATGCTTGTAAGTAGCTTAAGGCACGTTCAAACGAAAGTGATTTTCTCTGAAACTGCAGCATTTAGAATGTGAAGGAACACTCCATTCACTTCACACAGTGAATTGAAGTGTTGGATCAGACTGCTTCTCTTTCAGAGAAACAGATGTGAGTTTCTTGTGAATGCTTGTTAGTAGCTTAAGGCACTTTCAAAGCAAAGTTAATTTCCCGGAAAGGACAGCATTTAGAAAGTGAAGAAACACTCCATTCACTTCGCACAGTGAATTGAAATGTTGGAGCAGACTGCTTCTCTTTCAGAGAAAACCATGTGAATTTCTGTTGAATGCTTGTAAGTAGCTTAAGGCACTTTCAAAGTAAAGTGATTTTCTCTGAAAGGACAGCATTTAAAAGTGAAGAAACACTCCATTCACTTCGCACAGTGAATTGAAGTGTTGGAACAGAATGCTTCTCTTTCAGAGAAACGGATGTGATTTTTTTGTGAATGCTTGTCAGTAGCTTAAGGCACTTTCATAGGAAAGTGATTTTCTCTGAAAGGACAGCATTTGGAAAGGGAAGCAACACTCCATTCACTTCGCACAGTGAATTGAAGTGTTGGAACAGACTGCTTCTCTTTCAGAAAAATGCATGTGAGATTCTTGCGAATGTTTGTAAGTAGCTTAAGGCACTTTCAAAGGAATGTGATTTTCTCTGAAAGGACAGCATTTAGAAAGTGAAGCAACACTCCATTCACTTCGTACAGTGAATAGAAGTGTTGGAACAGACTGCTTCTCTTTCAGAGAAACGCATGTGAGTTTTTTGTGAATGCTTGCAAGTAGCTTAAGGCACTTTCAAAGGATAGTGATTTTCTCTGAAAGGACAGCATTTAGAAAGTGAAGCAACACTCCATTCACTTCGCACAGTGAATTGAAGTGTTGGAACAGACTGCTTCTCTTTCAGAGAAACGGATGTGAGTTTTTTGTGAATGCTTGTAAGTAGCTTAACGCACTTTCAAAGGAAAGTGATGTTCTCTGAAAGGACAGCATTTAGAAAGTGAAGCAACACTCCATTCACTTCGCACAGTGAATTGAAGTGTTGGAACAGACTACTTCTCTTTCAGAGAAACAGATGTGAGTTTCTTGTGAATGCGTGAAAGTAGCTTAAGGCACTTTCAAAGGAAAGTGATTTTCTCTGAAACGACAGGATTTAGAAAGTGAAGAAACACTCCATTCACTTCGTACAGTAAATGGGAGCATTGGAAAAGACAGCTTCTCTTTCATAGAAACGCATTTGAGTTTCCTGTGAATGCTTGTAAGTAGCTTAAGGCACTTTCAAAGCAAAGTGATTTTCTCTGAAAGGACAGGATTTAGAAAGTGAAGCAACACTCCATTCACTTCGCACAGTGAATTGAAGTGTTGGAACAGACTACTTCTCTTTCAGAGAAACAGATATGAGTTTCTTGTGAATGCGTGTAAGTAGCTTAAGGCAGTTTCAAAAGAGTGTTATTTTCTCTAATAGGAGAGCATTTAGAAAGTGAAGCAACAGTCCATTCACTTCGCATAGTGAATTGAAGTGTTGGAACAGACTGCTTCTCTATCAGAGAAACGCATGTGAATTTCTGTTGAATGCTTGTAAGTAGCTTAAGGCACTTTCAAAGGAAAGTGATTTTCTCTGAAAGGACAGGATTTAGAAAGTGAAGAAACACTCCATTCACTTCGTACAGTAAAATGAAGCATTGGAAAAGACAGCTTCTCTTTCATAGAAACGCATTTGAGTTTCCTGTGAATGCTTGTAAGTAGCTTAAGGCACTTTCAAAGGAACGTTATTTTCTCTGAAAGGACAGGATTTAGAAAGTGAAGAAACACTCCATTCACTTCGTACAGTAAATTGAAGCATTGGAAAAGACAGCTTCTCTTTCATAGAAACGCATTTGAGTTTCCTGTGAATGCTTGCAAGTAGCTTAAGGCACTTTCAAAGGAAAGTGATTTTCTCTGAAACTGCAGCATTTAGAATGTGAAGCATCACTCCATTCACTTCGCACAGTGAATTGAATTGTTGGAACAGAATGCTTCTCTTTCAGAAAAACGGATGTGAGTTTTTTGTGAATGGTTGTAAGTAGCTTAAGGCACTTTCATAGGAAAGTGATTTTCTCTGAAAGGACAGCATTTGGAAAGGGGAGCAACACTCCATTCACCTCGCACAGTGAATTGAAGTGTTGAAACAGAATGCTTCTCTCTCCGAAAAATGCATGTGAGTTTCTTGTGAATGTTTGTAAGTAGCTTAAGGCACTTTCAAAGGAAAGTGATTTTCTCTGAAAGGACAGCATTTAGAAAGTGAAGCAACACTCCATTCACTTCGCACAGTGAATAGAAGTGTTTGAACAGACTACTTCTCTTTCAGAGAAACAGATATGAGTTTCTTGTGAATGCGTGTAAGTAGCTTAAGACAGTTTCAAAAGAGAGTGATTTTCTCTAAAAGGAGAGCATTTAGAAAGTGAAGCAACACTCCATTCATTTCGCACAGTGAATTGAAGTGTTGGAGCAGACTGCTTCTCTTTCAGAGAAAAGCATGTGAATTTCTGTTGAATGCTTGTAAGTAGCTTAAGGCACTTTCAAAGGAAAGTGATTTTCTCTGAAAGGACAGCATTTAGAAAGTGAAGAAACACTCCATTAACTTCGCACAGTGAATTGAAGTGTTGGAAGAGAATGTTTCTCTTTCAGAGATACGGATGTGAGTTTTTTGTGAATGCTTGTAAGTAGCTTAAGGCACTTTTATAGGAAAGTGATTTTCTCTGAAAGGACAGCATTTGGAAAGAGAAGCAACACTCCATTCACTTCGCACAGTGAATTGAAGTGTTGGAACAGACTGCCTCTCTTTCAGAAAAATGCATGTGAGTTTCTTGTGAATGTTTGTAAGTAGCTTAAGGCACTTTCAAAGGAATGTAATTTTCTCTGAAAGGACAACATTTAGAAAGTGAAGCAACACTCCATATACTTCGAACAGTGAATTGAAGTGTTGGAAAAGACAGCTTCTCTTTCAGAGAAACGCATGTGAATTTCTGTTGAATGCTTGTAAGTAGCTTAAGTCACTTTAAAAGGAAAGTGATTTTCTCTGAAAGGACAGCATTTAGAAAGTGAAGCAACACTCCATTCACTTCGCACAGTGAATTGAAGTGTTGGAACAGACTGCTTCTCTTTAGAGAAAAGGATGTGAGTTTTTTGTGAATGCTTGAAAGTAGCTTATGGCACTTTCAAAGGAAAGTGATTTTCTCTGAAACTACAGCATTTAGAATGTGAAGCGACACTCCTTTCACTTCACACAGCGAATTGAAGTGTAGGAACAGACTGCTTCTCTTTCAGAGAAACAGATGTGAGTTTCTTGTGAATGCGTGTAAGTAGCTTAAGGCAGTTTCAAAAGACAGTGATTTTCTCTAAAAAGAGAGCATTTAGAATGTGAAGCGACACTCCTTTCACTTCACACAGCGAATTGAAGTGTAGGAACAGACTGCTTCTCTTTCAGAGAAACAGATGTGAGTTTCTTATGAATGCTTTTAAGTAGCTTAAGGCACTTTCAAAGGAAAGTGATTTTCTCTGACAGGACAGGATTTAGAAAGTGAAGCAACACTCCATTCACTTCGCACAGTGAATTGAAGTGTTGGAACAGAATGCTTGTCTTTCAGATAAACGGATGTGAGTTTTTTGTGAATGCTTGCAAGTTGCTTAAGGCACTTTCATAGGAAAGTGATTTTCTCTGAAAGGACAGCATTTAGAAAGGGAAGCAACACTCCATTCACTTCGCACAGTGAATTGAAGTGTTGGAACAGACTACTTCTCTTTCAGAAAAATGCATGTGAGTTTCTTGTGAATGTTTGTAAGTAGCTTAAGGCACTTTCAAAGGAAAGTGATTTTCTCTGAAAGTACAGCATTTAGAAAGTGAAGCAACACTCCATTCACTAGGCACAGTGAATTGAAGTGTTGGAACAGACTGCTTCTCTTTCATAGAAACGCATTTGAGTTTCCTATGAATGCTTTTAAGTAGCTTAAGGCACTTTCAAAGCAAAGTGATTTTCTCTGAAAGGACAGCATTTAGAATGTGAACCAACACTCCATTCACTTCGCACAGTGAAGTGAAGTGTTGGAACAGACTACTTCTCTTTCAAAGAAACAGATGTGAGTTTCTTGTGAATGCGTGTAAGTAGCTTAAGGCAGTTTCAAAAGAGAGTGATTTTCTCTAAAAGGAGAGCATTTAGAAAGTGAAGCAACACTCCATTCACTTCGCACAGTGAATTGAAGTGTTGGAACAGAATGCTTCTCTTTCAGAGAAACGCATGTGAATTTCTGTTGAATGCTTGTAAGTATCTTAAGGCACTTTCAAAGGAAAGTGATTTTCTCTGAAACGACAGGATTTAGAAAGTGAAGAAACACTCCATTCACTTCGTACAGTAAATTGAAGCATTGGAAAAGACAGCTTCTCTTTCATAGAAACGCATTTGAGTTTCCTGTGAATGCTTGTAAGTAGCTTAAGGCACTTTCAAACGAAAGTGATTTTCTCTGAAACTGCAGCATTTAGAATGTGAAGGAACACTCCATTCACTTCACACAGTGAATTGAAGTGTTGGATCAGACTGCTTCTCTTTCAGAGAAACAGATGTGAGTTTCTTGTGAATGCTTGTTAGTAGCTTAAGGCACTTTCAAAGCAAAGTGAATTTCCCGGAAAGGACAGCATTTAGAAAGTGAAGAAACACTCCATTCACTTCGCACAGTGAATTGAAATGTTGGAGCAGACTGCTTCTCTTTCAGAGAAAACCATGTGAATTTCTGTTGAATGCTTGTAAGTAGCTTAAGGCACTTTCAAAGTAAAGTGATTTTCTCTGAAAGGACAGCATTTAAAAGTGAAGAAACACTCCATTCACTTCGCACAGTGAATTGAAGTGTTGGAACAGAATGCTTCTCTTTCAGAGAAACGGATGTGATTTTTTTGTGAATGCTTGTCAGTAGCTTAAGGCACTTTCATAGGAAAGTGATTTTCTCTGAAAGGACAGCATTTGGAAAGGGAAGCAACACTCCATTCACTTCGCACAGTGAATTGAAGTGTTGGAACAGACTGCTTCTCTTTCAGAAAAATGCATGTGAGATTCTTGCGAATGTTTGTAAGTAGCTTAAGGCACTTTCAAAGGAATGTGATTTTCTCTGAAAGGACAGCATTTAGAAAGTGAAGCAACACTCCATTCACTTCGTACAGTGAATAGAAGTGTTGGAACAGACTGCTTCTCTTTCAGAGAAACGCATGTGAGTTTTTTGTGAATGCTTGCAAGTAGCTTAAGGCACTTTCAAAGGATAGTGATTTTCTCTGAAAGGACAGCATTTAGAAAGTGAAGCAACACTCCATTCACTTCGCACAGTGAATTGAAGTGTTGGAACAGACTGCTTCTCTTTCAGAGAAACGGATGTGAGTTTTTTGTGAATGCTTGTAAGTAGCTTAACGCACTTTCAAAGGAAAGTGATGTTCTCTGAAAGGACAGCATTTAGAAAGTGAAGCAACACTCCATTCACTTCGCACAGTGAATTGAAGTGTTGGAACAGACTACTTCTCTTTCAGAGAAACAGATGTGAGTTTCTTGTGAATGCGTGAAAGTAGCTTAAGGCACTTTCAAAGGAAAGTGATTTTCTCTGAAACGACAGGATTTAGAATGTGAAGAAACACTCCATTCACTTCGTACAGTAAATGGGAGCATTGGAAAAGACAGCTTCTCTTTCATAGAAACGCATTTGAGTTTCCTGTGAATGCTTGTAAGTAGCTTAAGGCACTTTCAAAGCAAAGTGATTTTCTCTGAAAGGACAGGATTTAGAAAGTGAAGCAACACTCCATTCACTTCGCACAGTGAATTGAAGTGTTGGAACAGACTACTTCTCTTTCAGAGAAACAGATATGAGTTTCTTGTGAATGCGTGTAAGTAGCTTAAGGCAGTTTCAAAAGAGTGTTATTTTCTCTAATAGGAGAGCATTTAGAAAGTGAAGCAACAGTCCATTCACTTCGCACAGTGAATTGAAGTGTTGGAACAGACTGCTTCTCTATCAGAGAAACGCATGTGAATTTCTGTTGAATGCTTGTAAGTAGCTTAAGGCACTTTCAAAGGAAAGTGATTTTCTCTGAAAGGACAGGATTTAGAAAGTGAAGAAACACTCCATTCACTTCGTACAGTAAAATGAAGCATTGGAAAAGACAGCTTCTCTTTCATAGAAACGCATTTGAGTTTCCTGTGAATGCTTGTAAGTAGCTTAAGGCACTTTCAAAGGAACGTTATTTTCTCTGAAAGGACAGGATTTAGAAAGTGAAGAAACACTCCATTCACTTCGTACAGTAAATTGAAGCATTGGAAAAGACAGCTTCTCTTTCATAGAAACGCATTTGAGTTTCCTGTGAATGCTTGCAAGTAGCTTAAGGCACTTTCAAAGGAAAGTGATTTTCTCTGAAACTGCAGCATTTAGAATGTGAAGCATCACTCCATTCACTTCGCACAGTGAATTGAATTGTTGGAACAGAATGCTTCTCTTTCAGAAAAACGGATGTGAGTTTTTTGTGAATGGTTGTAAGTAGCTTAAGGCACTTTCATAGGAAAGTGATTTTCTCTGAAAGGACAGCATTTGGAAAGGGGAGCAACACTCCATTCACCTCGCACAGTGAATTGAAGTGTTGAAACAGAATGCTTCTCTCTCCGAAAAATGCATGTGAGTTTCTTGTGAATGTTTGTAAGTAGCTTAAGGCACTTTCAAAGGAAAGTGATTTTCTCTGAAAGGACAGCATTTAGAAAGTGAAGCAACACTCCATTCACTTCGCACAGTGAATAGAAGTGTTTGAACAGACTACTTCTCTTTCAGAGAAACAGATATGAGTTTCTTGTGAATGCGTGTAAGTAGCTTAAGACAGTTTCAAAAGAGAGTGATTTTCTCTAAAAGGAGAGCATTTAGAAAGTGAAGCAACACTCCATTCATTTCGCACAGTGAATTGAAGTGTTGGAGCAGACTGCTTCTCTTTCAGAGAAAAGCATGTGAATTTCTGTTGAATGCTTGTAAGTAGCTTAAGGCACTTTCAAAGGAAAGTGATTTTCTCTGAAAGGACAGGATTTAGAAAGTGAAGAAACACTCCATTCACTTCGTACAGTAAATTGAAGCATTTGAAAAGACAGCTTCTCTTTCAGAGAAACGCATTTGAGTTTCCTGTGAATGCTTGTAAGTAGCTTAAGGCACTTTCATAGGAAAGTGATTTTCTCTGAAACTGCAGCATTTAGAATGTGAAGGAACACTCCATTCACTTCGCACAGTGAATTGAAGTGTTGGATCAGACTGCTTCTCTTTCAGAGAAACAGATGTGAGTTTCTTGTGAATGCTTGTTAGTAGCTTAAGGCACTTTCAAAGCAAAGTGATTTTCCCGGAAAGGACAGCATTTAGAAAGTGAAGCAACACTCCATTCACTTCGCACAGTGAATTGAAATGTTGGAGAAGACTGCTTCTCTTTCAGAGAAAAGCATGTGAATTTCTGTTGAATGCCTGTAAGTAGCTTAAGGCACTTTCAAAGGAAAGTGATTTTCTCTGAAAGAACAGCATTTAAAAGTGAAAAAACACTCCATTCACTTCGCACAGTGAATTGAAGTGTTGGAACAGAATGCTTCTCTTTCAGAGAAACGGGTGTGATTTTTTTGTGAATACTTGTAAGTAGCTTAAGGCACTTTCATAGGAAAGTGATTTTCTCTGAAAGGACAGCATTTGGAAAGGGATGCAACACTCCATTCACTTCGCACAGTGAATTGAAGTGTTGGAACAGACTGCTTCTCTTTCAGAAAAATGCATGTGAGTTTCTTGCGAATGTTTGTAAGTAGCTTAAGGCACTTTCAAAGGAATGTGATTTTCTCTGAAAGGACAGCATTTAGAAAGTGAAGCAACACTCCATTCACTTCGAACAGTGAATTGAAGTGTTGGAACAGACTGCTTCTCTTTCAGAGATACGCATGTGAGTTTTTTGTGAATGCTTGCAAGTAGCTTAAGGCACTTTCAAAGGAAAGTGATTTTCTCTGAAAGGACAGCATTTAGAAAGTGAAGAAACACTCCATTCACTTCGCCCAGTGAATTGAAGTGTTGGAACAGACTGCTTCTCTTTCAGAGAAACGGATGTGAGTTTTTTGTGAATGCTTGTAAGTAGCTTAAGGCACTTTCGAAGGAAAGTGATTTTCTCTGAAAGGACAGCATTTAGAAAGTGAAGCAACACTCCATTCACTTCGCACAGTGAATTGAAGTGATGGAACAGACTACTTCTCTTTCAGAGAAACAGATGTGAGTTTCTTGTGAATGCGTGAAAGTAGCTTAAGGCACTTTCGAAAGAGAGTGATTTTCTCTGAAAGGAGAGCATTTAGAAAGTGAAGCAGCACTCCATTCACTTCGCACAGTGAATTGAAGTGTTGGAACAGAATGCTTCTCTTTCAGAGAAATGCATGTGAATTTCTGTTGAATGCTTGTAAGTAGCTTAAGGCACTTTCAAAGGAAAGTGATTTTCTCTGAAAGGACAGGATTTAGAAAGTGAAGAAACACTCCATTCACTTCGTACAGTAAATTGGAGCATTGGAAAAGACAGCTTCTCTTTCATAGAAACGCATTTGAGTTTCCTGTGAATGCTTGTAAGTAGCTTAAGGCACTTTCAAAGCAAAGTGATTTTCTCTGAAAGGACAGGATTTAGAAAGTGAAGCAACACTCCATTCACTTCGCACAGTGAATTGAAGTGTTGGAACAGACTACTTCTTTTTCAGAGAAACAGATATGAGTTTCTTGTGAATGCGTGTAAGTAACTTAAGGCAGTTTCAAAAGAGAGTTATTTTCTCTAATAGGAGAGCATTTAGAAAGTGAAGCAACACTCCATTCACTTCGTACAGTAAACTGAAGCATTGGAAAAGACAGCTTCTCTTTCATAGAAACGCATTTGAGTTTCCTGTGAATGCTTGTAAGTAGCTTAAGGCACTTTCAAAGGAAAGTGATTTTCTCTGAAAGGACAGGATTTAGAAAGTGAAGAAACACTCCATTCACTTCGTACAGTAAATTGAAGCATTGGAAAAGACAGCTTCTCTTTCATAGAAACACATTTGAGTTTCCTGTGAATGCTTGCAAGTAGCTTAAGGCACTTTCAAAGGAAAGTGATTTTCTCTGAAACTGCAGCATTTAGAATGTGAAGCATCACTCCATTCACTTCGCACAGTGAGTTGAATTGTTGGAACAGAATGCTTCTCTTTCAGAAAAACGGATGTGAGTTTTTTGTGAATGTTTGTAAGTAGCTTAAGGCACTTTCATAGGAAAGTGATTTTCTCTGAAAGGACAGCATTTGGAAAGGGAAGCAACACTCCATTCACCTCGCACAGTGAATTGAAGTGTTGCAACAGACTGCTTCTCTATCCTAAAAATGCATGTGAGTTTCTTGTGAATGTTTGTAAGTAGCTTAAGGCACTTTCAAAGGAAAGTGATTTTCTCTGAAAGGACAGGATTTAGGAAGTGAAGAAACACTCCATTCACTTTGCACAGTGAATTGAAGTGTTGGAAAAGACAGCTTCTCTTTCAGAGAAACAGATGTGAGTTTCTTGTGAATGCTTGTAAGTAGCTTAAGGCACTTTCAAAGGAAAGTGATTTTCTCTGAAAGGACAGCATTTAAAAGTGAAGCAGCACTCCATTCACTTCGCACAGTGAATTGAAGTGTTGGAACAGAATGCTTCTCTTTCAGAGAAACGCATGTTAATTTCTGTTGAATTCTTGTAAGTAGCTTAGGGCACTTTCAAAGGAAAGTGATTTTCTCTGAAAGGACATGATTTAGAATGTGAAGAAACACTCCATTCACTTCGTGCAGTAAATTGAAGCAATGAAAAAGACAGCTTCTCTTTCTTAGAAACGCATTTGTGTTTCCTGTGAATGCTTGTAAGTAGCTTAAGGCACTTTCAAAGGAAAGTGATTTTCTCTGAAACTGCAGCATTTAGAATGTGAAGGAACACTCCATTCACTTCGCACAGTGAATTGAAGTGTTGGATCAGACTGCTTCTCTTTCAGAGAAACAGATGTGAGTTTCTTGTGAATGCTTGTTAGTAGCTTAAGGCACTTTCAAAGCAAAGTGATTTTCCCAGAAAGGACAGCATTTAGAAAGTGAAGCAACACTCCATTTACTTCGCACAGTGAATTGAAGTGTTGGAACAGACTGCTTCTCTTTCAGAGAAAAGCATGTGAATTTCTGTTGAATGCTTGTAAGTAGCTTAAGGCACTTTCAAAGGAAAGTGATTTTCTCTGAAAGTACAGCATTTGGAAATGGAAGCAACACTCCATTCACTGCGCACAGTGAATTGAAGTGTTGGAACAGACTACTTCTCTTTCAGAAAAATGCATGTGAGTTTCTTGTGAATGTTTGTAAGTAACTTAAGGCACTTTCAAAGCAAAGTGATTTTCTCTGAAAGGACAGCATTTAGAAAGTGAACCAACACTCCATTCACTTCGCACAGTGAAGTGAAGTGTTGGAACAGACTGCTTCTCTTTCAGAGAAACGCATGTGAATTTCTGTTGAATGCTTGTAAGTAGCTTAAGGCACTTTCAAAGGAAAGTGATTTTCTCTGAAAGGACAGGATTTAGGAAGTGAAGAAACACTCCATTCACTTTGCACCGTGAATTGAAGTGTTGGAAAAGACAGCTTCTCTTTCAGAGAAACAGATGTGTGTTTCTTGTGAGTGCTTGTAAGTAGCTTAAGGCACTTTCAAAGGAAAGTGATTTTCTCTGAAAGGACAGCATTTAGAAAGTGAAGCAACACTCCATACACTTCGCACAGTGAATTGAAGTGTTGGAACAGAATACTTCACTTTCAGAGAAATAGATGTGAGTTTCTTGTGAATGCGTGTAAGTAGCTTAAGGCAGTTTCAAAAGAGAGTGATTTTCTCTAAAATTAGAGCATTGAGAAAGTGAAGCAACACTCCATTCACTTCGCACAGTGAATTGAAGTGTTGGAACAGAATGCTTCTCTTTCAGAGAAACGCATGTGAATTTCTGTTGAATGCTTGTAAGTAGCTTAAGGCACTTTCAAAGGAAAGTGATTTTCTCTGAAAGGACAGCATTTAGAATGTGAAAGAAAACTCCATTCACTTCGCACAGTGAATTGAAGTGTTGGATCAGACTGCTTCACTTTCAGAGAAACAGATCTCAATTTCTTGTGAATGCTTGTAAGTAGCTTAAGGCACTTTCAAAGCAAAGTGATTTTCTCTGAAAGAACAGCATTTAGAAAGTGAAGCAACATTCCATTCACTCCGCACAGTGTATTGAATTGTTGGAACAGACTGCTTCTCTTTCAGAGAAACAGACGTGAGTTTCTTGTGAATGCTTGTAAGTAGCTTAAGGCCCTTTCAAAGGAAAGTGATTTTCTCTGAAAGGACAGCATTTAGAAAGTGAAGAAACACTCCATTAATTTCGCACAGTGAATTGAAGTGTTGGAAGAGAATGTTTCTCTTTCAGAGATACGGATGTGAGTTTTTTGTGAATGCTTGTAAGTAGCTTAAGGCACTTTTATAGGAAAGTGATTTTCTCTGAAAGGACAGCATTTGGAAAGAGAAGCAACACTCCATTCACTTCGCACAGTGAATTGAAGTGTTGGAACAGACTGCCTCTCTTTCAGAAAAATGCATGTGAGTTTCTTGTGAATGTTTGTAAGTAGCTTAAGGCACATTCAAAGGAATGTAATTTTCTCTGAAAGGACAACATTTAGAAAGTGAAGCAACACTCCATATACTTCGAACAGTGAATTGAAGTGTTGGAAAAGACAGCTTCTCTTTCAGAGAAACGCATGTGAATTTCTGTTGAATGCTTGTAAGTAGCTTAAGTCACTTTAAAAGGAAAGTGATTTTCTCTGAAAGGACAGCATTTAGAAAGTGAAGCAACACTCCATTCACTTCGCACAGTGAATTGAATTGTTGGAACAGACTGCTTCTCTTTTAGAGAAAAGGATGTGAGTTTTTTGTGAATGCTTGAAAGTAGCTTAAGACACTTTCAAAGGAAAGTGATTTTCTCTGAAACTGCAGCATTTAGAATGTGAAGGAACACTCCATTCACTTCGCACAGTGAATTGAAGTGTTGGATCAGACTGCTTCTCTTTCAGAGAAACGGATGTGAGTTTCTTGTGAATGCTTGTAAGTAGCTTAAGGCACTTTCAAAACAAAGTGATTTTCTCTGAAAGAACAGCATTTAGAATGTGAAGAAACACTCCATTCACTTCGCACAGTGAAGTGTTGGAAAAGACAGCTTCTCTTTCAGAGAAACAGATGTGAGTTTCTTGTGAATGCTTGTAAGTAGCTTAAGGCACTTTCAAAGGAAAGTGATTTTCTCTGAAAGGACAGCATTTACAAAGTGAAGCAACACTCCATTCACTTCGCACAGTGAATTGAAGTGTTGGAACAGAATGTTTCTCTTTCAGAGAAACGCATATGAATTTCTGTTGAAATCTTGTAAGTGGCTAAACGCACTTTCAAAGGAAAGTGATTTTCTCTGAAAGGACAGCGTTTGGAAAGGGAAGCAACACTCCATTCACTTCGCACAGTGAATTGAAGTGTTGGAACAGACTGCTTCTCTTTCAGAGAAACGCATGTGAATTTCTGTTGAAATCTTGTAAGTGGCTAACGCACTTTCAAAGGAAAGTGATTTTCTCTGAAAGGACAGCATTTGGAAAGGGAAGCAACACTCCATTCACTTCGCACAGTGAATTTAAGTGTTGCAACAGACAGCTTCTCTTTCATAGAAACGCATTTCAGTTTCCTATGAATGCTTGTAAGTAGCTTAAGACACTTTCAAAGGAAAGTGATTTTCTCTGAAAGGACAGGATTTAGAAAGTGAAGAAACACTCCATTCACTTCGCACAGTGAATTGAAGTGTTGGAAAAGACAGCTTCTCTTTCATAGAAACGCATTTGAGTTTCCTGTGAATGCTTGTTAGTAGCTTAAGGCACTTTCAAAGCAAAGTGATTTTCCCGGAAAGGACAGCATTTAGAAAGTGAAGCAACACTCCATTCACTTCGCACAGTGAATTGAAGTGTTGGACCGGACTGCTTCTCTTTCAGAGAAATGCATGTGAATTTCTGTTGAATGCTTGTTAGTAGCTTAAGGCACTTTCATAGGAAAGTGATTTTCTCTGAAAGGACAGCATTTAGAAAGTGAAGCAACACTCCATTCACTTCGCACAGTGAATTGAAGTGTTGAAACAGAATGCTTCTCTTTCAGAGAAACGCATGAGAATTTCTGTTGAATGCTTGTAAGTAGCTTAAGGCACTTTCAAAGGAAAGTGATTTTCTCTGAAACGACAGGATTTAGAAAGTGAAGAAACACTCCATTCACTTCGTACAGTTAATTGAAGCATTGGAAAAGACAGCTTCTCTTTCATAGAAACACATTTGAGTTTCCTGTGAATGCTTGCAAGTAGCTTAAGGCACTTTCAAAGGAAAGTGATTTTCTCTGAAACTGCAGCATTTAGAATGTGAAGCATCACTCCATTCACTTCGCACAGTGAGTTGAATTGTTGGAACAGAATGCTTCTCTTTCAGAAAAACGGATGTGAGTTTTTTGTGAATGTTTGTAAGTAGCTTAAGGCACTTTCATAGGAAAGTGATTTTCTCTGAAAGGACAGCATTTGGAAAGGGAAGCAACACTCCATTCACCTCGCACAGTGAATTGAAGTGTTGCAACAGACTGCTTCTCTATCCTAAAAATGCATGTGAGTTTCTTGTGAATGTTTGTAAGTAGCTTAAGGCACTTTCAAAGGAAAGTGATTTTCTCTGAAAGGACAGGATTTAGGAAGTGAAGAAACACTCCATTCACTTTCCACAGTGAATTGAAGTGTTGGAAAAGACAGCTTCTCTTTCAGAGAAACAGATGTGAGTTTCTTGTGAATGCTTGTAAGTAGCCTAAGGAACTTTCAAAGGAAAGTGATTTTCTCTGAAAGGACAGCATTTAAAAGTGAAGCAGCACTCCATTCACTTCGCACAGTGAATTGAAGTGTTGGAACAGAATGCTTCTCTTTCAGAGAAACGCATGTTAATTTCTGTTGAATTCTTGTAAGTAGCTTAGGGCACTTTCAAAGGAAAGTGATTTTCTCTGAAAGGACATGATTTAGAATGTGAAGAAACACTCCATTCACTTCGTACAGTAAATTGAAGCAATGAAAAAGACAGCTTCTCTTTCTTAGAAACGCATTTGAGTTTCCTGTGAATGCTTGTAAGTAGCTTAAGGCACTTTCAAAGGAAAGTGATTTTCTCTGAAACTGCAGCATTTAGAATGTGAAGGAACACTCCATTCACTTCGCACAGTGAATTGAAGTGTTGGATCAGACTGCTTCTCTTTCAGAGAAACAGATGTGAGTTTCTTGTGAATGCTACTAAGCTTAAGGCACTTTCAAAGCAAAGTGATTTTCCCGGAAAGGACAGCATTTAGAAAGTGAAGCAACACTCCATTTACTTCGCACAGTGAATTGAAGTGTTGGAACAGACTGCTTCTCTTTCAGAGAAAAGCATGTGAATTTCTGTTGAATGCTTGTAAGTAGCTTAAGGCACTTTCAAAGGAAAGTGATTTTCTCTGAAAGTACAGCATTTGGAAATGGAAGCAACACTCCATTCACTGCGCACAGTGAATTGAAGTGTTGGAACAGACTACTTCTCTTTCAGAAAAATGCATGTGAGTTTCTTGTGAATGTTTGTAAGTAACTTAAGGCACTTTCAAAGCAAAGTGATTTTCTCTGAAAGGACAGCATTTAGAAAGTGAACCAACACTCCATTCACTTCGCACAGTGAAGTGAAGTGTTGGAACAGACTGCTTCTCTTTCAGAGAAACGCATGTGAATTTCTGTTGAATGCTTGTAAGTAGCTTAAGGCACTTTCAAAGGAAAGTGATTTTCTCTGAAAGGACAAGATTTAGGAAGTGAAGAAACACTCCATTCACTTTGCACAGTGAATTGAAGTGTTGGAAAAGACAGCTTCTCTTTCAGAGAAACAGATGTGTGTTTCTTGTGAATGCTTGTAAGTAGCTTAAGGCACTTTCAAAGGAAAGTGATTTTCTCTGAAAGGACAGCATTTAGAAAGTGAAGCAACACTCCATACACTTCGCATAGTGAATTGAAGTGTTGGAACAGAATACTTCACTTTCAGAGAAATAGATGTGAGTTTCTTGTGAATGCGTGTAAGTAGCTTAAGGCAGTTTCAAAAGAGAGTGATTTTCTCTAAAATTAGAGCATTGAGAAAGTGAAGCAACACTCCATTCACTTCGTACAGTGAATTGAAGTGTTGGAACAGAATGCTTCTCTTTCAGAGAAACGCATGTGAATTTCTGTTGAATGCTTGTAAGTAGCTTAAGGCACTTTCAAAGGAAAGTGATTTTCTCTGAAAGGACAGCATTTAGAATGTGAAAGAAAACTCCATTCACTTCGCACAGTGAATTGAAGTGTTGGATCAGACTGCTTCACTTTCAGAGAAACAGATCTCAATTTCTTGTGAATGCTTGTAAGTAGCTTAAGGCACTTTCAAAGCAAAGTGATTTTCTCTGAAAGAACAGCATTTAGAAAGTGAAGCAACATTCCATTCACTCCGCACAGTGTATTGAATTGTTGGAACAGACTGCTTCTCTTTCAGAGAAACAGACGTGAGTTTCTTGTGAATGCTTGTAAGTAGCTTAAGGCCCTTTCAAAGGAAAGTGATTTTCTCTGAAAGGACAGCATTTAGAAAGTGAAGAAACACTCCATTAATTTCGCACAGTGAATTGAAGTGTTGGAAGAGAATGTTTCTCTTTCAGAGATACGGATGTGAGTTTTTTGTGAATGCTTGTAAGTAGCTTAAGGCACTTTTATAGGAAAGTGATTTTCTCTGAAAGGACAGCATTTGGAAAGAGAAGCAACACTCCATTCACTTCGCACAGTGAATTGAAGTGTTGGAACAGACTGCCTCTCTTTCAGAAAAATGCATGTGAGTTTCTTGTGAATGTTTGTAAGTAGCTTAAGGCACATTCAAAGGAATGTAATTTTCTCTGAAAGGACAACATTTAGAAAGTGAAGCAACACTCCATATACTTCGAACAGTGAATTGAAGTGTTGGAAAAGACAGCTTCTCTTTCAGAGAAACGCATGTGAATTTCTGTTGAATGCTTGTAAGTAGCTTAAGTCACTTTAAAAGGAAAGTGATTTTCTCTGAAAGGACAGCATTTAGAAAGTGAAGCAACACTCCATTCACTTCGCACAGTGAATTGAATTGTTGGAACAGACTGCTTCTCTTTTAGAGAAAAGGATGTGAGTTTTTTGTGAATGCTTGAAAGTAGCTTAAGACACTTTCAAAGGAAAGTGATTTTCTCTGAAACTGCAGCATTTAGAATGTGAAGGAACACTCCATTCACTTCGCACAGTGAATTGAAGTGTTGGATCAGACTGCTTCTCTTTCAGAGAAACGGATGTGAGTTTCTTGTGAATGCTTGTAAGTAGCTTAAGGCACTTTCAAAACAAAGTGATTTTCTCTGAAAGAACAGCATTTAGAATGTGAAGAAACACTCCATTCACTTCGCACAGTGAAGTGTTGGAAAAGACAGCTTCTCTTTCAGAGAAACAGATGTGAGTTTCTTGTGAATGCTTGTAAGTAGCTTAAGGCACTTTCAAAGGAAAGTGATTTTCTCTGAAAGGACAGCATTTAGAAAGTGAAGCAACACTCCATTCACTTCGCACAGTGAATTGAAGTGTTGGAACAGAATGTTTCTCTTTCAGAGAAACGCATATGAATTTCTGTTGAAATCTTGTAAGTGGCTAAACGCACTTTCAAAGGAAAGTGATTTTCTCTGAAAGGACAGCGTTTGGAAAGGGAAGCAACACTCCATTCACTTCGCACAGTGAATTGAAGTGTTGGAACAGACTGCTTCTCTTTCAGAGAAACGCATGTGAATTTCTGTTGAAATCTTGTAAGTGGCTAACGCACTTTCAAAGGAAAGTGATTTTCTCTGAAAGGACAGCATTTGGAAAGGGAAGCAACACTCCATTCACTTCGCACAGTGAATTTAAGTGTTGCAACAGACAGCTTCTCTTTCATAGAAACGCATTTCAGTTTCCTATGAATGCTTGTAAGTAGCTTAAGACACTTTCAAAGGAAAGTGATTTTCTCTGAAAGGACAGGATTTAGAAAGTGAAGAAACACTCCATTCACTTCGCACAGTGAATTGAAGTGTTGGAAAAGACAGCTTCTCTTTCATAGAAACGCATTTGAGTTTCCTGTGAATGCTTGTTAGTAGCTTAAGGCACTTTCAAAGCAAAGTGATTTTCCCGGAAAGGACAGCATTTAGAAAGTGAAGCAACACTCCATTCACTTCGCACAGTGAATTGAAGTGTTGGACCGGACTGCTTCTCTTTCAGAGAAATGCATGTGAATTTCTGTTGAATGCTTGTAAGTAGCTTAAGGCACTTTCATAGGAAAGTGATTTTCTCTGAAAGGACAGCATTTAGAAAGTGAAGCAACACTCCATTCACTTCGCACAGTGAATTGAAGTGTTGAAACAGAATGCTTCTCTTTCAGAGAAACGCATGAGAATTTCTGTTGAATGCTTGTAAGTAGCTTAAGGCACTTTCAAAGGAAAGTGATTTTCTCTGAAACGACAGGATTTAGAAAGTGAAGAAACACTCCATTCACTTCGTACAGTTAATTGAAGCATTGGAAAAGACAGCTTCTCTTTCATAGAAACACATTTGAGTTTCCTGTGAATGCTTGCAAGTAGCTTAAGGCACTTTCAAAGGAAAGTGATTTTCTCTGAAACTGCAGCATTTAGAATGTGAAGCATCACTCCATTCACTTCGCACAGTGAGTTGAATTGTTGGAACAGAATGCTTCTCTTTCAGAAAAACGGATGTGAGTTTTTTGTGAATGTTTGTAAGTAGCTTAAGGCACTTTCATAGGAAAGTGATTTTCTCTGAAAGGACAGCATTTGGAAAGGGAAGCAACACTCCATTCACCTCGCACAGTGAATTGAAGTGTTGCAACAGACTGCTTCTCTATCCTAAAAATGCATGTGAGTTTCTTGTGAATGTTTGTAAGTAGCTTAAGGCACTTTCAAAGGAAAGTGATTTTCTCTGAAAGGACAGGATTTAGGAAGTGAAGAAACACTCCATTCACTTTGCACAGTGAATTGAAGTGTTGGAAAAGACAGCTTCTCTTTCAGAGAAACAGATGTGAGTTTCTTGTGAATGCTTGTAAGTAGCCTAAGGCACTTTCAAAGGAAAGTGATTTTCTCTGAAAGGACAGCATTTAAAAGTGAAGCAGCACTCCATTCACTTCGCACAGTGAATTGAAGTGTTGGAACAGAATGCTTCTCTTTCAGAGAAACGCATGTTAATTTCTGTTGAATTCTTGTAAGTAGCTTAGGGCACTTTCAAAGGAAAGTGATTTTCTCTGAAAGGACATGATTTAGAATGTGAAGAAACACTCCATTCACTTCGTACAGTAAATTGAAGCAATGAAAAAGACAGCTTCTCTTTCTTAGAAACGCATTTGAGTTTCCTGTGAATGCTTGTAAGTAGCTTAAGGCACTTTCAAAGGAAAGTGATTTTCTCTGAAACTGCAGCATTTAGAATGTGAAGGAACACTCCATTCACTTCGCACAGTGAATTGAAGTGTTGGATCAGACTGCTTCTCTTTCAGAGAAACAGATGTGAGTTTCTTGTGAATGCTACTAAGCTTAAGGCACTTTCAAAGCAAAGTGATTTTCCCGGAAAGGACAGCATTTAGAAAGTGAAGCAACACTCCATTTACTTCGCACAGTGAATTGAAGTGTTGGAACAGACTGCTTCTCTTTCAGAGAAAAGCATGTGAATTTCTGTTGAATGCTTGTAAGTAGCTTAAGGCACTTTCAAAGGAAAGTGATTTTCTCTGAAAGTACAGCATTTGGAAATGGAAGCAACACTCCATTCACTGCGCACAGTGAATTGAAGTGTTGGAACAGACTACTTCTCTTTCAGAAAAATGCATGTGAGTTTCTTGTGAATGTTTGTAAGTAACTTAAGGCACTTTCAAAGCAAAGTGATTTTCTCTGAAAGGACAGCATTTAGAAAGTGAACCAACACTCCATTCACTTCGCACAGTGAAGTGAAGTGTTGGAACAGACTGCTTCTCTTTCAGAGAAACGCATGTGAATTTCTGTTGAATGCTTGTAAGTAGCTTAAGGCACTTTCAAAGGAAAGTGATTTTCTCTGAAAGGACAGGATTTAGGAAGTGAAGAAACACTCCATTCACTTTGCACAGTGAATTGAAGTGTTGGAAAAGACAGCTTCTCTTTCAGAGAAACAGATGTGTGTTTCTTGTGAATGCTTGTAAGTAGCTTAAGGCACTTTCAAAGGAAAGTGATTTTCTCTGAAAGGACAGCATTTAGAAAGTGAAGCAACACTCCATACACTTCGCACAGTGAATTGAAGTGTTGGAACAGAATACTTCACTTTCAGAGAAATAGATGTGAGTTTCTTGTGAATGCGTGTAAGTAGCTTAAGGCAGTTTCAAAAGAGAGTGATTTTCTCTAAAATTAGAGGATTGAGAAAGTGAAGCAACACTCCATTCACTTCGCAGAGTGAATTGAAGTGTTGGAACAGAATGCTTCTCTTTCAGAGAAACGCATGTGAATTTCTGTTGAATGCTTGTAAGAAGCTTAAGGCACTTTCAAAGCAAAGTGATTTTCTCTGAAAGGACAGCATTTAGAAAGTGAAGCAACACTCCATTCACTTCGCACAGTGAATTGAAGTGTTTGAACAAACTACTTCTCTTTCAGAGAAACAGATATGAGTTTCTTGTGAATGCGTGTAAGTAGCTTAAGGCAGTTTCAAAAGAGAGTGATTTTCTCTAAAAGGAGAGCATTTAGAAAGTGAAGCAACACTCCATTCACTTTGCACAGTGAATTGAAGTGTTGAAACAGACTGCTTCTCTTTCAGAGAAACGCATGTGAATTTCTGTTGAATTCTTGTAAGTAGCTTAAGTCACATTCAAAGGAAAGTGATTTTCTATGAAAGATCAGGATTTAGAAAGTGAAGAAACACTCCATTCACTTCGTACAGTAAATTGAAGCAATGGAAAAGACAGCTTCTCTTTCACAGAAACGCATTTGAGTTTCCTGTGAATGCTTGTAAGTAGCTTAAGGCACTTTCAAAGCAAAGTGATTTTCTCTGAAACTGCAGCATTTAGAATGTGAAGGATCACTCCATTCACTTCGCACAGTGAATTGAAGTGTTGGATCAGACTGCTTCTCTTTCAGAGAAACAGATGTGAGTTTCTTGTGAATGCTTGTTAGTAGCTTAAGGCACTTTCAAAGCAAAGTGATTTTCCCGGAAAGGACAGCATTTAGAAAGTGAAGCAACACTCCATTCACTTCGCACAGCGAATTGAAGTGTTGGAACAGACTGCTTCTCTTTCAGAGAAAAGCATGTGAATTTCTGTTGAATGCTTGTAAGTAGCTTAAGGCACTTTCAAAGGAAAGTGATTTTCTCTGAAAGTACAGCATTTGGAAATGGAAGCAACACTCCATTCACTGCGCGCAGTGAATTGAAGTGTTGGAACAGACTACTTCTCTTTCAGAAAAATGCATGTGAGTTTCTTGTGAATGTTTGTAAGTAACTTAAGGCACTTTCAAAGCAAAGTGATTTTCTCTGAAAGGACAGGATTTAGAAAGTGAAGAAACACTCCATTCACTTTGCACAGTGAATTGAAGTGTTGGAAAAGACAGCTTCTCTTTCAGAGAAACAGATGTGAGTTTCTTGTGAATGCTTGTAAGTAGCTTAAGGCACTTTCAAAGGAAAGTGATTTTCTCTGAAAGGACAGCATTTAAAAGTGAAGAAACACTCCATTCACTTCGCACAGTGAATTGAAGTGTTGGAACAGAATGCTTCTCTTTCAGAGAAACGGATGTGAGTTTTTTGTGAATGCTTGTAAGTAGCTTAAGGCACTTTCATAGGAAAGTGATTTTCTCTGAAAGGACAGCATTTGGAAAGGGAAGCAACACTCCAATCACTTCGCACAGTCAATTGAAGTGTTGGAACAGACTGCTTCTCTTTCAGAAAAATGCATGTGAGTTTCTTGTGAATGTTTGTAAGTAGCTTAAGGCACTTTCAAAGGAACGTGATTTTCTCTGAAAGGACAGGATTTAGAAAGTGAAGAAACACTCCATTCACTTCGTACTGTAATATGAAGCATTGGAAAAGACAGCTTCTCTTTCATAGAAACGCATTTGAGTTTCCTGTGAATGCTTGCAAGTAGCTTAAGGCACTTTCAAAGGAAAGTGATTTTCTCTGAAACTGCAGCATTTAGAATGTGAAGCATCACTCCATTCACTTTGCACAGTGAATTGAATGGTTGGAACAGAATGCTTCTCTTTCAGAAAAACGGATGTGAGTTTTTTGTGAATGGTTGTAAGTAGCTTAAGGCACTTTCATAGGAAAGTGATTTTCTCTGAAAGGACAGCATTTGGAAAGGGAAGCAACACTCCATTCACCTCGCACAGTGAATTGAAGTGTTGGAACAGAATGCTTCTCTCTCCGAAAAATACATGTGAGTTTCTTGTGAATGTTTGTAAGTAGCTTAAGGCACTTTCAAAGGAAAGTGATTTTCTCTGAAAGGACAGGATTTAGAAAGTGAAGAAACACTCCATTCACTTCGTACAGTAAATTGAAGCATTGGAAAAGACAGCTTCTCTTTCATAGAAACGCATTTGAGTTTCCTGTGAATGCTTGTAAGTAGCTTAAGGTACTTTCAAAGGAAAGTGATTTTCTCTGAAAGGACAGCATTTAGAAAGTGAAGCAACACTCCATTCACTTCGCACAGTGAATAGAAGTGTTTGAACAGACTACTTCTCTTTCAGAGAAACAGATATGAGTTTCTTGTGAATGCGTGTAAGTAGCTTAAGGCAGTTTCAAAAGAGAGTGATTTTCTCTAAAAGGAGAGCATTTAGAAAGTGAAGCAACACTCCATTCACTTCGCACAGTGAATTGAAGTGTTGGAGCAGACTGCTTCTCTTTCAGAGAAAAGCATGTGAATTTCTGTTGAATGCTTGTAAGTAGCTTAAGGCACGTTCGAAGGAAAGTGATTTTCTCTGAAAGGACAGCATTTAGAAAGTGAAGCAACACTCCATTCACTTCGCACAGTGAATTGAAGTGATGGAACAGACTACTTCTCTTTCAGAGAAACAGATGTGAGTTTCTTGTGAATGCGTGAAAGTAGCTTAAGGCACTTTCGAAAGAGAGTGATTTTCTCTGAAAGGAGAGCATTTAGAAAGTGAAGCAGCACTCCATTCACTTCGCACAGTGAATTGAAGTGTTGGAACAGAATGCTTCTCTTTCAGAGAAATGCATGTGAATTTCTGTTGAATGCTTGTAAGTAGCTTAAGGCACTTTCAAAGGAAAGTGATTTTCTCTGAAACGACAGGATTTAGAAAGTGAAGAAACACTCCATTCACTTCGTACAGTAAATTGAAGCATTGGAAAAGACAGCTTCTCTTTCATAGAAACACATTTGAGTTTCCTGTGAATGCTTGCAAGTAGCTTAAGGCACTTTCAAAGGAAAGTGATTTTCTCTGAAACTGCAGCATTTAGAATGTGAAGCATCACTCCATTCACTTCGCACAGTGAATTGAATTGTTGGAACAGAATGCTTCTCTTTCAGAAAAACGGATGTGAGTTTTTTGTGAATGTTTGTAAGTAGCTTAAGGCACTTTCATAGGAAAGTGATTTTCTCTGAAAGGACAGCATTTGGAAAGGGAAGCAACACTCCATTCACCTCGCACAGTGAATTGAAGTGTTGCAACAGACTGCTTCTCTATCCTAAAAATGCATGTGAGTTTCTTGTGAATGTTTGTAATTAGCTTAAGGCACTTTCAAAGGAAAGTGATTTTCTCTGAAAGGACAGCATTTAGAAAGTGAAGCAACACTCCATTCACTTCGCACAGTGAATTGAAGTGTTGAAACAGACTGCTTCTCTTTCAGAGAAACGCATGTGAATTTCTGTTGAATTCTTGTAAGTAGCTTAAGGCACTTTCAAAGGAAAGTGATTTTCTCTGAAAGGACAGGATTTAGAAAGTGAAGAAACACTCCATTCACTTCGTACAGTAAATTGAAGCAATGGAAAAGACAGCTTCTCTTTCATAGAAACGCATTTGAGTTTCCTGTGAATGCTTGTAAGTAGCTTAAGGCACTTTCAAAGCAAAGTGATTTTCTCTGAAACTGCAGCATTTAGAATGTGAAGGAACACTCCATTCACTTCGCACAGTGAATTGAAGTGTTGGATCAGACTGCTTCTCTTTCAGAGAAACAGATGTGAGTTTCTTGTGAATGCTTGTTAGTAGCTTAAGGCACTTTCAAAGCAAAGTGATTTTCCCGGAAAGGACAGCATTTGGAAATGGAAGCAACACTCCATTCACTGCGCACAGTGAATTGAAGTGTTGGAACAGACTACTTCTCTTTCAGAAAAATGCATGTGAGTTTCTTGTGAATGTTTGTAAGTAACTTAAGGCACTTTCAAAGCAAAGTGATTTTCTCTGAAAGGACAGCATTTAGAATGTGAACCAACACTCCATTCACTTCGCACAGTGAAGTGAAGTGTTGGAACAGACTGCTTCTCTTTCAGAGAAACGCATGTGAATTTCTGTTGAATGCTTGTAAGTAGCTTAAGGCACTTTCAAAGGAAAGTGATTTTCTCTGAAAGGACAGGATTTAGGAAGTGAAGAAACACTCCATTCACTTTGCACAGTGAATTGAAGTGTTGGAAAAGACAGCTTCTCTTTCAGAGAAACAGATGTGAGTTTCTTGTGAATGCTTGTAAGTAGCTTAAGGCACTTTCAAAGGAAAGTGATTTTCTCTGAAAGGACAGCATTTAAAAGTGAAGCAACACTCCATTCACTTCGCACAGTGAATTGAAGTGTTGGAACAGAATGCTTCTCTTTCAGAGAAACGCATGTGAATTTCTGTTGAATTCTTGTAAGTAGCTTAAGGCACTTTCAAAGGAAAGTGATTTTCTCTGAAAGGACAGGATTTAGAAAGTGAAGAAACACTCCATTCACTTCGTACAGTAAATTGAAGTAATGGAAAAGACAGCTTCTCTTTCATAGAAACGCATTTGAGTTTCCTGTGAATGCTTGTAAGTAGCTTAAGGCACTTTCAAAGGAAAGTGATTTTCTCTGAAACTGCAGCATTTAGAATGTGAAGGAACACTCCATTCACTTCGCACAGTGAATTGAAGTGTTGGATCAGACTGCTTCTCTTTCAGAGAAACAGAGTGAGTTTCTTGTGAATGCTTGTTAGTAGCTTAAGGCACTTTCAAAGCAAAGTGATTTTCCCGGAAAGGACAGCATTTAGAAAGTGAAGCAACACTCCATTTACTTCGCAGAGTGAATTGAAGTGTTGGAACAGACTGCTTCTCTTTCAGAGAAACGCATGTGAATTTCTGTTGAATGCTTGTAAGTAGCTTAAGGCACTTTCAAAGGAAAGTGATTTTCTCTGAAAGGACAGGATTTAGGAAGTGAAGAAACACTCCATTCACTTTGCACAGTGAATTGAAGTGTTGGAAAAGACAGCTTCTCTTTCAGAGAAACGCATGTGAATTTCTGTTGAATGCTTGTAAGTAGCTTAAGGCACTTTCAAAGGAAAGTGATTTTCTCTGAAATGACAGGATTTAGGAAGTGAAGAAACACTCCATTCACTTTGCACAGTGAATTGAAGTGTTGGAACAGAATGCTTCTCTTTCAGAGAAACGGATGTGAGTTTTTTGTGAATGCTTGTAAGTAGCTTAAGGCACTTTCATAGGAAAGTGATTTTCTCTGAAAGGACAGCATTTGGAAAGGGAAGCAACACTCCAATCACTTCGCACAGTGAATTGAAGTATTGGAACAGACTGCTTCTCTTTCAGAAAAACGCATGTGAATTTCTGTTGAATGCTTGTAAGTAGCTTAAGGCACTTTCAAAGGAAAGTGATTTTCTCTGAAAGGACAGCATTTAGAAAGTGTAGAAACACTCCCTTCAATTCGCACAGTAATTGAAGAGTTGGAACAGACTGCTTCTCCTTCAGAGAAACGGTTGTGAGTTTTTTGTGAATGCTTGTAAGTTGCTTAAGGCACTTTCAAAGGAAAGTGATTTTCTCTGAAAGAACAGCATTTAGAAAGTGAAGAAACACTCCATTCACTTAAAACAGTGAATTGAAGTGTTGGAACAGAATGCTTCTCTTTCAGATTAATGCATGTGAATTTCTGTTGAATGCTTGTAAGTAGCTTAAGGCACTTCCAAAGAAAGTGATTTTCTCTGAAAGGACAGGATTTAGAAAGTGAAGGAACACTCCATTCACTTCGTACAGTAAATTGAAGCATTGGAAAAGACAGCTTCTCTTTCATAGAAACGCATTTGAGTTTCCTGTGAATGCTTGAAAGTAGCTTAAGGCACTTTCAAACGAAAGTGATTTTCTCAGAAAGGACAGGATTTAGAAAGTGAAGAAACACTCCATTCACTTCGTACAGTAAATTGAAGCATTGGAAGAGACAGCTTCTCTTTCATAGAAACGCATTTGAGTTTCCTGTGAATGCTTGCAAGTAGCTTAAGGCACTTTCAAAGGAAAGTGATTTTCTCTGAAACTGCAGCATTTAGAATGTGAAGCAACACTCCATTCACTTCGCACAGTGAATTGAAGTGTTGGAACAGAATGCTTCTCTTTCAGAGAAACAGATGTGAGTTTTTTTGTGAATGCTTGTAAGTTGCTTAAGGCACTTTCATAGGAAAGTGATTTTCTCTGAAAGGACAGCATTTAGAAAGTGAAGAAACACTCCATTCACTTCGCACAGAGAATTGAAGTGTTGGAAAAGACAGCTTCTCTTTCATAGAAACGCATTTGAGTTTCCTGTGAATGCTTGTAAGTAGCTTGAGGCACTTTCAAAGGAAAGTGATTTTCTCTGAAACTGCAGCATTTAGAATGTGAAGGAACACTCCAATCACTTCGCACAGTGAATGAAGTGTTGGATCAGACTGCTTCTCTTTCAGAGATACAGATATGAGTTTCTTATGAATGCTTGTAAGTAGCTTAAGGCACTTTCGAAGGAAAGTGATTTTCTCTGAAAGGACAGAATTTAGAAAGTGAAGAAACACTCCATTCACTTCGCACAGTGAATTGAAGTGTTGGAACAGACTGCTTCTCTTTAGAGAAAAGGATGTGAGTTTTTTGTGAATGCTTGTAAGTAGCTTAAGGCACTTTCAAAGGAAAGTGATTTTTTCTGAAACTACAGCATTTAGAATGTGAAGCAACACTCCATTCACTTCACACAGCGAATTGAAGTGTAGGAACAGACTGCTTCTCTTTCAGAGAAACAGTTGTGAGTTTCTTGTGAATGCGTGTAAGTAGCTTAAGGCAGTTTCAAAAGAGAGTGATTTGCTCTAAAAGGAGAGCATTTAGAAAGTGAAGCAACACTCCATTAACTAGGCACAGTGAATTGAAATGTTGGAACAGACTGCTTCTCTTTCATAGAAACGCATTTGAGTTTCCTATGAATGCTTTTAAGTAGCTTAAGGCACTTTCAAAGCAAAGTGATTTTCTCTGAAAGGACAGCATTTAGAATGTGACCCAACACTCCTTTCACTTCGCACAGTGAAGTGAAGTGTTGGAACAGACTGCTTCTCTTTTAGAGAAACACATGTGAATTTCTGTTGAATGCTTGTAAGTAGCTTAAGGCACTTTCAAAGAAAAGTGATTTTCTCTGAAAGGACAGGATTTAGAAAGTGAAGAAACACTCCATTCACTTCGTACAGTAAATTGAAGCATTGGAAGAGACAGCTTCTCTTTCATAGAAACGCATTTGAGTTTCCTGTGAATGCTTGCAAGTAGCTTAAGGCACTTTCAAAGGAAAGTGATTTTCTCTGAAAGGACAGGATTTAGAAAGTGAAGAAACACTCCATTCAATTCGCACAGTGAATTGAAGTGTTGAAAAAGACAGCTTCTCTTTCAGAGAAACAGATGTGAGTTTCTTGTGAATGCTTGTAAGTAGCTTAAGGCACTTTCAAAGGAAAGTGATTTTCTCTGAAAGGACAGCATTTAAAAGTGAAGAAACACTCCATTCACTTTGCACAGTGAATTGAAGTGTTGGAACAGACTGCTTCTCTTTCAGAGAAAGGGATGTGAGTTTTTTGTGAATGCTTGTAAGTAGCTTATGGCACTTTCATAGGAAAGTGATTTTCTCTGAAAGGACAGCATTTAGAAAGTGAAGCAACACTCCATTCACTTCGAACAGTGAATTGAAGTGTTGGAACAGACTGCTTCTCTTTCAGAGAAACGCATGTGAGTTTTTTGTGAATGCTTGCAAGTTACTTAAGGCACTTGCAAAGGAAAGTGATTTTCTCTGAAAGGACAGGATTTAGAAAGTGAAGAAACACTCCATTCACTTCGTACAGTAAATTGAAGCATTGGAAAAGACAGCTTCTCTTTCATAGAAACGCATTTGAGTTTCCTGTGAATGCTTGCAAGTAGCTTAAGGCACTTTCAAAGGAAAGTGATATTCTCTGAAACTGCAGCATTTAGAATGTGAAGGAACACTCCATTCACTTCGCACAGTGAATTGAAGTGTTGGATCAAACTGTTTCTCTTTCAGAGAAACAGATGTGAGGTTCTTGTGAATGCTTGTTAGTAGCTTAAGGCACATTCAAAGCAAAGTGATTTTCCCGGAAAGGACAGCATTTAGAAAGTGAAGCAACACTCCATTCACTTCGCACAGTGAATTGAAGTGTTGGAACAAACTGCTTCTCTTTCAGAGAAACGCATGTGAATTTCTGTTGAATGCTTGTAAGTAGCTTAAGGCACTTTCAAAGGAAAGTGATTTTCTCTGAAAGGACAGCATTTGGAAAGGGAAGGAACACTCCATTCACTGCGCACAGTGAATTGAAGTGTTGGAACAGACTGCTTCTCTTTCAGGGAAACACATGTGAACTTCTGTTGAATGCTTGTAAGTAGCTTAAGGCACTTTCAAAGGAAAGTGATTTTCTCTGAAAGGACAGGATTTAGAAAGTGAAGAAACACTCCATTCACTTCGTACAGTAAATTGAAGCATTGGAAAAGACAGCTTCTCTTTCATAGAAACGCATTTGAGTTTCCTGTGAATGCTTGTAAGTAGCTTAAGGCACTTTCAAAGGAAAGTGATTTTCTCTGAAACTGCAGCATTTAGAATGTGAAGGAACACTCCATTCACTTCGCACAGTGAATTGAAGTGTTGGATCAGACTGCTTCTCTTTCAGAGAAACAGATGTGAGTTTCTTGTGAATGCTTGTTAGTATCTTAAGGCACTTTCAAAGCAAAGTGATTTTCCCGGAAAGGACAGCATTTAGAAAGTGAAGCAACACTCCATTCACTTCGCACAGTGAATTAAAGTGTTGGAACAGACTGCTTCTCTTTCAGAGAAAACCATGTGAATTTCTGTTGAATGCTTGTAAGTAGCTTAAGGCACTTTCAAAGCAAAGTGATTTTCTCTGAAAGGACAGGATTTAGAAAGTGAAGAAACACTCCATTCACTTCGCACAGTGAATTGAAGTGTTGGAACAGACTGCTTCTCTTTCAGAGAAACAGATATGAATTTCTTGTGAATGCGTGTAAGTAGCTTAAGGCAGTTTCAAAAGAGAGTTATTTTCTCTAATAGGAGAGCCTTTAGAAAGTGAAGCAACACTCCAATCACTTCGCACAGTGAATTGAAGTATTGGAACAGACTGCTTCTCTTTCAGAAAAATGCATGTGAATTTCTGTTGAATGCTTGTAAGTAGCTTAAGGCACTTTCAAAGGAAAGTGATTTTCTCTGAAAGGACAGCATTTAGAAAGTGTAGAAACACTCCCTTCAATTCGCACAGTAATTGAAGAGTTGGAACAGACTGCTTCTCCTTCAGAGAAACGGTTGTGAGTTTTTTGTGAATGCTTGTAAGTTGCTTAAGGCACTTTCAAAGGAAAGTGATTTTCTCTGAAAGAACAGCATTTAGAAAGTGAAGAAACACTCCATTCACTTAAAACAGTGAATTGAAGTGTTGGAACAGAATGCTTCTCTTTCAGATTAATGCATGTGAATTTCTGTTGAATGCTTGTAAGTAGCTTAAGGCACTTCCAAAGAAAGTGATTTTCTCTGAAAGGACAGGATTTAGAAAGTGAAGGAACACTCCATTCACTTCGTACAGTAAATTGAAGCATTGGAAAAGACAGCTTCTCTTTCATAGAAACGCATTTGAGTTTCCTGTGAATGCTTGAAAGTAGCTTAAGGCACTTTCAAACGAAAGTGATTTTCTCAGAAAGGACAGGATTTAGAAAGTGAAGAAACACTCCATTCACTTCGTACAGTAAATTGAAGCATTGGAAGAGACAGCTTCTCTTTCATAGAAACGCATTTGAGTTTCCTGTGAATGCTTGCAAGTAGCTTAAGGCACTTTCAAAGGAAAGTGATTTTCTCTGAAACTGCAGCATTTAGAATGTGAAGCAACACTCCATTCACTTCGCACAGTGAATTGAAGTGTTGGAACAGAATGCTTCTCTTTCAGAGAAACAGATGTGAGTTTTTTTGTGAATGCTTGTAAGTTGCTTAAGGCACTTTCATAGGAAAGTGATTTTCTCTGAAAGGACAGCATTTAGAAAGTGAAGAAACACTCCATTCACTTCGCACAGAGAATTGAAGTGTTGGAAAAGACAGCTTCTCTTTCATAGAAACGCATTTGAGTTTCCTGTGAATGCTTGTAAGTAGCTTGAGGCACTTTCAAAGGAAAGTGATTTTCTCTGAAACTGCAGCATTTAGAATGTGAAGGAACACTCCAATCACTTCGCACAGTGAATGAAGTGTTGGATCAGACTGCTTCTCTTTCAGAGATACAGATATGAGTTTCTTATGAATGCTTGTAAGTAGCTTAAGGCACTTTCGAAGGAAAGTGATTTTCTCTGAAAGGACAGAATTTAGAAAGTGAAGAAACACTCCATTCACTTCGCACAGTGAATTGAAGTGTTGGAACAGACTGCTTCTCTTTAGAGAAAAGGATGTGAGTTTTTTGTGAATGCTTGTAAGTAGCTTAAGGCACTTTCAAAGGAAAGTGATTTTTTCTGAAACTACAGCATTTAGAATGTGAAGCAACACTCCATTCACTTCACACAGCGAATTGAAGTGTAGGAACAGACTGCTTCTCTTTCAGAGAAACAGTTGTGAGTTTCTTGTGAATGCGTGTAAGTAGCTTAAGGCAGTTTCAAAAGAGAGTGATTTGCTCTAAAAGGAGAGCATTTAGAAAGTGAAGCAACACTCCATTCACTTCACACAGTGAATTGAAGTGTTGGATCAGAATGCTTCTCTTTCAGAAAAACAGATGTGAGTTTCTTATGAATTCTTGTAAGTAGCTTAAGGCACTTTCAAAGGAAAGTGATTTTCTCTGAAAGGACAGCATTTAGAAAGTGAAGCAACACTCCATTAACTAGGCACAGTGAATTGAAATGTTGGAACAGACTGCTTCTCTTTCATAGAAACGCATTTGAGTTTCCTATGAATGCTTTTAAGTAGCTTAAGGCACTTTCAAAGCAAAGTGATTTTCTCTGAAAGGACAGCATTTAGAATGTGACCCAACACTCCTTTCACTTCGCACAGTGAAGTGAAGTGTTGGAACAGACTGCTTCTCTTTTAGAGAAACACATGTGAATTTCTGTTGAATGCTTGTAAGTAGCTTAAGGCACTTTCAAAGAAAAGTGATTTTCTCTGAAAGGACAGGATTTAGAAAGTGAAGAAACACTCCATTCACTTCGTACAGTAAATTGAAGCATTGGAAGAGACAGCTTCTCTTTCATAGAAACGCATTTGAGTTTCCTGTGAATGCTTGCAAGTAGCTTAAGGCACTTTCAAAGGAAAGTGATTTTCTCTGAAAGGACAGGATTTAGAAAGTGAAGAAACACTCCATTCAATTCGCACAGTGAATTGAAGTGTTGAAAAAGACAGCTTCTCTTTCAGAGAAACAGATGTGAGTTTCTTGTGAATGCTTGTAAGTAGCTTAAGGCACTTTCAAAGGAAAGTGATTTTCTCTGAAAGGACAGCATTTAAAATGAAGAAACACTCCATTCACTTTGCACAGTGAATTGAAGTGTTGGAACAGACTGCTTCTCTTTCAGAGAAAGGGATGTGAGTTTTTTGTGAATGCTTGTAAGTAGCTTATGGCACTTTCATAGGAAAGTGATTTTCTCTGAAAGGACAGCATTTAGAAAGTGAAGCAACACTCCATTCACTTCGAACAGTGAATTGAAGTGTTGGAACAGACTGCTTCTCTTTCAGAGAAACGCATGTGAGTTTTTTGTGAATGCTTGCAAGTTACTTAAGGCACTTGCAAAGGAAAGTGATTTTCTCTGAAAGGACAGCATTTAGAAAGTGAAGAAACACTCCATTCACTTCGTACAGTAAATTGAAGCAATGGAAAAGACAGCTTCTCTTTCATAGAAACGCATTTGTGTTTCCTGTGAATGCTTGTAAGTAGCTTAAGGCACTTTCAAAGGAAAGTGATTTTCTCTGAAAGGACAGGATTTAGAAAGTGAAGAAACACTCCATTCACTTCGTACAGTAAATTGAAGCATTGGAAAAACAGCTTCTCTTTCATAGAAACGCATTTGAGTTTCCTGTGAATGCTTGCAAGTAGCTTAAGGCACTTTCAAAGGAAAGTGATATTCTCTGAAACTGCAGCATTTAGAATGTGAAGGAACACTCCATTCACTTCGCACAGTGAATTGAAGTGTTGGATCAAACTGTTTCTCTTTCAGAGAAACAGATGTGAGGTTCTTGTGAATGCTTGTTAGTAGCTTAAGGCACATTCAAAGCAAAGTGATTTTCCCGGAAAGGACAGCATTTAGAAAGTGAAGCAACACTCCATTCACTTCGCACAGTGAATTGAAGTGTTGGAACAAACTGCTTCTCTTTCAGAGAAACGCATGTGAATTTCTGTTGAATGCTTGTAAGTAGCTTAAGGCACTTTCAAAGGAAAGTGATTTTCTCTGAAAGGACAGCATTTGGAAAGGGAAGGAACACTCCATTCACTGCGCACAGTGAATTGAAGTGTTGGAACAGACTGCTTCTCTTTCAGGGAAACACATGTGAACTTCTGTTGAATGCTTGTAAGTAGCTTAAGGCACTTTCAAAGGAAAGTGATTTTCTCTGAAAGGACAGGATTTAGAAAGTGAAGAAACACTCCATTCACTTCGTACAGTAAATTGAAGCATTGGAAAAGACAGCTTCTCTTTCATAGAAACGCATTTGAGTTTCCTGTGAATGCTTGTAAGTAGCTTAAGGCACTTTCAAAGGAAAGTGATTTTCTCTGAAACTGCAGCATTTAGAATGTGAAGGAACACTCCATTCACTTCGCACAGTGAATTGAAGTGTTGGATCAAACTGTTTCTCTTTCAGAGAAACAGATGTGAGGTTCTTGTGAATGCTTGTTAGTAGCTTAAGGCACATTCAAAGCAAAGTGATTTTCCCGGAAAGGACAGCATTTAGAAAGTGAAGCAACACTCCATTCACTTCGCACAGTGAATTGAAGTGTTGGAACAAACTGCTTCTCTTTCAGAGAAACGCATGTGAATTTCTGTTGAATGCTTGTAAGTAGCTTAAGGCACTTTCAAAGAAAAGTGATTTTCTCTGAAAGGACAGCATTTGGAAAGGGAAGGAACACTCCATTCACTGCGCACAGTGAATTGAAGTGTTGGAACAGACTGCTTCTCTTTCAGGGAAACACATGTGAACTTCTGTTGAATGCTTCTAAGTAGCTTAATGCACTTTCAAAGGAAAGTGATTTTCTCTGAAAGGACAGGATTTAGAAAGTGAAGAAACACTCCATTCACTTCGTACAGTAAATTGAAGCATTGGAAAAGACAGCTTCTCTTTCATAGAAACGCATTTGAGTTTCCTGTGAATGCTTGTAAGTAGCTTAAGGCACTTTCAAAGGAAAGTGATTTTCTCTGAAACTGCAGCATTTAGAATGTGAAGGAACACTCCATTCACTTCGCACAGTGAATTGAAGTGTTGGATCAGACTGCTTCTCTTTCAGAGAAACAGATGTGAGTTTCTTGTGAATGCTTGTTAGTATCTTAAGGCACTTTCAAAGCAAAGTGATTTTCCCGGAAAGGACAGCATTTAGAAAGTGAAGCAACACTCCATTCACTTCGCACAGTGAATTGAAGTGTTGGAACAGACTGCTTCTCTTTCAGAGAAAACCATGTGAATTTCTGTTGAATGATTGTAAGTAGCTTAAGGCACTTTCAAAGCAAAGTGATTTTCTCTGAAAGGACAGGATTTAGAAAGTGAAGAAACACTCCATTCACTTCGCACAGTGAATTGAAGTGTTGGAACAGACTGCTTCTCTTTCAGAGAAACAGATATGAATTTCTTGTGAATGCGTGTAAGTAGCTTAAGGCAGTTTCAAAAGAGAGTTATTTTCTCTAATAGGAGAGCCTTTAGAAAGTGAAGCAACACTCCATTCACTTCGCACAGTGAATTGAAGTGTTGGAACAGACTTCTTCTCTTTCAGAGAAACGCATGTGAATTTCTGTTGAATGCTTGTAAGTAGCTTAAGGCACTCTCAAAGAAAGTGATTTTCTCTGAAAGGACAGGATTTAGAAAGTGAAGAAACACTCCATTCACTTCGTACAGTATATTGAAGCATTGGAAAAGACAGCTTCTCTTTCATAGAAACACATTTGAGTTTCCTGTGAATGCTTGTAAGTAGCTTAAGGCACTTTCAAAGGAAAGTGATTTTCTATGAAAGGACAGGATTTAGAAAGTGAAGAAATACTCCATTCACTTCGTACAGTAAATTGAAGCATAGGAATAGACAGCTTCTCTTTCATAGAAACGCATTTGAGTTTCCTGTGAATGCTTGTAAGTAGCTTAAGGCACTTTCAAAGGAAAGTGATTTTCTCTGAAACTGCAGCATTTAGAATGTGAAGGAACACTCCATTCACTTCGCACAGTGAATTTAAGTGTTGGATCAGACTGCTTCTCTTTCAGAGACACAGATGTGAGTTTCTTGTGAATGCTTGTAAGTTGCTTTAGGCACTTTCATAGAAAAGTGATTTTCTCTGAAAGGACTGCATTCGGAAAGGGAAGCAACACTCCATTCACTTGGCACAGTGAATTGAAGTGTTTGAACAGACTACTTCTCTTTCAGAAAAATGCATGTGAGTTTCTTGTGAATGTTTGTAAATAGCTTAAGGCACTTTCAAAGGAAAGTGATTTTCTCTGAAAGGACAGCATTTAGAAAGTGAAGCAACACTCCATTCACTAGGCACAGTGAAGTGAAGTGTTGGAACAGACTTCTTCTCTTTCATAGAAAGGCATTTGAGTTTCGTATGAATGCTTGTAAGTAGCTTAAGGCACTTTCAAAGGAAAGTGATTTTCTCTGAAAGGACAGGATTTAGAAAGTGAAGAAACACTCCATTCATTTCGCAGGTGAATTGAAGTGTTGGAAAAGACAGCATCTCATTCAGAGAAACAGATGTGAGTTTCTTGTGAATGCTTGTAAGTAGCTTAAGGCATTTTCAAAGGAAAGTGATTTTCTCTGAAAGGAAAGCATTTAGAAAGTGAAGCAACACTCCATTCACTTCGCACAGTGAATTGAAGTGTTGGAACAGACTGCTTCTCTTTCAGAGAAACGCATGTGAATTTCTGCTGAATGCTTGTAAGTAGCTTAAGGCACTTTCAAAGGAAAGTGATTTTCTCTGAAAGGACAGGATTTAGAAAGTGAAGAAACACTCCATTCACTTCGTACAGTAAATTGAAGCATTGGAAAAAACAGCTTCTCTTTCATAGAAACGCATTTGAGTTTCCTGTGAATGCTTGTAAGTAGCCTAAGGCACTTTCAAAGGAAAGTGATTTTCTATGAAACTGCAGCATTTCAAATGTGAAGGAACACTCCATTCACTTCGAACAGTGAATTGAAGTGTTGGATCAGACTGCTTCTCTTTCAGAGAAACAGATGTGAGTTTCTTGTGAATGCTTGTTAGTAGCTTAAGGCACTTTCAAACGAAAGTGATTTTCTCTGAAAGGACAGGATTTAGAAAGTGAAGAAACACTCCATTCACTTTGCACAGTGAATTGAAGTGTTGGAACAGACTGCTTCTCTTTCAATGAAAGGCATTTGAATTTCTGTTGAATGCTTGTAAGTAGCTTAATGCACTTTCAAAGGAGAGTGATTTTCTCTGAAAGGACAGCATTTAAAAGTGAAGAAACACTCCATTCACTTCGCACAGTGAATTGAAGTGTTGGAACAGAATGCATGTCTTTCAGAGAAACAATGTGAGTTTTTTTTGAATGCTTGTAAGTTGCTTAAGGCACTTTCATAGGAAAGTGATTTTCTCTGAAAGGACAGCATTTGGAAAGGGAAGCAACACTCCATTCACTTCGCACAGTGAATTGAAGTGTTGGAACAGACTACTTCTCTTTCAGAAAAATGCATGTGAGTTTCTTGTGAATGTTTGTAAGTAGCTTAAGGCACTTTCAAAGCAAAGTGATTTTCTCTGAAAGGACAGCATTTATAATGTGAACCAACACTCCATTCACGTCGCACAGTGAAGTGAAGTGTTGGAACAGACTGCCTCTCTTTCAGAGAAACGCATGTGAATTTCTGTTGAATATTTGTAAGTAGCTTAAGGCACTTTCAAAGGAAAGTGATTTTCTCTGAAAGGACAGGATTTAGAAAGTGAAGAAACACTCCATTCACTTCGCACAGTGAATTGAAGTGTTGGAAAAGACAGCTTCTCTTTCAGAGAAACAGATGTGAGTTTCTTGTGAATGCTCGTAAGTAGCTTAAAGCACTTTCAAAGGAAAGTGATTTTCTCTGAAAGGACAGCATTTAAAAGTGAAGCAACACTCCATTCACTTCGCACAGTGAATTGAAGTGTTGGAACAGAATGCTTCTCTTTCAGATAAACGGATGTGAGTTTTTTGTGAATGCTTGTAAGTAGCTTAAGGCACTTTCATAGGAAGGTGATTTTCTCTGAAAGGACAGCATTTAGAAAGTGAAGAAACACTACATTCACTTCGCACAGTGAATTGAAGTGTTGGAACAGACTGCTTCTCTTTCAGAAAAATGCATGTGAGTTTCTTGTGAATGTTTGTAAGTAGCTTAAGGCACTTTCAAAGGAAAGTGATTTTCTCTGAAAGGACAGCATTTAGAAAGTGAAGCAACACTCCATTCACTTCGAACAGTGAATTGAAATGTTGGAAGAGACTGCTTCTCTTTCAGAGAAACGCATGTGAGTTTTTTGTGAATGCTTGCAAGTAGCTTAAGGCACTTTCAAAGGAAAGTGATTTTCTCTGAAAGGACAGCATTTAGAAAGTGAAGAAACACTCCATTCACTTCGCACAGTGAATTGAAGTGTTGGAACAGACTGCTTCTCTTTCAGAGAAACGCATGTGAATTTTTTGTGAATGCTTGCAAGTAGCTTAAGGCACTTTCAAAGGAAAGTGATTTTCTTGAAAGGACAGCATTTAGAAAGTGAAGCAACACTCCATTCACTTCGCACAGTGAATTGAAGTGTTGGAACAGACTGCTTCTCTTTCAGAGAAACGCATGTGAATTTCTGTTGAATGCTTGTAAGTAGCTTAAGGCACTTTCAAAGGAAAGTGATTTTCTCTGAAACGACAGATTTAGAAAGTGAAGAAACACTCCCTTCACTTCTCGCAGTGAATTGAAGAGTTGGAACAGACAGCTTCTCCTACAGAGAAACGGATGTGAGTTTTTTGTGAATGCTTGTAAGTAGCTCAAGGCACTTTCAAAGCAAAGTGATTTTCTCTGAAAGGACAGCATTTACAAAGTGAAGCAATACTCCATTCACTTCGCACAGTGAATTGAAGTGTTGGAACAGAATACTTCACTTTCAGAGAAACAGATGTGAGCTTCTTGTGAATGCGTGTAAGTAGCTTAAGGCAGTTTCAAAAGAGAGTGATTTTCTCTAAAAGGAGAGCATTTAGAAAGTGAAGCAACACTCCATTCACTTCGCACACTGAATTGAAGTGTTGGAACAGAATGCTTCTCTTTCAGAGAAACGCATGTGAATTTCTGTTGAATGCTTGTAAGTAGCTTAAGGCACTTTCAAAGGAAAGTGATTTTCTCTGAAAGGACAGGATTTAGAAAGTGAAGAAACACTCCATTCACTTCGTACAGTAAATTGAAGCATTGGAAAAGACAGCTTTTCTTTCATAGAAACGCATTTGAGTTTCCTGTGAATGCTTGTAAGTAACTTAAGGCACTTTCAAAGGAAAGTGATTTTCTCTGAAACTGCAGCATTTAGAATGTGAAGGAACACTCCATTCACTTGGAACAGTGAATTGAAGTGTTGGATCAGACTGCTTCTCTTTCAGAGAAACAGATGTGAGTTTCTTGTGAATGCTTGTTAGTAGCTCAATGCACTTTCAAACGAAAGTGATTTTCTCTGAAAGGACAGGATTTAGAAAGTGAAGAAACACTCCATTCACTTCGCACAGTGAATTGAAGTGTTGTAACAGACTGCTTCTCTTTCAGTGAAAGGCATTTGAATTTCTGTTGAATGCTTGTAAGTAGCTTAAGGCACTTTCAAAGGAAAGTGATTTTCTCTGAAAGGACAGCATTTAAAAGTGAAGAAACACTCCATTCACTTCGCACAGTGAATTGAAGTGTTGGAACAGAATGCATGTCTTTCAGAGAAACGGATGTGAGTTTTTTGTGAATGCTTGTAAGTTGCTTAAGGCACTTTCATAGAAAAGTGATTTTCTCTGAAAGGACAGCATTTGGAAAGGGAAGCAACACTCCATTCACTTCGCACAGTGAATTGAAGTGTTGAAACAGACTACTTCTCTTTCAGAAAAATGCATGTGAGTTTCTTGTGAATGTTTGTAAGTAGCTTAAGGCACTTTCAAAGGAAAGTGATTTTCTCTGAAAAGACAGCATTTAGAAAGTGAAGCAACACTCCATTCACTAGGCACAGTGAATTGAAGTGTTGGAACAGACTGCTTTTCTTTCATAGAAAGGCATTTGAGTTTCTTATGAATGCTTGTAAGTAGCTTAAGGCACTTTCAAAGGAAAGTGATTTTCTCTGAAAGGGCAGCATTTAGAAAGTGAAGCAACACTTCATTCACTTCGCACAGTGAATTGAAGTGTTGGAACAAACTGCTTCTCTTTCAGAGAAACGCATGTGAATTTCTCTTGAATGCTTGTAAGTAGCTTAAGCCACTTTCAAAGGAAAGTGATTTTCTCTGAAAGGACAGGATTTAGAAAGTGAAGAAACACTCCATTCACTTCGCACAGTGAATTGAAGTGCTGGAAAAGACAGCTTCTCATTCAGAGAAACAGATGTGAGTTTCTTGTGAATGCTTGTAAGTAGCTTAAGGCATTTTAAAAGGAAAGTGATTTTCTCTGAAAGGACAGCATTTAGAAAGTGAAGCAACACTCCATTCACTTCGCACAGTGAATTGAGGTGTTGGAACAGACTGCTTCTCTTTCAGAGAAACGCATGTGAATTTCTGTTGAATGCTTGTAAGTAGCTTAAGGCACTTTCAAATGAAAGTGATTTTCTCTGAAAGGACAGGATTTAGAAAGTGAAGAAACACTCCATTCACTTCGTACAGTAAATTGAAGCATTGGAAAAGACAGCTTCTCTTTCATAGAAACGCATTTGAGTTTCCTGTGAATGCTTGTAAGTAGCCTAAGGCACTTTCAAAGGAAAGTGATTTTCTCTGAAACTGCAGCATTTAGAATGTGAAGGAACACTCCATTCACTTCGCACTGTGAATTGAAGTGTTGGATCAGACTGCTTCTCTTTCAGAGAAACAGATGTGAGTTTCTTGTGAATGCTTGTTAGTAGCTTAAGGCACTTTCAAACGAAAGTGATTTTCTCTGAAAGGACAGGATTTAGAAAGTGAAGAAACACTCCATTCACTTCTCACAGTGAATTGAAGTGTTGGAACAGACTGCTTCTCTTTCAGTGAAAGGCATTTGAATTTCTGTTGAATGCTTGTAAGTAGCTTAAGGCACTTTCAAAGGAAAGTGATTTTCTCTGAAAGGACAGGATTTAGAAAGTGAGGCAACACTCCATTCACTTCGCACAGTGAATTGAAGTGTTGGAACAGAATACTTGTCTTTCAGAGAAACAGATGTGAGTTTCTTGTGAATGCGTGTAAGTAGCTTCAGGCAGTGTCAAAAGAGAGTGATTTTCTCTAAAAGGAGAGCATTTAGAAAGTGAAGCAACACTCCATTCACTTCGCACAGTGAATTGAAGTGGTGGATCAGACTGCTTCTCTTTCAGAGAAACAGATGTGAGTTTCTTGTGAATGCTTGTTAGTAGGTTAAGGCACTTTCAAAGCAAAGTGATTTTCTCTGAAAGGACAGCATTTAGAAAGTGAAGCAACACTCCATTCACTTCACACAGTGAATTGAAGTGTTGGAACAGACTGCTTCTCTTTCAGAGAAAGGCATTTGAATTTCTGTTGAATGCTTGTAAGTAGCTTAAGGCACTTTAAAGGAAAGTGAATTTCTCTGAAAGGACAGGATTTAGAAAGTGATGAAACACTCCATTCACTTCGCACAGTGAATAGAAGTGTTGGGAAAGACAGCTTTTCTTTTATAGAAACGCATTTGAGTTTCCTGTGAATGCGTGTAAGTAGCTTAAGGCACTTTCAAAGGAAAGTGATTTTCTCTGAAACTGCAGCATTTAGAATGTGAAGGAACACTCCAATCACTTCGCACAGTGAATTGAAGAGTTGGATCAGACTGCTTCTCTTTCAGAGAAACAGATGTGAGTTTCTTATGAATGCTTGTAAGTAGCTTAAGGCACTTTCAAAGGAAAGTGATTTTCTCTGAAAGGACAGGATTTAGAAAGTGAGGCAACACTCCATTCACTTTGCACAGTGAATTGAAGTGTTGGAACAGAATACTTGTCTTTCAGAGAAACGGATGTGAGTTTTTTGTGAATGCTTGTAAGTTGCTTAAGGCACTTTCATAGGAAAGTGATTTTCTCTGAAAGGACAGCATTTGGAAATGGAAGCAACACTCCATTCACTTCGCACAGTGAATTGAAGTGTTGGAACAGACTACTTCTCTTTCAGAAAAATGCATGTGAGTTTCTTGTGAATGTTTGTAAGTAGCTTAAGGCACTTTCAAAGGAAAGTGATTTTCCCTGAAAGGACAGCATTTAGAAAGTGAAGCAACACTCCATTCACTAGGCACAGTGAATTGAAGTGTTGGAACAGACTGCTTCTCTTTCATAGAAACGCATTTGTGTTTCCTATGAATGCTTTTAAGTAGTTTAAGGCACTTTCAAAGCAAAGTGATTTTCTCTGAAAGGACAGCATTTAGAATGTGAACCAACACTCCATTCACGTCGCACAGTGAAGTGAAGTGTTGGAACAGACTGCCTCTCTTTCAGAGAAACGCATGTGAATTTCTGTTGAATATTTGTAAGTAGCTTAAGGCACTTTCAAAGGAAAGTGATTTTCTCTGAAAGGACAGGATTTAGAAAGTGAAGAAACACTCCATTCACTTCGCACAGTGAATTGAAGTGTTGGAAAAGACAGCTTCTCTTTCAGAGAAACAGATGTGAGTTTCTTGTGAATGCTCGTAAGTAGCTTAAGGCACTTTCAAAGGAAAGTGATTTTCTCTGAAAGGACAGCATTTAAAAGTGAAGCAACACTCCATTCACTTCGCACAGTGAATTGAAGTGTTGGAACAGAATGCTTCTCTTTCAGATAAACGGATGTGAGTTTTTTGTGAATACTTGTAAGTAGCTTAAGGCACTTTCATAGGAAGGTGATTTTCTCTGAAAGGACAGCATTTAGAAAGTGAAGAAACACTCCATTCACTTCGCACAGTGAATTGAAGTGTTGGAACAGACTGCTTCTCTTTCAGAAAAATGCATGTGAGTTTCTTGTAAATGTTTGTAAGTAGCTTAAGGCACCTTCAAAGGAATGTAATTTTCTCTGAAAGGACAGCATTTAGAAAGTGAAGCAACACTCCATTCACTTCGAACAGTGAATTGAAGTGTTGGAAGAGACTGCTTCTCTTTCAGAGAAACGCATGTGAGTTTTTGTGAATGCTTGTAAGTAGCTTAAGGCACTTTCAAAGGAAAGTGATTTTCTCTGAAAGGACAGGATTTAGAAAGTGAAGCAACACTCCATTCACTTCGCACAGTGAATTGAAGTGTTGGAACAGAATGCATGTCTTTCAGAGAAACGGATGTGAGTTTTTTGTGAATGCTTGTAAGTTTCTTAAGGCACTTTCATAGGAAAGTGATTTTCTCTGAAAGGACAGCATTTGGAAATGGAAGCAACACTCCATTCACTTCGCACAGTGAATTGAAGTGTTGGAACAGACTACTTCTCTTTCAGAAAAATGCATGTGAGTTTCTTGTGAATGTTTGTAAGTAGCTTAAGGCACTTTCAAAGGAAAGTGATTTTCCCTGAAAGGACAGCATTTAGAAAGTGAAGCAACACTCCATTCACTAGGCACAGTGAATTGAAGTGTTGGAACAGACTGCTTCTCTTTCATAGAAACGCATTTGTGTTTCCTATGAATGCTTTTAAGTAGTTTAAGGCACTTTCAAAGCAAAGTGATTTTCTCTGAAAGGACAGCATTTAGAATGTGAACCAACACTCCATTCACGTCGCACAGTGAAGTGAAGTGTTGGAACAGACTGCCTCTCTTTCAGAGAAACGCATGTGAATTTCTGTTGAATATTTGTAAGTAGCTTAAGGCACTTTCAAAGGAAAGTGATTTTCTCTGAAAGGACAGGATTTAGAAAGTGAAGAAACACTCCATTCACTTCGCACAGTGAATTGAAGTGTTGGAAAAGACAGCTTCTCTTTCAGAGAAACAGATGTGAGTTTCTTGTGAATGCTCGTAAGTAGCTTAAGGCACTTTCAAAGGAAAGTGATTTTCTCTGAAAGGACAGCATTTAAAAGTGAAGCAACACTCCATTCACTTCGCACAGTGAATTGAAGTGTTGGAACAGAATGCTTCTCTTTCAGATAAACGGATGTGAGTTTTTTGTGAATGCTTGTAAGTAGCTTAAGGCACTTTCATAGGAAGGTGATTTTCTCTGAAAGGACAGCATTTAGAAAGTGAAGAAACACTCCATTCACTTCGCACAGTGAATTGAAGTGTTGGAACAGACTGCTTCTCTTTCAGAAAAATGCATGTGAGTTTCTTGTGAATGTTTATAAGTAGCTTAAGGCACTTTCAAAGGAATGTAATTTTCTCTGAAAGGACAGCATTTAGAAAGTGAAGCAACACTCCATTCACTTCGAACAGTGAATTGAAGTGTTGGAAGAGACTGCTTCTCTTTCAGAGAAACGCATGTGAGTTTTTGTGAATGCTTGTAAGTAGCTTAAGGCACTTTCAAAGGAAAGTGATTTTCTCTGAAAGGACAGGATTTAGAAAGTGAAGCAACACTCCATTCACTTCGCACAGTGAATTGAAGTGTTGGAACAGAATGCATGTCTTTCAGAGAAACGGATGTGAGTTTTTTGTGAATGCTTGTAAGTTGCTTAAGGCACTTTCATAGGAAAGTGATTTTCTCTGAAAGGACAGCATTTGGAAATGGAAGCAACACTCCATTCACTTCGCACAGTGAATTGAAGTGTTGGAACAGACTACTTCTCTTTCAGAAAAATGCATGTGAGTTTCTTGTGAATGTTTGTAAGTAGCTTAAGGCACTTTCAAAGGAAAGTGATTTTCCCTGAAAGGACAGCATTTAGAAAGTGAAGCAACACTCCATTCACTAGGCACAGTGAATTGAAATGTTGGAACAGAGTGCTTCTCTTTCATAGAAACGCATTTGTGTTTCCTACGAATGCTTTTAAGTAGTTTAAGGCACTTTCAAAGCAAAGTGATTTTCTCTGAAAGGACAGCATTTAGAATGTGAACCAACACTCCATTCACGTCGCACAGTGAAGTGAAGTGTTGGAACAGACTGCCTCTCTTTCAGAGAAACGCATGTGAATTTCTGTTGAATATTTGTAAGTAGCTTAAGGCACTTTCAAAGGAAAGTGATTTTCTCTGAAAGGACAGGATTTAGAAAGTGAAGAAACACTCCATTCACTTCGCACAGTGAATTGAAGTGTTGGAAAAGACAGCTTCTCTTTCAGAGAAACAGATGTGAGTTTCTTGTGAATGCTCGTAAGTAGCTTAAGGCACTTTCAAAGGAAAGTGATTTTCTCTGAAAGGACAGCATTTAAAAGTGAAGCAACACTCCATTCACTTCGCACAGTGAATTGAAGTGTTGGAACAGAATGCTTCTCTTTCAGATAAACGGATGTGAGTTTTTTGTGAATGCTTGTAAGTAGCTTAAGGCACTTTCAAAGGAAAGTGATTTTCTCTGAAACTGCAGCATTTAGAATGTGAAGGAACACTCCAATCACTTCGCACAGTGAATTGAAATGTTGGATCAGACTGCTTCTCTTTCAGAGAAACAGATGTGAGTTTCTTATGAATGCATGTAAGTAGCTTAAGGCACTTTCAAAGGAAAGTGATTTTCTCTGAAAGGACAGCATTTAGAAAGTGAAGCAACACTCCATTCACTTCGCACAGTGAATTGAAGTGTTGGAACACACTGCTTCTCTTTAGAGAAAAGGATGTGAGTTTTTTGTGAATGCTTCAAAGTAGCTTAAGGCACTTTCAAAGGAAAGTGATTTTCTCTGAAACTACAGCATTTAGAATGTGAAGCAACACTCCATTCACTTCACACAGCGAATTGAAGTGTAGGAACAGACTGCTTCTCTTTCAGAGAAACAGATGGGAGTTTCTTGTGAATGCGTGTAAGTAGCTTCAGGCAGTGTCAAAAGAGAGTGATTTTCTCTAAAAGGAGAGCATTTAGAAAGTGAAGCAACACTCCATTCACTTCGCACAGTGAATTGAAGTGGTGGATCAGACTGCTTCTCTTTCAGAGAAACAGATGTGAGTTTTTTGTGAATGCTTGTTAGTAGCTTAAGGCACTTTCAAAGCAAAGTGATTTTCTCTGAAAGGACAGCATTTAGAAAGTGAAGCAACACTCCATTCACTTCACACAGTGAATTGAAGTGTTGGAACAGACTGCTTCTCTTTCAGAGAAAGGCATTTGAATTTCTGTTGAATGCTTGTAAGTAGCTTAAGGCACTTTAAAGGAAAGTGAATTTCTCTGAAAGGACAGGATTTAGAAAGTGATGAAACACTCCATTCACTTCGCACAGTGAATAGAAGTGTTGGGAAAGACAGCTTTTCTTTTATAGAAACGCATTTGAGTTTCCTGTGAATGCGTGTAAGTAGCTTAAGGCACTTTCAAAGGAAAGTGATTTTCTCTGAAACTGCAGCATTTAGAATGTGAAGGAACACTCCAATCACTTCGCACAGTGAATTGAAGAGTTGGATCAGACTGCTTCCCTTTCAGAGAAACAGATGTGAGTTTCTTATGAATGCTTGTAAGTAGCTTAAGGCACTTTCAAAGGAAAGTGATTTTCTCTGAAAGGACAGGATTTAGAAAGTGAAGAAACACTCCATTCACTTCGCACAGTGAATTGAAGTGTTGGAACAGAATGCTTGTCTTTCAGAGAAACGGATGTGAGTTTTTTGTGAATGCTTGTAAGTTGATTAAGGCACTTAAATAGAAAAGTGATTTTCTCTGAAAGGACTGCATTTGGAAAGGGAAGCAACACTCCATTCACTTCGCACAGTGAATTGAAGTGTTGGAACAGACTACTTCTCTTTCAGAAAAATGCATGTGAGTTTCTTGTGAATGTTTGTAAATAGCTTAAGGCACTTTCAAAGGAAAGTGATTTTCTCTGAAAGGACAGCATTTAGAATGTGAAGCAACACTCCATTCACTAGGCACAGTCAATTGAAGTGTTGGAACAGACTGCTTCTCTTTCACAGAAAGGCATTTGAGTTTCTTATGAATGCTTGTAAGTAGCTTAAGGCATTTTCAAAGGAAAGTGATTTTCTCTGAAAGGACAGCATTTAGAAAGTGAAGCAACACTCCATTCACTTCGCACAGTGAATTGAAGTGTTGGAACAGACTGCTTCTCTTTAAGAGAAACGCATGTGAATTTCTGTTGAATGCTTGTAAGTAGCTTAAGGCACTTTCAATGGAAAGTGATTTTCTCTGAAAGGACAGGATTTAGAAAGTGAAGAAACACTCCATTCACTTCGTACAGTAAATTGAAGCATTGGAAAAGACAGCTTCTCTTTCAAAGAAACGAATTTGAGTTTCCTGTGAATGCTTGTAAGTAGCCTAAGGCACTTTCAAAGGAAAGTGATTTTCTCTGAAACTGCAGCATTTAGAATGTGAAGGAACACTCCATTCACTTCGCACAGTGAATTGAAGTGTTGGATCAGACTGCTTCTCTTTCAGAGAAACAGATGTGAGTTTCTTGTGAATGCTTGTTAGTAGCTTAAGGCACTTTCAAAGGAAAGTGATTGTCTCTGAAAGGACAGGAATTAGAAAGTGAAGAAACACTCCATTCACTTCGCACAGTGAATTGAAGTGTTGGAACAGACTGCTTCTCTTTCAGTGAAAGGCATTTGAATTTCTATTGAATGCTTGTAAGTAGCTTAAGGCACTTTCAAAGGAAAGTGATTTTCTCTGAAAGGACAGCATTTAAAAGTGAAGAAACACTCCATTCACTTCGCACAGTGAATTGAAGTGTTGGAACAGAATGCTTCTCTTTCAGAGAAACGGATGTGAGTTTTTTGTGAATGCTTGTAAGTAGCTTAAGGCACTTTCATAGGAAAGTGATTTTCTCTGAAAGGACAGCATTAAGAAAGTGAAGCAACACTCCAGTCACTTCGAACAGTGATTTGAAGTGTTGGAACAGACTGCTTCTCTTTCAGAGAAACGCATGTGAGTTTTTTGTGAATGCTTGCAAGTAGCTTAAGGCACTTTCAAAGAAAGTGATTTTCTCTGAAAGGACAGCATTTAGAAAGTGAAGCAACACTCCATTCACTTCGCACAGTGATTTGAAGTGTTGGAACAGAATGCTTCTCTTTCAGAGAAACGCATGTGAATTTCTGTTGAATGCTTGTAAGTAGCTTAAGGCACTTTCAAAGGAAAGTGATTTTCTGTGAAAGGACAGGATTTAGAAAGTGAAGCAACACTCCATTCAATTCGCAAAGGGAATTGAAGTGTTGGAACGACTGCTTCTCTTTCAGAGAAACACATGTGAGTTTTTTGTGAATGCTTGTAAGTAGCTTAAGGCACTTTCAAAGGAAAGTGATTTTCTCTGAAAGGACAGCATTTAGAAAGTGAAGCAACACTCCATTCAGTTAGCACAGTGAATTGAAGTGTTGGAACAGACTGCTTCTCTTTCAGAGAAACGCATGTGAATTTCTGTTGAATGCTTGTAAGTAGCTTAAGGCACTTTCAAAGGAATGTGATTTTCTCTGAAAGGACAGGATATAGAAAGTGAAGAAACACTCCATTCACTTCGCACAGAGAATTGAAGTGTTGGAAAAGACAGCTTCTCTTTCATAGAAACGCATTTGAGTTTCCTGTGAATGCCTGTAAGTAGGTTAAGGCACTTTCAAAGGAAAGTGATTTTCTCTGAAACTGCAGCATTTAGAATGTGAAGGAACACTCCATTCACTTCGCACAGTGAATTGAAGTGTTGGTTCAGACTGCTTCTCTTTCAGAGAAACAGATGTGAGTTTCTTATGAATGCTTGTAAGTAGCTTAAGGCACTTTCAAAAAAAAGTGATTTTCTCTGAAAGGACAGTATTTAGAAAGTGAAGAAACACTCCATTCACTTCGCACAGTGAATTGAAGTGTTGGAACAGAATGCTTGTCTTTCAGAGAAACGGATGTGAGTTTTTTGGGAATGCTTGTGAGTTGCTTTAGGCACTTTCATAGAAAAGTGATTTTCTCTGAAAGGACTGCATTTGGAAAGGGAAGCAACACTCCATTCACTTCGCACAGTGAATTGAAGTGTTTGAACAGACTACTTCTCTTTCAGAAAAATGCATGTGAGTTTCTTGTGAATGTTTCTAAATAGTTTAAGGCACTTTCAAAGGAAAGTGATTTTCTGTGAAAGGACAGCATTTAGAAAGTGAAGCAACACTCCATTCACTAGGCACAGTGAAGTGAAGTGTTGGAACAGACTTCTTCTCTTTCATAGAAAGGCATTTGAGTTTCGTATGAATGCTTGTAAGTAGCTTAAGGCACTTTCAAAGGAAAGTGATTTTCTCTGAAAGGACAGGATTTAGAAAGTGAAGAAACACTCCATTCACTTCGCAGGTGAATTGAAGTGTTGGAAAAGACAGCTTCTCATTCAGAGAAACAGATGTGAGTTTCTTGTGAATGCTTGTAAGTAGCTTAAGGCATTTTCAACGGAAAGTGATTTTCTCTGAAAGGAAAGCATTTAGAAAGTGAAGCAACACTCCATTCACTTCGCACAGTGAATTGAAGTGTTGCAACAGACTGCTTCTCTTTCAGAGAAACGCATGTGAATTTCTGTTGAATGCTTGTAAGTAGCTTAAGGCACTTTCAAAGGAAAGTGATTTTCTCTGAAAGGACAGGATTTAGAAAATGAAGAAACACTCCATTCACTTCGTACAGTAAATTGAAGCATTGGAAAAGACAGCTTCTCTTTCATAGAAACGCATTTGAGTTTCCTGTGAATGCTTGTAAGTAGCCTAAGGCACTTTCAAAGGAAAGTGATTTTCTCTGAAACTGCAGCATTTCGAATGTGAAGGAACACTCCATTCACTTCGCACAGTGAATTGAAGTGTTGGATCAGACTGCTTCTCTTTCAGAGAAACAGATGTGAGTTTCTTGTGAATGCTTGTTAGTAGCTTAAGGCACTTTCAAAGGAAAGTGATTTTCTCTGAAAGGACAGGAATTAGAAAGTGAACAAACACTCCATTCACTTCGCACAGTGAATTGAAGTGTTGGAACAGACTGCTTCTCTTTCAGTGAAAGGCATTTGAATTTCTATTGAATGCTTGTAAGTAGCTTAAGGCACTTTCAAAGGAAAGTGATTTTCTCTGAAAGGACAGCATTTAAAAGTGAAGAAACACTCCATTCACTTCGCACAGTGAATTGAAGTGTTGGAACAGAATGCTTCTCTTTAAGAGAAACGGATGTGAGTTTTTTGTGAATGCTTGTAAGTAGCTTAAGGCACTTTCATAGGAAAGTGATTTTCTCTGAAAGGACAGCATTAAGAAAGTGAAGCAACACTCCATTCACTTCGAACAGTGAATTGAAGTGTTGGAACAGACTGCTTCTCTTTCAGAGAAACGCATGTGAGTTTTTTGGGAATGCTTGCAAGTAGCTTAAGGCACTTTCAAAGAAAGTGATTTTCTCTGAAAGGACAGCATTTAGAAAGTGAAGCAACACTCCATTCACTTCGCACAGTGATTTGAAGTGTTGGAACAGAATGCTTCTCTTTCAGAGAAACGCATGTGAATTTCTGTTGAATGCTTGTAAGTAGCTTAAGGCACTTTCAAAGGAAAGTGATTTTCTGTGAAAGGACAGGATTTAGGAAGTGAAGCAACACTCCATTCAATTCGCAAAGGGAATTGAAGTGTTGGAACGACTGCTTCTCTTTCAGAGAAACACATGTGAGTTTTTTGTGAATGCTTGTAAGTAGCTTAAGGCACTTTCAAAGGAAAGTGATTTTCTCTGAAAGGACAGCATTTAGAAAGTGAAGCAACACTCCATTCACTTCGCACAGTGAATTGAAGTGTTGGAACAGACAGCTTCTCTTTCAGAGAAACGCATGTGAATTTCTGTTGAATGCTTGTAAGTAGCTTAAGGCACTTTCAAAGGAATGTGATTTTCTCTGAAAGGAGAGGATATAGAAAGTGAAGAAACACTCCATTCACTTCGCACAGAGAATTGAAGTGTTGGAAAAGACAGCTTCTCTTTCATAGAAACGCATTTGAGTTTCCTGTGAATGCCTGTAAGTAGGTTAAGGCACTTTCAAAGGAAAGTGATTTTCTCTGAAACTGCAGCATTTAGAATGTGAAGGAACACTCCATTCACTTCGCACAGTGAATTGAAGTGTTGGTTCAGAATGCTTCTCTTTCAGAGAAACAGATGTGAGTTTCTTATGAATGCTTGTAAGTAGCTTAAGGCACTTTCAAAAAAAAGTGATTTTCTCTGAAAGGACAGTATTTAGAAAGTGAAGAAACACTCCATTCACTTCGCACAGTGAATTGAAGTGTTGGAACAGAATGCTTGTCTTTCAGAGAAACTAATGTGAGTTTTTTGTGAATGCTTGTGAGTTGCTTAAGGCACTTTCATAGAAAAGTGATTTTCTCTGAAAGAACAGCATTTGGAAAGGGAAGCAATACTCCCTTCACTTCGCACAGTGAATTGAAGTGTTGGAACAGACTACTTCTCTTTCAGAAAAATGCATGTGAGTTTCTTGTGAATGTTTGTAAGTAGCTTAAGGCACTTTCAAAGGAAAGTGATTTTCTCTAAAAAGACAGCATTTAGAAAGTGAAGCAACACTCCATTCACTAGGCACAGTGAATTGAAGTGTTGGAACAGACTGCTTTTCTTTCATAGAAAGGCATTTGAGTTTCTTATGAATGCTTGTAAGTAGCTTAAGGCACTTTCAAAGGAAAGTGATTTTCTCTGAAAGGACAGCATTTAGAAAGTGAAGCAACACTCCATTCACTTGGCACAGTGAATTGAAGTGTTGGAACAAACTGCTTCTCTTTCAGAGAAACTCATGTGAATTTCTCTTGAATGCTTGTAAGTAGCTTAAGCCACTTTCAAAGGAAAGTGATTTTCTCTGAAAGGACTGGATTTAGAAAGTGAAGAAACACTCCATTCACTTCGCACAGTGAATTGAAGTGTTGGAAAAGACAGCTTCTCATTCAGAGAAACAGATGTGAGTTTCTTGTGAATGCGTGTAAGTAGCTTAAGGCATTTTCAAAGGAAAGTGATTTTCTCTGAAAGGACAGCATTTAGAAAGTGAAGCAACACTCCATTCACTTCGCAGAGTGAATTGAGGTGTTGGAACAGACTGCTTCTCTTTCAGAGAAACGGATGTGAATTTCTGTTGAATGCTTGTAAGTAGCTTAAGGCACTTTCAAATGAAAGTGATTTTCTCTGAAACGACAGGATTTAGAAAGTGAAGAAACACTCCATTCACTTCGTACAGTAAATTGAAGCATTGGAAAAGACAGCTTCTCTTTCATAGAAACGCATTTGAGTTTCCTGTGAATGCTTGTAAGTAGCCTAAGGCACTTTCAAAGGAAAGTGATTTTCTCTGAAACTGCAGCATTTAGAATGTGAAGGAACACTCCATTCACTTCGCACAGTGAATTGAAGTGTTGGATCAGACTGCTTCTCTTTCAGAGAAACAGATGTGAGTTTCTTGTGAATGCTTGTTAGTAGCTTAAGGCACTTTCAAAGGAAAGTGATTTTCTCTGAAAGGACAGGAATTAGAAAGTGAACAAACACTCCATTCACTTCGCACAGTGAATTGAAGTGTTGGAACAGACTGCTTCTCTTTCAGTGAAAGGCATTTGAATTTCTGTTGAATGCTTGTAAGTAGCTTAAGGCAATTTCAAAGGAAAGTGTTTTTCTCTGAAAGGACAGGATTTAGAAAGTGAGGCATCACTCCATTCACTTCGCACAGTGAATTGAAGTGTTGGAACAGAATGCTTGTCTTTCAGAGAAACGGATGTGAGTTTTTTGCGAATGCTTGTAAGTTGCTTAAGGCACTTTCATAGGAAAGTGATTTTCTCTGAAAGGACAGCATTTGGAAAGGGAAGCAACAGTCCATTCACTTCGAACAGTGAATTGAAGTGTTGGAACAGACTACTTCTCTTTCAGAAAAAAGCATGTGAGTTTCTTGTGAATGTTTGTAAGTAGCTTAAGGCCCTTTCAAAGGAAAGTGATTTTCTCTGAAAGGACAGCATTTAGAAAGTGAAGCAACACTCCATTCACTAGGCACAGTGAATTGAAGTGTTGGAACAGACTGCTTCTCTTTCATAGAAACGCATTTGTGTTTCCTATGAATGCTTTTAAGTAGCTTAAGGCACTTTCAAACCAAAGTGATTTTCTCTGAAAGGACAGCATTTAGAAAGTGAAGAAACACTCCATTCACGTCGCACAGTGAAGTGAAGTGTTGGAACAGACTGCCTCTCTTTCAGAGAAACGCATGTGAATTTCTGTTGAATATTTGTAAGTAGCTTAAGGCACTTTCAAAGGAAAGTGATTTTCTCTGAAAGGACAGGATTTAGAAAGTGAAGAAACACTCCATTCACTTCGCACAGGGAATTGAAGTGTTGGAAAAGACAGCTTCTCTTTCAGAGAAACAGATGTGAGTTTCTTGTGAATGCTCGTAAGTAGCTTAAGGCACTTTCAAAGGAAAGTGATTTTCTCTGAAAGGACAGCATTTAAAAGTGAAGCAACACTCCATTCACTTCGCACAGTGAATTGAAGTGTTGGAACAGAATGCTTCTCTTTCAGATAAACGGATGTGAGTTTTTTGTGAATGCTTGTAAGTAGCTTAAGGCACTTTCATAGGAAGGTGATTTTCTCTGAAAGGACAGCATTTAGAAAGTGAAGAAACACTCCATTCACTTCGCACAGTGAATTGAAGTGTTGGAACAGACTGCTCTCTTTCAGAAAAATGCATGTGAGTTTCTTGTGAATGTTTGTAAGTAGCTTAAGGCACTTTCAAAGGAATGTGATTTTCTCTGAAAGGACAGCATTTAGAAAGTGAAGCAACACTCCATTCACTTCGAACAGTGAATTGAAGTGTTGGAAGAGACTGCTTCTCTTTCAGAGAAATGCATGTGAGTTTTTTGTGAATGCTTGCAAGTAGCTTAAGGCACTTTCAAAGGAAAGTGATTTTCTCTGAAAGGACAGCATTTAGAAAGTGAAGAAACACTCCATTCACTTCGCACAGTGAATTGAAGTGTTGGAATAGACTGCTTCTCTTTCAGAGAAACGCATGTGAATTTTTTGTGAATGCTTGCAAGTAGCTTAAGGCACTTTCAAAGGAAAGTGATTTTCTTGAAAGGACAGCATTTAGAAAGTGAAGCAACACTCCATTCACTTCGAACAGTGAATTGAAGTGTTGGAACAGACTGCTTCTCTTTCAGAGAAACGCATGTGAATTTCTGTTGAATGCTTGTAAGTAGCTTAAGGCAATTTCAAAGGAAAGTGATTTTCTCTGAAACGACAGGATTTAGAAAGTGAAGAAACACTCCCTTCACTTCTCGCAGTGAATTGAAGAGTTGGAACAGACAGCTTCTCCTACAGAGAAACGGATGTGAGTTTTTTGTGAATGCTTGTAAGTAGCTCAAGGCACTTTCAAAGCAAAGTGATTTTCTCTGAAAGGACAGCATTTACAAAGTGAAGCAACACTCCATTCACTTCGCACAGTGAATTGAAGTGTTGGAACAGAATACTTCACTTTCAGAGAAACAGATGTGAGTTTCTTGTGAATGCGTGTAAGTAGCTTAAGGCAGTCTCAAAAGAGAGTGATTTTCTCTAAAAGGAGAGCATTTAGAAAGTGAAGCAACACTCCATTCACTTTGCACACTGAATTGAAGTGTTGGAACAGAATGCTTCTCTTTCAGAGAAACGCATGTGAATTTCTGTTGAATGCTTGTAAGTAGCTTAAGGCACTTTCAAAGGAAAGTGATTTTCTCTGAAAGGACAGGATTTAGAAAGTGAAGAAACACTCCATTCACTTCGTACAGTAAATTGAAGCATTGGAAAAGACAGCTTTTCTTTCATAGAAACGCATTTGAGTTTCCTGTGAATGCTTGTAAGTAACTTAAGGCCCTTTCAAAGGAAAGTGATTTTCTCTGAAACTGCAGCATTTAGAATGTGAAGGAACACTCCATTCACTTCGAACAGTGAATTGAAGTGTTGGATCAGACTGCTTCTCTTTCAGAGAAACAGATGTGAGTTTCTTGTGAATGCTTGTTAGTAGCTTAAGGCACTTTCAAACGAAAGTGATTTTCTCTGAAAGGACAGGATTTAGAAAGTGAAGAAACACTCCATTCACTTCGCACAGTGAATTGAAGTGTTGGAACAGACTGCTTCTCTTTCAGTGAAAGGCATTTGAATTTCTGTTGAATGCTTGTAAGTAGCTTAAGGCACTTTCAAAGGAAAGTTATTTTCTCTGAAAGGACAGCATTTAAAAGTGAAGAAACACTCCATTCACTTCGCACAGTGAAGTGAAGTGTTGGAAAAGAATGCATGTCTTTCAGAGAAACGGATGTGAGTTTTTTGTGAATGCTTGTAAGTTGCTTAAGGCACTTTCATAGAAAAGTGATTTTCTCTGAAAGGACAGCATTTGGAAAGGGAAGCAACACTCCATTCACTTCGCACAGTGAATTGAAGTGTTGGAACAGACTACTTCTCTTTCAGAAAAATGCATGTGAGTTTCTTGGGAATGTTTGTAAGTAGCTTAAGGCACTTTCAAAGGAAAGTGATTTTCTCTGAAAAGACAGCATTTAGAAAGTGAAGCAACACTCCATTCACTAGGCACAGTGAATTGAAGTGTTGGAACAGACTGCTTTTCTTTCATAGAAAGGCATTTGAGTTTCTTATGAATGCTTGTAAGTAGCTTAAGGCACTTTCAAAGGAAAGTGATTTTCTCTGAAAGGACAGCATTTAGAAAGTGAAGCAACACTCCATTCACTTCGCACAGTGAATTGTAGTGTTGGAACAAACTGCTTCTCTTTCAGAGAAACGCATGTGAATTTCTCTTGAATGCTTGTAAGTAGCTTAAGCCACTTTCAAAGGAAAGTGATTTTCTCTGAAAGGACAGGATTTAGAAAGTGAAGAAACACTCCATTCACTTCGCACAGTGAATTGAAGTGTTGGAAAAGACAGCTTCTCATTCACAGAAACAGATGTGAGTTTCTTGTGAATGCTTGTAAGTAGCTTAAGGCATTTTCAAAGGAAAGTGATTTTCTCTGAAAGGACAGCATTTAGAAAGTGAAGCAACACTCCATTCACTTCGCAGAGTGAATTGAGGTGTTGGAACAGACTGCTTCTCTTTCAGAGAAACGCATGTGAATTTCTGTTGAATGCTTGTAAGTAGCTTAAGGCACTTTCAAATGAAAGTGATTTTCTCTGAAAGGACAGGATTTAGAAAGTGAAGAAACACTCCATTCACTTCGTACAGTAAATTGAAGCATTGGAAAAGACAGCTTCTCTTTCATAGAAACGCATTTGAGTTTCCTGTTAATGCTTGTAAGTAGCCTAAGGCACTTTCAAAGGAAAGTGATTTTCTCTGAAACTGCAGCATTTGGAATGTGAAGGAACACTCCATTCACTTCGCACAGTGAATTGAAGTGTTGGTTCAGAATGCTTCTCTTTCAGAGAAACAGATGTGAGTTTCTTATGAATGCTTGTAAGTAGCTTAAGGCACTTTCAAAAAAAAGTGATTTTCTCTGAAAGGACAGTATTTAGAAAGTGAAGAAACACTCCATTCACTTCGCACAGTGAATTGAAGTGTTGGAACAGAATGCTTGTCTTTCAGAGAAACTAATGTGAGTTTTTTGTGAATGCTTGTGAGTTGCTTAAGGCACTTTCATAGAAAAGTGATTTTCTCTGAAAGAACAGCATTTGGAAAGGGAAGCAATACTCCCTTCACTTCGCACAGTGAATTGAAGTGTTGGAACAGACTACTTCTCTTTCAGAAAAATGCATGTGAGTTTCTTGTGAATGTTTGTAAGTAGCTTAAGGCACTTTCAAAGGAAAGTGATTTTCTCTGAAAGGACAGCATTTAGAAAGTGAAGCAACACTCCATTCACTAGGCACAGTGAATTGAAGTGTTGGAACAGACTGCTTCTCTTTCATAGAAACGCATTTGTGTTTCCTATGAATGCTTTTAAGTAGCTTAAGGCACTTTCAAAGCAAAGTGATTTTCTCTGAAAGGACAGCATTTAGAATGTGAACCAACACTCCATTCACGTCGCACAGTGAAGTGAAGTGTTGGAACAGACTGCCTCTCTTTCAGAGAAACGCATGTGAATTTCTGTTGAATATTTGTAAGTAGCTTAAGGCACTTTCAAAGGAAAGTGATTTTCTCTGAAAGGACAGGATTTAGAAAGTGAAGAAACACTCCATTCACTTCGCACAGTGAATTGAAGTGTTGGAAAAGACAGCTTCTCTTTCAGAGAAACAGATGTGAGTTTCTTGTGAATGCTCGTAAGTAGCTTAAGGCACTTTCAAAGGAAAGTGATTTTCTCTGAAAGGACAGCATTTAAAAGTGAAGCAACACTCCATTCACTTCGCACAGTGAATTGAAGTGTTGGAACAGAATGCTTCTCTTTCAGATAAACGGATGTGAGTTTTTTGTGAATGCTTGTAAGTAGCTTAAGGCACTTTCATAGGAAGGTGATTTTCTCTGAAAGGACAGCATTTAGAAAGTGAAGAAACACTCCATTCACTTCGCACAGTGAATTGAAGTGTTGGAACAGACTGCTTCTCTTTCAGAGAAACGCATGTGAATTTTTTGTGAATGCTTTCAAGTAGCTTAAGGCACTTTCAAAGGAAAGTGATTTTCTTGAAAGGACAGCATTTAGAAAGTGAAGCAACACTCCATTCACTTCGCACAGTGAATAGAAGAGTTGGAACAGACAGCTTCTCAACAGAGAAACGGATGTGAGTTTTTTGTGAATGCTTGTAAGTAGCTTAAGACACTTTCAAAGCATGGTGATTTTCTCTGAAAGGACAGCATTTACAAAGTGAAGCAACACTCCATTCACTTCGCACAGTGAATTGAAGTGTTGGAACAGAATACTTCACTTTCAGAGAAACAGATGTGAGTTTCTTGTGAATGCGTGTAAGTAGCTTAAGGCAGTTTCAAAAGAGAGTGATTTTCTCTAAAAGGAGAGCATTTAGAAAGTGAAGCAACACTCCATTCACTTCGCACACTGAATTGAAGTTTTGGAACAGAATGCTTCTCTTTCAGAGAAACGCGTGTGAATTTCTGTTGAATGCTTGTAAGTAGCTTAAGGCACTTTCAAAGGAAAGTGATTTTCTCTGAAAGGACAGGATTTAGAAAGTGAAGAAACACTCCATTCACTTCGTACAGTAAATTGAAGCATTGGAAAAGACAGCTTTTCTTTCAAAGAAATGCATTTGAGTTTCCTGTGAATGCTTGTAAGTAACTTAAGGAACTTTCAAAGGAAAGTGATTTTCTCTGAAACTGCAGCATTTAGAATGTGAAGGAACACTCCATTCACTTCGCACAGTGAATTGAAATGTTGAATCAGACTGCTTCTCTTTCAGAGAAACAGATGTGAGTTTCTTGTGAATGCTTGTTAGTAGCTTAAGGCACTTTCAAAGCAAAGTGATTTTCTCTGAAAGGACAGCATTTGGAAAGTCAAGCAACACTCCATTCACTTCGCACAGTGAATTGAAGTGTTGGAACAGACTGCTTCTCTTTCAGTGAAAGGCATTTGAATTTCTGTTGAATGCTTGTAAGTAGCTTAAGGCACTTTCAAAGGAAAGTGATTTTCTCTGAAAGGACAGCATTTAAAAGTGAAGAAACACTCCATTCACTTCGCACAGTGAATTGAAGTGTTGGAACAGACTACTTCTCTTTCAGAAAAATGCATGTGAGTTTCTTGTGAATGTTTGTAAGTAGCTTAAGGCACTTTCAAAGGAAAGTGATTTTCTCTGAAAGGACAGGATTTAGAAAGTGAAGCAACACTCCATTCACTTCGCACAGTGAATTGAAGTGTTGGAACAGAATGCATGTCTTTCAGAGAAACGGATGTGAGTTTTTTGTGAATGCTTGTAAGTTGCTTAAGGCACTTTCATAGAAAAGTGATTTTCTCTGAAAGGACTGCATTTGGAAAGGGAAGCAACACTCCATTCACTTCGCACATTGAATTGAAATGTTGGAACAGACTACTTCTCTTTCAGAAAAATGCATGTGAGTTTCTTGTGAATGTTTGTAAGTAGCTTAAGGCACTTTCAAAGGAAAGTGATTTTCTCTGAAACTACAGCATTTAGAATTTTTAGCAACACTCCATTCACTACGCACAGTGAATTGAAGTGTAGGAACAGACTGCTTCTCTTTCAGAGAAACAGATGTGAGTTTCTTGTGAATGCGTGTAAGTAGCTTAAGGCAGTTTCAAAAGAGAGTGATTTTCTCTAAAAGGAGAGCATTTACAAAGTGAAGCAACACTCCATTCACTTCGCACAGTGAATTGAAGTTTTGGATCAGACTGCTTCACTTTCAGAGAAACAGATGTGAGTTTCTTATGAATGCTTGTAAGTAGCTAAAGGCACTTTCAAAGGAAAATGATTTTCTCTGAAAGGACAGGATTTAGAAATTGAAGAAACACTCCATTCACTTCGTACAGTAAATTGAAGCATTGGAAAAGACAGCTTCTCTTTCATAGAAACGCATTTGAGTTTCCTGTGAATGCTTGTAAGTAGCTTAAGGCACTTTCAAAGGAAAGTGATTTTCTCTGAAACTGCAGCATTTAGAATGTGAAGGAACACTCCATTCACTACGCACAGTGAATTGAAGTGTAGGAACAGACTGCTTCTCTTTCAGAGAAACAGATGTGAGTTTCTTGTGAATGCGTGTAAGTAGCTTAAGGCAGTTTCAAAAGAGAGTGATTTTCTCTAAAAGGAGAGCATTTAGAAAGTGAAGCAACACTCCATTCACTTCGCACAGTGAATTGAAGTGTTGGATCAGACTGCTTCACTTTCAGAGAAACAGATGTGAGTTTTTTGTGAATGCTTGTAAGTTGCTTAAGGCACTTTCAAAGGAAAGTGATTTTCTCTGAAAGGACAGCATTTAGAAAGTGAAGAAACACTCCCTTCACTTCTCACAGTGAATTGAAGAGTTGGAACAGACAGCTTTTCCTACAGAGAAACGGATGTGAGTTTTTTGTGAATGCTTGTAAGTAGCTTAAGGCACTTTCAAAGCAAAGTGATTATCTCTGAAAGGACAGCATTTAGAAAGTGAAGCAACACTCTATTCACTTCGCACAGTGAATTGAAGTTTTGGAACAGAATTCTTCACTTTCAGAGAAACAGATGTGAGTTTCTTGTGAATGCGTGTAAGTAGCTCAAGGCAGTTTCAAAAGATAGTGATTTTCTCTAAAAGGAGAGCATTTAGAAAGTGAAGCAACACTCCATTCACTTCGCACAGTGAATTGAAGTGTTGGAACAGAATGCTTCCCTTTCAAAGAAACGCATGTGAATTTCTGTTGAATGCTTGTAAGTAGCTTAAGGCACTTTCAAAGGAAAGTGATTTTCTCTGAAAGGACAGGATTTAGAAAGTGAAGAAACACTCCATTCACTTCGTACAGTAAATTGAAGCATTGAAAAAGACAGCTTCTCTCTCATAGAAACGCATTTGAGTTTCCTGTGAATGCTTTTATGTAGCTTAAGGCACTTTCAAAGGAAAGTGATTTTCTCTGAAACTGCAGCATTTAGAATGTGAAGGAACACTCCATTCACTACGCACAGTGAATTGAAGTGTAAGAACAGACTGCTTCTCTTTCAGAGAAACAGATGTGAGTTTCTTGTGAATGCGTGTAAGTAGCTTAAGGCAGTTTCAAAAGAGAGTGATTTTCTCTAAAAGGAGAGCATTTAGAAAGTGAAGCAACACTCCATTCACTTCGCACAGTGAATTGAAGTGTTGGATCAGACTGACTCACTTTCAAAAAACAGATGTGAGTTTCTTATGAATGCTTGTAAGTAGCTTAAGGCACTTTCAAAGGAAAGTGATTTTCTCTGAAAGGACAGGATTTAGAAAGTGAAGCAACACTCCATTCACTTCGCACAGTGAATTGAAGTGTCGGAACAGAATGCTTGTCTTTCAGAGAAACGAATGTGAGTTTTTTGTGAATGCTTGAGGGTTGCTTAAGGCACTTTCATAGGAAAGTGATTTTCTCTGAAAGGACAGCATTTGTAAAGGGAAGCAACACTCCATTCACTTCGCACAGTGAATTGAAGTGTTGGAACAGACGACTTCTCTTTCAGAAAAATGCATGTGAGTTTCTTCTGAATGTTTCTAAGTATCTTAAGGCACTTTCAAAGGAATGTGATTTTCTCTGAAAGGACAGCATTTAGAAAGTGAAGCAACACTCCATTCACTAGGCACTGTGAATTGAAGTGTTGGAACAGACTGCTTCTCTTTCATAGAAACGCATTTGTGTTTCCTATGAATGCTTTTAAGTAGCTTAAGGCACTTTCAAAGGAAAGTGATTTTCTCTGAAAGGACAGCATTTAGAATGTGAACCAACACTCCATTCACGTCGCACAGTGAAGTGAAGTGTTGGAACAGACTGCTTCTCTTTCACAGAAACGCATGTGAATTTCTGTTGAATATTTGTAAGTAGCTTAAGGCACTTTCAAAGGAAAGTAATTTTCTCTGAAAGGACAGGATTTAGAAAGTGAAGAAACACTCCATTCACTTCGCACAGTGAATTGAAGTGTTGGAAAAGACAGCTTCTCTTTCAGAGAAACAGATGTGAGTTTCTTGTGAATGCTTGTAAATAGCTTAAGGCACTTTCAAAGGAAAGTGATTTTCTCTGAAAGGACAGCATTTAAAAGTGAAGCAACACTCCATTCACTTCGCACAGTGAATTGAAGTGTTGGAACAGAATGCTTCTCTTTCAGAGATACGTATGTGAGTTTTTTTGTGAATGCTTGTAAGTAGCTTAAGGCACTTTCATAGGAAGGTGATTTTCTCTGAAAGGACAGCATTTAGAAAGTGAAGAAACACTCCATTAACTTCGCACAGTGAATTGAAGTGTTGGAACAGACTGCTTCTCTTTCAGAAAAATGCATGTGAGTTTCTTGTGAATGTTTGTAAGTAGCTTAAGGCACATTCAAAGGAATGTGATTTTCTCTGAAAGGACAGCATTTATAAAGTGAAGCAACACTCCATTCACTTCGCAGAGTGAATTGAAGTGTTGGAACAGACTGCTTCTCTTTCAGAGAAACGCATGTGAATTTCTGTTGAATGCTTGTAAGTAACTTAAGACACTTTCAAAGGAAAGTGATTTTCTCTGAAAGGACAGGATTTAGAAAGTGAAGAAACACTCCCTTCACTTCGCACAGTGAATTGAAGAGTTGGAACAGACTGCTTCTCTTTCAGAAAAATGCATGTGAGTTTCTTGTGAATGTTTGTAAGTAGCTTAAGGCACTTTCAAAGGAAAGTGATTTTCTCTGAAAAGACAGCATTTAGAAAGTGAAGCAACACTCCATTCACTAGGCACAGTGAATTGAAGTGTTGGAACAGACTGCTTTTCTTTCATAGAAAGGCATTTGAGTTTCTTATGAATGCTTGTAAGTAGCTTAAGGCACTTTCAAAGGAAAGTGATTTTCTCTGAAAGGACAGCATTTAGAAAGTGAAGCAACACTCCATTCACTTCTCACAGTGAATTGAAGTGTTGGAACAAACTGCTTCTCTTTCAGAGAAACGCATGTGAATTTCTCTTGAATGCTTGTAAGTAGCCTAAGCCACTTTCAATGGAAAGTGATTTTCTCTGAAACGACAGGATTTAGAAAGTGAAGAAACACTCCCTTCACTTCTCGCAGTGAATTGAAGAGTTGGAACAGACAGCTTCTCCTACAGAGAAACGGATGTGAGTTTTTTGTGAATGCTTGTAAGTAGCTTAAGGCACTTTCAAAGCAAAGTGATTTTCTCTGAAAGGACAGCATTTACAAAGTGAAGCAACACTCCATTCACTTCGCACAGTGAATTGAAGTGTTGGAACAGAATACTTCACTTTCAGAGAAACAGATGTGAGTTTCTTGTGAATGCGTGTAAGTAGCTTAAGGCAGTTTCAAAAGAGAGTTATTTTCTCTGAAACTGCAGCATTTAGAAAGTGAAGCAACACTCCATTAACTTCGCACACTAAATTGAAGTGTTGGAACAGAATGCTTCTCTTTCAGAGAAACGCATGTGAATTTCTGTTGAATGCTTGTAAGTAGCTTAAGGCACTTTCAAAGGAAAGTGGTTTTCTCTGAAATGACAGGATTTAGAAAGTGAAGAAACACTCCATTCACTTCGTACAGTAAATTGAAGCATAGGAAAAGACAGCTTCTCTTTCATAGAAACGCATTTGAGTTTCCTGTGAATGCTTGTAAGTAACTTAAGGCACTTTCAAAGGAAAGTGATTTTCTCTGAAACTGCAGCATTTAGAATGTGAAGGAACACTCCATTCACTTCGCACAGTTAATTGAAATGTTGGATCAGACTGCGTCTCTTTCAGAGAAGCAGATGTGAGTTTCTTGTGAATGCTTGTTAGTAGCTTAAGGCACTTTCAAAGGAAAGTGATTTTCTCTGAAAGGACAGCATTTGGAAAGTGAAGCAACACTCCATTCACTTGGCACAGTGAATTGAAGTGTTGGAACAGACTGCTTCTCTTTCAGAGAAAGGCATTTGAATTTCTGTTGAATGCTTGTAAGTAGCTTAAGGCACTTTCAAAGGAAAGTGATTTTCTCTGAAAGGACAGCATTTAAAAGTGAAGAAACACTCCATTCACTTCGCACAGTGAATTGAAGTGTTAGAACAGACTACTTCTCTTTCAGAAAAATGCATGTGAGTTTCTTTGAATGTTTGTAAGTAGCTTAAGGCACTTTCAAAGGAAAGTGATTTTCTCTGAAAGGACAGGATTTAGAAAGTGAAGCAACACTCCATTCACTTCGCACAGTGAATTGAAGTGTTGGAACAGAATGCATGTCTTTCAGAGAAACGGATGTGAGTTTTTTGTGAATGCTTGTAAGTTGCTTAAGGCACTTTCATAGAAAAGTGATTTTCTCTGAAAGGACAGCATTTGGAAAGGGAAGCAACACTCCATTCACTTCGCACAGTGAATTGAAGTATTGGAACAGACTACTTCTCTTTCAGAAAAATGCATGTGAGTTTCTTGTGAATGTTTGTAAGTAGCTTAAGGCACTTTCAAAGGAAAGTGATTTTCTCTGAAAAGACAGCATTTAGAAAGTGAAGCAACACTCCATTCACTAGGCACAGTGAATTGAAGTGTTGGAACAGACTGCTTTTCTTTCATAGAAAGGCATTTGAGTTTCTTATGAATGCTTGTAAGGAGCTTAAGGCACTTTCAAAGGAAAGTGATTTTCTCTGAAAGGACAGCATTTAGAAAGTGAAGCAACACTCCATTCACTTCGCACAGTGAATTGAAGTGTTGGAACAAACTGCTTCTCTTTCAGAGAAACGCATGTGAATTTCTCTTGAATGCTTGTAAGTAGCTTAAGCCACTTTCAAAGGAAAGTGATTTTCTCTGAAAGGATAGAATTTAGAAAGTGAAGAAACACTCCATTCACTTCGCACAGTGAATTGAAGTGTTGGAAAAGACAGCTTCTCATTCACAGAAACAGATGTGGGTTTCTTGTGAATGCTTGTAAGTAGCTTAAGGCATTTTCAAAGGAAAGTGATTTTCTCTGAAAGGACAGCATTTAGAAAGTGAAGCAACACTCCATTCACTTCGCAGAGTGAATTGAGGTGTTGGAACAGACTGCTTCTCTTTCAGAGAAACGCATGTGAATTTCTGTTGAATGCTTGTAAGTAGCTTAAGGCACTTTCAAAGGAAAGTGATTTTCTCTGAAAGGACAGGACTTAGAAAGTGAAGAAACACTCCATTCACTTAGTACAGTAAATTGAAGCATTGGAAAAGACAGCTTCTCTTTCAGTGAAAGGCATTTGAATTTCTGTTGAATGCTTGTAAGTAGCTTAAGGCACTTTCAAAGGAAAGTGATTTTCTCTGAAACTGCAGCATTTAGAATGTGAAGGAACACTCCATTCACTTCGCACAGTGAATTGAAGTGTTCGATCAGACTGCTTCTCTTTCAGAGAAACAGATGTGAGTTTCTTGTGAATGCTTGTTAGTAGCTTAAGGCACTTTCAAACGAAAGTGATTTTCTCTGAAAGGACAGGATTTAGAAAGTGAAGAAACACTCCATTCACTTCTCACAGTGAATTGAAGTGTTGGAACAGACTGCTTCTCTTTCAGTGAAAGGCATTTGAATTTCTGTTGAATGCTTGTAAGTAGCTTAAGGCACTTTCAAAGGAAAGTGATTTTCTCTGAAAGGACAGCATTTAAAAGTGAAGAAACACTCCATTCACTTCGCACAGTGAATTGAAGTGTTGGAACAGAATGCATGTCTTTCAGAGAAACGGATGTGAGTTTTTTGTGAATGCTTGTAAGTTGCTTAAGGCACTTTCATAGAAAAGTGATTTTCTCTGAAAGGACAGCATTTGGAAAGGGAAGCAACACTCCATTCACTGCGCGCAGTGAATTGAAGTGTTGGAACAGACTACTTCTCTTTCAGAAAAATGCATGTGAGTTTCTTGTGAATGTTTGTAAGTAGCTTAAGGCACTTTCAAAGGAAAGTGATTTTCTCTGAAAAGACAGCATTTAGAAAGTGAAGCAACACTCCATTCACTTGGCACAGTGAATTGAAGTGTTGGAACAGACTGCTTTTCTTTCATAGAAAGGCGTTTGAGTTTCTTATGAATGCTTGTAAATAGCTTAAGGCACTTTCAAAGGAATGTGATTTTCTCTGAAAGGACAGCATTTAGAAAGTGAAGCAGCACTCCATTCACTTCGCACAGTGAATTGAAGTGTTGGAACAGACTGCTTCTCTTTCATAGAAACGCATTTGTGTTTCCTATGAATGCTTTTAAGTAGCTTAAGGCACTTTCAAAGGAAAGTGATTTTCTCTGAAAGGACAGGATTTAGAATGTGAACCAACACTCCATTCACGTCGCACAGTGAAGTGAAGTGTTGGAACAGGCTGCCTCTCTTTCAGAGAAACGCATGTGAATTTCTGTTGAATATTTGTAAGTAGCTTAAGGCACTTTCAAAGGAAAGTGATTTTCTCTGAAAGGACAGGATTTAGAAAGTGAACAAACACTCCATTCACTTCGCACAGTGAATTGAAGTGTTGGAAAAGACAGCTTCTCTTTCAGAGAAACAGATGTGAGTTTCTTGTGAATGCTCGTAAGTAGCTTAAGGCACTTTCAAAGGAAAGTGATTTTCTCTGAAAGGACAGCATTTAAAAGTGAAGCAACACTACATTCACTTCGCACAGTGAATTGAAGTGTTGGAACAGAATGCTTCTCTTTCAGATAAACGGATGTGAATTTTTTGTGAATGCTTGTAAGTAGCTTAAGGAACTTTCATAGGAAGGTGATTTTCTCTGAAATGACAGCATTCAGAAAGTGAAGAAACACTCCATTCACTTCGCACAGTGAATTGAAGTGTTGGAACAGACTGCTTCTCTTTCAGAAAAATGCATGTGAGTTTCTTGTGAATGTTTGTAAGTAGCTTAAGGCACTTTCAAAGGAAAGTGATTTTCTCTGAAAAGACAGCATTTAGAAAGTGAAGCAACACTCCATTCACTAGGCACAGTGAATTGAAGTGTTGGAACAGACTGCTTTTCTTTCATAGAAAGGCATTTGAGTTTCTTATGAATGCTTGTAAGTAGCTTAAGGCACTTTCAAAGGAAAGTGATTTTCTCTGAAAGGACAGCATTTAGAAAGTGAAGCAACACTCCATTCACTTCTCACAGTGAATTGAAGTGTTGGAACAAACTGCTTCTCTTTCAGAGAAACGCATGTGAATTTCTCTTGAATGCTTGTAAGTAGCCTAAGCCACTTTCAATGGAAAGTGATTTTCTCTGAAACGACAGGATTTAGAAAGTGAAGAAACACTCCCTTCACTTCTCGCAGTGAATTGAAGAGTTGGAACAGACAGCTTCTCCTACAGAGAAACGGATGTGAGTTTTTTGTGAATGCTTGTAAGTAGCTTGAGGCACTTTCAAAGCAAAGTGATTTTCTCTGAAAGGACAGCATTTACAAAGTGAAGCAACACTATATTCACTTCGCACAGTGAATTGAAGTGTTGGAACAGAATACTTCACTGTCAGAGAAACAGATGTGAGTTTCTTGTGAATGCGTGTAAGTAGCTTAAGGCAGTTTCAAAAGAGAGTTATTTTCTCTGAAACTGCAGCATTTAGAAAGTGAAGCAACACTCCATTAACTTCGCACACTAAATTGAAGTGTTGGAACAGAATGCTTCTCTTTCAGAGAAACGCATGTGAATTTCTGTTGAATGCTTGTAAGTAGCTTAAGGCACTTTCAAAGGAAAGTGGTTTTCTCTGAAATGACAGGATTTAGAAAGTGAAGAAACACTCCATTCACTTCGTACAGTAAATTGAAGCATAGGAAAAGACAGCTTCTCTTTCATAGAAACGCATTTGAGTTTCCTGTGAATGCTTGTAAGTAACTTAAGGCACTTTCAAAGGAAAGTGATTTTCTCTGAAACTGCAGCATTTAGAATGTGAAGGAACACTCCATTCACTTCGCACAGTTAATTGAAATGTTGGATCAGACTGCGTCTCTTTCAGAGAAGCAGATGTGAGTTTCTTGTGAATGCTTGTTAGTAGCTTAAGGCACTTTCAAAGGAAAGTGATTTTCTCTGAAAGGACAGCATTTGGAAAGTGAAGCAACACTCCATTCACTTGGCACAGTGAATTGAAGTGTTGGAACAGACTGCTTCTCTTTCAGAGAAAGGCATTTGAATTTCTGTTGAATGCTTGTAAGTAGCTTAAGGCACTTTCAAAGGAAAGTGATTTTCTCTGAAAGGACAGCATTTAAAAGTGAAGAAACACTCCATTCACTTCGCACAGTGAATTGAAGTGTTAGAACAGACTACCTCTCTTTCAGAAAAATGCATGTGAGTTTCTTGTGAATGTTTGTAAGTAGCTTAAGGCACTTTCAAAGGAAAGTGATTTTCTCTGAAAGGACAGGATTTAGAAAGTGAAGCAACACTCCATTCACTTCGCACAGTGAATTGAAGTGTTGGAACAGAATGCATGTCTTTCAGAGAAACGGATGTGAGTTTTTTGTGAATGCTTGTAAGTTGCTTAAGGCACTTTCATAGAAAAGTGATTTTCTCTGAAAGGACAGCATTTGGAAAGGGAAGCAACACTCCATTCACTTCGCACAGTGAATTGAAGTATTGGAACAGACTACTTCTCTTTCAGAAAAATGCATGTGAGTTTCTTGTGAATGTTTGTAAGTAGCTTAAGGCACTTTCAAAGGAATGTGATTTTCTCTGAAAAGACAGCATTTAGAAAGTGAAGCAACACTCCATTCACTAGGCACAGTGAATTGAAGTGTTGGAACAGACTGCTTTTCTTTCATAGAAAGGCATTTGAGTTTCTTATGAATGCTTGTAAGGAGCTTAAGGCACTTTCAAAGGAAAGTGATTTTCTCTGAAAGGACAGCATTTAGAAAGTGAAGCAACACTCCATTCACTTCGCACAGTGAATTGAAGTGTTGGAACAAACTGCTTCTCTTTCAGAGAAACGCATGTGAATTTCTCTTGAATGCTTGTAAGTAGCTTAAGCCACTTTCAAAGGAAAGTGATTTTCTCTGAAAGGATAGAATTTAGAAAGTGAAGAAACACTCCATTCACTTCGCACAGTGAATTGAAGTGTTGGAAAAGACAGCTTCTCATTCACAGAAACAGATGTGGGTTTCTTGTGAATGCTTGTAAGTAGCTTAAGGCATTTTCAAAGGAAAGTGATTTTCTCTGAAAGGACAGCATTTAGAAAGTGAAGCAACACTCCATTCACTTCGCAGAGTGAATTGAGGTGTTGGAACAGACTGCTTCTCTTTCAGAGAAACGCATGTGAATTTCTGTTGAATGCTTGTAAGTAGCTTAAGGCACTTTCAAAGGAAAGTGATTTTCTCTGAAAGGACAGGACTTAGAAAGTGAAGAAACACTCCATTCACTTAGTACAGTAAATTGAAGCATTGGAAAAGACAGCTTCTCTTTCAGTGAAAGGCATTTGAATTTCTGTTGAATGCTTGTAAGTAGCTTAAGGCACTTTCAAAGGAAAGTGATTTTCTCTGAAACTGCAGCATTTAGAATGTGAAGGAACACTCCATTCACTTCGCACAGTGAATTGAAGTGTTCGATCAGACTGCTTCTCTTTCAGAGAAACAGATGTGAGTTTCTTGTGAATGCTTGTTAGTAGCTTAAGGCACTTTCAAACGAAAGTGATTTTCTCTGAAAGGACAGGATTTAGAAAGTGAAGAAACACTCCATTCACTTCTCACAGTGAATTGAAGTGTTGGAACAGACTGCTTCTCTTTCAGTGAAAGGCATTTGAATTTCTGTTGAATGCTTGTAAGTAGCTTAAGGCACTTTCAAAGGAAAGTGATTTTCTCTGAAAGGACAGCATTTAAAAGTGAAGAAACACTCCATTCACTTCGCACAGTGAATTGAAGTGTTGGAACAGAATGCATGTCTTTCAGAGAAACGGATGTGAGTTTTTTGTGAATGCTTGTAAGTTGCTTAAGGCACTTTCATAGAAAAGTGATTTTCTCTGAAAGGACAGCATTTGGAAAGGGAAGCAACACTCCATTCACTTCGCACAGTGAATTGAAGTGTTGGAACAGACTACTTCTCTTTCAGAAAAATGCATGTGAGTTTCTTGTGAATGTTTGTAAGTAGCTTAAGGCACTTTCAAAGGAAAGTGATTTTCTCTGAAAAGACAGCATTTAGAAAGTGAAGCAACACTCCATTCACTTGGCACAGTGAATTGAAGTGTTGGAACAGACTGCTTTTCTTTCATAGAAAGGCGTTTGAGTTTCTTATGAATGCTTGTAAATAGCTTAAGGCACTTTCAAAGGAATGTGATTTTCTCTGAAAGGACAGCATTTAGAAAGTGAAGCAACACTCCATTCACTTCGCACAGTGAATTGAAGTGTTGGAACAGACTGCTTCTCTTTCATAGAAACGCATTTATGTTTCCTATGAATGCTTTTAAGTAGCTTAAGGCACTTTCAAAGGAAAGTGATTTTCTCTGAAAGGACAGGATTTAGAATGTGAACCAACACTCCATTCACGTCGCACAGTGAAGTGAAGTGTTGGAACAGACTGCCTCTCTTTCAGAGAAACGCATGTGAATTTCTGTTGAATATTTGTAAGTAGCTTAAGGCACTTTCAAAGGAAAGTGATTTTCTCTGAAAGGACAGGATTTAGAAAGTGAACAAACACTCCATTCACTTCGCAGAGTGAATTGAGGTGTTGGAACAGACTGCTTCTCTTTCAGAGTAACGCATGTGAATTTCTGTTGAATGCTTGTAAGTAGCTTAAGGCACTTTCAAAGGAAAGTGATTTTATCTGAAAGGACAGGATTTAGAAAGTGAAGAAACACTCCATTCACTTCGTACAGTAAATTGAAGCATTGGACAAGACAGCTTGTCTTTCATAGAAACGCATTTGAGTTTCCTGTGAATGCTTGTAAGTAGCCTAAAGCACTTTCAAAGGAAAGTGATTTTCTCTGAAACTGCAGCATTTAGAATGTGAAGGAACACTCCATTCACTTCGCACAGTGAATTGAAGTGTTGGATCAGACTGCTTCTCTTTCAGAGAAACATATGTGAGTTTCTTGTGAATGCTTGTTAGTAGCTTAAGGCACTTTCAAACGAAAGTGATTTTCTCTGAAAGACAGCATTTAGAAAGTGAAGAAACACTCCATTCACTTCTCACAGTGAATTGAAGTGTTGGAACAGACTGCTTCTCTTTCAGTGAAAGGCATTTGAATTTCTGTTGAATGCTTGTAAGTAGCATAAGGCACTTTCAAAGGAAAGTGATTTTCTCTGAAAGGACAGGATTTAGAAAGTGAAGCAACACTCCATTCACTTCGCACAGTGAATTGAAGTGTTGGAACAGAATGCATGTCTTTCAGAGAAACGGATGTGAGTTTTTTGTGAATGCTTGTAAGTTGCTTAAGGCACTTTCATAGAAAAGTGATTTTCTCTGAAAGGACAGCATTTGGAAAGGGAAGCAACACTCCATTCACTTCGCACAGTGAATTGAAGTATTGGAACAGACTACTTCTCTTTCAGAAAAATGCATGTGAGTTTCTTGTGAATGTTTGTAAGTAGCTTAAGGCACTTTCAAAGGAATGTGATTTTCTCTGAAAAGACAGCATTTAGAAAGTGAAGCAACACTCCATTCACTAGGCACAGTGAATTGAAGTGTTGGAACAGACTGCTTTTCTTTCATAGAAAGGCATTTGAGTTTCTTATGAATGCTTGTAAGGAGCTTAAGGCACTTTCAAAGGAAAGTGATTTTCTCTGAAAGGACAGCATTTAGAAAGTGAAGCAACACTCCATTCACTTCGCACAGTGAATTGAAGTGTTGGAACAAACTGCTTCTCTTTCAGAGAAACGCATGTGAATTTCTCTTGAATGCTTGTAAGTAGCTTAAGCCACTTTCAAAGGAAAGTGATTTTCTCTGAAAGGATAGAATTTAGAAAGTGAAGAAACACTCCATTCACTTCGCACAGTGAATTGAAGTGTTGGAAAAGACAGCTTCTCATTCACAGAAACAGATGTGGGTTTCTTGTGAATGCTTGTAAGTAGCTTAAGGCATTTTCAAAGGAAAGTGATTTTCTCTGAAAGGACAGCATTTAGAAAGTGAAGCAACACTCCATTCACTTCGCAGAGTGAATTGAGGTGTTGGAACAGACTGCTTCTCTTTCAGAGAAACGCATGTGAATTTCTGTTGAATGCTTGTAAGTAGCTTAAGGCACTTTCAAAGGAAAGTGATTTTCTCTGAAAGGACAGGACTTAGAAAGTGAAGAAACACTCCATTCACTTAGTACAGTAAATTGAAGCATTGGAAAAGACAGCTTCTCTTTCAGTGAAAGGCATTTGAATTTCTGTTGAATGCTTGTAAGTAGCTTAAGGCACTTTCAAAGGAAAGTGATTTTCTCTGAAACTGCAGCATTTAGAATGTGAAGGAACACTCCATTCACTTCGCACAGTGAATTGAAGTGTTCGATCAGACTGCTTCTCTTTCAGAGAAACAGATGTGAGTTTCTTGTGAATGCTTGTTAGTAGCTTAAGGCACTTTCAAACGAAAGTGATTTTCTCTGAAAGGACAGGATTTAGAAAGTGAAGAAACACTCCATTCACTTCTCACAGTGAATTGAAGTGTTGGAACAGACTGCTTCTCTTTCAGTGAAAGGCATTTGAATTTCTGTTGAATGCTTGTAAGTAGCTTAAGGCACTTTCAAAGGAAAGTGATTTTCTCTGAAAGGACAGCATTTAAAAGTGAAGAAACACTCCATTCACTTCGCACAGTGAATTGAAGTGTTGGAACAGAATGCATGTCTTTCAGAGAAACGGATGTGAGTTTTTTGTGAATGCTTGTAAGTTGCTTAAGGCACTTTCATAGAAAAGTGATTTTCTCTGAAAGGACAGCATTTGGAAAGGGAAGCAACACTCCATTCACTTCGCACAGTGAATTGAAGTGTTGGAACAGACTACTTCTCTTTCAGAAAAATGCATGTGAGTTTCTTGTGAATGTTTGTAAGTAGCTTAAGGCACTTTCAAAGGAAAGTGATTTTCTCTGAAAAGACAGCATTTAGAAAGTGAAGCAACACTCCATTCACTTGGCACAGTGAATTGAAGTGTTGGAACAGACTGCTTTTCTTTCATAGAAAGGCGTTTGAGTTTCTTATGAATGCTTGTAAATAGCTTAAGGCACTTTCAAAGGAATGTGATTTTCTCTGAAAGGACAGCATTTAGAAAGTGAAGCAACACTCCATTCACTTCGCACAGTGAATTGAAGTGTTGGAACAGACTGCTTCTCTTTCATAGAAACGCATTTGTGTTTCCTATGAATGCTTTTAAGTAGCTTAAGGCACTTTCAAAGGAAAGTGATTTTCTCTGAAAGGACAGGATTTAGAATGTGAACCAACACTCCATTCACGTCGCACAGTGAAGTGAAGTGTTGGAACAGACTGCCTCTCTTTCAGAGAAACGCATGTGAATTTCTGTTGAATATTTGTAAGTAGCTTAAGGCACTTTCAAAGGAAAGTGATTTTCTCTGAAAGGACAGGATTTAGAAAGTGAACAAACACTCCATTCACTTCGCAGAGTGAATTGAGGTGTTGGAACAGACTGCTTCTCTTTCAGAGTAACGCATGTGAATTTCTGTTGAATGCTTGTAAGTAGCTTAAGGCACTTTCAAAGGAAAGTGATTTTATCTGAAAGGACAGGATTTAGAAAGTGAAGAAACACTCCATTCACTTCGTACAGTAAATTGAAGCATTGGACAAGACAGCTTGTCTTTCATAGAAACGCATTTGAGTTTCCTGTGAATGCTTGTAAGTAGCCTAAAGCACTTTCAAAGGAAAGTGATTTTCTCTGAAACTGCAGCATTTAGAATGTGAAGGAACACTCCATTCACTTCGCACAGTGAATTGAAGTGTTGGATCAGACTGCTTCTCTTTCAGAGAAACATATGTGAGTTTCTTGTGAATGCTTGTTAGTAGCTTAAGGCACTTTCAAACGAAAGTGATTTTCTCTGAAAGACAGCATTTAGAAAGTGAAGAAACACTCCATTCACTTCTCACAGTGAATTGAAGTGTTGGAACAGACTGCTTCTCTTTCAGTGAAAGGCATTTGAATTTCTGTTGAATGCTTGTAAGTAGCATAAGGCACTTTCAAAGGAAAGTGATTTTCTCTGAAAGGACAGGATTTAGAAAGTGAAGCAACACTCCATTCACTTCGCACAGTGAATTGAAGTGTTGGAACAGAATGCTTGTCTTTCAGAGAAACGGATGTGAGTTTTTTGTGAATGCTGGTAAGTTGCTTAAGGCACTTTCATAGGAAAGTGATTTTCTCTGAAAGGACAGCATTTGGAAAGGGAAGCAACACTCCATTCACTTCGCACAGTGAATTGAAGTGTTGGAACAGACTGCTTCTCTTTCATAGAAACGCATTTGTGTTTCCTATGAATGCTTTTAAGTAGCTTAAGGCACTTTCAAAGGAAAGTGATTTTCTCTGAAAGGACAGGATTTAGAATGTGAACCAACACTCCATTCACGTCGCACAGTGAAGTGAAGTGTTGGAACAGACTGCCTCTCTTTCAGAGAAACGCATGTGAATTTCTGTTGAATATTTGTAAGTAGCTTAAGGCACTTTCAAAGGAATGTGATTTTCTCTGAAAAGACAGCATTTAGAAAGTGAAGCAACACTCCATTCACTTCGAACAGTGAATTGAAGTGTTGGAAGAGACTGCTTCTCTTTCAGAGAAACGCATGTGTGTTTTTTGTGAATGCTTGCAAGTAGCTTAAGGTACTTTCAAAGGAAAGTGATTTTCTCTGAAAGGACAGCATTTAGAAAGTGAAGAAACACTCCATTCACTTCGCACAGTGAATTGAATTGTTGGAACAGACTGCTTCTCTTTCAGGAAACGCATGTGAATTTCTGTTGAATGCTTGTAAGTAGCTTAAGGCACTTTCAAAGGAAAGTGATTTTCTCTGAAACGACAGGATTTAGAAAGTGAAGAAACACTCCCTTCACTTCTCGCAGTGAATTGAAGAGTTGGAACAGACAGCTTCTCCTACAGAGAAACGGATGTGAGTTTTTTGTGAATGCTTGTAAGTAGCTTAAGGCACTTTCAAAGCAAAGTGATTTTCTCTAAAAGGACAGCATTTACAAAGTGAAGCAACACTCCATTCACTTCGCACAGTGAATTGAAGTGTTGGAACAGAATACTTCACTTTCAGAGAAACAGATGTGAGTTTCTTGTGAATGCGTGTAAGTAGCTTAAGGCAGTTTCAAAAGAGAGTGATTTTCTCTAAAAGGAGGGCATTTAGAAAGTGAAGCAACACTCCATTCACTTCGCACACTGAATTGAAGTGTTGGAACAGAATGCTTCTCTTTCAGAGAAACGCATGTGAATTTCTGTTGAATGCTTGTAAGTAGCTTAAGGCACTTTCAAAGGAAAGTGATTTTCTCTGAAAGGACAGGATATAGAAAGTGAAGAAACACTCCATTCACTTCGTACAGTAAATTGAAGCATTGGAAAAGACAGCTTCTCTTTCATAGAAACGCATTTGAGTTTCCTGTGAATGCTTGTAAGTAACTTAAGGCACTTTCAAAGGAAAGTGATTTTCTCTGAAACTGCAGCATTTAGAATGAGAAGGAACACTCCATTCACTTCGCACAGTGAATTGAAATGTTGGATCAGACTGCTTCTCTTTCAGAGAAACAGATGTGAGTTACTTGTGAATGCTTGTTAGTAGCTTAAGGCACTTTCAAAGCAAAGTGATTTTCTCTGAAAGGACAGCATTTGGAAAGTGAAGCAACATTCCATTCACTTCGCACAGTGAATTGAAGTGTTGGAACAGACTGCTTCTCTTTCAGTGAAAGGCATTTGAATTTCTGTTGAATGCTTGTAAGTAGCTTAAGGCACTTTCAAAGGAAAGTGATTTTCTCTGAAATTACAGGATTTAGAAAGTGAAGAAACACTCCATTCACTTTGCACAGTGAATTGAAATGTTGGGAAAGACAGCCTCTCTTTCATAGAAACACTTTTGAGTTTCCTGTGAATGCTTGTAAGTAGCTTAAGGCACTTTCAAAGGAAAGTGATTTTCTCTGAAACTGCAGCATTTAGAATGTGAAGGAACACTCCAATCACTTCGCACAGTGAATTGAAGTGTTGGATCAGACTGCTTCTCTTTCAGAGAAACAGATGTGAGTTTCTTCTGAATGCTTGTAAGTAGCTTAAGGCACTTTCAAAGAAAAGTGATTTTCTCTGAAAGGACAGCATTTAGAAAGTGAAGCAACACTCCATTCACTTCGCACAGTGAATTGAAGTGTTGGATCAGACTGCTTCACTTTCAGAGAAACAGATGTGAGTTTCTTATGAATGCTCGTAAGTAACTTAAGGCACTTTCAAAGGAAAGTGATTTTCTCTGAAAAGACAGGATTTAGAAAGTGAAGCAACACTCCATTCACTTCGCACAGTGAATTGAAGTGTTGGAACAGAATGCTTGTCTTTCAGAGAAACGGATGTGAGTTTTTTGTGAATGCTTGTAAGTTGCTTAAGGCACGTTCATAGGATAGTGATTTTCTCTGAAAAGACAGCATTTGGAAAGGGAAGCAACACTCCATTCACTTCGCACAGTGAATTGAAGTGTTGGAACAGACTACTTCTCTTTCAGAAAAATGCATGTGAGTTTCTTGTGAATGTTTGTAAGTAGCTTAAGGCACTTTCAAAGAAAAGTGATTTTCTCTGAAAGGACAGCATTTAGAATGTGAACCAACACTCCATTCACGTCGCACAGTGAAGTGAAGTGTTGGAACAGACTGCTTCTCTTTCAGAGAAACGCATGTGAATTTCTGTTGAATATTTGTAAGTAGCTTAAGGCACTTTCAAAGGAATGTGATTTTCTCTGAAAGGACAGGATTTAGAAAGTGAAGAAACACTCCATTCACTTCGCACAGTGAATTGAAGTGTTGGAAAAGACAGCTTCTCTTTCAGAGAAACAGATGTGAGTTTCTTGTGAATGCTTGTAAGTAGCTTAAGGCACTTTCAAAGCAAAGTGATTTTCTCTGAAAGGACAGCATTTAAAAGTGAAGCAACACTCCATTCACTTCGCACAGTGAATTGAAGTGTTGGATCAGACTGCTTTTCTTTCAGAGAAACAGATGTGAGTTTCTTCTGAATGCTTGTAAGTAGCTTAAGGAAATTTCAAAGGAAAGTGATTTTCTCTGAAAGGACAGGATTTAGAAAGTGAAGCAACACTCCATTCACTTCGCACAGTGAATTGAAGTGTTGGAACAGAATGCTCTCTTTCACAGAAACGGATGTGAGTTTTTTGTGAATGCTTATAAGTTGCTTAAGGCACTTTAATAGGAAAGTGATTTTCTCTGAAAGGACAGCATTTGGAAAGGGAAGCAACACTCCATTCACTTCGCACAGTGAACTGAAGTGTTGGAACAGACTGCTTCTCTTTCCAAAAAATGCATGTGAGTTTCTTGTGAATGTTTGTAAGTAGCTTAAGGCACTTTCAAAGCAAAGTGATTTTCTCTGAAAGGACAGCATTTAGAAAGTGAAGCAACACTCCTTTCACTTCGAACAGTTAATTGAAGTGTTGGAACAGACTGCTTCTTTTTCAGAGAAACACATGTGAGTTTTATGTGAATGCTTGTAAGTAGATTAAGGCACTTTCATAGGAAAGTGATTTTCTCTGAAATGACAGCATTTGGAAAGGGAAACAACACTCCATTTACGTCGCACAGTGAAGTGAAGTGTTGGAACAGACTACTTCTCTCAGAGAAACAGATGTGAGTTTCTTGTGAATGCGTGTAAGTAGATTAAGGCAGTTTCCAAAGAGAGTGATATTTTCTAAAAGGAGAGCATTTAGAAAGTGAAGCAACACTCCATTCACTTCGCACAGTGAATTGAAGTGTTGGATCAGACTGCTTCACTTTCAGAGAAACAGATGTGAGTTTCTTATGAATGCTCGTAAGTAACTTAAGGCACTTTCAAAGGAAAGTGATTTTCTCTGAAAAGACAGGATTTAGAAAGTGAAGCAACACTCCATTCACTTCGCACAGTGAATTGAAGTGTTGGAACAGAATGCTTGTCTTTCAGAGAAACGGATGTGAGTTTTTTGTGAATGCTTGTAAGTTGCTTAAGGCACGTTCATAGGAAAGTGATTTTCTCTGAAAAGACAGCATTTGGAAAGGGAAGCAACACTCCATTCACTTCGCACAGTGAATTGAAGTGTTGGAACAGACTACTTCTCTTTCAGAAAAATGCATGTGAGTTTCTTGTGAATGTTTGTAAGTAGCTTAAGGCACTTTCAAAGAAAAGTGATTTTCTCTGAAAGGACAGCATTTAGAAAGTGAAGCAACACTCCATTCACTAGGCACAGTGAATTGAAGTGTTGGAACAGACTGCTTCTCTTTCATAGAAAAGCATTTGAGTTTCCTATGAATGCTTTTAAGTAGCTGAAGGCAATTTCAAAGCAAAGTGATTTTCTCTGAAAGGACAGCATTTAGAATGTGAACCAACACTCCATTCACGTCGCACAGTGAAGTGAAGTGTTGGAACAGACTGCTTCTCTTTCAGAGAAACGCATGTGAATTTCTGTTGAATATTTGTAAGTAGCTTAAGGCACTTTCAAAGGAATGTGATTTTCTCTGAAAGGACAGGATTTAGAAAGTGAAGAAACACTCCATTCACTTCGCACAGTGAATTGAAGTGTTGGAAAAGACAGCTTCTCTTTCAGAGAAACAGATGTGAGTTTCTTGTGAATGCTTGTAAGTAGCTTAAGGCACTTTCAAAGGAAAGTGATTTTCTCTGAAAGGACAGCATTTAAAAGTGAAGCAACACTCCATTCACTTCGCACAGTGAATTGAAGTGTTGGAACAGACTGCTTCTCTTTCAGAGAAACGCATGTGAGTTTCTGTTGAATGCTTGTAAGTAGCTTAAGGCACTTTCAAAGGAAAGTGATTTTCTCTGAAATGACAGGATTTAGAAAGTGAAGAAACACTCAATTCACTTCTCGCAGGGAATTGAAGAGTTGGAACAGACAGCTTCTCCTACAGAGAAACGGATGTGAGTTTTTTGTGAATGCTTGTAAGTAGCTTAAGGCACTTTCAAAGCAAAGTGATTTTCTCTGAAAGGACAGCATTTAGAAAGTGAAGAAACACTCCATTCACTTCGCACAGTGAATTGAAGTGTTGGATCAGACTGCTTCTCTTTCAGAGAAACAGATGTGAGTTTCTTGTGAATGCTTGTTAGTAGCTTAAGGCACTTTCAAAGCAAAGTGATTTTCTCTGAAAGGACAGCATTTAGAAAGTGAAGCAACACTCCATTCACTTTGCACAGTGAATTGAAGTGTTGGAACAGACTGGTTCTCTTTCAGAGAAAGGCATTTGAATTTCTGTTGAATGCTTGTAAGTAGCTTAAGGCACTTTCAAAGGAAAGTGTTTTTCTCTGAAAGGACAGGATTTAGAAAGTGAAGAAACACTCCATTCAATTTGCACAGTGAATTGAAGTGTTGGGAAAGACAGCCTCTCTTTCATAGAAACACTTTTGAGTTTCCTGTGAATGCTTGTAAGTAGCTTAAGGCACTTTCAAAGGAACGTGATTTTCTCTGAAACTGCAGCATTTAGAATGTGAAGGAACACTCCAATCACTTCGCACAGTGAATTGAAGTGTTGTATCAGACTGCTTCTCTTTCGGAGAAACAGATGTGAGTTTCTTCTGAATGCTTGTAAGTAGCTTAAGGCACTTTCAAAGGAAAGTGATTTTCTCTGAAAGGACAGGATTTAGAAAGTGAAGCAACACTCCATTCACTTCGCACAGTGAATTGAAGTGTTGGAACAGAATGCTCTCCTTCAGAGAAACGGATGTGAGTTTTTTGTGAATGCTTGTAAGTTGCTTAATGCACTTTAATAGGAAAGTGATTTTCTCTGAAAGGACAGCATTTGGAAAGGGAAGCAACACTCCATTCACTTCGCACAGTGAACTGAAGTGTTGGAACAGACTGCTTTTCTTTCCGAAAAATGCATTTGAGTTTCTTGTGAATGTTTGTAAGTAGCTTAAGGCACTTTCAAAGCAAAGTGATTTTCTCAGAAAGGACAGCATTTAGAAAGTGAAGCAACACTCCTTTCACTTCGAAGAGTTAATTGAAGTGTTGGAACAGACTGCTTCTCTTTCAGAGAAACGCATGTGAGTTTTTTGTGAATGCTTGTAAGTACCTTAAGGCACTTTCAAAGGAAAGTGATTTTCTCTGAAAGGACAGCATTTAGAAAGTGAAGCAACACTCCATTCACTTCACACAGTGAATTGAAGAGTTGGAAGAGACTGCTTCTCTTTCAGAGAAACGCATTTGAATTTCTGTTGAATGCTTGTAACTAGCTTAAGGCACTTTCAAAGGAAAGTGATTTTCTCTGAAAGGACAGGATTTAGAAAGTGAAGAATCACTCCATTCACTTCGCACAGTGAATTGAAGTGTTGGAACAGACTGCTTCTCCTTCAGAGAAACGGATGTGAGGTTTTTTTTTGAATGCTTTTAAGTAGCTTAAGGCACTTTCAAAGCAAAGTGATTTTCTCTGAAAGGACAGGATTTAGAAAGTGAAGAAACACTCCATTCACTTTGCACAGAGAATTGAAGTGTTGGAAAAGACAGCTTCTCTTTCATAGAAACGCATTTGAATTTCCTGTGAATGCTTGTAAGTAGCTTAAGGCACTTTCAAAGGAAAGTGATTTTCTCTGAAACTGCAGCATTTAGAATGTGAAGGAACACTCCAATCACTTCGCACAGTGAATTGAAGTGTTGGATCAGACTGCTTCTCTTTCAGAGAAACAGATGTGAGTTTTTTATGAATGCTTGTAAGTAGCTTAAGTCACTTTCAAAGGAAAGTGATTTTCTCTGAAAGGACAGCATTTAGAAAGTGAAGAATTACTCCATTCACTTCGCACAGTGAATTGAAGTGTTGGAACAGACTGCTTCTCTTTATAGAAAAGGATGTGAGTTTTTTGTGAATGCTTGAATGTAGCTTACGGCACTTTCAAAGGAAAGTGATTTTCTCTGAAACTACAGCATTTAGAATTTTTAGCAACACTCCATTCACTACGCACAGTGAATTGAAGTGTAGGAACAGACTGCTTCTCTTTCAGAGAAACAGATGTGAGTTTCTTGTGAATGCGTGTAAGTAGCTTAAGGCAGTTTCAAAAGAGAGTGATTTTCTCTAAAAGGAGAGCATTTAGAAAGTGAAGCAACACTCCATTCACTTTGCACAGTGAATTGAAGTGTTGGATCAGACTACTTCACTTTCACAGAAACAGATGTGAGTTTCTTATGAATGCTTGTAAGTAGCTTAAGGCACTTTCAAAGGAAAGTGATTTTCTCTGAAAGGACAGCATTTAAAAGTGAAGCAACACTCCATTCACTTCGCACAGTGAATTGAAGTGTTGGAACAGACTGCTTCTCTTTCAAAGAAATGCATGTGAATTTCTGTTGAATGCTTATAAGTAGCTTAAGGCACTTTCAAAGGAAAGTGATTTTCTCTGAAACGACAGGATTTAGAAAGTGAAGAAACACTCAATTCACTTCTCGCAGGGAATTGAAGAGTTGGAACAGACAGCTTCTCCTACAGAGAAACGGATGTGAGTTTTTTGTGAATGCTTATAAGTAGCTTAAGGCACTTTAAAAGCAAAGTGATTTTCTCTGAAAGGACAGCATTTGGAAAGGGAAGCAACACTCCATTCACTTCGCTCAGTGAATTGAAGTGTTGGAACAGACTGCTTCTCTTTCAGAAAAATGCATGTGAGTTTCTTGTGAATGTTTGTAAGTAGCTTAAGGCACTTTCAAGGGAATGTGATTTTCTCTGAAAGGACAGCATTTAGAAAGTGAAGCAACACTCCATTCACTTCGAACAGTGAATTGAAGTGTTGGAACAGACTGCTTCTCTTTCAGAGAAACGCATGTGAGTTTTTTGTGAATGCTTGCAAGTAGCTTAAGGCACTTTCAAAGGAAAGTGATTTTCTCTGAAAGGACAGCATTTTGAAAGTGAAGCAACACTCCATTCACTTCGCACAGTGAATTGAAGTGTTGGAACAGACTTCTTCTCTTTCAGAGAAACGCATGTGAATTTTTTGTGAATGCTTGCAAGTAGCTTAAGGCACTTTCAAAGGAAAGTGATTTTCTTGAAAGGACAGCATTTAGAAAGTGAAGCAACACTCCATTCACTTCGCACAGTGAATTGAAGTGTTGGAACAGACTGCTTCACTTTCAGAGAAACGTATGTGAATTTCTGTTGAATGCTTGTAAGTAGCTTAAGGCACATTCAAAGGAAAGTGATTTTCTCTGAAAGGACAGGATTTAAAAAGTGAAGAAACACTCCATTCACTTTGCACAGTGAATTGAAGTGTTGGGAAAGACAGCCTCACTTTCATAGAAACACTTTTGAGTTTCCTGTGAATGCTTGTAAGTAGCTTAAGGCACTTTCAAAGGAAAGTGATTTTCTCTGAAACTGCAGCATTTAGAATGTGAAGGAACACTCCAATCACTTCGCACAGTGAATTGAAGTGTTGGATCAGACTGCTTATCTTTCAGAGAAACAGATGTGAGTTTCTTCTGAATGCTTGTAAGTAGCTTAAGGCACTTTCAAAGGAAAGTGATTTTCTCTGAAAGGACAGGATTTAGAAAGTGAAGCAACACTCCATTCACTTCGCACAGTGAATTGAAGTGTTGGAACAGAATGCTCTCCTTCAGAGAAACGGATGTGAGTTTTTTGTGAATGCTTGTAAGTTGCTTAAGGCACTTTAATAGGAAAGTGATTTTCTCTGAAAGGACAGCATTTGGAAAGGGAAGCAACACTTCTTTCACTTCGCACAGTGAACTGAAGTGTTGGAACAGACTGCTTTTCTTTCCGAAAAATGCATTTGAGTTGCTTGTGAATGTTTGTAAGTAGCTTAAGGCACTTTCAAAGCAAAGTGATTTTCTCTGAAAGGACAGCATTTAGAAAGTGAAGCAACACTCCTTTCACTTCGAACAGTTAATTGAAGTGTTGGAACAGACTGCTTCTCTTTCAGAGAAACAGATGTGAGTTTCTTGTGAATGCGTGTAAGTAGCTTAAGGCAGTTTCAAAAGAGAGTGATTTTCTCTAAAAGGAGAGCATTTAGAAAGTGAAGCAACACTCCATTCACTTTGCACAGTGAATTGAAGTGTTGGATCAGACTACTTCACTTTCAGAGAAACAGATGTGAGTTTCTTATGAATGCTTGTAAGTAGCTTAAGGCACTTTCAAAGGAAAGTGATTTTCTCTGAAAGGACAGCATTTAAAAGTGAAGCAACACTCCATTCACTTCGCACAGTGAATTGAAGTGTTGGATCAGACTGCTTCTCTTTCAAAGAAACGCATGTGAATTTCTGTTGAATGCTTGTAAGTAGCTTAAGGCACTTTCAAAGGAAAGTGATTTTCTCTGAAACGACAGGATTTAGAAAGTGAAGAAACACTCAATTCACTTCTCGCAGGGAATTGAAGAGTTGGAACAGACAGCTTCTCCTACAGAGAAACGGATGTGAGTTTTTTGTGAATGCTTATAAGTAGCTTAAGGCACTTTAAAAGCAAAGTGATTTTCTCTGAAAGGACAGCATTTAGAAAGTGAAGAAACACTCCATTCACTTTGCACAGTGAATTGAAGTGTTGGATCAGACTGCTTCTCTTTCAGAGAAACAGATGTGAGTTTCTTGTGAATGCTTGTTAGTAGCTTAAGGCACTTTCAAAGCAAAGTGATTTTCTCTGAAAGGACAGCATTTAGAAAGTGAAGGAACACTCCATTCACTTTGCACAGTGAATTGAAGTGTTGGAACAGACTGGTTCTCTTTCAGAGAAAGGCATTTGAATTTCTGTTGAATGCTTGTAAGTAGCTTAAGGCACATTCAAAGGAAAGTGATTTTCTCTGAAAGGACAGGATTTAGAAAGTGAAGAAACACTCCATTCACTTTGCACAGTGAATTGAAGTGTTGGGAAAGACAGCCTCTCTTTCATAGAAACACTTTTGAGTTTCCTGTGAACGCTTGTAAGTAGCTTAAGGCACTTTCAAAGGAACGTGATTTTCTCTGAAACTGCAGCATTTAGAATGTGAAGGAACACTCCAATCACTTCGCACAGTGAATTGAAGTGTTGGATCAGACTGCTTCTCTTTCAGAGAAACAGATGTGAGTTTCTTCTGAATGCTTGTAAGTAGCTTAAGGCACTTTCAAAGGAAAGTGATTTTCTCTGAAAGGACAGGATTTAGAAAGTGAAGCAACACTCCATTCACTTCGCACAGTGAATTGAAGTGTTGGAACAGAATGCTCTCCTTCAGAGAAACGGATGTGAGTTTTTTGTGAATGCTTGTAAGTTGCTTAAGGCACTTTAATAGGAAAGTGATTTTCTCTGAAAGGACAGCATTTGGAAAGGGAAGCAACACTCCTTTCACTTCACACAGTGAACTGAAGTGTTGGAACAGACTGCTTTTCTTTCCGAAAAATGCATTTGAGTTTCTTGTGAATGTTTGTAAGTAGCTTAAGGCACTTTCAAAGCAAAGTGATTTTCTCTGAAAGGACAGCATTTAGAAAGTGAAGCAACACTCCAATCACTTCGAACAGTTAATTGAAGTGTTGGAACAGACTGCTTCTCTTTCAGAGAAATGCATATGAGTTTTTTGTGAATGCTTGTAAGTAGCTTATGGCACTTTCAAAGGAAAGTGATTTTCTCTGAAAGGACAGCATTTAGAAAGTGAAGCAACACTCCATTCACTTTGCACAGTGAATTGAAGAGTTGGAACAGACTGCTTCTCTTTCAGAGAAACGCATGTGAATTTCTGTTGAATGCTTGTAAGTAGCTTAAGGCACTTTCAAAGCAAAGTAATTTTCTCTGAAAGGACAGGTTTTAGAAAGTGAAGAAACACTCCATTCACTTCGCACAGAGAATTGAAGTGTTGGAAAAGACAGCTTCTCTTTCATAGAAACGCATTTGAGTTTCCTGTGAATGCTTGTAAGTAGCTTAAGGCACATTCAAAGGAAAGTGATTTTCTCTGAAACTGCAGCATTTAGAATGTGAAGGAACACTCCAATCACTTCGCACAGTGAATTGAAGTGTTGGATCAGACTGCTTCTCTTTCAGAGAAACAGATGTGAGTTTTTTATGAATGCTTGTAAGTAGCTTAAGGCACTTTCAAAGGAAAGTGATTTTCTCTGAAAGGACAGCATTTAGAAAGTGAAGAATTACTCCATTCACTTCGCACAGTGAATTGAAGTGTGGAACAGACTGCTTCTCTTTAGAGAAAAGGATGTGAGTTTTTTGTGAATGCTTGAAAGTAGCTTAAGGCACTTTCAAAGGAAAGTGATTTTCTCTGAAACTACAGCATTTAGAATTTTTAGCAACACTCCATTCACTACGCACAGTGAAATGAAGTGTAGGAACAGACTGCTTCTCTTTCAGAGAAACAGAAGTGAGTTTCTTGTGAATGCGTGTATGTAGCTTAAGGCAGTTTCAAAAGAGAGTGATTTTCTCTAAAAGGAGAGCATTTAGAAAGTGAAGCAACACTCCATTCACTTCGCACAGTGAATTGAAGTGTTGGAACAGACTGCTTCTCTTTCAGAGAAACGCATTTGAATTTCTGTTGAATGCTTGTAAGTACCTTAAGGCACTTTCAAAGGAAAGTGATTTTCTCTGAAAGGACAGGATTTAGAAAGTGAAGAAACACTCAATTCACTTCTCGCAGGGAATTGAAGAGTTGGAACAGACAGCTTCTCCTACAGATAAACGGATGTGAGTTTTTTGTGAATGCTTATAAGTAGCTTAAGGCACTTTGAAAGCAAAGTGATTTTCTCTGAAAGGACAGCATTTAGAAAGTGAAGAAACACTCCATTCACTTCGCACAGTGAATTGAAGTGTTGGATCAGACTGCTTCTCTTTCAGAGAAACAGATGTGAGTTTCTTGCGAATGCTTGTTAGTAGCTTAAGGCACTTTCAAAGCAAAGTGATTTTCTCTGAAAGGACAGCATTTAGAAAGTGAAGGAACACTCCATTCACTTTGCACAGTGAATTGAAGTGTTGGAACCGACTGGTTCTCTTTCAGAGAAAGGCATTTGAATTTCTGTTGAATGCTTGTAAGTAGCTTAAGGCACATTCAAAGGAAAGTGATTTTCTCTGAAAGGACAGGATTTAGAAAGTGAAGAAACACTCCATTCACTTTGCACAGTGAATTGAAGTGTTGGGAAAGACAGCCTCTCTTTCATAGAAACACTTTTGAGTTTCCTGTGAATGCTTGTAAGTAGCTTAAGGCACTTTCAAAGGAAAGTGATTTTCTCTGAAACTGCAGCATTTAGAATGTGAAGGAACACTCCAATCACTTCGCACAGTGAATTGAAGTGTTGGATCAGACTGCTTCTCTTTCAGAGAAACAGATGTGAGTTTCTTCTGAATGCTTGTAAGTAGCTTAAGGCACTTTCAAAGGAAAGTGATTTTCTCTGAAAGGACAGGATTTAGAAAGTGAAGCAACACTCCATTCACTTCGCACAGTGAATTGAAATGTTGGAACAGAATGCTCTCCTTCAGAGAAACGGAGGTGAGTTTTTTGTGAATGCTTGTAAGTTGCTTATGGCACTTTCAAAGCAAAGTAATTTTCTCTGAAAGGACAGGTTTTAGAAAGTGAAGAAACACTCCATTCACTTCGCACAGAGAATTGAAGTGTTGGAAAAGACAGCTTCTCTTTCATAGAAACGCATTTGAGTTTCCTGTGAATGCTTGTAAGTAGCTTAAGGCACATTCAAAGGAAAGTGATTTTCTCTGAAACTGCAGCATTTAGAATGTGAAGGAACACTCCAATCACTTCGCACAGTGAATTGAAGTGTTGGATCAGACTACTTCTCTTTCAGAGAAACAGATGTGAGTTTTTTATGAATGCTTGTATGTAGCTTAAGGCACTTTCAAAGGAAAGTGATTTTCTCTGAAAGGACAGCATTTAGAAAGTGAAGAATTACTCCATTCACTTCGCACAGTGAATTGAAGTGTTGGAACAGACTGCTTCTCTTTAGAGAAAAGGATGTGAGTTTTTTGTGAATGCTTGAAAGTAGCTTAAGACACTTTCAAAGGAAAGTGATTTTCTCTGAAACTACAGCATTTAGAATTTTTAGCAACACTCCATTCACTACGCACAGTGAATTGAACTGTAGGAACAGACTGCTTCTCTTTCAGAGAAACAGATGTGAGTTTCTTGTGAATGCATGTATGTAGCTTAAGGCAGTTTCAAAAGAGAGTGATTTTCTCTAAAAGGAGAGCATTTAGAAAGTGAAGCAACACTCCATTCACTAGGCACAGTGAATTGAAGTGTTGGATCAGACTACTTCACTTTCAGAGAAACAGATGTGAGTTTCTTATGAATGCTTGTAAGTAGCTTAAGGCACTTTCAAAGGAAAGTGATTTTCTCTGAAAGGACAGGATTTAGAAAGTGAAGCAACACTCCATTCACTTCGCACAGTGAATTGAAGTGTTGGAACAGAATGCTTGTCTTTCAGAGAAACGGATGTGAGTTTTTTGTGAATGCTTGTAAGTTGCTTAAGGCACTTTCATAGGAAAGTGATTTTCTCTGAAAGAACAGCATTTGGAAAGGGAAGCAACACTCCATTCACTTCGCACAGTGAATTGAAGTGTTGGAACAGACTACTTCTCTTTCAGAAAAATGCATGTGAGTTTCTTGTGAATGTTTGTAAGTAGCTTAAGGCACTTTCAAAGAAAGGGATTTTCTCTGAAAGGACAGCATTTAGAAAGTGAAGCAACACTCCATTCACTAGGCACAGTGAATTGAAGTGTTGGAACAGACTGCTTCTCTTTCATAGAAACGCATTTGTGTTTCCTATGAATGCTTTTAAGTATCTTAAGGCACTTTCAAAGGAAAGTGATTTTCTCTGAAAGGACAGCATTTAGAATGTGAACCAACACTCCGTTCACGTCGCACAGTGAAGTGAAGTGTTGGAACAGACTGCTTCTCTTTCAGAGAAACGCATGTGAATTTCTGTTGAATATTTGTAAGTAGCTTAAGGCACTTTCAAAGGAAAGTGATTTTCTCTGAAAGGACAGGATTTAGAAAGTGAAGAAACACTCCATTCACTTCGCACAGTGAATTGAAGTGTTGGAAAAGACAGCTTCTCTTTCAGAGAAACAGATGTGAGTTTCTTGTGAATGCTTGTAAGTAGCTTAAGGCACTTTCAAAGCAAAGAGATTTTCTCTGAAAGGACAGCATTTAGAAAGTGAAGCAACACTCCATTCACTCGCAGAGTGAATTGAAGTGTTGGAACAGAATACTTCACTTTCAGATAAACAGATGTGAGTTTCTTGTGAATGCCTGTAAGTAGCTTAAGGCAGTTTCAAAAGAGAGTGATTTTCTCTAAAAGGAGATCATTTTGAAAGTGAAGCAACACTCCATTCACTTCGCACAGTCAATTGAAGTGTTAAAACAGAATGCTTCTCTTTCAGAGAAACGCATGTGAATTTCTGTTGAATGCTTGTAAGTAGCTTAAGGCACTTTCAAAGGACAGTGATTTTCTCTGAAAGGACAGGATTTAGAAAGTGAAGAAATACTCCATTCACTTCCTACAGTAAATTGAAGCATTGGAAAAGACAGCTTCTCTTTCATAGAAACGCATTTGAGTTTCCTGTGAATGCTTGTAAGTAGCTTAAGGCACTTTCAAAGGAAAGTGATTTTCTCTGAAACTGCAGCATTTAGAATGTGAAGGAACACTCCAATCACTTCGCACAGTGAATTGAAGTGTTGGATCAGACTGCTTCTCTTTCAGAGAAACAGATGTGAGTTTCTTGTGAATGCTTGTAAGTAGCTTAAGGCACTTTCAAAGGAAATGATTTTCTCTGAAAGGACAGCATTTAGAAAGTGAAGCAACACTCCATTCACTAGGCACAGTGAATTGAAGTGTTGGAACAGACTGCTTCTCTTTCATAGAAAAGCATTTGAGTTTCCTATGAATGCTTTTAAGTAGCTGAAGGCACTTTCAAAGCAGAGTGATTTTCTCTGAAAGGACAGCATTTTGAATGTGAACCAACACTCCATTCACGTCGCACAGTGAAGTGAAGTGTTGGAACAGACTGCTTCTTTTTCAGAGAAACGCATGTGAATTTCTGTTGAATATTTGTAAGTAGCTTAAGGCACTTTCAAAGGAAAGTGATTTTCTCTGAAAGGACAGCATTTAGAAAGTGAACCAATACTCCATTCACGTCGCACAGTGAAGTGAAGTGTTGGAACAGACTGCTTCTCTTTCAGAGAAACGCATGTGAATTTCTGTTGAATATTTGTAAGTAGCTTAAGGCACTTTCAAAGGAAAGTGATTTTCTCTGAAAGGACAGGATTTAGAAAGTGAAGAAACACTCCATTCACTTCGCACAGTGAATTGAAGTGTTGGAAAAGAGAGCTTCTCTTTCAGAGAAACAGATGTGAGTTTCTTGTGAATGCTTGTAAGTAGCTTAAGGCACTTTCAAAGCAAAGTGATTTTCTCTGAAAGGACAGCATTTAAAAGTGAAGCAACACTCCATTCACTTCGCACAGTGAATTGAAGTGTTGGAACAGAATGCTTCTCTTTCAGAGAAACGCAAGTGAGTTTTTTGTGAATGCTTGTAAGTAGCTTAAGGCACTTTCATAGGAAGGTGATTTTCTCTGAAAGGACAGCATTTGGAAAGGGAAGCAAGACTCCATTCACTTCGCTCAGTGAATTGAAGTGTTGGAACAGACTGCTTCTCTTTCAGAAAAATGCATGTGAGTTTCTTGTGAATGTTTGTAAGTAGCTTAAGGCACTTTCAAGGGAATGTGATTTTCTCTGAAAGGACAGCATTTAGAAAGTGAAGCAACACTCCATTCACTTCGAACAGTGACTTGAAGTGTTGGAACAGACTTCTTCTCTTTCAGAGAAACGCATGTGAATTTTTTGTGAATGCTTGCAAGTAGCTTAAGGCACTTTCAAAGGAAAGTGATTTTCTTGAAAGGACAGCATTTAGAAAGTGAAGCAACACTCCATTCACTTCGCACAGTGAATTGAAGTGTTGGAACAGACTGCCTCTCTTTCAGAGAAGCGCATGTGAATTTCTGTTGAATGCTTGTAAATAGCTTAAGGCACTTTCAAAGGAAAGTGATTTTCTCTGAAATGACAGGATATAGAAAGTGACGAAACACTCAATTCACTTCTCGCAGGGAATTGAAGAGTTGGAACAGACAGCATCTCCTACAGAGAAACGGATGTGAGTTTTTTGTGAATGCTTGTAAGTAGCTTAAGGCACTTTCAAAGCAAAGTGATTTTCTCTGAAAGGACAGCATTTAGAAAGTGAAGCAACACTCCATTCACTTCGCACAGTGAATTGAAGTGTTGGATCAGACTGCTTCTCTTTCAGAGAAACAGATGTGAGTTTCTTGTGAATGCTTGTTAGTAGCTTAAGGCACTTTCAAACAAAGTGATTTTCTCTGAAAGGACAGCATTTAGAAAGTGAAGCAACACTCCATTCACTAGGCACAGTGAATTGAAGTGTTGGAACAGACTGCTTCTCTTTCATAGAAAAGCATTTGAGTTTCCTATGAATGCTTTTAAGTAGCTGAAGGCACTTTCAAAGCAAAGTGATTTTCTCTGAAAGGACAGCATTTAGAATGTGAACCAACACTCCATTCACGTCGCACAGTGAAGTGAAGTGTTGGAACAGACTGCTTCTCTTTCAGAAAAATGCATGTGAGTTTCTTGTGAATGTTTGTAAGTAGCTTAAGGCACATTCAAAGGAATGTGATTTTCTCTGAAAGGACAGCATTTAGAAAGTGAAGCAACACTCCATTCACTTCGAACAGTGAATTGAAGTGTTGGAACAGACTGCTTCTCTTTCAGAGAAATGCATGTGAGTTTTTTGTGAATGCTTGCAAGTAGCTTAAGGCACTTTCAAAGGAAAGTGATTTTCTCTGAAAACAGCATTTATAAAGTGAAGCAACACTCCATTCACTTCGCAGAGTGAATTGAAGTGTTGGAACAGACTGCTTCTCTTTCAGAGAAACGCATGTGAATTTCTGTTGAATGCTTGTAAGTAACTTAAGACACTTTCAAAGGAAAGTGATTTTCTCTGAAAGGACAGGATTTAGAAAGTGAAGAAACACTCCCTTCACTTCGCACAGTGAATTGAAGAGTTGGAACAGACTGCTTCTCTTTCAGAAAAATGCATGTGAGTTTCTTGTGAATGTTTGTAAGTAGCTTAAGGCACTTTCAAAGGAAAGTGATTTTCTCTGAAAAGACATCATTTAGAAAGTGAAGCAACACTCCATTCACTAGGCACAGTGAATTGAAGTGTTGGAACAGACTGCTTTTCTTTCATAGAAAGGCATTTGAGTTTCTTATGAATGCTTGTAAGTAGCTTAAGGCACTTTCAAAGGAAAGTGATTTTCTCTGAAAGGACAGCATTTAGAAAGTGAAGCAACACTCCATTCACTTCTCACAGTGAATTGAAGTGTTGGAACAAACTGCTTCTCTTTCAGAGAAACGCATGTGAATTTCTCTTGAATGCTTGTAAGTAGCCTAAGCCACTTTCAAAGGAAAGTGATTTTCTCTGAAACGACAGGATTTAGAAAGTGAAGAAACACTCCCTTCACTTCTCGCAGTGAATTGAAGAGTTGGAACAGACAGCATCTCCTACAGAGAAACGGATGTGAGTTTTTTGTGAATGCTTGTAAGTAGCTTAAGGCACTTTCAAAGCAAAGTGATTTTCTCTGAAAGGACAGCATTTACAAAGTGAAGCAACACTCCATTCACTTCGCACAGTGAATTGAAGTGTTGGAACAGAATACTTCACTTTCAGAGAAACAGATGTGAGTTTCTTGTGAATGCGTGTAAGTAGCTTAAGGCAGTTTCAAAAGAGAGTTATTTTCTCTGAAACTGCAGCATTTAGAAAGTGAAGCAACACTCCATTAACTTCGCACACTGAATTGAAGTGTTAGAACAGACTACTTCTCTTTCAGAAAAATGCATGTGAGTTTCTTGTGAATGTTTGTAAGTAGCTTAAGGCACTTTCAAAGGAAAGTGATTTTCTCTGAAAGGACAGGATTTAGAAAGTGAAGAAACACTCCATTCACTTCGTACAGTAAATTGAAGCATTTGAAAAGACAGCTTCTCTTTCATAGAAACGCATTTGATTTTCCTGTGAATGCTTGTAAGTAACTTAAGGCACTTTCAAAGGAAAGTGATTTTCTCTGAAACTGCAGCATTTAGAATGTGAAGGAACACTCCATTCACTTCGCACAGTGAATTGAAATGTTGGATCAGACTGCGTCTCTTTCAGAGAAGCAGATGTGAGTTTCTTGTGAATGCTTGTTAGTAGCTTAAGGCACTTTCAAAGCAAAGTGATTTTCTCTGAAAGGACAGCATTTGGAAAGTGAAGCAACACTCCATTCACTTCGCACAGTGAATTGAAGTGTTGGAACAGACTGCTTATCTTTCAGAGAAAGGCATTTGAATTTCTGTTGAATGCTTGTAAGTAGCTTAAGGCACTTTCAAAGGAAAGTGATTTTCTCTGAAAGGACAGTATTTAAAAGTGAAGAAACACTCCATTCACTTCGCACAGTGAATTGAAGTGTTAGAACAGACTACTTCTCTTTCAGAAAAATGCATGTGAGTTTCTTGTGAATGTTTGTAAGTAGCTTAAGGCACTTTCAAAGGAAAGTGATTTTCTCTGAAAGGACAGGATTTAGAAAGTGAAGCAACACTCCATTCACTTTGCACAGTGAATTGAAGTGTTGGAACAGAATGCATGTCTTTCAGAGAAACGGATGTGAGTTTTTTGTGAATGCTTGTAAGTTGCTTAAGGCACTTTCATAGAAAAGTGATTTTCTCTAAAAGAACAGCATTTGGAAAGGGAAGCAACACTCCATTCACTTCGCACAGTGAATTGAAGTGTTGGAACAGACTACTTCTCTTTCAGAAAAATGCATGTGAGTTTCTTGTGAATGTTTGTAAGTAGCTTAAGGCACTTTCAAAGGAAAGTGATTTTCTCTGAAAAGACAGCATTTAGAAAGTGAAGCAACACTCCATTCACTAGGCACAGTGAATTGAAGTGTTGGAACAGACTGCTTTTCTTTCATAGAAAGGCATTTGTGTTTCTTATGAATGCTTGTAAGGAGCTTAATGCACTTTCAAAGGAAAGTGATTTTCTCTGAAAGGACAGCATTTAGAAAGTGAAGCAACACTCCATTCACTTCGCACAGTGAATTGAAGTGTTGGAACAAACTGCTTCTCTTTCAGAGAAACGCATGTGAATTTCTCTTGAATGCTTGTAAGTAGCTTAAGCCACTTTCAAAGGAAAGTGATTTTCTCTGAAAGGACAGGATTTAGAAAGTGAAGAAACACTCCATTCACTTCGCACAGTGAATTGAAGTGTTGGAAAAGACAGCTTCTCATTCACAGAAACAGATGTGGGTTTCTTGTGAATGCTTGTAAGTAGCTTAAGGCATTTTCAAAGGAAAGTGATTTTCTCTGAAAGGACAGCATTTAGAAAGTGAAGCAACACTCCATTCACTTCGCAGAGTGAATTGAGGTGTTGGAACAGACTGCTTCTCTTTCAGAGAAACGCATGTGAATTTCTGTTGAATGCTTGTAAGTAGCTTAAGGCACTTTCAATGGAAAGTGATTTTCTCTGAAAGGACAGGACTTAGAAAGTGAAGAAACACTCCATTCACTTCGTACAGTAAATTGAAGCATTGGAAAAGACAGCTTCTCTTTCAGTGAAAGGCATTTGAATTTCTGTTGAATGCTTGTAAGTAGCTTAAGGCACTTTCATAGGAAAGTGATTTTTTCTGAAAGGACAGCATTTGGAAAGGGAAGCAACACTCCATTCACTTCGCACAGTGAATTGAAGTGTTGGAACAGACTACTTCTCTTTCAGAAAAATGCATGTGAGTTTCTTGTGAATGTTTGTAAGTAACTTAAGGCACTTTCAATGGAAAGTGATTTTCTCTGAAACTGCAGCATTTAGAATGTGAAGGAACACTCCATTCACTTCGCACAGTGAATTGAAATGTTGGATCAGACTGCTTCTCTTTCAGAGAAACAGATGTGAGTTTCTTGTGAATGTTTGTAAGTAGCTTAAGGCACTTTCAAAGCAAAGTGATTTTCTCAGAAAGGACAGCATTTAGAAAGTGAAGCAACACTCCTTTCACTTCGAACAGTTAATTGAAGTGTTGGAACAGACTGCTTCTCTTTCAGAGAAACGCATGTGAGTTTTTTGTGAATGCTTGTAAGTACCTTAAGGCACTTTCAAAGGAAAGTGATTTTCTCTGAAAGGACACCATTTAGAAAGTGAAGCAACACTCCATTCACTTCGCACAGTGAATTGAAGAGTTGGAAGAGACTGCTTCTCTTTCAGAGAAACGCATGTGAATTTCTGTTGAATGCTTGTAAGTAGCTTAAGGCACTTTCAAAGGAAAGTGATTTTCTCTGAAAGGACAGGATTTAGAAAGTGAAGAAACACTCCATTCACTTCGCACAGTGACTTGAAGTGTTGGAACAGACTGCTTCTCCTTCAGAGAAACGGATGTGAGTTTTTTTTTGAATGCTTGTAAGTAGCTTAAGGCACTTTCAAAGCAAAGTGATTTTCTCTGAAAGGACAGGATTTAGAAAGTGAAGAAACACTCCATTCACTTCGCACAGAGAATTGAAGTGTTGGAAAAGACAGCTTCTCTTTCATAGAAACGCATTTGAGTTTCCTGTGAATGCTTGTAAGTAGCTTAAGGCACTTTCAAAGGAAAGTGATTTTCTCTGAAACTGCAGCATTTAGAATGTGAAGGAACACTCCAATCACTTCGCACAGTGAATTGAAGTGTTGGATCAGACTGCTTCTCTTTCAGAGAAACAGATGTGAGTTTTTTATGAATGCTTGTAAGTAGCTTAAGTCACTTTCAAAGGAAAGTGATTTTCTCTGAAAGGACAGCATTTAGAAAGTGAAGAATTATTCCATTCACTTCGCACAGTGAATTGAAGTGTGGGAACAGACTGCTTCTCTTTATAGAAAAGGATGTGAGTTTTTTGTGAATGCATGAATGTAGCTTACGGCACTTTCAAAGGAAAGTGATTTTCTCTGAAACTACAGCATTTAGAATTTTTAGCAACACTCCATTCACTACGCACAGTGAATTGAAGTGTAGGAACAGACTGCTTCTCTTTCAGAGAAACAGATGTGAGTTTCTTGTGAATGCGTGTAAGTAGCTTAAGGCAGTTTCAAAAGAGAGTGATTTTCTCTAAAAGGAGAGCATTTAGAAAGTGAAGCAACACTCCATTCACTTTGCACAGTGAATTGAAGTGTTGGATCAGACTACTTCACTTTCACAGAAACAGATGTGAGTTTCTTATGAATGCTTGTAAGTAGCTTAAGGCACTTTCAAATGAAAGTGATTTTCTCTGAAAGGACAGCATTTAAAAGTGAAGCAACACTCCATTCACTTCGCACAGTGAATTGAAGTGTTGGAACAGACTGCTTCTCTTTCAAAGAAACGCATGTGAATTTCTGTTGAATGCTTGTAAGTAGCTTAAGGCACTTTCAAAGGAAAGTGATTTTCTCTGAAACGACAGGATTTAGAAAGTGAAGAAACACTCAATTCACTTCTCGCAGGAAATTGAAGAGTTGGAACAGACAGCTTCTCCTACAGAGAAACGGATGTGAGTTTTTTGTGAATGCTTATAAGTAGCTTAAGGCACTTTAAAAGCAAAGTGATTTTCTCTGAAAGGACAGCATTTAGAAAGTGAAGAAACACTCCATTCACTTCGCACAGTGAATTGAAGTGTTGGATCAGACTGCTTCTCTTTCAGAGAAACAGATGTGAGTTTCTTGTGAATGCTTGTTAGTGGCTTAAGGCACTTTCAAAGCAAAGTGATTTTCTCTGAAAGGACAGCATTTAGAAAGTGAAGGAACACTCCATTCACTTTGCACAGTGAATTGAAGTGTTGGAACAGACTGGTTCTCTTTCAGAGAAAGGCATTTGAATTTCTGTTGAATGCTTGTAAGTAGCTTAAGGCACATTCAAAGGAAAGTGATTTTCTCTGAAAGGACAGGATTTAGAAAGTGAAGAAACACTCCATTCACTTTGCACAGTGAATTGAAGTGTTGGGAAAGACAGCCTCTCTTTCAAAGAAACGCATGTGAATTTCTGTTGAATGCTTGTAAGTAGCTTAAGGCACTTTCAAAGGAAAGTGATTTTCTCTGAAACTGCAGCATTTAGAATGTGAAGGAACACTCCAATCACTTCGCACAGTGAATTGAAGTATTGGATCAGACTGCTTCTCTTTCAGAGAAACAGATGTGAGTTTCTTCTGAATGCTTGTAAGTAGCTTAAGGCACTTTCAAAGGAAAGTGATTTTCTCTGAAAGGACAGGATTTAGAAAGTGAAGCAACACTCCATTCACTTCGCACAGTGAATTGAAGTGTTGGAACAGAATGCTCTCCTTCAGAGAAACGGATGTGAGTTTTTTGTGAATGCTTGTAAGTAGCTTAAGGCACATTCAAAGGAAAGTGATTTTCTCTGAACCTGCAGCATTTAGAATGTGAAGGAACACTCCAATCACTTCGCACAGTGAATTGAAGTGTTGGATCAGACTGCTTCTCTTTCAGAGAAACAGATGTGAGTTTTTTATGAATGCTTGTAAGTAGCTTAAGGCACTTTCAAAGGAAAGTGATTTTCTCTGAAAGGACAGCATTTAGAAAGTGAAGAATTACTCCATTCACTTCGCACAGTGAATTGAAGTGTTGGAACAGACTGCTTCTCTTTAGAGAAAAGGATGTGAGTTTTTTGTGAATGCTTGAAAGTAGCTTAAGGCACTTTCAAAGGAAAGTGAATTTCTCTGAAACTACAGCATTTAGAATTTTTAGCAACACTCCATTCACTACGCACAGTGAATTGAAGTGTAGGAACAGACTGCTTCTCTTTCAGAGAAACAGATGTGAGTTTCTTGTGAATGCGTGTATGTAGCTTAAGGCAGTTTCAAAAGAGAGTGATTTTCTCTAAAAGGAGAGCATTTAGAAAGTGAAGCAACACTCCATTCACTTTGCACAGTGAATTGAAGTGTTGGATCAGACTACTTCACTTTCAGAGAAACAGATGTGAGTTTCTTATGAATGCTTGTAAGTAGCTTAAGGCACTTTCAAAGGAAAGTGATTTTCTCTGAAAGGACAGCATTTAAAAGTGAAGCAACACTCCATTCACTTCGCACAGTGAATTGAAGTGTTGGAACAGACTGCTTCTCTTTCAGAGAAACGCATGTGAATTTCTGTTGAATGCTTGTAAGTAGCTTAAGGCACTTTCAAAGGAAAGTGATTTTCTCTGAAAGGACAGGATTTAGAAAGTGAAGAAACACTCAATTCACTTCTCGCAGGGAATTGAAGAGTTGGAACAGACAGCTTCTCCTACAGAGAAACGGATGTGACTTTTTTGTGAATGCTTATAAGTAGCTTAAGGCACTTTGAAAGCAAAGTGATTTTCTCTGAAAGGACAGCATTTAGAAAGTGAAGAAACACTCCATTCACTTCGCACAGTGAATTGAAGTGTTGGATCAGACTGCTTCTCTTTCAGAGAAACAGATGTGAGTTTCTTGTGAATGCTTGTTAGTAGCTTAAGGCACTTTCAAAGCAAAGTGATTTTCTCTGAAAGGACAGCATTTAGAAAGTGAAGGAACACTCCATTCACTTTGCACAGTGAATTGAAGTGTTGGAACAGACTGGTTCTCTTTCAGAGAAAGGCATTTGAATTTCTGTTGAATGCTTGTAAGTAGCTTAAGGCACATTCAAAGGAAAGTGATTTTCTCTGAAAGGACAGGATTTAGAAAGTGAAGAAACACTCCATTCACTTTGCACAGTGAATTGAAGTGTTGGGAAAGACAGCCTCTCTTTCATAGAAACGCTTTTGAGTTTCCTGTGAATGCTTGTAAGTAGCCTAAGGCACTTTCAAAGGAAAGTGATTTTCTCTGAAACTGCAGCATTTAGAATGTGAAGGAACACTCCAATCACTTCGAACAGTGAATTGAAGTGTTGGATCAGACTGCTTCTCTTTCAGAGAAACAGATGTGAGTTTCTTCTGAATGCTTGTAAGTAGCTTAAGGCACTTTCAAAGGAAAGTGATTTTCTCTGAAAGGACAGGATTTAGAAAGTGAAGCAACACTCCATTCACTTCGCACAGTGAATTGAAGTGTTGGAACAGAATGCTCTCCTTCAGAGAAAGGGATGTGAGTTTTTTGTGAATGCTTGTAAGTTGCTTAAGGCACTTTAATAGGAAAGTGATTTTCTCTGAAAGGACAGCATTTGGAAAGGGAAGCAACACTCCTTTCACTTCGCACAGTGAACTGAAGTGTTGGAACAGACTGCTTTTCTTTCCGAAAAATGCATTTGAGTTTCTTGTGAATGTTTGTAAGTAGCTTAAGGCACTTTCAAAGCAAAGTGATTTTCTCTGAAAGGACAGCATTTAGAAAGTGAAGCAACACTCCTTTCACTTCGAACAGTTAATTTAAGTGTTGGAACAGACTGCTTCTCTTTCAGAGAAACGCATGTGAGTTTTTTGTGAATGCTTGTAAGTAGCTTATGGCACTTTCAAAGGAAAGTGATTTTCTCTGAAAGGACAGCATTTAGAAAGTGAAGCAACACTCCATTCACTTCGCACAGTGAATTGAAGAGTTGGAACAGACTGCTTCTCTTTCAGAGAAACGCATGTGAATTGCTGTTGAATGCTTGTAAGTAGCTTAAGGCACTTTCAAAGCAAAGTAATTTTCTCTGAAAGGACAGGTTTTAGAAAGTGAAGAAACACTCCATTCACTTCGCACAGAGAATTGAAGTGATGGAAGAGACAGCTTCTCTTTCATAGAAACGCATTTGAGTTTCCTGTGAATGCTTGTAAGTAGCTTAAGGCACATTCAAAGGAAAGTGATTTTCTCTGAAACTGCAGCATTTAGAATGTGAAGGAACACTCCAATCACTTCGCACAGTGAATTGAAGTGTTGGATCAGACTGCTTCTCTTTCAGAGAAACAGATGTGAGTTTTTTATGAATGCTTGTAAGTAGCTTAAGGCACTTTCAAAGGAAAATGATTTTCTCTGAAAGGACAGCATTTAGAAAGTGAAGAATTACTCCATTCACTTCGCACAGTGAATTGAAGTGTTGGAACAGACTGCTTCTCTTTAGAGAAAAGGATGTGAGTTTTTTGTGAATGCTTGAAAGTAGCTTAAGGCACTTTCAAAGGAAAGTGATTTTCTCTGAAACTACAGCATTTAGAATTTTTAGCAACACTCCATTCACTACGCACAGTGAATTGAAGTGTAGGAACAGACTGCTTCTCTTTCAGAGAAACAGATGTGAGTTACTTGTGAATGTGTGTATGTAGCTTAAGGCAGTTTCAAAAGAGAGTGATTTTCTCTAAAAGGAGAGCATTTAGAAAGTGAAGCAACACTCCATTCACTTTGCACAGTGAATTGAAGTGTTGGATCAGACTACTTCACTTTCAGAGAAACAGATGTGAGTTTCTTATGAATGCTTGTAAGTAGCTTAAGGCACTTTCAAAGGAAAGTGATTTTCTCTGAAAGGACAGGATTTAGAAAGTGAAGCAACACTCCATTCACTTCGCACAGTGAATTGAAGTGTTGGAACAGAATGCTTGTCTTTCAGAGAAACGGAAGTGAGTTTTTTGTGAATGCTTGTAAGTTGCTTAAGGCACTTTCATAGGAAAGTGATTTTCTCTGAAAGAACAGCATTTGGAAAGGGAAGCAACACTCCATTCACTTCGCACAGTGAATTGAAGTGTTGGAACAGACTACTTCTCTTTCAGAAAAATGCATGTGAGTTTCTTGTGAATGTTTGTAAGTAGCTTAAGGCACTTTCAAAGAAAGGGATTTTCTCTGAAAGGACAGCATTTAGAAAGTGAAGCAACACTCCATTCACTAGGCACAGTGAATTGAAGTGTTGGAACAGACTGCTTCTCTTTCATAGAAACGCATTTGAGTTTCCTATGAATGCTTTTAAGTATCTTAAGGCACTTTCAAAGCAAAGTGATTTTCTCTGAAAGGACAGCATTTAGAATGTGAACCAACACTCCATTCACGTCGCACAGTGAAGTGAAGTGTTGGAACAGACTACTTCTCTTTCAGAGAAACGCATGTGAATTTCTGTTGAATATTTGTAAGTAGCTTAAGGCACTTTCAAAGGAAAGTGATTTTCTCTGAAAGGACAGGATTTAGAAAGTGAAGAAACACTCCATTCACTTCGCACAGTGAATTGAAGTGTTGGAAAAGACAGCTTCTCTTTCAGAGAAACAGATGTGAGTTTCTTGTGAATGCTTGTAAGTAGCTTAAGGCACTTTCAAAGCAAAGTGATTTTCCCTGAAAAGACAGCATTTAGAAAGTGAAGCAACACTCCATTCACTCGCACAGTGAATTGAAGTGTTGGAACAGACTGCTTCTCTTTCAGAGAAACGCATGTGAGTTTCTTGTGAATGCGTGTAAGTAGCTTAAGGCAGTTTCAAAAGAGAGTGATTTTCTCTAAAAGGAGATCATTTTGAAAGTGAAGCAACACTCCATTCACTTCGCACAGTCAATTGAAGTGTTAAAACAGAATGCTTCTCTTTCAGAGAAACGCATGTGAATTTCTGTTGAATGCTTGTAAGTAGCTTAAGGCACTTTCAAAGGACAGTGATTTTCTCTGAAAGGACAGGATATAGAAAGTGAAGAAATACTCCATTCACTTCGCACAGAGAATTGAAGCATTGGAAAAGACAGCTTCTCTTTCATAGAAACGCATTTGAGTTTCCTGTGAATGCTTGTAAGTAGCTTAAGGCACTTTCAAAGGAAAGTGATTTTCTCTGAAACTGCAGCATTTAGAATGTGAAGGAACACTCCAATCACTTCGCACAGTGAATTGAAGTGTTGGATCAGACTGCTTCTCTTTCAGAGAAACAGATGTGAGTTTCTTGTGAATGCTTGTAACTAGCTTAAGGCACTTTCAAAGGAAATGATTTTCTCTCAAGGACAGCATTTAGAAAGTGAAGCAACACTCCATTCACTAGGCACAGTGAATTGAAGTGTTGGAACAGACTGCTTCTCTTTCATAGAAAAGCATTTGAGTTTCCTATGAATGCTTTTAAGTAGCTGAAGGCACTTTCAAAGCAAAGTGATTTTCTCTGAAAGGACAGCATTTAGAATGTGAACCAACACTCCATTCACGTCGCACAGTGAAGTGAAGTGTTGGAACAGACTGCTTCTCTTTCAGAGAAACGCATGTGAATTTCTGTTGAATATTTGTAAGTAGCTTAAGGCACTTTCAAAGGAAAGTGATTTTCTCTGAAAGGACAGGATTTAGAAAGTGAAGAAACACTCCATTCACTTCGCACAGTGAATTGAAGTGTTGGAAAAGACAGCTTCTCTTTCAGAGAAACAGATGTGAGTTTCTTGTGAATGCATGTAAGTAGCTTAAGGCACTTTCAAAGGAAAGTGATTTTCTCTGAAAGGACAGCATTTAAAAGTGAAGCAACACTCCATTCACTTCGCACAGTGAATTGAAGTGTTGGAACAGAATGCTTCTCTTTCAGAGAAACGCAAGTGAGGTTTTTGTGAATGCTTGTAAGTAGCTTAAGGCACTTTCATAGGAAGGTGATTTTCTCTGAAAGGACAGCATTTGGAAAGGGAAGCAACACTCCATTCACTTCGCTCAGTGAATTGAAGTGTTGGAACAGACTGCTTCTCTTTCAGAAAAATGCATGTGAGTTTCTTGTGAATGTTTGTAAGTAGCTTAAGGCACTTTCAAGGGAATGTGATTTTCTCTGAAAGGACAGCATTTAGAAAGTGAAGCAACACTCCATTCACTTCGAACAGTGAATTGAAGTGTTGGAACAGACTGCTTCTCTTTCAGAGAAACGCATGTGAGTTTTTTGTGAATGCTTGCAAGTAGCTTAAGGCATTTTCAAAGGAAAGTGATTTTCTCTGAAAGGACAGCATTTTGAAAGTGAAGCAACACTCCATTCACTTCGCACAGTGACTTGAAGTATTGGAACAGACTTCTTCTCTTTCAGAGAAACGCATGTGAATTTTTTGTGAATGCTTGCAAGTAGCTTAAGGCACTTTCAAAGGAAAGTGATTTTCTTGAAAGGACAGCATTTAGAAAGTGAAGCAACACTCCATTCACTTCGCACAGTGAATTGAAGTGTTGGAACAGACTGCCTCTCTTTCAGAGAAACGCATGTGAATTTCTGTTGAATGCTTGTAAGTAGCTTAAGGCACTTTCAAAGGAAAGTGATTTTCTCTGAAATGACAGGATTTAGAAAGTGAAGAAACACTCAATTCACTTCTCGCAGGGAATTGAAGAGTTGGAACAGACAGCTTCTCCTACAGAGAAACGGATGTGAGTTTTTTGTGAATGCTTGTAAGTAGCTTAAGGCAGTTTCAAAGCAAAGTGATTTTCTCTGAAAGGACTGCATTTAGAAAGTGAAGAAACACTCCATTCACTTCGCACAGTGAATTGAAGTATTGGATCAGACTGCTTCTCTTTCAGAGAAACAGATGTGAGTTTCTTGTGAATGCTTGTTAGTAGCTTAAGGCACTTTCAAACAAAGTGATTTTCTCTGAAAGGACAGCATTTAGAAAGTGAAGCAACACTCCATTCACTAGGCACAGTGAATTGAAGTGTTGGAACAGACTGCTTCTCTTTCATAGAAAAGCATTTGAGTTTCCTATGAATGCTTTTAAGTAGCTGAAGGCACTTTCAAAGCAAAGTGATTTTCTCTGAAAGGACAGCATTTAGAATGTGAACCAACACTCCATTCACGTCGCACAGTGAAGTGAAGTGTTGGAACAGACTGCTTCTCTTTCAGAGAAACGCATGTGAATTTCTGTTGAATATTTGTAAGTAGCTTAAGGCACTTTCAAAGGAAAGTGATTTTCTCTGAAAGGACAGGATTTAGAAAGTGAAGCAACACTCCATTCACTTCGCACAGTGAATTGAAGTGTTGGAAAAGACAGCTTCTCTTTCAGAGAAACAGATGTGAGTTTCTTGTGAATGCTTGTAAGTAGCTTAAGGCACTTTCAAAGCAAAGTGATTTTCTCTGAAAGGACAGCATTTAAAAGTGAAGCAACACTCCATTCACTTCGCACAGTGAATTGAAGTGTTGGAACAGAATGCTTCTCTTTCAGAGAAACGCAAGTGAGTTTTTTGTGAATGCTTGTAAGTAGCTAAAGGCACTTTCATAGGAAGGTGATTTTCTCTGAAAGGACAGCATTTGGAAAGTGAAGAAACACTCCATTCACTTCGCTCAGTGAATTGAAGTGTTGGAACAGACTGCTTCTCTTTCAGAAAAATGCATGTGAGTTTCTTGTGAATGTTTGTAAGTAGCTTAAGGCACTTTCAAGGGAATGTGATTTTCTCTGAAAGGACAGCATTTAGAAAGTGAAGCAACACTCCATTCACTTCGAACAGTGAATTGAAGTGTTGGAACAGACTGCTTCTCTTTCAGAGAAACGCATGTGAGTTTTTTGTGAATGCTTGCAAGTAGCTTAAGGCATTTTCAAAGGAAAGTGATTTTCTCTGAAAGGACAGCATTTTGAAAGTGAAGCAACACTCCATTCACTTCGCACAGTGAATTGAAGTGTTGGAACAGACTTCTTCTCTTTCAGAGAAACGCATGTGAATTTTTTGTGAATGCTTGCAAGTAGCTTAAGGCACTTTCAAAGGAAAGTGATTTTCTTGAAAGGACAGCATTTAGAAAGTGAAGCAACACTCCATTCACTTCGCACAGTGAATTGAAGTGTTGGAACAGACTGCCTCTCTTTCAGAGAAACGCATGTGAATTTCTGTTGAATGCTTGTAAGTAGCTTAAGGCACTTTCAAAGGAAAGTGATTTTCTCTGAAAGTACAGCATTTGGAAATGGAAGCAACACTCCACTCACTGCGCACAGTGAATTGAAGTGTTGGAACAGACTACTTCTCTTTCAGAAAAATGCATGTGAGTTTCTTCTGAATGTTTGTAAGTAACTTAAGGCACTTTCAAAGGAAAGTGATTTTCTCTGAAAGGACAGGATTTAGAAAGTGAAGAAACACTCCATTCACTTCGTACAGTAAAATGAAGCATAGGAAAAGACAGCTTCTCTTTCATTATAACGCATTTGAGTTTCCTGTGAATGCTTGTAAGTAGCTTAAGGCACTTTCAAAGGAAAGTGATTTTCTCTGAAACTGCAGCATTTAGAATGTGAAGGAACACTCCAATCACTTCGCACAGTGAATTGAAGTGTTGGATCAGACTGCTTCTCTTTCAGAGAAACAGATGTGAGTTTCTTCTGAATGCTTGTAAGTAGCTTAAGGCACTTTCAAAGGAAAGTGATTTTCTCTGAAAGGACAGGATTTAGAAAGTGAAGCAACACTCCATTCACTTCGCACAGTGAATTGAAGTGTTGGAACAGAATGCTCTCCTTCAGAGAAACGGATGTGAGTTTTTTGTGAATGCTTGTAAGTTGCTTAAGGCACTTTCAAAGGAAAGTGATTTTCTCTGAAAGGACAGCATTGGAAAGGGAAGCGACACTCCATTCACTTCGCACAGTGAACTGAAGTGTTGGAACAGACTGCTTCTCTTTCCGAAAAATGCATTTGAGTTTCTTGTGAATGTTTGTAAGTAGCTTAAGGCACTTTCAAAGGAAAGTGATTTTCTCTGAAAGGACAGCATTTAGAAAGTGAAGCAACACTCCTTTCACTTCGAACAGTTAATTGAAGTGTTGGAACAGACTACTTCTCTTTCAGAGAAACGCATGTGAGTTTTTTGTGAATGCTTGTAAGTAGCTTAAGGCACTTTCAAAGGAAAGTGATTTTCTCTGAAAGGACAGCATTTAGAAGTGAAGCAACACTCCATTCACTTCGCACAGTGAATTGAAGAGTTGGAACAGACTGCTTCTCTTTCAGAGAAACGCATGTGAATTTCTGTTGAATGCTTGTAAGTAGCTTAAGGCACTTTCAAAGCAAAGTAATTTTCTCTGAAAGGACAGTTTTTAGAAAGTGAAGAAACACTCCATTCACTTCGAACAGAGAATTGAAGTGTTGGAAAAGACAGCTTCTCTTTCATAGAAACGCATTTGAGTTTCCTGTGAATGCTTGTAAGTAGCTTCAGGCACTTTCAAAGGAAAGTGATTTTCTCTGAAACTGCAGCATTTAGAATGTGAAGGAACACTCCAATCACTTCGCACAGTGAATTGAAGTGTTGGATCAGACTGCTTCTCTTTCAGAGAAACAGATGTGAGTTTTTTATGAATGCTTGTAAGTAGCTTAAGGCACTTTCAAAGGAAAGTGATTTTCTCTGAAAGGACAGCATTTAGAAAGTGAAGAATTACTCCATTCACTTCGCACAGTGAATTGAAGTGTTGGAACAGACTGCTTCTCTTTAGAGAAAAGGATGTGAGTTTTTTGTGAATGCTTAAAAGTAGCTTAAGGCACTTTTAAAGGAAAGTGATTTTCTCTGAAACTACAGCATTTAGAATTTTTAGCAACACTCCATTCACTACGCACAGTGAATTGAAGTGTAGGAACAGACTGCTTCTCTTTCAGAGAAACAGATGTGAGTTTCTTGTGAATGCGTGTATGTAGCTTAAGGCAGTTTCAAAAGAGAGTGATTTTCTCTAAAAGGAGAGCATTAAGAAAGTGAAGCAACACTCCATTCACTTTGCACAGTGAATTGAAGTGTTGGAACAGACTGCTTCTCTTTCAGAGAAACGCATGTGAATTTCTGTTGAATGCTTGTAAGTAGCTTAAGGCACTTTCAAAGGAAAGTGATTTTCTCTGAAAGGACAGGATTTAGAAAGTGAAGAAACACTCAATTCACTTCTCGCAGGGAATTGAAGAGTTGGAACAGACAGCTTCTCCTACAGAGAAACGGATGTGAGTTTTTTGTGAATGCTTATAAGTAGCTTAAGGCACTTTGAAAGCAAAGTGATTTTCTCTGAAAGGACAGCATTTAGAAAGTGAAGAAACACTCCATTCACTTCGCACAGTGAATTGAAGTGTTGGATCAGACTGCTTCTCTTTCAGAGAAACAGATGTGAGTTTCTTGTGAATGCTTGTTAGTAGCTTAAGGCACTTTCAAAGCAAAGTGATTTTCTCTGAAAGGACAGCATTTAGAAAGTGAAGGAACACTCCATTCACTTTGCACAGTGAATTGAAGTGTTGGAACAGACTGGTTCTCTTTCAGAGAAAGGCATTTGAATTTCTGTTGAATGCTTGTAAGTAGCTTAAGGCACATTCAAAGGAAAGTGATTTTCTCTGAAAGGACAGGATTTAGAAAGTGAAGAAACACTCCATTCACTTTGCACAGTGAATTGAAGTGTTGGGAAAGACAGCCTCTCTTTCATAGAAACGCTTTTGAGTTTCCTGTGAATGCTTGTAAGTAGCCTAAGGCACTTTCAAAGGAAAGTGATTTTCTCTGAAACTGCAGCATTTAGAATGTGAAGGAACACTCCAATCACTTCGAACAGTGAATTGAAGTGTTGGATCAGACTGCTTCTCTTTCAGAGAAACAGATGTGAGTTTCTTCTGAATGCTTGTAAGTAGCTTAAGGCACTTTCAAAGGAAAGTGATTTTCTCTGAAAGGACAGGATTTAGAAAGTGAAGCAACACTCCATTCACTTCGCACAGTGAATTGAAGTGTTGGAACAGAATGCTCTCCTTCAGAGAAAGGGATGTGAGTTTTTTGTGAATGCTTGTAAGTTGCTTAAGGCACTTTAATAGGAAAGTGATTTTCTCTGAAAGGACAGCATTTGGAAAGGGAAGCAACACTCCTTTCACATCGCACAGTGAACTGAAGTGTTGGAACAGACTGCTTTTCTTTCCGAAAAATGCATTTGAGTTTCTTGTGAATGTTTGTAAGTAGCTTAAGGCACTTTCAAAGCAAAGTGATTTTCTCTGAAAGGACAGCATTTAGAAAGTGAAGCAACACTCCTTTCACTTCGAACAGTTAATTGAAGTGTTGGAACAGACTGCTTCTCTTTCAGAGAAACGCATGTGAGTTTTTTGTGAATGCTTGTAAGTAGCTTATGGCACTTTCAAAGGAAAGTGATTTTCTCTGAAAGGACAGCATTTAGAAAGTGAAGCAACACTCCATTCACTTCGCACAGTGAATTGAAGAGTTGGAACAGACTGCTTCTCTTTCAGAGAAACGCATGTGAATTGCTGTTGAATGCTTGTAAGTAGCTTAAGGCACTTTCAAAGCAAAGTAATTTTCTCTGAAAGGACAGGTTTTAGAAAGTGAAGAAACACTCCATTCACTTTGCACAGAGAATTGAAGTGATGGAAGAGACAGCTTCTCTTTCATAGAAACGCATTTGAGTTTCCTGTGAATGCTTGTAAGTAGCTTAAGGCACATTCAAAGGAAAGTGATTTTCTCTGAAACTGCAGCATTTAGAATGTGAAGGAACACTCCAATCACTTCGCACAGTGAATTGAAGTGTTGGATCAGACTGCTTCTCTTTCAGAGAAACAGATGTGAGTTTTTTATGAATGCTTGTAAGTAGCTTAAGGCACTTTCAAAGGAAAATGATTTTCTCTGAAAGGACAGCATTTAGAAAGTGAAGAATTACTCCATTCACTTCGCACAGTGAATTGAAGTGTTGGAACAGACTGCTTCTCTTTAGAGAAAAGGATGTGAGTTTTTTGTGAATGCTTGAAAGTAGCTTAAGGCACTTTCAAAGGAAAGTGATTTTCTCTGAAACTACAGCATTTAGAATTTTTAGCAACACTCCATTCACTACGCACAGTGAATTGAAGTGTAGGAACAGACTGCTTCTCTTTCAGAGAAACAGATGTGAGTTACTTGTGAATGTGTGTATGTAGCTTAAGGCAGTTTCAAAAGAGAGTGATTTTCTCTAAAAGGAGAGCATTTAGAAAGTGAAGCAACACTCCATTCACTTTGCACAGTGAATTGAAGTGTTGGATCAGACTACTTCACTTTCAGAGAAACAGATGTGAGTTTCTTATGAATGCTTGTAAGTAGCTTAAGGCACTTTCAAAGGAAAGTGATTTTCTCTGAAAGGACAGGATTTAGAAAGTGAAGCAACACTCCATTCACTTCGCACAGTGAATTGAAGTGTTGGAACAGAATGCTTGTCTTTCAGAGAAACGGAAGTGAGTTTTTTGTGAATGCTTGTAAGTTGCTTAAGGCACTTTCATAGGAAAGTGATTTTCTCTGAAAGAACAGCATTTGGAAAGGGAAGCAACACTCCATTCACTTCGCACAGTGAATTGAAGTGTTGGAACAGACTACTTCTCTTTCAGAAAAATGCATGTGAGTTTCTTGTGAATGTTTGTAAGTAGCTTAAGGCACTTTCAAAGAAAGGGATTTTCTCTGAAAGGACAGCATTTAGAAAGTGAAGCAACACTCCATTCACTAGGCACAGTGAATTGAAGTGTTGGAACAGACTGCTTCTCTTTCATAGAAACGCATTTGAGTTTCCTATGAATGCTTTTAAGTATCTTAAGGCACTTTCAAAGCAAAGTGATTTTCTCTGAAAGGACAGCATTTAGAATGTGAACCAACACTCCATTCACGTCGCACAGTGAAGTGAAGTGTTGGAACAGACTACTTCTCTTTCAGAGAAACGCATGTGAATTTCTGTTGAATATTTGTAAGTAGCTTAAGGCACTTTCAAAGGAAAGTGATTTTCTCTGAAAGGACAGGATTTAGAAAGTGAAGAAACACTCCATTCACTTCGCACAGTGAATTGAAGTGTTGGAAAAGACAGCTTCTCTTTCAGAGAAACAGATGTGAGTTTCTTGTGAATGCTTGTAAGTAGCTTAAGGCACTTTCAAAGCAAAGTGATTTTCCCTGAAAAGACAGCATTTAGAAAGTGAAGCAACACTCCATTCACTCGCACAGTGAATTGAAGTGTTGGAACAGACTGCTTCTCTTTCAGAGAAACGCATGTGAGTTTCTTGTGAATGCGTGTAAGTAGCTTAAGGCAGTTTCAAAAGAGAGTGATTTTCTCTAAAAGGAGATCATTTTGAAAGTGAAGCAACACTCCATTCACTTCGCACAGTCAATTGAAGTGTTAAAACAGAATGCTTCTCTTTCAGAGAAACGCATGTGAATTTCTGTTGAATGCTTGTAAGTAGCTTAAGGCACTTTCAAAGGACAGTGCTTTTCTCTGAAAGGACAGGATTAAGAAAGTGAAGAAATACTCCATTCACTTCGTACAGTAAATTGAAGCATTGGAAAAGACAGCTTCTCTTTCATAGAAACGCATTTGAGTTTCCTGTGAATGCTTGTAAGTAGCTTAAGGCACTTTCAAAGGAAAGTGATTTTCTCTGAAACTGCAGCATTTAGAATGTGAAGGAACACTCCAATCACTTCGCACAGTGAATTGAAGTGTTGGATCAGACTGCTTCTCTTTCAGAGAAACAGATGTGAGTTTCTTGTGAATGCTTGTAACTAGCTTAAGGCACTTTCAAAGGAAATGATTTTCTCTCAAGGACAGCATTTAGAAAGTGAAGCAACACTCCATTCACTAGGCACAGTGAATTGAAGTGTTGGAACAGACTGCTTCTCTTTCATAGAAAAGCATTTGAGTTTCCTATGAATGCTTTTAAGTAGCTGAAGGCACTTTCAAAGCAAAGTGATTTTCTCTGAAAGGACAGCATTTAGAATGTGAACCAACACTCCATTCACGTCGCACAGTGAAGTGAAGTGTTGGAACAGACTGCTTCTCTTTCAGAGAAACGCATGTGAATTTCTGTTGAATATTTGTAAGTAGCATAAGGCACTTTCAAAGGAAAGTGATTTTCTCTGAAAGGACAGGATTTAGAAAGTGAAGAAACACTCCATTCACTTCGCACAGTGAATTGAAGTGTTGGAAAAGACAGCTTCTCTTTCAGAGAAACAGATGTGAGTTTCTTGTGAATGCATGTAAGTAGCTTAAGGCACTTTCAAAGGAAAGTGATTTTCTCTGAAAGGACAGCATTTAAAAGTGAAGCAACACTCCATTCACTTCGCACAGTGAATTGAAGTGTTGGAACAGAATGCTTCTCTTTCAGAGAAACGCAAGTGAGGTTTTTGTGAATGCTTGTAAGTAGCTTAAGGCACTTTCATAGGAAGGTGATTTTCTCTGAAAGGACAGCATTTGGAAAGGGAAGCAACACTCCATTCACTTCGCTCAGTGAATTGAAGTGTTGGAACAGACTGCTTCTCTTTCAGAAAAATGCATGTGAGTTTCTTGTGAATGTTTGTAAGTAGCTTAAGGCACTTTCAAGGGAATGTGATTTTCTCTGAAAGGACAGCATTTAGAAAGTGAAGCAACACTCCATTCACTTCGAACAGTGAATTGAAGTGTTGGAACAGACTGCTTCTCTTTCAGAGAAACGCATGTGAGTTTTTTGTGAATGCTTGCAAGTAGCTTAAGGCATTTTCAAAGGAAAGTGATTTTCTCTGAAAGGACAGCATTTTGAAAGTGAAGCAACACTCCATTCACTTCGCACAGTGACTTGAAGTATTGGAACAGACTTCTTCTCTTTCAGAGAAACGCATGTGAATTTTTTGTGAATGCTTGCAAGTAGCTTAAGGCACTTTCAAAGGAAAGTGATTTTCTTGAAAGGACAGCATTTAGAAAGTGAAGCAACACTCCATTCACTTCGCACAGTGAATTGAAGTGTTGGAACAGACTGCCTCTCTTTCAGAGAAACGCATGTGAATTTCTGTTGAATGCTTGTAAGTAGCTTAAGGCACTTTCAAAGGAAAGTGATTTTCTCTGAAATGACAGGATTTAGAAAGTGAAGAAACACTCAATTCACTTCTCGCAGGGAATTGAAGAGTTGGAACAGACAGCTTCTCCTACAGAGAAACGGATGTGAGTTTTTTGTGAATGCTTGTAAGTAGCTTAAGGCAGTTTCAAAGCAAAGTGATTTTCTCTGAAAGGACTGCATTTAGAAAGTGAAGAAACACTCCATTCACTTCGCACAGTGAATTGAAGTATTGGATCAGACTGCTTCTCTTTCAGAGAAACAGATGTGAGTTTCTTGTGAATGCTTGTTAGTAGCTTAAGGCACTTTCAAACAAAGTGATTTTCTCTGAAAGGACAGCATTTAGAAAGTGAAGCAACACTCCATTCACTAGGCACAGTGAATTGAAGTGTTGGAACAGACTGCTTCTCTTTCATAGAAAAGCATTTGAGTTTCCTATGAATGCTTTTAAGTAGCTGAAGGCACTTTCAAAGCAAAGTGATTTTCTCTGAAAGGACAGCATTTAGAATGTGAACCAACACTCCATTCACGTCGCACAGTGAAGTGAAGTGTTGGAACAGACTGCTTCTCTTTCAGAGAAACGCATGTGAATTTCTGTTGAATATTTGTAAGTAGCTTAAGGCACTTTCAAAGGAAAGTGATTTTCTCTGAAAGGACAGGATTTAGAAAGTGAAGAAACACTCCATTCACTTCGCACAGTGAATTGAAGTGTTGGAAAAGACAGCTTCTCTTTCAGAGAAACAGATGTGAGTTTCTTGTGAATGCTTGTAAGTAGCTTAAGGCACTTTCAAAGCAAAGTGATTTTCTCTGAAAGGACAGCATTTAAAAGTGAAGCAACACTCCATTCACTTCGCACAGTGAATTGAAGTGTTGGAACAGAATGCTTCTCTTTCAGAGAAACGCAAGTGAGTTTTTTGTGAATGCTTGTAAGTAGCTTAAGGCACTTTCATAGGAAGGTGATTTTCTCTGAAAGGACAGCATTTGGAAAGTGAAGAAACACTCCATTCACTTCGCTCAGTGAATTGAAGTGTTGGAACAGACTGCTTCTCTTTCAGAAAAATGCATGTGAGTTTCTTGTGAATGTTTGTAAGTAGCTTAAGGCACTTTCAAGGGAATGTGATTTTCTCTGAAAGGACAGCATTTAGAAAGTGAAGCAACACTCCATTCACTTCGAACAGTGAATTGAAGTGTTGGAACAGACTGCTTCTCTTTCAGAGAAACGCATGTGAGTTTTTTGTGAATGCTTGCAAGTAGCTTAAGGCATTTTCAAAGGAAAGTGATTTTCTCTGAAAGGACAGCATTTTGAAAGTGAAGCAACACTCCATTCACTTCGCACAGTGAATTGAAGTGTTGGAACAGACTTCTTCTCTTTCAGAGAAACGCATGTGAATTTTTTGTGAATGCTTGCAAGTAGCTTAAGGCACTTTCAAAGGAAAGTGATTTTCTTGAAAGGACAGCATTTAGAAAGTGAAGCAACACTCCATTCACTTCGCACAGTGAATTGAAGTGTTGGAACAGACTGCCTCTCTTTCAGAGAAACGCATGTGAATTTCTGTTGAATGCTTGTAAGTAGCTTAAGGCACTTTCAAAGGAAAGTGATTTTCTCTGAAAGTACAGCATTTGGAAATGGAAGCAACACTCCACTCACTGCGCACAGTGAATTGAAGTGTTGGAACAGACTACTTCTCTTTCAGAAAAATGCATGTGAGTTTCTTCTGAATGTTTGTAAGTAACTTAAGGCACTTTCAAAGGAAAGTGATTTTCTCTGAAAGGACAGGATTTAGAAAGTGAAGAAACACTCCATTCACTTCGTACAGTAAAATGAAGCATAGGAAAAGACAGCTTCTCTTTCATTATAACGCATTTGAGTTTCCTGTGAATGCTTGTAAGTAGCTTAAGGCACTTTCAAAGGAAAGTGATTTTCTCTGAAACTGCAGCATTTAGAATGTGAAGGAACACTCCAATCACTTCGCACAGTGAATTGAAGTGTTGGATCAGACTGCTTCTCTTTCAGAGAAACAGATGTGAGTTTCTTCTGAATGCTTGTAAGTAGCTTAAGGCACTTTCAAAGGAAAGTGATTTTCTCTGAAAGGACAGGATTTAGAAAGTGAAGCAACACTCCATTCACTTCGCACAGTGAATTGAAGTGTTGGAACAGAATGCTCTCCTTCAGAGAAACGGATGTGAGTTTTTTGTGAATGCTTGTAAGTTGCTTAAGGCACTTTCAAAGGAAAGTGATTTTCTCTGAAAGGACAGCATTGGAAAGGGAAGCGACACTCCATTCACTTCGCACAGTGAACTGAAGTGTTGGAACAGACTGCTTCTCTTTCCGAAAAATGCATTTGAGTTTCTTGTGAATGTTTGTAAGTAGCTTAAGGCACTTTCAAAGGAAAGTGATTTTCTCTGAAAGGACAGCATTTAGAAAGTGAAGCAACACTCCTTTCACTTCGAACAGTTAATTGAAGTGTTGGAACAGACTACTTCTCTTTCAGAGAAACGCATGTGAGTTTTTTGTGAATGCTTGTAAGTAGCTTAAGGCACTTTCAAAGGAAAGTGATTTTCTCTGAAAGGACAGCATTTAGAAGTGAAGCAACACTCCATTCACTTCGCACAGTGAATTGAAGAGTTGGAACAGACTGCTTCTCTTTCAGAGAAACGCATGTGAATTTCTGTTGAATGCTTGTAAGTAGCTTAAGGCACTTTCAAAGCAAAGTAATTTTCTCTGAAAGGACAGTTTTTAGAAAGTGAAGAAACACTCCATTCACTTCGAACAGAGAATTGAAGTGTTGGAAAAGACAGCTTCTCTTTCATAGAAACGCATTTGAGTTTCCTGTGAATGCTTGTAAGTAGCTTCAGGCACTTTAAAAGGAAAGTGATTTTCTCTGAAACTGCAGCATTTAGAATGTGAAGGAACACTCCAATCACTTCGCACAGTGAATTGAAGTGTTGGATCAGACTGCTTCTCTTTCAGAGAAACAGATGTGAGTTTTTTATGAATGCTTGTAAGTAGCTTAAGGCACTTTCAAAGGAAAGTGATTTTCTCTGAAAGGACAGCATTTAGAAAGTGAAGAATTACTCCATTCACTTCGCACAGTGAATTGAAGTGTTGGAACAGACTGCTTCTCTTTAGAGAAAAGGATGTGAGTTTTTTGTGAATGCTTAAAAGTAGCTTAAGGCACTTTTAAAGGAAAGTGATTTTCTCTGAAACTACAGCATTTAGAATTTTTAGCAACACTCCATTCACTACGCACAGTGAATTGAAGTGTAGGAACAGACTGCTTCTCTTTCAGAGAAACAGATGTGAGTTTCTTGTGAATGCGTGTATGTAGCTTAAGGCAGTTTCAAAAGAGAGTGATTTTCTCTAAAAGGAGAGCATTAAGAAAGTGAAGCAACACTCCATTCACTTTGCACAGTGAATTGAAGTGTTGGATCAGACTACTTCACTTTCAGAGAAACAGATGTGAGTTTCTTATTGATGCTTGAAAGTAGCTTAAGGCACTTTTAAGGAAAGTGATTTTCTCTGAAAGGACAGCATTTAGAAAGTGAAGCAACACTCCATTCACTTTGCACAGTGAATTGAAGTGTTGAAACAGACTACTTCTCTTTCAGAAAAATGCATATGAGTTTCTTGTGAATGTTTGTAAGTAGCTTAAGGCACTTTCAAAGCAAAGTGATTTTCTCTGAAAGGACAGCATTTTGAAAGTGAAGCAACACTCCATTCACTAGGCACAGTGAATTGAAGTGTTGGAACAGACTGCTTCTCTTTCATAGAAACGCATTTGAGTTTCCTATGAATGCTTTTAAGTAGCTTAAGGCACTTTCAAAGCAAAGTGATTTTCTCTGAAAGGACAGCATTTAGAATGTGAACCAACACTCCATTCACGTCGCACAGTGAAGTGAAGTGTTGGAACAGACTGCTTCTCTTTCAGAGAAACGCATGTGAATTTCTGTTGAATATTTGTAAGTAGCTTAAGGCACTTTCAAAGGAAAGTGATTTTCTCTGAAAGGACAGGATTTAGAAAGTGAAGAAACACTCCATTCACTTCGCACAGTGAATTGAAGTGTTGGAAAAGACAGCTTCTCTTTCAGAGAAACAGATGTGAGTTTCTTGTGAATGCTTGTAAGTAGCTTAAGGCACTTTCAAAGCAAAGTGATTTTCTCTGAAAGGACAGCATTTAGAAAGTGAAGCAACACTCCATTCACTAGCACAGTGAATTGAAGTGTTGGAACAGAATACTTCACTTTCAGATAAACAGATGTGAGTTTCTTGTGAATGCGTGTAAGTAGCTTAAGGCACTTTCAAAGGACAGTGATTTTTTCTGAAAGGACAGGATTTAGAAAGTGAAGAAATACTCCATTCACTTCGTACAGTAAATTGAAGCATTGGAAAAGACAGCTTCTCTTTCATAGAAACGCATTTGAGTTTCCTGTGAATGCTTGTAAGTAGCTTAAGGCACTTTCAAAGGAAAGTGATTTTCTCTGAAACTGCAGCATTTAGAATGTGAAGGAACACTCTAATCACTACGCACAGTGAATTGAAGTGTAAGAACAGACTGCTTCTCTTTCAGAGAAACAGATGTGAGTTTCTTGTGAATGCGTGTAAGTAGCTTAAGGCAGTTTCCAAAGAGAGTGATTTTCTCTAAAAGGAGAGCATTTAGAAAGTGAAGTAACACTCCATTCACTTCGCACAGTGAATTGAAGTGTTGGCACAGACTGCTTCTCTTTCAGAGAAAGGCATTTGAATTTCTGTTGAATGCTTGTAAGTAGCTTAAGGCACTTTCAAAGGAAAGTGATTTTCTCTGAAAGGACAGGATTTAGAAATTGAAGAAACACTCCATTTACTTTGCACAGTGAATCGAAGTGTTTGGAAAGACAGCCTCTCTTTCATAGAAACACATTTGAGTTTCCTGTGAATGCTTGTAAGTAGCTTAAGGCACTTTCAAAGAAAAGTGATTTTCTCTGAAACTGCAGCATTTAGAATGTGAAGGAACACTCCGATCACTTCGCACAGTGAATTGAAGTGTTGGATCAGACTGCTTCTCTTTCAGAGAAACAGATGTGAGTTTCTTCTGAATGCTTGCAAGTAGCTTAAGGCACTTTCAAAGGAAAGTGATTTTCTCTGAAAGGACAGCATTTAGAAAGTGAAGCAACACTCCATTCACTTCGCACAGTGAATTGAAGTGTTGGAACAGACTGCTTCTCTTTCAGAGAAACGCATGTGAATTTCTGTTGAATGCTTGTAAGTAGCTTAAGGCACTTTCAAAGCAAAGTGATTTTCTCTGAAAGGACAGCATTTAGAAAGTGAAGCAACACTCCATTCACTTCGCACAGTGAATTGAAGTGTTGGAACAGAATGCTCTCTTTCAGAGAAACGGATGTGAGTTTTTTGTGAATGCTTGTAAGTTGCTTAAGGCACTTTAATAGGAAAGTGATTTTCTCTGAAAGGACAGCATTTGGAAAGGGAAGCAACACTCCTTTCACTTCGCACAGTGAACTGAAGTGTTGGAAAGACTGCTTCTCTTTCAGAAAAATGCATGTGAGTTTCTTGTGAATGTTTGTAAGTAGCTTAAGGCACTTTCAAAGGAATGTGATTTTCTCTGAAAGGACAGGATTTAGAAAGTGAAGCAACACTCCATTCACTTCGAACAGTGAATTGAAGTGTTGGAACAGACTGCTTCTCTTTCAGAGAAACGCATGTGAGTTTTTTGTGAATGCTTGCAAGTAGCTTAAGGCACTTTCAAAGGAAAGTGATTTTCTCTGAAAGGACAGCATTTAGAAAGTGAAGCAACACTCCATTCACTTCGCACAGTGAATTGAAGTGTTGGAACAGACTGCTTCTCTTTCAGAGAAACGCATGTGAATTTCTGTTGAATGCTTGTAAGTAGCTTAAGGCACTTTCAAAGCAAAGTGGTTTTCTCTGAAAGGACAGCATTTAGAAAGTGAAGCAACACTCCATTCACTTCGCACAGTGAATTGAAGTGTTGGAACAGACTACTTCTCTTTCAGAGAAACAGATGTGAGTTTCTTGTGAATGCGTGTAAGTAGCTTAAGGCAGTTTCAAAAGAGAGTGATTTTCTCTAAAAGGAGAGCATTTAGAAAGTGAAGCAACACTCCATTCACTTTGCACAGTGAACTGAAGTGTTGGAACAGACTGCTTCTCTTTCAGAGAAACGCATGTGAATTTCTGTTGAATGCTTGAAAGTAGCTTAAGGCACTTTCAAAGGAAAGTGATTTTCTCTGAAAGGACAGGATTTAGAAAGTGAAGAAACACTCCATTCACTTCATACAGTAAATTGAAGCATTGGAAAAGACAGCTTCTCTTTCATAGAAACGTATTTGAGTTTCCTGTGAATGCTTTTAAGTAGCTTAAGGTACTTTCAAAGGAAAGTGATTTTCTCTGAAGCTGCAGCATTTAGAATGTGAAGGAACACTCCATTCACTTCGCACAGTGAATTGAAGTGTTGGAACAGACTGCTTCTCTTTCAGAGAAACAGATGTGAGTTTCTTGTGAATGCTTGTTAGTAGCTTAAGGCACTTTCAAAGGAAAGTGATTTTCTCTGAAAGGACAGCATTTAGAAAGTGAAGCAACACTCCATTCACTTCGCACAGTGAATTGAAGTGTTGGAACAGACTGCTTCTCTTTCAGAGAAAGGCATTTGAATTTCTGTTGAATGCTTAAGGCACTTTCAAAAGAAAGGGATTTTCTCTGAAAGAACAGGATTTAGAAAGTGAAGAAACACTCCATTCACTTCGCACAGTGAATTGAAGTGTTGGGAAAGAGAGCTTCTCTTTCATAGAAACGCATTTGAGTTTCCTGTGAATGCTTGTAAGTAGCTTAAGGCACTTTCAAAGGAAAGAGACTTTCTCTGAAACTGCAGCATTTAGAATGTGAAGGAACACTCCAATCACTTCGCACAGTGAATTGAAGTGTTGGATCAGAATACTTCTCTTTCAGAAAAACCGATGTGAGTTTCATCTGAATGCTTGTAAGTAGCTTAAGGCACTTTCAAAGGAAAGTGATTTTCTCTGAAAGGACAGGATTTAGAAAGTGAAACAACACTCCATTCACTTCGCACAGTGAATTGAAGTGTTGGAATAGACTGCTTCTCTTTCAGAGAAACGCATGTGAATTTCTGTTGAATGCTTGTAAGTAGCTTAAGGCACTTTCAAAGGAAAGCGATTTTCCCTGAAAGGACAGCATTTGGAAAGGGAAGCAACACTCCATTCACTTCGCACAGTGAATTGAAGTGTTGGAACAGACTGCTTCTCTTTCAGAGAAACGCATGTGAATTTCTGTTGAATGCTTGTAAGTAGACTAAGTCACTTTCAAAGGAAAGTGATTTTCTCTGAAAGGAGAGCATTTAGAAAGTGAAGTAACACTCCATTCACTTCGCACAGTGAATTGAAGTGTTGGAAAAGACAACTTCTCTTTCAAAGAAACGTATGTGAGTTTTTTGTGAATGCTTGCAAGTAGCTTAAGGCACTTTCAAAGGAAAGTGATTTTCTCTGAAAGGACAGCATTTAGAAAGGGAAGCAACACTCCATTCACTTCGCACAGTGAATTGAAGTGTTGGAACACACTGCTTCTCTTTTAGAAAAATGCATGTGAGTTTCTTGTGAATGTTTGTAAGTAGCTTAAGGCACTTTCAAAGGAATGTGATTTTCTCTGAAAGGACAGCATTTAGAAAGTGAAGCAACACTCCATTCACTTCGAACAGTGAATTGAAGTGTTGGAACAGACTGCTTCTCTTTCAGAGAAACGCATGTGGGTTTTTTGTGAATGCTTGCAAGTAGCTTAAGGCACTTTCAAAGGAAAGTGATTTTCTCTGAAAGGACAGCATTTAGAAAGTGAAGCAACACTCCATTCACTTCGCACAGTGAATTGAAGTGTTGGATCAGACTGCTTCACTTTCAGAGAAACAGATGTGAGTTTCTTCTGAATGCTTGTAAGTAGCTTAAGGCACTTTCAAAGGAAAGTGATTTTCTCTGAAAGGACAGGATTTAGAAAGTAAAGCAACACTACATTCACTTCGCACAGTGAATTGAAGTGTTGGAACAGACTGATTCTCTTTCAGAGAAACGGATTTGAGTTTTTGTGAATGCTTGTATGTTGCTTAAGGAACTTTCATAGGAAAGTAACTTTCTCTGAAAGGACAGCATTTGGAAAGGGAAGCAACACTCCATTCACTTCGCACAGTTAATTGAAGTGTTGGAACAAAATACTTCTCTTTCACAAAAATGCATGTGAGTTTCTTGTGAATGTTTGTAAGTAGCAAAGGCACTTTCAAAGGAAAGTGATTTTCTCAGAAAGGACAGCATTTAGAAAGTGAAGCCACACTCCATTCACTTCGCACTGAGAATTGAAGTGTTGGAACAGACTGCTTCTCTTTCAGAGAAAGGCATTTGAATTTCTGTTGAATGCTTGTAAGTAGCTTAAAGCACTTTCAAAGGAAAGTGATTTTCTCTGAAAGGACAGGATTTAGAAAGTGAAGAAACACTCCATTCACTTCGCACAGTGAATTGAAGTGTTGGGAAAGACAGCTTCTATTTCATATAAACGCATTTGAGTTTCCTGTGAATGCTTTTAAGTAGCTTAAGGCACTTTCAAAGGAAATTGATTTTCTCTGAAGCTGCAGCATTTAGAATGTGAAGGAACACTCCATTCACTTCGCACAGTGAATTGAAGTGTTGGATCAGACTGCTTCTCTTTCAGAGAAACAGATGTGAGTTTCTTGTGAATGCTTGTTAGTAGCTTAAGGCACTTTCAAAGCAAAGTGATTTTCTCTGAAAGGACAGCATTTAGAAAGTGAAGCAACACTCCATTCACTTCGCACAGTGAATTGAAGTGTTGGAACAGACTGCTTCTCTTTCAGAGAAAGGCATTTGAATTTCTGTTGAATGCTTAAGGCACTTTCAAAAGAAAGGGATTTTCTCTGAAAGAACAGGATTTAGAAAGTGAAGAAACACTCCATTCACTTCGCACAGTGAATTGAAGTGTTGGGAAAGAGAGCTTCTCTTTCATAGAAACGCATTTGAGTTTCCTGTGAATGCTTGTAAGTAGCTTAAGGCACTTTCAAAGGAAAGAGATTTTCTCTGAAACTGCAGCATTTAGAATGTGAAGGAACACTCCAATCACTTCGCACAGTGAATTGAAGTGTTGGATCAGAATACTTCTCTTTCAGAAAAACAGATGTGAGTTTCTTCTGAATGCTTGTAAGTAGCTTAAGGCACTTTCAAAGGAAAGTGATTTTCTCTGAAAGGACAGGATTTAGAAAGTGAAACAACACTCCATTCACTTCGCACAGTGAATTGAAGTGTTGGAACAGACTGTTTCTCTTTCAGAGAAACGCATGTGAATTTCTGTTGAATGCTTGTAAGTAGCTTAAGGCACTTTCAAAGGAAAGTGATTTTCCCTGAAAGGACAGCATTTGGAAAGGGAAGCAACACTCCATTCACTTCGCACAGTGAATTGAAGTGTTGGAACAGACTGCTTCTCTTTCAGAGAAACGCATGTGAATTTCTGTTGAATGCTTGTAAGTAGACTAAGTCACTTTCAAAGGAAAGTGATTTTCTCTGAAAGGAGAGCATTTAGAAAGTGAAGTAACACTCCATTCACTTCGCACAGTGAATTGAAGTGTTGGAAAAGACAACTTCTCTTTCAAAGAAACGTATGTGAGTTTTTTGTGAATGCTTGCAAGTAGCTTAAGGCACTTTCAAAGGAAAGAGATTTTCTCTGAAAGGACAGCATTTAGAAAGGGAAGCAACACTCCATTCACTTCACACAGTGAATTGAAGTGTTGGAACACACTGCTTCTCTTTTAGAAAAATGCATGTGAGTTTCTTGTGAATGTTTGTAAGTAGCTTAAGGCACTTTCAAAGGAATGTGATTTTCTCTGAAAGGACAGCATTTAGAAAGTGAAGCAACACTCCATTCACTTCGAACAGTGAATTGAAGTGTTGGAACAGACTGCTTCTCTTTCAGAGAAACGCATGTGGGTTTTTTGTGAATGCTTGCAAGTAGCTTAAGGAACTTTCAAAGGAAAGTGATTTTCTCTGAAAGGACAGCATTTAGAAAGTGAAGCAACACTCCATTCACTTCGCACAGTGAATTGAAGTGTTGGATCAGACTGCTTCACTTTCAGAGAAACAGATGTGAGTTTCTTCTGAATGCTTGTAAGTAGCTTAAGGCACTTTCAAAGGAAAGTGATTTTCTCTGAAAGGACAGGATTTAGAAAGTAAAGCAACACTACATTCACTTCGCACAGTGAATTGAAGTGTTGGAACAGACTGATTCTCTTTCAGAGAAACAGATTTGAGTTTTTTGTGAATGCTTGTAAGTTGCTTAAGGAACTTTCATAGGAAAGTAACTTTCTCTGAAAGGACAGCATTTGGAAAGGGAAGCAACACTCCATTCACTTCGCACAGTTAATTGAAGTGTTGGAACAGAATACTTCTCTTTCACAAAAATGCATGTGAGTTTCTTGTGAATGTTTGTAAGTAGCTTAAGGCACTTTCAAAGGAAAGTGATTTTCTCTGAAAGGACAGCATTTAGAAAGTGAAGCCACACTCCATTCACTTCGCACTGAGAATTGAAGTGTTGGAACAGACTGCTTCTCTTTCAGAGAAAGGCATTTGAATTTCTGTTGAATGCTTGTAAGTAGCTTAAAGCACTTTCAAAGGAAAGTGATTTTCTCTGAAAGGACAGGATTTAGAAAGTGAAGAAACACTCCATTCACTTCGCACAGTGAATTGAAGTGTTGGGAAAGATAGCTTCTATTTAATATAAACGCATTTGAGTTTCCTGTGAATACTTGTAAGTAGCTTAAGGCACTTTCAAAGGAAAGTGATTTTCTCTGAAACTGCAGGATTTAGAATGTGAAGGAACACTCCAATCACTTCGCACAGTGAATTGAAGTGTTGGATCAGACTGCTTCACTTTCAGAGAAACAGATGTGAGTTTCTTCTGAATGCTTGTATGTAGCTTAAGGCACTTTCAAAGGAAAGTGATTTTCTCTGAAAGGACAGGATTTAGAAAGTGAAGCAACACTCCCTTCACTAGGCACAGTGAACTGAAGAGTTGGAACAGACTGCTTCTCTTTCATAGAAACGCATTTGTGTTTCCAATGAATGCATTTAAGTAGCTTAAGGCACTTTCAAAGCTAAGTGATTTTCTCTGAAAGGACAGCATTTAGAAAGGGAAGCAACACTCCATTCACTTCGCACAGTGAATTGAAGTGTTGGAACAGACTGCTTCTCTTTCAGAAAAATGCATGTGAGTTTCTTGTGAATGTTTGTAAGAAGCTTAAGGCACTTTCAAAGAATGTGATTTTCTCTTAAAGGACAGCATTTAGAAAGTGAAGCAACACTCCATTCACCTCGAACAGTGAATTGAAGTGTTGGAACAGACTGCTTCTCTTTCAGAGAAACGCATGTGAGTTTTTTGTGAATGCTTGCAAGTAGCTTAAGGCACTTTCAAAGGAAAGTGATTTTCTCTGAAAGGACAGCATTTAGAAAGTGAAGCAACACTCCATTCACTTCGCACAGTGAATTGAAGTGTTGGAACAGACTGCTTCTCTTTCAGAGAAATGCATGTGAATTTCTGTTGAATGCTTGTAAGTAGCTTAAGGCACTTTCAAAGCAAAGTGATTTTCTCTGAAAGGACAGCATTTAGAAAGTGAAGCAACACTCCATTCACTTCGCACAGTGAATTGAAGTGTTGGAACAGACTACTTCTCTTTCAGAGAAACAGATGTGAGTTTCTTGTGAATGCGTGTAAGTAGCTTAAGGCAGTTTCAAAAGAGAGTGATTTTCTCTAAAAGGAGAGCATTTAGAAAGTGAAGCAACACTCCATTCACTTTGCACAGTGAACTGAAGTGTTGGAACAGACTGCTTCTCTTTCAGAGAAACGCATGAGAATTTCTGTTGAATGCTTTGAAGTAGCTTAAGGCACTTTCAAAGGAAAGTGATTTTCTCTGAAGCTGCAGCATTTAGAATGTGAAGGAATACTCTATTCACTTCGCACAGTGAATTGAAGTGTTGGATCAGACTGCTTCTCTTTCAGAGAAACAGATGTGAGTTTCTTGTGAATGCTTGTTAGTAGCTTAAGGCACTTTCAAAGCAAAGTGATTTTCTCTGAAAGGACAGCATTTAGAAAGTGAAGCAACACTCCATTCACTTTCCACAGTGAATTGAAGTGTTGGAACAGACTGCTTCTCTTTCAGAGAAAGGCATTTGAATTTCTGTTGAATGCTTAAGGCACTTTCAAAAGAAAGTGATTTTCTCTGAAAGAACAGGATTTAGAAAGTGAAGAAACACTCCATTCACTTCGCACAGTGAATTGAAGTGTTGGGAAAGAGAGCTTCTCTTTCATAGATTCGCATTTGAGTTTCCTGTGAATGATTGTAAGTAGCTTAAGGCACTTTCAAAGGAAAGTGATTTTCTCTGAAACTGCAGCATTTAGAATGTGAAGGAACACTGCAATCACTTCGCACAGTGAATTGAAGTGTTGGATCAGACTGCTTCTCTTTCAGAGAAACAGATGTGAGTTTCTTCTGAATGCTTGTAAGTAGCTTAAGGCACTTTCAAAGGAAAGTGATTTTCTCTGAAAGGACAGCATTTAGAAAGTGAAGCAACACTCCCTTCACTTCGCACAGTGAATTGAAGTGTTGGAACAGACTGCTTCTCTTTCAGAAAAACGCATGTGAATTTCTGTTTAATGCTTGTAAGTAGCTTAAGACACTTTCAAAGGAAAGTGATTTTCTCTGAAAGGACAGCATTTGGAAAGGGAAGCAACACTCCATTCACTTCGCACAGTGAATTGAAGTGTTGGAACAGACTGCTTCTCTTTCAGAGAAATGCATGTGAATTTCTGTTGAATGCTTGTAAGTAGACTAAGTCACTTTCAAAGGAAAGTGATTTTCTCTGAAAGGAGAGCATTTAGAAAGTGAAGTAACACTTCATTCACATCGCACAGTGAATTGAAGTGTTGGAACAGACTGCTTTTCTTTCATAGAAACCCATTTGAGTTTCCTATGAATGCTTGTAAGTAGCTTAAGGCACTTTCAAAGCAAAGTGATTTTCTCTGAAAGGACAGCATTTAGAAAGTGAAGTAACACTCCATTCACTTCGCACAGTGAATTGAAGTGTTGGAACAGACTGCTTCTCTTTCAGAGAAACGCATGTGAATTTCTGTTGAACGCTTGTAAGTAGCTTAAGGCACTTTCAAAGGAAAGTGATTTTCTCTGAAAGGACAGCATTTGGAAAGGGAAGCTACACTCCATTCAGTTCGCACAGTGAATTGAAGTGTTGGAACAGACTGCTTCTCTTTCAGAGAAACGCATGTTAATTTCTGTTGAATGCTTGTAAGTAGACTAAGTCAATTTCAAAGGAAAGTGATTTTCTCTGAAAGGAGAGCATTTAGAAAGTGAAGTAACACTCCATTCACTTCGCACAGTGAATTGAATGTTGGAACAGATGGCTTCTCTTTCAGAGAAACGCATGTGAGTTTTTTGTTAATGCTTGTAAGTAGCTTAAGGCACTTTCAAAGCAAAGTGATTTTCTCTGAAACGACAGCATTTAGAAAGTGAAGCAACACACCATTCACTTCGCACAGTGAATTGAAGTGTTGGAACAGACTTCTTCTCTTTCAGAGAAACAGATATGAGTTTCTTGTGAATGCGTGTAAGTAGCTTAAGGCAGCTTCAAAAGAGAGTGATTTTCTCTAAAAGGAGAGCATTTAGAAAGTGAGGCAACACTCCAATCACTTCGCACAGTGAATTGATGTGTTGGAACAGACTGCTTCTCTTTCATAGAAACGCATTTGAGTTTCCTGTGAATGCTTGTTAGTAGCTTAAGGCACTTTCAAAGCAAAGTGATTTTCTCTGAAAGGACAGCATTTGGAAAGGGAAGCAACACTCCATTCACTTCGCACAGTGAATTGAAGAGTTGGAAAAGACTGCTTCTCTTTCAGAGAAACTGATGTGAGTTTTTTGTGAATGCTTGTAAGTAGCTTAAGGCACTTTCAAAGCAAAGTGATTTTCTCTGAAAGGACAGCATTTAGAAAGTGAAGCAACACACCATTCACTTCGCACAGTTAATTGAAGTGTTGGAACAGACTTCTTCTCTTTCAGAGAAACAGATATGTGTTTCTTGTAGATGCGTGTAAGTAGCTTAAGGCAGTTTCAAAAGAGAGTGATTTTCTCTAAAAGGAGAGCATTTAGAAAGTGAAGCAACACTCCATTCATTTTGCACAGTGAATTGAAGTGTTGGGAAAGACAGCTTCTCTTTCATAGAAACGCATTTGAGTTTCCTGTGAATGCTTGTAAGTAGCTGAAGGTACTTTCAAAGGAAAGTGATTTTCTCTGAAACTGCAGCATTTAGAATGTGAAGGAACACTCCAATCTCTTCGAACAGTGAATTGAATTGTTGGAACAGACTGCTTCTCTTTCAGAGAAACGCATGTGAATTTCTGTTGAATGCTTGTAAGTAGCTTAAGGCAGTTTCAAAGGAAAGTGATTTTCTTTGAAAGTACAGGATTTAGAAAGTGAAGAAACACTCCATTCACTTCGCACAGTGAATTGAAATGTTGGAAAAGACAGCTTCTCTTTCAGAGAAACAGATGTGAGTTTTTTGTTAATGCTTGTAAGTAGCTTAAGGAACTTTCAAAGCAAAGTGATTTTCTCTGAAACGACAGCATTTAGAAAGTGAAGCAACACACCATTCACTTCGCACAGTGAACTGAAGTGTTGGAACAGACTTCTTCTCTTTCAGAGAAACAGATATGAGTTTCTTGTGAATGCGTGTAAGTAGCTTAAGGCAGCTTCAAAAGAGAGTGATTTTCTCTAAAAGGAGAGCATTTAGAAAGTGAAGCAACACTCCATTCACTTCGCACAGTGAATTGAAGTGTTGGAACAGACTGCTTCTCTTTCAGAGAAAGGTATTTTAATTTCTGTTGAATGCTTGTAAGTTGCTTAAGGCACTCTCAAAGGAAAGTGATTTTCTCTGAAAGGACAGGATTTAGAAAGTGAAACAACACTCCATTCACTTCGCACAGTGAAGTGAAGTGTTGGAACAGAATGCTTCTCTTTCAGAGGAACGGATGTAAGTTTTTTCTGAATGCTTGTAAGTTGCTTAAGGCACTTTCAATGGAAAGTGATTTTCTCTTAAAGGACAGCATTTGGAAAGGGAAGCAACACTCCATTCACTTCGCACAGTGAATTGAAGAGTTGGAACAGACTGCTTCTCTTTCTGAAAAATGCATGTGAGTTTCTTGTGAATGTTTGTAAGTAGCTTAAGGCACTTTCAAAGGAAAGTGATTTTCTCTGAAAGGACAGCATTTAGAAAGTGTAGCAACACACCATTCACTTCGCACAGTGAATGAAGTGTTGGAACAGACTTCTTCTCTTTCAGAGAAACAGATATGAGTTTCTTGTAGATGCGTGTAAGTAGCTTAAGGCAGTTTCAAAAGAGAGTGATTTTCTCTAAAAGGAGAGCATTTAGAAAGTGAAGCAACACTCCATTCACTTCGCACAGTGAATTGAAGTGTTGGAAAAGACAGCTTCTCTTTCATAGAAACGCATTTGAGTTTCCTGTGAATGCTTGTAAGTAGCTTAAGGCACTTTCAAAGGAAAGTGATTTTCTCTGAAACTGCAGCATTTAGAATTGAAGGAACACTCCAATCACTTCGCACAGTTAATTGAAGTGTTGGATCAGACTGTTTCTCTTTCAGAGAAACAGATGTGAGTTTCTTATGAATGCATTTAAGTAGCTTAAGGCACTTTCAAAAGAAAGTGATTTTCTCTGAAAGGACAGCATTTAGAAAGTGAAGAAACACTCCATTCACTTCGCACAGTGAATTGAAGTGTTGGAACAGACTGCTTCTCTTTAGAGAAAAGGATGTGAGTTTTTTGTGAATGCTTGAAAGTAGCTTATGGCACTTTCAAAGGAAAGTGATTTTCTCTGAAACTACAGCATTTAGAATGTGAAGCGACACTCCATTCACTTCACACAGCGAATTGAAGTGTAGGAACAGACTGCTTCTCTTTCAGAGAAACAGATGTGAGTTTCTCATGAATGCGTGTAAGTAGCTTAAGGCACTTTCAAAGGAAAGTGATTTTCTCTGAAAGGACAGGATTTAGAAAGTGAAGCAACACTCCATTCACTTCGCACAGTGAATTGAAGTGTTGGAACAGAATGCTTGTCTTTCAGAGAAACGGATGTGAGTTTTTTGTGAATGCTTGTAAGTTGCTTAAGGCACTTTCATAGGACAGTGATTTTCTCTGAAAGGACAGCATTTAGAAAGGGAAGCAACACTCCATTCACTTCGCACAGTGAATTGAAGTGTTGGAACAGACTACTTCTCTTTCAGAAAAATGCATGTGAGTTTCTTGTGAATGTTTGTAAGTAGCTTAAGGCACTTTCAAAGGAAAGTGATTTTCTCTGAAAGTACAGCATTTATAAAGTGAAGCAACACTCCATTCACTAGGCACAGTGAATTGAAGTGTTGGAACAGACTGCTTCTCTTTCATAGAAACGCATTTGAGTTTCCTATGAATGCTTTTAAGTAGCTTAAGGCACTTTCAAAGCAAAGTGATTTTCTCTGAAAGGACAGCATTTAGAATGTGAACCAACACTCCATTCACTTCGCACAGTGAAGTGAAGTGTTGGAACAGACTACATCTCTTTCAGAGAAACAGATGTGAGTTTCTTGTGAATGCATGTAAGTAGCTTAAGGCAGTTTCAAAAGAGAGTGATTTTCTCTAAAAGGAGAGCATTTAGAAAGTGAAGCAACACTCCATTCACTTCGTACAGTAAATTGAAGCATTGGAAAAGACAGCTTCTCTTTCATAGAAACGCATTTGAGTTTCCTGTGAATGCTTGTAAGTAGCTTAAGGCACTTTCAAACGAAAGTGATTTTTTCTGAAACTGCAGCATTTAGAATGTGAAGGAACACTCCATTCACTTCGCACAGTGAATTGAAGTGTTGGATCAGACTGCTTCTCTTTCAAAGAAACAGATGTGAGTTTCTTGTGAATGCTTGTTAGTAGCTTAAGGCACTTTCAAAGCAAAGTGATTTTCCCGGAAAGGACAGCATTTAGAAAGTGAAGCAACACTCCATTCACTTCGCACAGTGAATTGAAGTGTTGGAACAGACTGCTTCTCTTTCAGAGAAACGCATGTGAATTTCTGTTGAATGCTTGTAAGTAGCTTAAGGCACTTTCAAAGGAAAGTGATTTTCTCTGAAAGGACAGGATTTAGAAAGTGAAGAAACACTCCATTCACTTCGTACAGTAAAATGAAGCATTGGAAAAGACAGCTTCTCTTTCATAGAAACGCATTTGAGTTTCCTGTGAATGCTTGTAAGTAGCTTAAGGCACTTTCAAAGCAAAGTGATTTTCTCTGAAAGGACAGGATTTAGAAAGTGAAGAAACACTCCATTCACTTCGTACAGTAAATTGAAGCATTGGAAAAGACAGCTTCTCTTTCATAGAAACGCATTTGACTTTCCTGTGAATGCTTGCAAGTAGCTTAAGGCACTTTCAAAGGAAAGTGATTTTCTCTGAAACTGCAGCATTTAGAATGTGAAGCATCACTCCATTCACTTCGCACAGTGAATTGAATTGTTGGAACAGAATGCTTCTCTTTCAGAAAAACGGATGTGAGTTTTTTGTGAATGGTTGTAAGTAGCTTAAGGCACTTTCATAGGAAAGTGATTTTCTCTGAAAGGACAGCATTTGGAAAGGGAAGCAACACTCCATTCACCTTGCACAGTGAATTGAAGTGTTGCAACAGACTGCTTCTCTCTCCGAAAAATGCATGTGAGTTTCTTGTGAATGTTTGTAAGTAGCTTAAGGCACTTTCAAAGGAAAGTGATTTTCTCTGAAAGGACAGGATTTAGAAAGTGAAGAAACACTCCATTCACTTCGTACAGTAAATTGAAGCATTGGAAAAGACAGCTTCTCTTTCATAGAAACTCATTTGAGTTTCCTGTGAATGCTTGTAAGTAGCTTAAGGCACTTTCATAGGAAAGTGATTTTCTCTGAAACTGCAGCATTTAGAATGTGAAGGAACACTCCATTCACTTCGCACAGTGAATTGAAGTGTTGGATCAGACTGCTTCTCTTTCAGAGAAACAGATGTGAGTTTCTTGTGAATGCTTGTTAGTAGCTTAAGGCACTTTCAAAGCAAAGTGATTTTCCCGGAAAGGACAGCATTTAGAAAGTGAAGCAACACTCCATTCACTTCGCACAGTGAATTGAAATGTTGGAGAAGACTGCTTCTCTTTCAGAGAAAAGCATGTGAATTTCTGTTGAATGCTTGTAAGTAGCTTAAGGCATTTTCAAAGGAAAGTGATTTTCTCTGAAAGGACAGCATTTAGAAAGTGAGGCAACACTCCATTCACTTCGCACAGTGAATTGAAGTGTTGGAACAGAATGCTTCTCTTTCAGAGAAACGCATGTGAATTTCTGTTGAATGCTTGTAAGTAGCTTAAGGCACTTTCAAAGGAAAGTGATTTTCTCTGAAACGACAGGATTTAGAAAGTGAAGAAACACTCCATTCACTTCGTACAATAAATTGAAGCATTGGAAAAGACAGCTTCTCTTTCATAGAAACGCATTTGTGTTTCCTGTCAATGCTTGTAAGTAGCTTAAGGCACTTTCAAAGCAATGTGATTTTCTCTGAAAGGACAGCATTTAGAAAGTGAAGCAACACTCCATTCACTTCGCACAGTGAATTGAAGTGTTGGAACAGACTACTTCTCTTTCAGAGAAACAGATATGAGTTTCTTGTGAATGCGTGTAACTAGCTTAAGGCAGTTTCAAAAGAGAGTGATTTTCTCTAAAAGGAGAGCATTTAGAACGTGAAGCAACACTCCATTCACTTCGCACAGTGAATTGAAGTGTTGGAAGAGACTCCTTCTCTTTCAGAGAAATGCATGTGAATTTCTGTTGAATGCTTGTAAGTAGCTTAAGGCACTTTCAAAGGAAAGTGATTTTCTCTGAAAGGACAGGATTTAGAAAGTGAAGAAACACTCCATTCACTTCGTACAGTAAATTGAAGCATTGGAAAAGACAGCTTCTCTTTCATAGAAACGCATTTGAGTTTCGTGTGAATGCTTGTAAGTAGCTTAAGGCACTTTCATAGGAAAGTGATTTTCTCTGAAACTGCAGCATTTAGAATGTGAAGGAACACTCCATTCACTTCGCACAGTGAATTGAAGTGTTGGATCAGACTGCTTCTCTTTCAGAGGAACAGATGTGAGTTTCTTGTGAATGCTTGTTAGTAGCTTAAGGCACTTTCAAAGCAAAGTGATTTTCCCGGAAAGAACAGCATTGAGAAAGTGAAGCAACACTCCATTCACTTCGCACAGTGAATTGAAATGTTGGAGAAGACTGCTTCTCTTTCAGAGAAAAGCATGTGAATTTCTGTTGAATGCTTGTAAGTAGCTTAAGGCACTTTCAAAGGAAAGTGATTTTCTCTGAAAGGACAGCATTTAAAAGTGAAGAAACACTCCATTCACTTCGCACAGTGAATTGAAGTGTTGGAACCGAATGCTTCTCTTTCAGAGAAACGGATGTGATTTTTTTGTGAATGCTTGTAAGTAGCTTAAGGCACTTTCATAGGAAAGTGATTTTCTCTGAAAGGACAGCATTTGGAAAGGGAAGCAACACTCCATTCACCTCGCACAGTGAATTGAAGTGTTGGAACAGACTGCTTCTCTTTCAGAAAAATGCATGTGAGTTTCTTGCGAATGTTTGTAAGTAGCTTAAAGCACTTTCAAAGGAATGTGATTTTCTCTGAAAGGACAGCATTTAGAAAGTGAAGCAACACTCCATTCACTTCGTACAGTGAATTGAAGTGTTGGAACAGACTGCTTCTCTTTCAGAGAAACACATGTGAGTTTCTTGTGAATGCTTGTTAGTAGCTTAAGGCACTTTCAAAGCAAAGTGATTTTCCCGGAAAGGACAGCATTTAGAAAGTGAAGCAACACTCCATTCACTTCGCACAGTGAATTGAAGTGTTGGAGCAGACTGCTTCTCTTTCAGAGAAAAGCATGTGAATTTCCGTTGAATGCTTGTAAGTAGCTTAAGGCACTTTCAAAGGAAAGTGATTTTCTCTGAAAGGACAGCATTTAGAAAGTGAAGAAACACTCCATTCACTTCGTACAGTAAATTGAAGCATTGGAAAAGACAGCTTCTCTTTCATATAAACGCATTTGAGTTTCCTGTGAATGCTTGTAAGTAACTTAAGGCACTTTCAAAGGAAAGTGATTTTCTCTGAAACTGCAGCATTTAGAATGTGAAGGAACACTCCATTCACTTCGCACAGTGAATTGAAATGTTGGATCAGACTGCTTCTCTTTCAGAGAAACAGATGTGAGTTACTTGTGAATGCTTGTTAGTAGCTTAAGGCACTTTCAAAGCAAAGTGATTTTCTCCTAAAGGACAGCATTTGGAAAGTGAAGCAACATTCCATTCACTTCGCACAGTGAATTGAAGTGTTGGAACAGACTGCTTCTCTTTCAGTGAAAGGCATTTGAATTTCTGTTGAATGCTTATAAGTAGCTTAAGGCACTTTCAAAGGAAAGTGATTTTCTCTGAAATTACAGGATTTAGAAAGTGAAGAAACACTCCATTCACTTTGCACAGTGAATTGAAATGTTGGGAAAGACAGCCTCTCTTTCATAGAAACACTTTTGAGTTTCCTGTGAATGCTTGTAAGTAGCTTAAGGCACTTTCAAAGGAAAGTGATTTTCTCTGAAACTGCAGCATTTAGAATGTGAAGGAACACTCCAATCACTTCGCACAGTGAATTGAAGTGTTGGATCAGACTGCTTTTCTTTCAGAGAAACAGATGTGAGTTTCTTCTGAATGCTTGTAAGTAGCTTAAGGCAATTTCAAAGGAAAGTGATTTTCTCTGAAAGGACAGGATTTAGAAAGTGAAGCAACACTCCATTCACTTCGCACAGTGAATTGAAGTGTTGGAACAGAATGCTCTCTTTCATAGAAACGGATGTGAGTTTTTTGTGAATGCTTATAAGTTGCTTAAGGCACTTTAATAAGAAAGTGATTTTCTCTGAAAGGACAGCATTTGGAAAGGGAAGCAACACTCCATTCACTTCGCACAGTGAACTGAAGTGTTGGAACAGACTGCTTCTCTTTCCAAAAAATGCATGTGAGTTTCTTGTGAATGTTTGTAAGTAGCTTAAGGCACTTTCAAAGCAAAGTGATTTTCTCTGAAAGGACAGCATTTAGAAAGTGAAGCAACACTCCTTTCACTTCGAACAGTTAATTGAAGTGTTGGAACAGACTGCTTCTTTTTCAGAGAAACACATGTGAGTTTTTTGTGAATGCTTGTAAGTAGCTTAAGGCACTTTCAAAGGAAAGTGATTTTCTCTGAAAGGACAGCATTTAGAAAATGAAGCAACACTCCATTCACTTCGCACAGTGAATTGAAGAGTTGAAACAGACTGCTTCTCTTTCAGAGAAACGCATGTGAATTTCTGTTGAATGCTTGTAAGTAGCTTAAGGTACTTTCAAAGGAAAGTGATTTTCTCTGAAAGGACAGGATTTAGAAAGTGAAGAAACACTCCATTCACTTCGCACACTGAATTGAAGAGTTGGAACAGACTGCTTCTCCTTCAGAGAAACGAATGTGAGTTTTTTTTTGAATGCTTGTAAGTAGATTAAGGCACTTTCAAAGCAAAGTGATTTTCCCTGAAAGAACAGGATTTAGAAAGTGAAGAAACACTCCATTCACTTCGCAAAGAGAATTGAAGTGTTGGAAAAGACAGCTTCTCTTTCATAGAAACGCATTTGAGTTTCCTGTGAATGCTTGTAAGTAGCTTAAGGCACTTTCAAAGGAAAGTGATTTTCTCTGAAACTGCAGCATTTAGAATGTGAAGGAACACTCCAATCACTTCGCACAGTGAATTGAACTGTTGGATCAGACTGCTTCTCTTTCAGAGAAACAGATGTGAGTTTTTTATGAATGCTTGTAAGTAGCTTAAGGCAGTTTCAAAAGAGAGTGATTTTCTCTAAAAGGAGAGCATTTAGAAAGTGAAGCAACACTCCATTCACTTTGCACAGTGAATTGAAGTGTTGGATCAGACTGCTTCACTTTCAGAGAAACAGATGTGAGTTTCTTATGAATGCTTGTAAGTTGCTTAAGGCACTTTCAAAGGAAAGTGATTTTCTCTGAAAGGACAGGATTTAGAAAGTGAAGCAACACTCCATTCACTTCGCACAGTTAATTGAAGTGTTGGAACAGAATGCTTGTCTTTCAGAGAAACGGATGTGAGTTTTTTGTGAATGCTTGTAATTTGCTTAAGGCACTTTCATAGGAAAGTGATTTTCTCTGAAATGACAGCATTTGGAAAGGGAAACAACACTCCATTTACGTCGCACAGTGAAGTGAAGTGTTGGAACAGACTACTTCTCTTTCAGAGAAACAGATGTGAGTTTCTTGTGAATGCGTGTAAGTAGATTAAGGCAGTTTCCAAAGAGAGTGATATTTTCTAAAAGGAGAGCATTTAGAAAGTGAAGCAACACTCCATTCACTTCGCACAGTGAATTGAAGTGTTGGATCAGACTGCTTCACTTTCAGAGAAACAGATGTGAGTTTCTTATGAATGCTCGTAAGTAACTTAAGGCACTTTCAAAGGAAAGTGATTTTCTCTGAAAAGACAGGATTTAGAAAGTGAAGCAACACTCCATTCACTTCGCACAGTGAATTGAAGTGTTGGAACAGAATGCTTGTCTTTCAGAGAAACGGATGTGAGTTTTTTGTGAATGCTTGTAAGTTGCTTAAGGCACGTTCATAGGAAAGTGATTTTCTCTGAAAAGACAGCATTTGGAAAGGGAAGCAACACTCCATTCACTTCGCACAGTGAATTGAAGTGTTGGAACAGACTACTTCTCTTTCAGAAAAATGCATGTGAGTTTCTTGTGAATGTTTGTAAGTAGCTTAAGGCACTTTCAAAGAAAAGTGATTTTCTCTGAAAGGACAGCATTTAGAAAGTGAAGCAACACTCCATTCACTAGGCACAGTGAATTGAAGTGTTGGAACAGACTGCTTCTCTTTCATAGAAAAGCATTTGAGTTTCCTATGAATGCTTTTAAGTAGCTGAAGGCAATTTCAAAGCAAAGTGATTTTCTCTGAAAGGACAGCATTTAGAATGTGAAGAAACACTCCATTCACTTCGCACAGTGAATTGAAGTGTTGGATCAGACTGGTTCTCTTTCAGAGAAAGGCATTTGAATTTCTGTTGAATGCTTGTAAGTAGCTTAAGGCACTTTCAAAGGAAAGTGATTTTCTCTGAAAGGACAGGATTTAGAAAGTGAAGAAACACTCCATTCAATTTGCACAGTGAATTGAAGTGTTGGGAAAGACAGCCTCTCTTTCATAGAAACACTTTTGAGTTTCCTGTGAATGCTTGTAAGTAGCTTAAGGCACTTTCAAAGGAACGTGATTTTCTCTGAAACTGCAGCATTTAGAATGTGAAGGAACACTCCAATCACTTCGCACAGTGAATTGAAGTGTTGTATCAGACTGCTTCTCTTTCAGAGAAACAGATGTGAGTTTCTTCTGAATGCTTGTAAGTAGCTTAAGGCACTTTCAAAGGAAAGTGATTTTCTCTGAAAGGACAGGATTTAGAAAGTGAAGCAACACTCCATTCACTTCGCACAGTGAATTGAAGTGTTGGAACAGAATGCTCTCCTTCAGAGAAACGGATGTGAGTTTTTTGTGAATGCTTGTAAGTTGCTTAAGGCACTTTAATAGGAAAGTGATTTTCTCTGAAAGGACAGCATTTGGAAAGGGAAGCAACACTCCATTCACTTCGCACAGTGAACTGAAGTGTTGGAACAGACTGCTTTTCTTTCCGAAAAATGCATTTGAGTTTCTTGTGAATGTTTGTAAGTAGCTTAAGGCACTTTCAAAGCAAAGTGATTTTCTCAGAAAGGACAGCATTTAGAAAGTGAAGCAACACTCCTTTCACTTCGAAGAGTTAATTGAAGTGTTGGAACAGACTGCTTCTCTTTCAGAGAAACGCATGTGAGTTTTTTGTGAATGCTTGTAAGTACCTTAAGGCACTTTCAAAGGAAAGTGATTTTCTCTGAAAGGACAGCATTTAGAAAGTGAAGCAACACTCCATTCACTTCGCACAATGAATTGAAGAGTTGGAAGAGACTGCTTCTCTTTCAGAGAAACGCATTTGAATTTCTGTTGAATGCTTGTAACTAGCTTAAGGCACTTTCAAAGGAAAGTGATTTTCTCTGAAAGGACAGGATTTAGAAAGTGAAGAAACACTCCATTCACTTCGCACAGTGAATTGAAGTGTTGGAACAGACTGCTTCTCCTTCAGAGAAACGGATGTGAGGTTTTTTTTTGAATGCTTTTAAGTAGCTTAAGGCACGTTCAAAGCAAAGTGATTTTCTCTGAAAGGACAGGATTTAGAAAGTGAAGAAACACTCCATTCACTTTGCACAGAGAATTGAAGTGTTGGAAAAGACAGCTTCTCTTTCATAGAAACGCATTTGAATTTCCTGTGAATGCTTGTAAGTAGCTTAAGGCACTTTCAAAGGAAAGTGATTTTCTCTGAAACTGCAGCATTTAGAATGTGAAGGAACACTCCAATCACTTCGCACAGTGAATTGAAGTGTTGGATCAGACTGCTTCTCTTTCAGAGAAACAGATGTGAGTTTTTTATGAATGCTTGTAAGTAGCTTAAGTCACTTTCAAAGGAAAGTGATTTTCTCTGAAAGAACAGCATTTAGAAAGTGAAGAATTACTCCATTCACTTCGCACAGTGAATTGAAGTGTTGGAACAGACTGCTTCTCTTTATAGAAAAGGATGTGAGTTTTTTGTGAATGCTTGAATGTAGCTTACGGCACTTTCAAAAGAAAGTGATTTTCTCTGAAACTACAGCATTTAGAATTTTTAGCAACACTCCATTCACTACGCACAGTGAATTGAAGTGTAGGAACAGACTGCTTCTCTTTCAGAGAAACAGATGTGAGTTTCTTGTGAATGCGTGTAAGTAGCTTAAGGCAGTTTCAAAAGAGAGTGATTTTCTCTAAAAGGAGAGCATTTAGAAAGTGAAGCAACACTCCATTCACTTTGCACAGTGAATTGAAGTGTTGGACCAGACTACTTCACTTTCACAGAAACAGATGTGAGTTTCTTATGAATGCTTGTAAGTAGCTTAAGGCACTTTCAAAGGAAAGTGATTTTCTCTGAAAGGACAGCATTTAAAAGTGAAGCAACACTCCATTCACTTCGCACAGTGAATTGAAGTGTTGGAACAGACTGCTTCTCTTTCAAAGAAACGCATGTGAATTTCTGTTGAATGCTTGTAAGTAGCTTAAGGCACTTTCAAAGGAAAGTGATTTTCTCTGAAACGACAGGATTTAGAAAGTGAAGAAACACTCAATTCACTTCTCGCAGGGAATTGAAGAGTTGGAACAGACAGCTTCTCCTACAGAGAAACGGATGTGAGTTTTTTGTGAATGCTTATAAGTAGCTTAAGGCACTTTAAAAGCAAAGTGATTTTCTCTGAAAGGACAGCATTTGGAAAGGGAAGCAACACTCCATTCACTTCGCTCAGTGAATTGAAGTGTTGGAACAGACTGCTTCTCTTTCAGAAAAATGCATGTGAGTTTCTTGTGAATGTTTGTAAGTAGCTTAAGGCACTTTCAAGGGAATGTGATTTTCTCTGAAAGGACAGCATTTAGAAAGTGAAGCAACACTCCATTCACTTCGAACAGTGAATTGAAGTGTTGGAACAGACTGCTTCTCTTTCAGAGAAACGCATCTGAGTTTTTTGTGAATGCTTGCAAGTAGCTTAAGGCACTTTCAAAGGAAAGTGATTTTCTCTGAAAGTACAGCATTTATAAAGTGAAGCAACACTCCATTCACTAGGCACAGTGAATTGAAGTGTTGGAACAGACTGCTTCTCTTTCAGAGAAAAGCATGTGAATTTCCGTTGAATGCTTGTAAGTAGCTTAAGGCACTTTCAAAGCAAAGTGATTTTCTCTGAAAGGACAGCATTTAGAAAGTGTAGCAACACACCATTCACTTCGCACAGTGAATGAAGTGTTGGAACAGACTTCTTCTCTTTCAGAGAAACAGATATGAGTTTCTTGTAGATGCGTGTAAGTAGCTTAAGGCAGTTTCAAAAGAGAGTGATTTTCTCTAAAAGGAGAGCATTTAGAAAGTGAAGCAACACTCCATTCACTTCGCACAGTGAATTGAAGTGTTGGAAAAGACAGCTTCTCTTTCATAGAAACGCATTTGAGTTTCCTGTGAATGCTTGTAAGTAGCTTAAGGCACTTTCAAAGGAAAGTGATTTTCTCTGAAACTGCAGCATTTAGAATTGAAGGAACACTCCAATCACTTCGCACAGTTAATTGAAGTGTTGGATCAGACTGTTTCTCTTTCAGAGAAACAGATGTGAGTTTCTTATGAATGCATTTAAGTAGCTTAAGGCACTTTCAAAAGAAAGTGATTTTCTCTGAAAGGACAGCATTTAGAAAGTGAAGAAACACTCCATTCACTTCGCACAGTGAATTGAAGTGTTGGAACAGACTGCTTCTCTTTAGAGAAAAGGATGTGAGTTTTTTGTGAATGCTTGAAAGTAGCTTATGGCACTTTCAAAGGAAAGTGATTTTCTCTGAAACTACAGCATTTAGAATGTGAAGCGACACTCCATTCACTTCACACAGCGAATTGAAGTGTAGGAACAGACTGCTTCTCTTTCAGAGAAACAGATGTGAGTTTCTCATGAATGCGTGTAAGTAGCTTAAGGCACTTTCAAAGGAAAGTGATTTTCTCTGAAAGGACAGGATTTAGAAAGTGAAGCAACACTCCATTCACTTCGCACAGTGAATTGAAGTGTTGGAACAGAATGCTTGTCTTTCAGAGAAACGGATGTGAGTTTTTTGTGAATGCTTGTAAGTTGCTTAAGGCACTTTCATAGGACAGTGATTTTCTCTGAAAGGACAGCATTTAGAAAGGGAAGCAACACTCCATTCACTTCGCACAGTGAATTGAAGTGTTGGAACAGACTACTTCTCTTTCAGAAAAATGCATGTGAGTTTCTTGTGAATGTTTGTAAGTAGCTTAAGGCACTTTCAAAGGAAAGTGATTTTCTCTGAAAGTACAGCATTTATAAAGTGAAGCAACACTCCATTCACTAGGCACAGTGAATTGAAGTGTTGGAACAGACTGCTTCTCTTTCATAGAAACGCATTTGAGTTTCCTATGAATGCTTTTAAGTAGCTTAAGGCACTTTCAAAGCAAAGTGATTTTCTCTGAAAGGACAGCATTTAGAATGTGAACCAACACTCCATTCACTTCGCACAGTGAAGTGAAGTGTTGGAACAGACTACATCTCTTTCAGAGAAACAGATGTGAGTTTCTTGTGAATGCATGTAAGTAGCTTAAGGCAGTTTCAAAAGAGAGTGATTTTCTCTAAAAGGAGAGCATTTAGAAAGTGAAGCAACACTCCATTCACTTCGTACAGTAAATTGAAGCATTGGAAAAGACAGCTTCTCTTTCATAGAAACGCATTTGAGTTTCCTGTGAATGCTTGTAAGTAGCTTAAGGCACTTTCAAACGAAAGTGATTTTTTCTGAAACTGCAGCATTTAGAATGTGAAGGAACACTCCATTCACTTCGCACAGTGAATTGAAGTGTTGGATCAGACTGCTTCTCTTTCAGAGAAACAGATGTGAGTTTCTTGTGAATGCTTGTTAGTAGCTTAAGGCACTTTCAAAGCAAAGTGATTTTCCCGGAAAGGACAGCATTTAGAAAGTGAAGCAACACTCCATTCACTTCGCACAGTGAATTGAAGTGTTGGAACAGACTGCTTCTCTTTCAGAGAAACGCATGTGAATTTCTGTTGAATGCTTGTAAGTAGCTTAAGGCACTTTCAAAGGAAAGTGATTTTCTCTGAAAGGACAGGATTTAGAAAGTGAAGAAACACTCCATTCACTTCGTACAGTAAAATGAAGCATTGGAAAAGACAGCTTCTCTTTCATAGAAACGCATTTGAGTGTCCTGTGAATGCTTGTAAGTAGCTTAAGGCACTTTCAAAGCAAAGTGATTTTCTCTGAAAGGACAGGATTTAGAAAGTGAAGAAACACTCCATTCACTTCGTACAGTAAATTGAAGCATTGGAAAAGACAGCTTCTCTTTCATAGAAACGCATTTGACTTTCCTGTGAATGCTTGCAAGTAGCTTAAGGCACTTTCAAAGGAAAGTGATTTTCTCTGAAACTGCAGCATTTAGAATGTGAAGCATCACTCCATTCACTTCGCACAGTGAATTGAATTGTTGGAACAGAATGCTTCTCTTTCAGAAAAACGGATGTGAGTTTTTTGTGAATGGTTGTAAGTAGCTTAAGGCACTTTCATAGGAAAGTGATTTTCTCTGAAAGGACAGCATTTGGAAAGGGAAGCAACACTCCATTCACCTTGCACAGTGAATTGAAGTGTTGCAACAGACTGCTTCTCTCTCCGAAAAATGCATGTGAGTTTCTTGTGAATGTTTGTAAGTAGCTTAAGGCACTTTCAAAGGAAAGTGATTTTCTCTGAAAGGACAGGATTTAGAAAGTGAAGAAACACTCCATTCACTTCGTACAGTAAATTGAAGCATTGGAAAAGACAGCTTCTCTTTCATAGAAACTCATTTGAGTTTCCTGTGAATGCTTGTAAGTAGCTTAAGGCACTTTCATAGGAAAGTGATTTTCTCTGAAACTGCAGCATTTAGAATGTGAAGGAACACTCCATTCACTTCGCACAGTGAATTGAAGTGTTGGATCAGACTGCTTCTCTTTCAGAGAAACAGATGTGAGTTTCTTGTGAATGCTTGTTAGTAGCTTAAGGCACTTTCAAAGCAAAGTGATTTTCCCGGAAAGGACAGCATTTAGAAAGTGAAGCAACACTCCATTCACTTCGCACAGTGAATTGAAATGTTGGAGAAGACTGCTTCTCTTTCAGAGAAAAGCATGTGAATTTCTGTTGAATGCTTGTAAGTAGCTTAAGGCATTTTCAAAGGAAAGTGATTTTCTCTGAAAGGACAGCATTTAGAAAGTGAGGCAACACTCCATTCACTTCGCACAGTGAATTGAAGTGTTGGAACAGAATGCTTCTCTTTCAGAGAAACGCATGTGAATTTCTGTTGAATGCTTGTAAGTAGCTTAAGGCACTTTCAAAGGAAAGTGATTTTCTCTGAAACGACAGGATTTAGAAAGTGAAGAAACACTCCATTCACTTCGTACAATAAATTGAAGCATTGGAAAAGACAGCTTCTCTTTCATAGAAACGCATTTGTGTTTCCTGTCAATGCTTGTAAGTAGCTTAAGGCACTTTCAAAGCAATGTGATTTTCTCTGAAAGGACAGCATTTAGAAAGTGAAGCAACACTCCATTCACTTCGCACAGTGAATTGAAGTGTTGGAACAGACTACTTCTCTTTCAGAGAAACAGATATGAGTTTCTTGTGAATGCGTGTAACTAGCTTAAGGCAGTTTCAAAAGAGAGTGATTTTCTCTAAAAGGAGAGCATTTAGAACGTGAAGCAACACTCCATTCACTTCGCACAGTGAATTGAAGTGTTGGAAGAGACTCCTTCTCTTTCAGAGAAATGCATGTGAATTTCTGTTGAATGCTTGTAAGTAGCTTAAGGCACTTTCAAAGGAAAGTGATTTTCTCTGAAAGGACAGGATTTAGAAAGTGAAGAAACACTCCATTCACTTCGTACAGTAAATTGAAGCATTGGAAAAGACAGCTTCTCTTTCATAGAAACGCATTTGAGTTTCGTGTGAATGCTTGTAAGTAGCTTAAGGCACTTTCATAGGAAAGTGATTTTCTCTGAAACTGCAGCATTTAGAATGTGAAGGAACACTCCATTCACTTCGCACAGTGAATTGAAGTGTTGGATCAGACTGCTTCTCTTTCAGAGGAACAGATGTGAGTTTCTTGTGAATGCTTGTTAGTAGCTTAAGGCACTTTCAAAGCAAAGTGATTTTCCCGGAAAGAACAGCATTTAGAAAGTGAAGCAACACTCCATTCACTTCGCACAGTGAATTGAAATGTTGGAGAAGACTGCTTCTCTTTCAGAGAAAAGCATGTGAATTTCTGTTGAATGCTTGTAAGTAGCTTAAGGCACTTTCAAAGGAAAGTGATTTTCTCTGAAAGGACAGCATTTAAAAGTGAAGAAACACTCCATTCACTTCGCACAGTGAATTGAAGTGTTGGAACCGAATGCTTCTCTTTCAGAGAAACGGATGTGATTTTTTTGTGAATGCTTGTAAGTAGCTTAAGGCACTTTCATAGGAAAGTGATTTTCTCTGAAAGGACAGCATTTGGAAAGGGAAGCAACACTCCATTCACCTCGCACAGTGAATTGAAGTGTTGGAACAGACTGCTTCTCTTTCAGAAAAATGCATGTGAGTTTCTTGCGAATGTTTGTAAGTAGCTTAAAGCACTTTCAAAGGAATGTGATTTTCTCTGAAAGGACAGCATTTAGAAAGTGAAGCAACACTCCATTCACTTCGTACAGTGAATTGAAGTGTTGGAACAGACTGCTTCTCTTTCAGAGAAACACATGTGAGTTTCTTGTGAATGCTTGTTAGTAGCTTAAGGCACTTTCAAAGCAAAGTGATTTTCCCGGAAAGGACAGCATTTAGAAAGTGAAGCAACACTCCATTCACTTCGCACAGTGAATTGAAGTGTTGGAGCAGACTGCTTCTCTTTCAGAGAAAAGCATGTGAATTTCCGTTGAATGCTTGTAAGTAGCTTAAGGCACTTTCAAAGGAAAGTGATTTTCTCTGAAAGGACAGCATTTAGAAAGTGAAGAAACACTCCATTCACTTCGTACAGTAAATTGAAGCATTGGAAAAGACAGCTTCTCTTTCATATAAACGCATTTGAGTTTCCTGTGAATGCTTGTAAGTAACTTAAGGCACTTTCAAAGGAAAGTGATTTTCTCTGAAACTGCAGCATTTAGAATGTGAAGGAACACTCCATTCACTTCGCACAGTGAATTGAAATGTTGGATCAGACTGCTTCTCTTTCAGAGAAACAGATGTGAGTTACTTGTGAATGCTTGTTAGTAGCTTAAGGCACTTTCAAAGCAAAGTGATTTTCTCCTAAAGGACAGCATTTGGAAAGTGAAGCAACATTCCATTCACTTCGCACAGTGAATTGAAGTGTTGGAACAGACTGCTTCTCTTTCAGTGAAAGGCATTTGAATTTCTGTTGAATGCTTATAAGTAGCTTAAGGCACTTTCAAAGGAAAGTGATTTTCTCTGAAATTACAGGATTTAGAAAGTGAAGAAACACTCCATTCACCTTGCACAGTGAATTGAAATGTTGGGAAAGACAGCCTCTCTTTCATAGAAACACTTTTGAGTTTCCTGTGAATGCTTGTAAGTAGCTTAAGGCACTTTCAAAGGAAAGTGATTTTCTCTGAAACTGCAGCATTTAGAATGTGAAGGAACACTCCAATCACTTCGCACAGTGAATTGAAGTGTTGGATCAGACTGCTTTTCTTTCAGAGAAACAGATGTGAGTTTCTTCTGAATGCTTGTAAGTAGCTTAAGGCAATTTCAAAGGAAAGTGATTTTCTCTGAAAGGACAGGATTTAGAAAGTGAAGCAACACTCCATTCACTTCGCACAGTGAATTGAAGTGTTGGAACAGAATGCTCTCTTTCATAGAAACGGATGTGAGTTTTTTGTGAATGCTTATAAGTTGCTTAAGGCACTTTAATAAGAAAGTGATTTTCTCTGAAAGGACAGCATTTGGAAAGGGAAGCAACACTCCATTCACTTCGCACAGTGAACTGAAGTGTTGGAACAGACTGCTTCTCTTTCCAAAAAATGCATGTGAGTTTCTTGTGAATGTTTGTAAGTAGCTTAAGGCACTTTCAAAGCAAAGTGATTTTCTCTGAAAGGACAGCATTTAGAAAGTGAAGCAACACTCCTTTCACTTCGAACAGTTAATTGAAGTGTTGGAACAGACTGCTTCTTTTTCAGAGAAACACATGTGAGTTTTTTGTGAATGCTTGTAAGTAGCTTAAGGCACTTTCAAAGGAAAGTGATTTTCTCTGAAAGGACAGCATTTAGAAAATGAAGCAACACTCCATTCACTTCGCACAGTGAATTGAAGAGTTGAAACAGACTGCTTCTCTTTCAGAGAAACGCATGTGAATTTCTGTTGAATGCTTGTAAGTAGCTTAAGGTACTTTCAAAGGAAAGTGATTTTCTCTGAAAGGACAGGATTTAGAAAGTGAAGAAACACTCCATTCACTTCGCACACTGAATTGAAGAGTTGGAACAGACTGCTTCTCCTTCAGAGAAACGAATGTGAGTTTTTTTTTGAATGCTTGTAAGTAGATTAAGGCACTTTCAAAGCAAAGTGATTTTCCCTGAAAGAACAGGATTTAGAAAGTGAAGAAACACTCCATTCACTTCGCAAAGAGAATTGAAGTGTTGGAAAAGACAGCTTCTCTTTCATAGAAACGCATTTGAGTTTCCTGTGAATGCTTGTAAGTAGCTTAAGGCACTTTCAAAGGAAAGTGATTTTCTCTGAAACTGCAGCATTTAGAATGTGAAGGAACACTCCAATCACTTCGCACAGTGAATTGAACTGTTGGATCAGACTGCTTCTCTTTCAGAGAAACAGATGTGAGTTTTTTATGAATGCTTGTAAGTAGCTTAAGGCAGTTTCAAAAGAGAGTGATTTTCTCTAAAAGGAGAGCATTTAGAAAGTGAAGCAACACTCCATTCACTTTGCACAGTGAATTGAAGTGTTGGATCAGACTGCTTCACTTTCAGAGAAACAGATGTGAGTTTCTTATGAATGCTTGTAAGTTGCTTAAGGCACTTTCAAAGGAAAGTGATTTTCTCTGAAAGGACAGGATTTAGAAAGTGAAGCAACACTCCATTCACTTCGCACAGTTAATTGAAGTGTTGGAACAGAATGCTTGTCTTTCAGAGAAACGGATGTGAGTTTTTTGTGAATGCTTGTAATTTGCTTAAGGCACTTTCATAGGAAAGTGATTTTCTCTGAAATGACAGCATTTGGAAAGGGAAACAACACTCCATTTACGTCGCACAGTGAAGTGAAGTGTTGGAACAGACTACTTCTCTTTCAGAGAAACAGATGTGAGTTTCTTGTGAATGCGTGTAAGTAGATTAAGGCAGTTTCCAAAGAGAGTGATATTTTCTAAAAGGAGAGCATTTAGAAAGTGAAGCAACACTCCATTCACTTCGCACAGTGAATTGAAGTGTTGGATCAGACTGCTTCACTTTCAGAGAAACAGATGTGAGTTTCTTATGAATGCTCGTAAGTAACTTAAGGCACTTTCAAAGGAAAGTGATTTTCTCTGAAAAGACAGGATTTAGAAAGTGAAGCAACACTCCATTCACTTCGCACAGTGAATTGAAGTGTTGGAACAGAATGCTTGTCTTTCAGAGAAACGGATGTGAGTTTTTTGTGAATGCTTGTAAGTTGCTTAAGGCACGTTCATAGGAAAGTGATTTTCTCTGAAAAGACAGCATTTGGAAAGGGAAGCAACACTCCATTCACTTCGCACAGTGAATTGAAGTGTTGGAACAGACTACTTCTCTTTCAGAAAAATGCATGTGAGTTTCTTGTGAATGTTTGTAAGTAGCTTAAGGCACTTTCAAAGAAAAGTGATTTTCTCTGAAAGGACAGCATTTAGAAAGTGAAGCAACACTCCATTCACTAGGCACAGTGAATTGAAGTGTTGGAACAGACTGCTTCTCTTTCATAGAAAAGCATTTGAGTTTCCTATGAATGCTTTTAAGTAGCTGAAGGCAATTTCAAAGCAAAGTGATTTTCTCTGAAAGGACAGCATTTAGAATGTGAAGAAACACTCCATTCACTTCGCACAGTGAATTGAAGTGTTGGATCAGACTGGTTCTCTTTCAGAGAAAGGCATTTGAATTTCTGTTGAATGCTTGTAAGTAGCTTAAGGCACTTTCAAAGGAAAGTGATTTTCTCTGAAAGGACAGGATTTAGAAAGTGAAGAAACACTCCATTCAATTTGCACAGTGAATTGAAGTGTTGGGAAAGACAGCCTCTCTTTCATAGAAACACTTTTGAGTTTCCTGTGAATGCTTGTAAGTAGCTTAAGGCACTTTCAAAGGAACGTGATTTTCTCTGAAACTGCAGCATTTAGAATGTGAAGGAACACTCCAATCACTTCGCACAGTGAATTGAAGTGTTGTATCAGACTGCTTCTCTTTCAGAGAAACAGATGTGAGTTTCTTCTGAATGCTTGTAAGTAGCTTAAGGCACTTTCAAAGGAAAGTGATTTTCTCTGAAAGGACAGGATTTAGAAAGTGAAGCAACACTCCATTCACTTCGCACAGTGAATTGAAGTGTTGGAACAGAATGCTCTCCTTCAGAGAAACGGATGTGAGTTTTTTGTGAATGCTTGTAAGTTGCTTAAGGCACTTTAATAGGAAAGTGATTTTCTCTGAAAGGACAGCATTTGGAAAGGGAAGCAACACTCCATTCACTTCGCACAGTGAACTGAAGTGTTGGAACAGACTGCTTTTCTTTCCGAAAAATGCATTTGAGTTTCTTGTGAATGTTTGTAAGTAGCTTAAGGCACTTTCAAAGCAAAGTGATTTTCTCAGAAAGGACAGCATTTAGAAAGTGAAGCAACACTCCTTTCACTTCGAAGAGTTAATTGAAGTGTTGGAACAGACTGCTTCTCTTTCAGAGAAACGCATGTGAGTTTTTTGTGAATGCTTGTAAGTACCTTAAGGCACTTTCAAAGGAAAGTGATTTTCTCTGAAAGGACAGCATTTAGAAAGTGAAGCAACACTCCATTCACTTCGCACAATGAATTGAAGAGTTGGAAGAGACTGCTTCTCTTTCAGAGAAACGCATTTGAATTTCTGTTGAATGCTTGTAACTAGCTTAAGGCACTTTCAAAGGAAAGTGATTTTCTCTGAAAGGACAGGATTTAGAAAGTGAAGAAACACTCCATTCACTTCGCACAGTGAATTGAAGTGTTGGAACAGACTGCTTCTCCTTCAGAGAAACGGATGTGAGGTTTTTTTTTGAATGCTTTTAAGTAGCTTAAGGCACGTTCAAAGCAAAGTGATTTTCTCTGAAAGGACAGGATTTAGAAAGTGAAGAAACACTCCATTCACTTTGCACAGAGAATTGAAGTGTTGGAAAAGACAGCTTCTCTTTCATAGAAACGCATTTGAATTTCCTGTGAATGCTTGTAAGTAGCTTAAGGCACTTTCAAAGGAAAGTGATTTTCTCTGAAACTGCAGCATTTAGAATGTGAAGGAACACTCCAATCACTTCGCACAGTGAATTGAAGTGTTGGATCAGACTGCTTCTCTTTCAGAGAAACAGATGTGAGTTTTTTATGAATGCTTGTAAGTAGCTTAAGTCACTTTCAAAGGAAAGTGATTTTCTCTGAAAGGACAGCATTTAGAAAGTGAAGAATTACTCCATTCACTTCGCACAGTGAATTGAAGTGTTGGAACAGACTGCTTCTCTTTATAGAAAAGGATGTGAGTTTTTTGTGAATGCTTGAATGTAGCTTACGGCACTTTCAAAAGAAAGTGATTTTCTCTGAAACTACAGCATTTAGAATTTTTAGCAACACTCCATTCACTACGCACAGTGAATTGAAGTGTAGGAACAGACTGCTTCTCTTTCAGAGAAACAGATGTGAGTTTCTTGTGAATGCGTGTAAGTAGCTTAAGGCAGTTTCAAAAGAGAGTGATTTTCTCTAAAAGGAGAGCATTTAGAAAGTGAAGCAACACTCCATTCACTTTGCACAGTGAATTGAAGTGTTGGATCAGACTACTTCACTTTCACAGAAACAGATGTGAGTTTCTTATGAATGCTTGTAAGTAGCTTAAGGCACTTTCAAAGGAAAGTGATTTTCTCTGAAAGGACAGCATTTAAAAGTGAAGCAACACTCCATTCACTTCGCACAGTGAATTGAAGTGTTGGAACAGACTGCTTCTCTTTCAAAGAAACGCATGTGAATTTCTGTTGAATGCTTGTAAGTAGCTTAAGGCACTTTCAAAGGAAAGTGATTTTCTCTGAAACGACAGGATTTAGAAAGTGAAGAAACACTCAATTCACTTCTCGCAGGGAATTGAAGAGTTGGAACAGACAGCTTCTCCTACAGAGAAACGGATGTGAGTTTTTTGTGAATGCTTATAAGTAGCTTAAGGCACTTTAAAAGCAAAGTGATTTTCTCTGAAAGGACAGCATTTGGAAAGGGAAGCAACACTCCATTCACTTCGCTCAGTGAATTGAAGTGTTGGAACAGACTGCTTCTCTTTCAGAAAAATGCATGTGAGTTTCTTGTGAATGTTTGTAAGTAGCTTAAGGCACTTTCAAGGGAATGTGATTTTCTCTGAAAGGACAGCATTTAGAAAGTGAAGCAACACTCCATTCACTTCGAACAGTGAATTGAAGTGTTGGAACAGACTGCTTCTCTTTCAGAGAAACGCATCTGAGTTTTTTGTGAATGCTTGCAAGTAGCTTAAGGCACTTTCAAAGGAAAGTGATTTTCTCTGAAAGGACAGCATTTTGAAAGTGAAGCAACACTCCATTCACTTCGCACAGTGAATTGAAGTGTTGGAACAGACTTCTTCTCTTTCAGAGAAACGCATGTGAATTTTTTGTGAATGCTTGCAAGTAGCTTAAGGCACTTTCAAAGGAAAGTGATTTTCTTGAAAGGACAGCATTTAGAAAGTGAAGCAACACTCCATTCACTTCGCACAGTGAATTGAAGTGTTGGAACAGACTGCTTCTCTTTCAGAGAAACGTATGTGAATTTCTGTTGAATGCTTGTAAGTAGCTTAAGGCACTTTCAAAGGAAAGTGATTTTCTCTGAAATGACAGGATTTAGAAAGTGACGAAACACTCAATTCACTTCTCACAGGGAATTGAAGAGTTGGAACAGACAGCTTCTCCTACAGAGAAACGGATGTGAGTTTTTTGTGAATGCTTGTAAGTAGCTTAAGGCACTTTCAAAGGAAAGTGATTTTCTCTGAAAGTACAGCATTTATAAAGTGAAGCAACACTCCATTCACTAGGCACAGTGAATTGAAGTGTTGGAACAGACTGCTTCTCTTTCATAGAAACGCATTTGAGTTTCCTATGAATGCTTTTAAGTAGCTTAAGGCACTTTCAAAGCAAAGTGATTTTCTCTGAAAGGACAGCATTTAGAATGTGAACCAACACTCCATTCACTTCGCACAGTGAAGTGAAGTGTTGGAACAGACTACATCTCTTTCAGAGAAACAGATGTGAGTTTCTTGTGAATGCATGTAAGTAGCTTAAGGCAGTTTCAAAAGAGAGTGATTTTCTCTAAAAGGAGAGCATTTAGAAAGTGAAGCAACACTCCATTCACTTCGTACAGTAAATTGAAGCATTGGAAAAGACAGCTTCTCTTTCATAGAAACGCATTTGAGTTTCCTGTGAATGCTTGTAAGTAGCTTAAGGCACTTTCAAACGAAAGTGATTTTTTCTGAAACTGCAGCATTTAGAATGTGAAGGAACACTCCATTCACTTCGCACAGTGAATTGAAGTGTTGGATCAGACTGCTTCTCTTTCAGAGAAACAGATGTGAGTTTCTTGTGAATGCTTGTTAGTAGCTTAAGGCACTTTCAAAGCAAAGTGATTTTCCCGGAAAGGACAGCATTTAGAAAGTGAAGCAACACTCCATTCACTTCGCACAGTGAATTGAAGTGTTGGAACAGACTGCTTCTCTTTCAGAGAAACGCATGTGAATTTCTGTTGAATGCTTGTAAGTAGCTTAAGGCACTTTCAAAGGAAAGTGATTTTCTCTGAAAGGACAGGATTTAGAAAGTGAAGAAACACTCCATTCACTTCGTACAGTAAAATGAAGCATTGGAAAAGACAGCTTCTCTTTCATAGAAACGCATTTGAGTTTCCTGTGAATGCTTGTAAGTAGCTTAAGGCACTTTCAAAGCAAAGTGATTTTCTCTGAAAGGACAGGATTTAGAAAGTGAAGAAACACTCCATTCACTTCGTACAGTAAATTGAAGCATTGGAAAAGACAGCTTCTCTTTCATAGAAACGCATTTGACTTTCCTGTGAATGCTTGCAAGTAGCTTAAGGCACTTTCAAAGGAAAGTGATTTTCTCTGAAACTGCAGCATTTAGAATGTGAAGCATCACTCCATTCACTTCGCACAGTGAATTGAATTGTTGGAACAGAATGCTTCTCTTTCAGAAAAACGGATGTGAGTTTTTTGTGAATGGTTGTAAGTAGCTTAAGGCACTTTCATAGGAAAGTGATTTTCTCTGAAAGGACAGCATTTGGAAAGGGAAGCAACACTCCATTCACCTTGCACAGTGAATTGAAGTGTTGCAACAGACTGCTTCTCTCTCCGAAAAATGCATGTGAGTTTCTTGTGAATGTTTGTAAGTAGCTTAAGGCACTTTCAAAGGAAAGTGATTTTCTCTGAAAGGACAGGATTTAGAAAGTGAAGAAACACTCCATTCACTTCGTACAGTAAATTGAAGCATTGGAAAAGACAGCTTCTCTTTCATAGAAACTCATTTGAGTTTCCTGTGAATGCTTGTAAGTAGCTTAAGGCACTTTCATAGGAAAGTGATTTTCTCTGAAACTGCAGCATTTAGAATGTGAAGGAACACTCCATTCACTTCGCACAGTGAATTGAAGTGTTGGATCAGACTGCTTCTCTTTCAGAGAAACAGATGTGAGTTTCTTGTGAATGCTTGTTAGTAGCTTAAGGCACTTTCAAAGCAAAGTGATTTTCCCGGAAAGGACAGCATTTAGAAAGTGAAGCAACACTCCATTCACTTCGCACAGTGAATTGAAATGTTGGAGAAGACTGCTTCTCTTTCAGAGAAAAGCATGTGAATTTCTGTTGAATGCTTGTAAGTAGCTTAAGGCATTTTCAAAGGAAAGTGATTTTCTCTGAAAGGACAGCATTTAGAAAGTGAGGCAACACTCCATTCACTTCGCACAGTGAATTGAAGTGTTGGAACAGAATGCTTCTCTTTCAGAGAAACGCATGTGAATTTCTGTTGAATGCTTGTAAGTAGCTTAAGGCACTTTCAAAGGAAAGTGATTTTCTCTGAAACGACAGGATTTAGAAAGTGAAGAAACACTCCATTCACTTCGTACAATAAATTGAAGCATTGGAAAAGACAGCTTCTCTTTCATAGAAACGCATTTGTGTTTCCTGTCAATGCTTGTAAGTAGCTTAAGGCACTTTCAAAGCAATGTGATTTTCTCTGAAAGGACAGCATTTAGAAAGTGAAGCAACACTCCATTCACTTCGCACAGTGAATTGAAGTGTTGGAACAGACTACTTCTCTTTCAGAGAAACAGATATGAGTTTCTTGTGAATGCGTGTAACTAGCTTAAGGCAGTTTCAAAAGAGAGTGATTTTCTCTAAAAGGAGAGCATTTAGAACGTGAAGCAACACTCCATTCACTTCGCACAGTGAATTGAAGTGTTGGAAGAGACTCCTTCTCTTTCAGAGAAATGCATGTGAATTTCTGTTGAATGCTTGTAAGTAGCTTAAGGCACTTTCAAAGGAAAGTGATTTTCTCTGAAAGGACAGGATTTAGAAAGTGAAGAAACACTCCATTCACTTCGTACAGTAAATTGAAGCATTGGAAAAGACAGCTTCTCTTTCATAGAAACGCATTTGAGTTTCGTGTGAATGCTTGTAAGTAGCTTAAGGCACTTTCATAGGAAAGTGATTTTCTCTGAAACTGCAGCATTTAGAATGTGAAGGAACACTCCATTCACTTCGCACAGTGAATTGAAGTGTTGGATCAGACTGCTTCTCTTTCAGAGGAACAGATGTGAGTTTCTTGTGAATGCTTGTTAGTAGCTTAAGGCACTTTCAAAGCAAAGTGATTTTCCCGGAAAGAACAGCATTTAGAAAGTGAAGCAACACTCCATTCACTTCGCACAGTGAATTGAAATGTTGGAGAAGACTGCTTCTCTTTCAGAGAAAAGCATGTGAATTTCTGTTGAATGCTTGTAAGTAGCTTAAGGCACTTTCAAAGGAAAGTGATTTTCTCTGAAAGGACAGCATTTAAAAGTGAAGAAACACTCCATTCACTTCGCACAGTGAATTGAAGTGTTGGAACCGAATGCTTCTCTTTCAGAGAAACGGATGTGATTTTTTTGTGAATGCTTGTAAGTAGCTTAAGGCACTTTCATAGGAAAGTGATTTTCTCTGAAAGGACAGCATTTGGAAAGGGAAGCAACACTCCATTCACCTCGCACAGTGAATTGAAGTGTTGGAACAGACTGCTTCTCTTTCAGAAAAATGCATGTGAGTTTCTTGCGAATGTTTGTAAGTAGCTTAAAGCACTTTCAAAGGAATGTGATTTTCTCTGAAAGGACAGCATTTAGAAAGTGAAGCAACACTCCATTCACTTCGTACAGTGAATTGAAGTGTTGGAACAGACTGCTTCTCTTTCAGAGAAACACATGTGAGTTTCTTGTGAATGCTTGTTAGTAGCTTAAGGCACTTTCAAAGCAAAGTGATTTTCCCGGAAAGGACAGCATTTAGAAAGTGAAGCAACACTCCATTCACTTCGCACAGTGAATTGAAGTGTTGGAGCAGACTGCTTCTCTTTCAGAGAAAAGCATGTGAATTTCCGTTGAATGCTTGTAAGTAGCTTAAGGCACTTTCAAAGGAAAGTGATTTTCTCTGAAAGGACAGCATTTAGAAAGTGAAGAAACACTCCATTCACTTCGTACAGTAAATTGAAGCATTGGAAAAGACAGCTTCTCTTTCATATAAACGCATTTGAGTTTCCTGTGAATGCTTGTAAGTAACTTAAGGCACTTTCAAAGGAAAGTGATTTTCTCTGAAACTGCAGCATTTAGAATGTGAAGGAACACTCCATTCACTTCGCACAGTGAATTGAAATGTTGGATCAGACTGCTTCTCTTTCAGAGAAACAGATGTGAGTTACTTGTGAATGCTTGTTAGTAGCTTAAGGCACTTTCAAAGCAAAGTGATTTTCTCCTAAAGGACAGCATTTGGAAAGTGAAGCAACATTCCATTCACTTCGCACAGTGAATTGAAGTGTTGGAACAGACTGCTTCTCTTTCAGTGAAAGGCATTTGAATTTCTGTTGAATGCTTATAAGTAGCTTAAGGCACTTTCAAAGGAAAGTGATTTTCTCTGAAATTACAGGATTTAGAAAGTGAAGAAACACTCCATTCACTTTGCACAGTGAATTGAAATGTTGGGAAAGACAGCCTCTCTTTCATAGAAACACTTTTGAGTTTCCTGTGAATGCTTGTAAGTAGCTTAAGGCACTTTCAAAGGAAAGTGATTTTCTCTGAAACTGCAGCATTTAGAATGTGAAGGAACACTCCAATCACTTCGCACAGTGAATTGAAGTGTTGGATCAGACTGCTTTTCTTTCAGAGAAACAGATGTGAGTTTCTTCTGAATGCTTGTAAGTAGCTTAAGGCAATTTCAAAGGAAAGTGATTTTCTCTGAAAGGACAGGATTTAGAAAGTGAAGCAACACTCCATTCACTTCGCACAGTGAATTGAAGTGTTGGAACAGAATGCTCTCTTTCATAGAAACGGATGTGAGTTTTTTGTGAATGCTTATAAGTTGCTTAAGGCACTTTAATAAGAAAGTGATTTTCTCTGAAAGGACAGCATTTGGAAAGGGAAGCAACACTCCATTCACTTCGCACAGTGAACTGAAGTGTTGGAACAGACTGCTTCTCTTTCCAAAAAATGCATGTGAGTTTCTTGTGAATGTTTGTAAGTAGCTTAAGGCACTTTCAAAGCAAAGTGATTTTCTCTGAAAGGACAGCATTTAGAAAGTGAAGCAACACTCCTTTCACTTCGAACAGTTAATTGAAGTGTTGGAACAGACTGCTTCTTTTTCAGAGAAACACATGTGAGTTTTTTGTGAATGCTTGTAAGTAGCTTAAGGCACTTTCAAAGGAAAGTGATTTTCTCTGAAAGGACAGCATTTAGAAAATGAAGCAACACTCCATTCACTTCGCACAGTGAATTGAAGAGTTGAAACAGACTGCTTCTCTTTCAGAGAAACGCATGTGAATTTCTGTTGAATGCTTGTAAGTAGCTTAAGGTACTTTCAAAGGAAAGTGATTTTCTCTGAAAGGACAGGATTTAGAAAGTGAAGAAACACTCCATTCACTTCGCACACTGAATTGAAGAGTTGGAACAGACTGCTTCTCCTTCAGAGAAACGAATGTGAGTTTTTTTTTGAATGCTTGTAAGTAGATTAAGGCACTTTCAAAGCAAAGTGATTTTCCCTGAAAGAACAGGATTTAGAAAGTGAAGAAACACTCCATTCACTTCGCAAAGAGAATTGAAGTGTTGGAAAAGACAGCTTCTCTTTCATAGAAACGCATTTGAGTTTCCTGTGAATGCTTGTAAGTAGCTTAAGGCACTTTCAAAGGAAAGTGATTTTCTCTGAAACTGCAGCATTTAGAATGTGAAGGAACACTCCAATCACTTCGCACAGTGAATTGAACTGTTGGATCAGACTGCTTCTCTTTCAGAGAAACAGATGTGAGTTTTTTATGAATGCTTGTAAGTAGCTTAAGGCAGTTTCAAAAGAGAGTGATTTTCTCTAAAAGGAGAGCATTTAGAAAGTGAAGCAACACTCCATTCACTTTGCACAGTGAATTGAAGTGTTGGATCAGACTGCTTCACTTTCAGAGAAACAGATGTGAGTTTCTTATGAATGCTTGTAAGTTGCTTAAGGCACTTTCAAAGGAAAGTGATTTTCTCTGAAAGGACAGGATTTAGAAAGTGAAGCAACACTCCATTCACTTCGCACAGTTAATTGAAGTGTTGGAACAGAATGCTTGTCTTTCAGAGAAACGGATGTGAGTTTTTTGTGAATGCTTGTAATTTGCTTAAGGCACTTTCATAGGAAAGTGATTTTCTCTGAAATGACAGCATTTGGAAAGGGAAACAACACTCCATTTACGTCGCACAGTGAAGTGAAGTGTTGGAACAGACTACTTCTCTTTCAGAGAAACAGATGTGAGTTTCTTGTGAATGCGTGTAAGTAGATTAAGGCAGTTTCCAAAGAGAGTGATATTTTCTAAAAGGAGAGCATTTAGAAAGTGAAGCAACACTCCATTCACTTCGCACAGTGAATTGAAGTGTTGGATCAGACTGCTTCACTTTCAGAGAAACAGATGTGAGTTTCTTATGAATGCTCGTAAGTAACTTAAGGCACTTTCAAAGGAAAGTGATTTTCTCTGAAAAGACAGGATTTAGAAAGTGAAGCAACACTCCATTCACTTCGCACAGTGAATTGAAGTGTTGGAACAGAATGCTTGTCTTTCAGAGAAACGGATGTGAGTTTTTTGTGAATGCTTGTAAGTTGCTTAAGGCACGTTCATAGGAAAGTGATTTTCTCTGAAAAGACAGCATTTGGAAAGGGAAGCAACACTCCATTCACTTCGCACAGTGAATTGAAGTGTTGGAACAGACTACTTCTCTTTCAGAAAAATGCATGTGAGTTTCTTGTGAATGTTTGTAAGTAGCTTAAGGCACTTTCAAAGAAAAGTGATTTTCTCTGAAAGGACAGCATTTAGAAAGTGAAGCAACACTCCATTCACTAGGCACAGTGAATTGAAGTGTTGGAACAGACTGCTTCTCTTTCATAGAAAAGCATTTGAGTTTCCTATGAATGCTTTTAAGTAGCTGAAGGCAATTTCAAAGCAAAGTGATTTTCTCTGAAAGGACAGCATTTAGAATGTGAAGAAACACTCCATTCACTTCGCACAGTGAATTGAAGTGTTGGATCAGACTGGTTCTCTTTCAGAGAAAGGCATTTGAATTTCTGTTGAATGCTTGTAAGTAGCTTAAGGCACTTTCAAAGGAAAGTGATTTTCTCTGAAAGGACAGGATTTAGAAAGTGAAGAAACACTCCATTCAATTTGCACAGTGAATTGAAGTGTTGGGAAAGACAGCCTCTCTTTCATAGAAACACTTTTGAGTTTCCTGTGAATGCTTGTAAGTAGCTTAAGGCACTTTCAAAGGAACGTGATTTTCTCTGAAACTGCAGCATTTAGAATGTGAAGGAACACTCCAATCACTTCGCACAGTGAATTGAAGTGTTGTATCAGACTGCTTCTCTTTCAGAGAAACAGATGTGAGTTTCTTCTGAATGCTTGTAAGTAGCTTAAGGCACTTTCAAAGGAAAGTGATTTTCTCTGAAAGGACAGGATTTAGAAAGTGAAGCAACACTCCATTCACTTCGCACAGTGAATTGAAGTGTTGGAACAGAATGCTCTCCTTCAGAGAAACGGATGTGAGTTTTTTGTGAATGCTTGTAAGTTGCTTAAGGCACTTTAATAGGAAAGTGATTTTCTCTGAAAGGACAGCATTTGGAAAGGGAAGCAACACTCCATTCACTTCGCACAGTGAACTGAAGTGTTGGAACAGACTGCTTTTCTTTCCGAAAAATGCATTTGAGTTTCTTGTGAATGTTTGTAAGTAGCTTAAGGCACTTTCAAAGCAAAGTGATTTTCTCAGAAAGGACAGCATTTAGAAAGTGAAGCAACACTCCTTTCACTTCGAAGAGTTAATTGAAGTGTTGGAACAGACTGCTTCTCTTTCAGAGAAACGCATGTGAGTTTTTTGTGAATGCTTGTAAGTACCTTAAGGCACTTTCAAAGGAAAGTGATTTTCTCTGAAAGGACAGCATTTAGAAAGTGAAGCAACACTCCATTCACTTCGCACAATGAATTGAAGAGTTGGAAGAGACTGCTTCTCTTTCAGAGAAACGCATTTGAATTTCTGTTGAATGCTTGTAACTAGCTTAAGGCACTTTCAAAGGAAAGTGATTTTCTCTGAAAGGACAGGATTTAGAAAGTGAAGAAACACTCCATTCACTTCGCACAGTGAATTGAAGTGTTGGAACAGACTGCTTCTCCTTCAGAGAAACGGATGTGAGGTTTTTTTTTGAATGCTTTTAAGTAGCTTAAGGCACGTTCAAAGCAAAGTGATTTTCTCTGAAAGGACAGGATTTAGAAAGTGAAGAAACACTCCATTCACTTTGCACAGAGAATTGAAGTGTTGGAAAAGACAGCTTCTCTTTCATAGAAACGCATTTGAATTTCCTGTGAATGCTTGTAAGTAGCTTAAGGCACTTTCAAAGGAAAGTGATTTTCTCTGAAACTGCAGCATTTAGAATGTGAAGGAACACTCCAATCACTTCGCACAGTGAATTGAAGTGTTGGATCAGACTGCTTCTCTTTCAGAGAAACAGATGTGAGTTTTTTATGAATGCTTGTAAGTAGCTTAAGTCACTTTCAAAGGAAAGTGATTTTCTCTGAAAGGACAGCATTTAGAAAGTGAAGAATTACTCCATTCACTTCGCACAGTGAATTGAAGTGTTGGAACAGACTGCTTCTCTTTATAGAAAAGGATGTGAGTTTTTTGTGAATGCTTGAATGTAGCTTACGGCACTTTCAAAAGAAAGTGATTTTCTCTGAAACTACAGCATTTAGAATTTTTAGCAACACTCCATTCACTACGCACAGTGAATTGAAGTGTAGGAACAGACTGCTTCTCTTTCAGAGAAACAGATGTGAGTTTCTTGTGAATGCGTGTAAGTAGCTTAAGGCAGTTTCAAAAGAGAGTGATTTTCTCTAAAAGGAGAGCATTTAGAAAGTGAAGCAACACTCCATTCACTTTGCACAGTGAATTGAAGTGTTGGATCAGACTACTTCACTTTCACAGAAACAGATGTGAGTTTCTTATGAATGCTTGTAAGTAGCTTAAGGCACTTTCAAAGGAAAGTGATTTTCTCTGAAAGGACAGCATTTAAAAGTGAAGCAACACTCCATTCACTTCGCACAGTGAATTGAAGTGTTGGAACAGACTGCTTCTCTTTCAAAGAAACGCATGTGAATTTCTGTTGAATGCTTGTAAGTAGCTTAAGGCACTTTCAAAGGAAAGTGATTTTCTCTGAAACGACAGGATTTAGAAAGTGAAGAAACACTCAATTCACTTCTCGCAGGGAATTGAAGAGTTGGAACAGACAGCTTCTCCTACAGAGAAACGGATGTGAGTTTTTTGTGAATGCTTATAAGTAGCTTAAGGCACTTTAAAAGCAAAGTGATTTTCTCTGAAAGGACAGCATTTGGAAAGGGAAGCAACACTCCATTCACTTCGCTCAGTGAATTGAAGTGTTGGAACAGACTGCTTCTCTTTCAGAAAAATGCATGTGAGTTTCTTGTGAATGTTTGTAAGTAGCTTAAGGCACTTTCAAGGGAATGTGATTTTCTCTGAAAGGACAGCATTTAGAAAGTGAAGCAACACTCCATTCACTTCGAACAGTGAATTGAAGTGTTGGAACAGACTGCTTCTCTTTCAGAGAAACGCATCTGAGTTTTTTGTGAATGCTTGCAAGTAGCTTAAGGCACTTTCAAAGGAAAGTGATTTTCTCTGAAAGGACAGCATTTTGAAAGTGAAGCAACACTCCATTCACTTCGCACAGTGAATTGAAGTGTTGGAACAGACTTCTTCTCTTTCAGAGAAACGCATGTGAATTTTTTGTGAATGCTTGCAAGTAGCTTAAGGCACTTTCAAAGGAAAGTGATTTTCTTGAAAGGACAGCATTTAGAAAGTGAAGCAACACTCCATTCACTTCGCACAGTGAATTGAAGTGTTGGAACAGACTGCTTCTCTTTCAGAGAAACGTATGTGAATTTCTGTTGAATGCTTGTAAGTAGCTTAAGGCACTTTCAAAGGAAAGTGATTTTCTCTGAAATGACAGGATTTAGAAAGTGACGAAACACTCAATTCACTTCTCACAGGGAATTGAAGAGTTGGAACAGACAGCTTCTCCTACAGAGAAACGGATGTGAGTTTTTTGTGAATGCTTGTAAGTAGCTTAAGGCACTTTCAAAGCAAAGTGATTTTCTCTGAAAGGACAGCATTTAGAAAGTGAAGAAACACTCCATTCACTTCGCACAGTGAATTGAAGTGTTGGATCAGACTGCTTCTCTTTCAGAGAAACAGATGTGAGTTTCTTGTGAATGCTTGTTAGTAGCTTAAGGCACTTTCAAAGCAAAGTGATTTTCTCTGAAAGGACAGCATTTAGAAAGTGAAGCAACACTCCATTCACTTTGCACAGTGAATTGAAGTGTTGGAACAGACTGGTTCTCTTTCAGAGAAAGGCATTTGAATTTCTGTTGAATGCTTGTAAGTAGCTTAAGGCACTTTCAAAGGAAAGTGATTTTCTCTGAAAGGACAGGATTTAGAAAGTGAAGAAACACTCCATTCAATTTGCTCAGTGAATTGAAGTGTTGGGAAAGACTGCCTCTCTTTCATAGAAACACTTTTGAGTTTCCTGTGAATGCTTGTAAGTAGCTTAAGGCACTTTCAAAGGAACGTGATTTTCTCTGAAACTGCAGCATTTAGAATGTGAAGGAACACTCCAATCACTTCGCACAGTGAATTGAAGTGTTGGAACAGAATGCTTCTCTTTCAGAGAAACAGATGTGAGTTTCTTCTGAATGCTTGTAAGTAGCTTAAGGCACTTTCAAAGGAAAGTGATTTTCTCTGAAAGGACAGGATTTAGAAAGTGAAGCAACACTCCATTCACTTCGCACAGTGAATTGAAGTGTTGGAACAGAATGCTCTCCTTCAGAGAAACGGATGTGAGTTTTTTGTGAATGCTTGTAAGATGCTTAAGGCACTTTAATAGGAAAGTGATTTTCTCTGAAAGGACAGCATTTGGAAAGGGAAGCAACACTCCATTCACTTCGCACAGTGAACTGAAGTGTTGGAACAGACTGCTTTTCTTTCCGAAAAATGCATTTGAGTTTCTTGTGAATGTTTGTAAGTAGCTTAAGGCACTTTCAAAGCAAAGTGATTTTCTCAGAAAGGACAGCATTTAGAAAGTGAAGCAACACTCCTTTCACTTCGAACAGTTAATTGAAGTGTTGGAACAGACTGCTTCTCTTTCAGAGAAACGCATGTGAGTTTTTTGTGAATGCTTGTAAGTACCTTAAGGCACTTTCAAAGGAAAGTGATTTTCTCTGAAAGGACAGCATTTAGAAAGTGAAGCAACACTCCATTTACTTCGCACAGTGAATTGAAGAGTTGGAAGAGACTGCTTCTCTTTCAGAGAAACGCATTTGAATTTCTGTTGAATGCTTGTAACTAGCTTAAGGCACTTTCAAAGGAAAGTGATTTTCTCTGAAAGGACAGGATTTAGAAAGTGAAGAAACACTCCATTCACTTCGCACAGTGAATTGAAGTGTTGGAACAGACTGCTTCTCCTTCAGAGAAACGGATGTGAGTTTTTTTTTGAATGCTTGTAAGTAGCTTAAGGCACTTTCAAAGCAAAGTGATTTTCTCTGAAAGGACAGGATTTAGAAAGTGAAGAAACACTCCATTCATTTTGCACAGAGAATTGAAGTGTTGGAAAAGACAGCTTCTCTTTCATAGAAACGCATTTGAATTTCCTGTGAATGCTTGTAAGTAGCTTAAGGCACTTTCAAAGGAAAGTGATTTTCTCTGAAACTGCAGCATTTAGAATGTGAAGGAACACTCCAATCAGTTCGCACAGTGAATTGAAGTGTTGGATCAGACTGCTTCTCTTTCAGAGAAACAGATGTGAGTTTTTTATGAATGCTTGTAAGTAGCTTAAGTCACTTTCAAAGGAAAGTGATTTTCTCTGAAAGGACAGCATTTAGAAAGTGAAGAATTACTCCATTCACTTCGCACAGTGAATTGAAGTGTTGGAACAGACTGCTTCTCTTTATAGAAAAGGATGTGAGTTTTTTGTGAATGCTTGAATGTAGCTTACGGCACTTTCAAAGGAAAGTGATTTTCTCTGAAACTACAGCATTTAGAATTTTTAGCAACACTCCATTCACTACGCACAGTGAATTGAAGTGTAGGAACAGACTGCTTCTCTTTCAGAGAAACAGATGTGAGTTTCTTGTGAATGCGTGTAAGTAGCTTAAGGCAGTTTCAAAAGAGAGTGATTTTCTCTGAAAGGACAGGATTTAGAAAGTGAAGCAACACTCCATTCACTTCGCACAGTGAATTGAAGTGTTGGAACAGAATGCTCTCCTTCAGAGAAACGGATGTGAGTTTTTTGTGAATGCTTGTAAGTTGCTTAAGGCACTTTAATAGGAAAGTGATTTTCTCTGAAAGGACAGCATTTGGAAAGGGAAGCAACACTTCTTTCACTTCGCACAGTGAACTGAAGTGTTGGAACAGACTGCTTTTCTTTCCGAAAAATGCATTTGAGTTGCTTGTGAATGTTTGTAAGTAGCTTAAGGCACTTTCAAAGCAAAGTGATTTTCTCTGAAAGGACAGCATTTAGAAAGTGAAGCAACACTCCTTTCACTTCGAACAGTTAATTGAAGTGTTGGAACAGACTGCTTCTCTTTCAGAGAAACAGATGTGAGTTTCTTGTGAATGCGTGTAAGTAGCTTAAGGCAGTTTCAAAAGAGAGTGATTTTCTCTAAAAGGAGAGCATTTAGAAAGTGAAGCAACACTCCATTCACTTTGCACAGTGAATTGAAGTGTTGGATCAGACTACTTCACTTTCAGAGAAACAGATGTGAGTTTCTTATGAATGCTTGTAAGTAGCTTAAGGCACTTTCAAAGGAAAGTGATTTTCTCTGAAAGGACAGCATTTAAAAGTGAAGCAACACTCCATTCACTTCGCACAGTGAATTGAAGTGTTGGATCAGACTGCTTCTCTTTCAAAGAAACGCATGTGAATTTCTGTTGAATGCTTGTAAGTAGCTTAAGGCACTTTCAAAGGAAAGTGATTTTCTCTGAAACGACAGGATTTAGAAAGTGAAGAAACACTCAATTCACTTCTCGCAGGGAATTGAAGAGTTGGAACAGACAGCTTCTCCTACAGAGAAACGGATGTGAGTTTTTTGTGAATGCTTATAAGTAGCTTAAGGCACTTTAAAAGCAAAGTGATTTTCTCTGAAAGGACAGCATTTAGAAAGTGAAGAAACACTCCATTCACTTCGCACAGTGAATTGAAGTGTTGGATCAGACTGCTTCTCTTTCAGAGAAACAGATGTGAGTTTCTTGTGAATGCTTGTTAGTAGCTTAAGGCACTTTCAAAGCAAAGTGATTTTCTCTGAAAGGACAGCATTTAGAAAGTGAAGGAACACTCCATTCACTTTGCACAGTGAATTGAAGTGTTGGAACAGACTGGTTCTCTTTCAGAGAAAGGCATTTGAATTTCTGTTGAATGCTTGTAAGTAGCTTAAGGCACATTCAAAGGAAAGTGATTTTCTCTGAAAGGACAGGATTTAGAAAGTGAAGAAACACTCCATTCACTTTGCACAGTGAATTGAAGTGTTGGGAAAGACAGCCTCTCTTTCATAGAAACACTTTTGAGTTTCCTGTGAATGCTTGTAAGTAGCTTAAGGCACTTTCAAAGGAACGTGATTTTATCTGAAACTGCAGCATTTAGAATGTGAAGGAACACTCCAATCACTTCGCACAGTGAATTGAAGTGTTGGATCAGACTGCTTCTCTTTCAGAGAAACAGATGTGAGTTTCTTCTGAATGCTTGTAAGTAGCTTAAGGCACTTTCAAAGGAAAGTGATTTTCTCTGAAAGGACAGGATTTAGAAAGTGAAGCAACACTCCATTCACTTCGCACAGTGAATTGAAGTGTTGGAACAGAATGCTCTCCTTCAGACAAACGGATGTGAGTTTTTTGTGAATGCTTGTAAGTTGCTTAAGGCACTTTAATAGGAAAGTGATTTTCTCTGAAAGGACAGCATTTGGAAAGGGAAGCAACACTCCTTTCACTTCGCACAGTGAACTGAAGTGTTGGAACAGACTGCTTTTCTTTCCGAAAAATGCATTTGAGTTTCTTGTGAATGTTTGTAAGTAGCTTAAGGCACTTTCAAAGCAAAGTGATTTTCTCTGAAAGGACAGCATTTAGAAAGTGAAGCAACACTCCAATCACTTCGAACAGTTAATTGAAGTGTTGGAACAGACTGCTTCTCTTTCAGAGAAACGCATATGAGTTTTTTGTGAATGCTTGTAAGTAGCTTATGGCACTTTCAAAGGAAAGTGATTTTCTCTGAAAGGACAGCATTTAGAAAGTGAAGCAACACTCCATTCACTTTGCACAGTGAATTGAAGAGTTGGAACAGACTGCTTCTCTTTCAGAGAAACGCATGTGAATTTCTGTTGAATGCTTGTAAGTAGCTTAAGGCACTTTCAAAGCAAAGTAATTTTCTCTGAAAGGACAGGTTTTAGAAAGTGAAGAAACACTCCATTCACTTCACACAGAGAATTGAAGTGTTGGAAAAGACAGCTTCTCTTTCATAGAAACGCATTTGAGTTTCCTGTGAATGCTTGTAAGTAGCTTAAGGCACATTCAAAGGAAAGTGATTTTCTCTGAAACTGCAGCATTTAGAATGTGAAGGAACACTCCAATCACTTCGCACAGTGAATTGAAGTGTTGGATCAGACTGCTTCTCTTTCAGAGAAACAGATGTGAGTTTTTTATGAATGCTTGTAAGTAGCTTAAGGCACTTTCAAAGGAAAGTGATTTTCTCTGAAAGGACAGCATTTAGAAATGGAAGAATTACTCCATTCACTTCGCACAGTGAATTGAAGTGTTGGAACAGACTGCTTCTCTTTAGAGAAAAGGATGTGAGTTTTTTGTGAATGCTTGAAAGTAGCTTAAGGCACTTTCAAAGGAAAGTGATTTTCTCTGAAACTACAGCATTTAGAATTTTTAGCAACACTCCATTCACTACGCACAGTGAAATGAAGTGTAGGAACAGACTGCTTCTCTTTCAGAGAAACAGAATTGAGTTTCTTGTGAATGCGTGTATGTAGCTTAAGGCAGTTTCAAAAGAGAGTGATTTTCTCTAAAAGGAGAGCATTTAGAAAGTGAAGCAACACTCCATTCACTTTGCACAGTGAATTGAAGTGTTGGATCAGACTACTTCACTTTCAGAGAAACAGATGTGAGTTTCTTATGAATGCTTGTAAGTAGCTTAAGGCACTTTCAAAGGAAAGTGATTTTCTCTGAAAGGACAGCATTTAAAAGTGAAGCAACACTCCATTCACTTCGCACAGTGAATTGAAGTGTTGGAACAGACTGCTTCTCTTTCAGAGAAACGCATTTGAATTTCTGTTGAATGCTTGTAAGTAGCTTAAGGCACTTTCAAAGGAAAGTGATTTTCTCTGAAAGGACAGGATTTAGAAAGTGAAGAAACACTCAATTCACTTCTCGCAGGGAATTGAAGAGTTGGAACAGACAGCTTCTCCTACAGAGAAACGGATGTGAGTTTTTTGTGAATGCTTATAAGTAGCTTAAGGCACTTTGAAAGCAAAGTGATTTTCTCTGAAAGGACAGCATTTAGAAAGTGAAGAAACACTCCATTCACTTCGCACAGTGAATTGAAGTGTTGGATCAGACTGCTTCTCTTTCAGAGGAACAGATGTGAGTTTCTTGCGAATGCTTGTTAGTAGCTTAAGGCACTTTCAAAGCAAAGTGATTTTCTCTGAAAGGACAGCATTTAGAAAGTGAAGGAACACTCCATTCACTTTGCACAGTGAATTGAAGTGTTGGAACAGACTGGTTCTCTTTCAGAGAAAGGCATTTGAATTTCTGTTGAATGCTTGTAAGTAGCTTAAGGCACATTCAAAGGAAAGTGATTTTCTCTGAAAGGACAGGATTTAGAAAGTGAAGAAACACTCCATTCACTTTGCACAGTGAATTGAAGTGTTGGGAAAGACAGCCTCTCTTTCATAGAAACACTTTTGAGTTTCCTGTGAATGCTTGTAAGTAGCTTAAGGCACTTTCAAAGGAAAGTGATTTTCTCTGAAACTGCAGCATTTAGAATGTGAAGGAACACTCCAATCACTTCGCACAGTGAATTGAAGTGTTGGATCAGACTGCTTCTCTTTCAGAGAAACAGATGTGAGTTTCTTCTGAATGCTTGTAAGTAGCTTAAGGCACTTTCAAAGGAAAGTGATTTTCTCTGAAAGGACAGGATTTAGAATGTGAAGCAACACTCCATTCACTTCGCACAGTGAATTGAAGTGTTGGAACAGAATGCTCTCCTTCAGAGAAACGGAGGTGAGTTTTTTGTGAATGCTTGTAAGTTGCTTAAGGCACTTTAATAGGAAAGTGATTTTCTCTGAAAGGACAGCATTTGGAAAGGGAAGCAACACTCCTTTCACTTCGCACAGTGAACTGAAGTGTTGGAACAGACTGCTTTTCTTTCCAAAAAATGCATTTGAGTTTCTTGTGAATGTTTGTAAGTAGCTTAAGGCACTTTCAAAGCAAAGTGATTTTCTCTGAAAGGACAGCATTTAGAAAGTGAAGCAACACTTCTTTCACTTCGAACAGTTAATTGAAGTGTTGGAACAGACTGCTTCTCTTTCAGAGAAACGCATGTGAGTTTTTTGTGAATGCTTGTAAGTAGCTTATGGCACTTTCAAAGGAAAGTGATTTTCTCTGAAAGGACAGCATTTAGAAAGTGAAGCAACACTCCATTCACTTCGCACAGTGAATTGAAGAGTTGGAACAGACTGCTTCTCTTTCAGAGAAACGCATGTGAATTTCTGTTGAATGCTTGTAAGTAGCTTAAGGCACTTTCAAAGCAAAGTAATTTTCTCTGAAAGGACAGGTTTTAGAAAGTGAAGAAACACTCCATTCACTTCGCACAGAGAATTGAAGTGTTGGAAAAGACAGCTTCTCTTTCATAGAAACGCATTTGAGTTTCCTGTGAATGCTTGTAAGTAGCTTAAGGCACATTCAAAGGAAAGTGATTTTCTCTGAAACTGCAGCATTTAGAATGTGAAGGAACACTCCAATCACTTCGCACAGTGAATTGAAGTGTTGGATCAGACTACTTCTCTTTCAGAGAAACAGATGTGAGTTTTTTATGAATGCTTGTATGTAGCTTAAGGCACTTTCAAAGGAAAGTGATTTTCTCTGAAAGGACAGCATTTAGAAAGTGAAGAATTACTCCATTCACTTCGCACAGTGAATTGAAGTGTTGGAACAGACTGCTTCTCTTTAGAGAAAAGGATGTGAGTTTTTTGTGAATGCTTGAAAGTAGCTTAAGACACTTTCAAAGGAAAGTGATTTTCTCTGAAACTACAGCATTTAGAATTTTTAGCAACACTCCATTCACTACGCATAGTGAATTGAACTGTAGGAACAGACTGCTTCTCTTTCAGAGAAACAGATGTGAGTTTCTTGTGAATGCGTGTATGTAGCTTAAGGCAGTTTCAAAAGAGAGTGATTTTCTCTAAAAGGAGAGCATTTAGAAAGTGAAGCAACACTCCATTCACTAGGCACAGTGAATTGAAGTGTTGGATCAGACTACTTCACTTTCAGAGAAACAGATGTGAGTTTCTTATGAATGCTTGTAAGTAGCTTAAGGCACTTTCAAAAGAAAGTGATTTTCTCTGAAAGGACAGCATTTAGAAAGTGAAGCAACACTCCATTCACTTCGCACAGTGAATTGAAGTGTTGGAGCAGAATGCTTGTCTTTCAGAGAAACGGATGTGAGTTTTTTGTGAATGCTTGTAAGTTGCTTAAGGCACTTTCATAGGAAAGTGATTTTCTCTGAAAGAACAGCATTTGGAAAGGGAAGCAACACTCCATTCACTTCGCACAGTGAATTGAAGTGTTGGAACAGACTACTTCTCTTTCAGAAAAATGCATGTGAGTTTCTTGTGAATGTTTGTAAGTAGCTTAAGGCACTTTCAAAGAAAGGGATTTTCTCTGAAAGGACAGCATTTAGAAAGTGAAGCAACACTCCATTCACTAGGCACAGTGAATTGAAGTGTTGGAACAGACTGCTTCTCTTTCATAGAAACGCATTTGTGTTTCCTATGAATGCTTTTAAGTATCTTAAGGCACTTTCAAAGGAAAGTGATTTTCTCTGAAAGGACAGCATTTAGAATGTGAACCAACACTCCGTTCACGTCGCACAGTGAAGTGAAGTGTTCGAACAGACTGCTTCTCTTTCAGAGAAACGCATGTGAATTTCTGTTGAATATTTGTAAGTAGCTTAAGGCACTTTCAAAGGAAAGTGATTTTCTCTGAAAGGACAGGATTTAGAAAGTGAAGAAACACTCCATTCACTTCGCACAGTGAATTGAAGTGTTGGAAAAGACAGCTTCTCTTTCAGAGAAACAGATGTGAGTTTCTTGTGAATGCTTGTAAGTAGCTTAAGGCACTTTCAAAGCAAAGAGATTTTCTCTGAAAGGACAGCATTTAGAAAGTGAAGCAACACTCCATTCACTCGCAGAGTGAATTGAAGTGTTGGAACAGAATACTTCACTTTCAGATAAACAGATGTGAGTTTCTTGTGAATGCCTGTAAGTAGCTTAAGGCAGTTTCAAAAGAGAGTGATTTTCTCTAAAAGGAGATCATTTTGAAAGTGAAGCAACACTCCATTCACTTCGCACAGTCAATTGAAGTGTTAAAACAGAATGCTTCTCTTTCAGAGAAACGCATGTGAATTTCTGTTGAATGCTTGTAAGTAGCTTAAGGCACTTTCAAAGGACAGTGATTTTCTCTGAAAGGACAGGATTTAGAAAGTGAAGAAATACTCCATTCACTTCGTACAGTAAATTGAAGCATTGGAAAAGACAGCTTCTCTTTCATAGAAACGCATTTGAGTTTCCTGTGAATGCTTGTAAGTAGCTTAAGGCACTTTCAAAGGAAAGTGATTTTCTCTGAAACTGCAGCATTTAGAATGTGAAGGAACACTCCAATCACTTCGCACAGTGAATTGAAGTGTTGGATCAGACTGCTTCTCTTTCAGAGAAACAGATGTGAGTTTCTTGTGAATGCTTGTAAGTAGCTTAAGGCACTTTCAAAGGAAATGATTTTCTCTGAAAGGACAGCATTTAGAAAGTGAAGCAACACTCCATTCACTAGGCACAGTGAATTGAAGTGTTGGAACAGACTGCTTCTCTTTCATAGAAAAGCATTTGAGTTTCCTATGAATGCTTTTAAGTAGCTGAAGGCACTTTCAAAGCAGAGTGATTTTCTCTGAAAGGACAGCATTTTGAATGTGAACCAACACTCCATTCACGTCGCACAGTGAAGTGAAGTGTTGGAACAGACTGCTTCTTTTTCAGAGAAACGCATGTGAATTTCTGTTGAATATTTGTAAGTAGCTTAAGGCACTTTCAAAGGAAAGTGATTTTCTCTGAAAGGACAGCATTTAGAAAGTGAACCAGTACTCCATTCACGTCGCACAGTGAAGTGAAGTGTTGGAACAGACTGCTTCTCTTTCAGAGAAACGCATGTGAATTTCTGTTGAATATTTGTAAGTAGCTTAAGGCACTTTCAAAGGAAAGTGATTTTCTCTGAAAGGACAGGATTTAGAAAGTGAAGAAACACTCCATTCACTTCGCACAGTGAATTGAAGTGTTGGAAAAGAGAGCTTCTCTTTCAGAGAAACAGATGTGAGTTTCTTGTGAATGCTTGTAAGTAGCTTAAGGCACTTTCAAAGCAAAGTGATTTTCTCTGAAAGGACAGCATTTAAAAGTGAAGCAACACTCCATTCACTTCGCACAGTGAATTGAAGTGTTAGAACAGAATGCTTCTCTTTCAGAGAAACGCAAGTGAGTTTTTTGTGAATGCTTGTAAGTAGCTTAAGGCACTTTCATAGGAAGGTGATTTTCTCTGAAAGGACAGCATTTGGAAAGGGAAGCAAGACTCCATTCACTTCGCTCAGTGAATTGAAGTGTTGGAACAGACTGCTTCTCTTTCAGAAAAATGCATGTGAGTTTCTTGTGAATGTTTGTAAGTAGCTTAAGGCACTTTCAAGGGAATGTGATTTTCTCTGAAAGGACAGCATTTAGAAAGTGAAGCAACACTCCATTCACTTCGAACAGTGACTTGAAGTGTTGGAACAGACTTCTTCTCTTTCAGAGAAACGCATGTGAATTTTTTGTGAATGCTTGCAAGTAGCTTAAGGCACTTTCAAAGGAAAGTGATTTTCTTGAAAGGACAGCATTTAGAAAGTGAAGCAACACTCCATTCACTTCGCACAGTGAATTGAAGTGTTGGAACAGACTGCCTCTCTTTCAGAGAAGCGCATGTGAATTTCTGTTGAATGCTTGTAAATAGCTTAAGGCACTTTCAAAGGAAAGTGATTTTCTCTGAAATGACAGGATTTAGAAAGTGACGAAACACTCAATTCACTTCTCGCAGGGAATTGAAGAGTTGGAACAGACAGCATCTCCTACAGAGAAACGGATGTGAGTTTTTTGTGAATGCTTGTAAGTAGCTTAAGGCACTTTCAAAGCAAAGTGATTTTCTCTGAAAGGACAGCATTTAGAAAGTGAAGAAACACTCCATTCACTAGGCACAGTGAATTGAAGTGTTGGAACAGACTGCTTCTCTTTCATAGAAAAGCATTTGAGTTTCCTATGAATGCTTTTAAGTAGCTGAAGGCACTTTCAAAGCAAAGTGATTTTCTCTGAAAGGACAGCATTTAGAATGTGAACCAACACTCCATTCACGTCGCACAGTGAAGTGAAGTGTTGGAACAGACTGCTTCTCTTTCAGAAAAATGCATGTGAGTTTCTTGTGAATGTTTGTAAGTAGCTTAAGGCACATTCAAAGGAATGTGATTTTCTCTGAAAGGACAGCATTTGGAAAGGGAAGCAAGACTCCATTCACTTCGCTCAGTGAATTGAAGTGTTGGAACAGACTGCTTCTCTTTCAGAAAAATGCATGTGAGTTTCTTGTGAATGTTTGTAAGTAGCTTAAGGCACTTTCAAGGGAATGCGATTTTCTCTGAAAGGACAGCATTTAGAAAGTGAAGCAACACTCCATTCACTTCGAACAGTGACTTGAAGTGTTGGAACAGACTTCTTCTCTTTCAGAGAAACGCATGTGAATTTTTTGTGAATGCTTGCAAGTAGCTTAAGGCACTTTCAAAGGAAAGTGATTTTCTTGAAAGGACAGCATTTAGAAAGTGAAGCAACACTCCATTCACTTCGCACAGTGAATTGAAGTGTTGGAACAGACTGCCTCTCTTTCAGAGAAGCGCATGTGAATTTCTGTTGAATGCTTGTAAATAGCTTAAGGCACTTTCAAAGGAAAGTGATTTTCTCTGAAATGACAGGATTTAGAAAGTGACGAAACACTCAATTCACTTCTCGCAGGGAATTGAAGAGTTGGAACAGACAGCATCTCCTACAGAGAAACGGATGTGAATTTTTTGTGAATGCTTGTAAGTAGCTTAAGGCACTTTCAAAGCAAAGTGATTTTCTCTGAAAGGACAGCATTTAGAAAGTGAAGAAACACTCCATTCACTTCGCACAGTGAATTGAAGTGTTGGATCAGACTGCTTCTCTTTCAGAGAAACAGATGTGAGTTTCTTGTGAATGCTTGTTAGTAGCTTAAGGCACTTTCAAAGCAAAGTGATTTTCTCTGAAAGGACAGCATTTAGAAAGTGAAGCAACACTCCATTCACTAGGCACAGTGAATTGAAGTGTTGGAACAGACTGCTTCTCTTTCATAGAAAAGCATTTGAGTTTCCTATGAATGCTTTTAAGTAGCTGAAGGCACTTTCAAAGCAAAGTGATTTTCTCTGAAAGGACAGCATTTAGAATGTGAACCAACACTCCATTCACGTCGCACAGTGAAGTGAAGTGTTGGAACAGACTGCTTCTCTTTCAGAAAAATGCATGTGAGTTTCTTGTGAATGTTTGTAAGTAGCTTAAGGCACATTCAAAGGAATGTGATTTTCTCTGAAAGGACAGCATTTAGAAAGTGAAGCAACACTCCATTCACTTCGAACAGTGAATTGAAGTGTTGGAACAGACTGCTTCTCTTTCAGAGAAATGCATGTGAGTTTTTTGTGAATGCTTGCAAGTAGCTTAAGGCACTTTCAAAGGAAAGTGATTTTCTCTGAAAGGACAGCATTTAGAAATGGAAGAATTACTCCATTCACTTCGCACAGTGAATTGAAGTGTTGGAACAGACTGCTTCTCTTTCAGAGAAACAGATGTGAGTTTTTTATGAATGCTTGTAAGTAGCTTAAGGCACTTTCAAAGGAAAGTGATTTTCTCTGAAAGGACAGCATTTAGAAATGGAAGAATTACTCCATTCACTTCGCACAGTGAATTGAAGTGTTGGAACAGACTGCTTCTCTTTAGAGAAAAGGATGTGAGTTTTTTGTGAATGCTTGAAAGTAGCTTAAGGCACTTTCAAAGGAAAGTGATTTTCTCTGAAACTACAGCATTTAGAATTTTTAGCAACACTCCATTCACTACGCACAGTGAAATGAAGTGTAGGAACAGACTGCTTCTCTTTCAGAGAAACAGAATTGAGTTTCTTGTGAATGCGTGTATGTAGCTTAAGGCAGTTTCAAAAGAGAGTGATTTTCTCTAAAAGGAGAGCATTTAGAAAGTGAAGCAACACTCCATTCACTTTGCACAGTGAATTGAAGTGTTGGATCAGACTACTTCACTTTCAGAGAAACAGATGTGAGTTTCTTATGAATGCTTGTAAGTAGCTTAAGGCACTTTCAAAGGAAAGTGATTTTCTCTGAAAGGACAGCATTTAAAAGTGAAGCAACACTCCATTCACTTCGCACAGTGAATTGAAGTGTTGGAACAGACTGCTTCTCTTTCAGAGAAACGCATTTGAATTTCTGTTGAATACTTGTAAGTAGCTTAAGGCACTTTCAAAGGAAAGTGATTTTCTCTGAAAGGACAGGATTTAGAAAGTGAAGAAACACTCAATTCACTTCTCGCAGGGAATTGAAGAGTTGGAACAGACAGCTTCTCCTACAGAGAAACGGATGTGAGTTTTTTGTGAATGCTTATAAGTAGCTTAAGGCACTTTGAAAGCAAAGTGATTTTCTCTGAAAGGACAGCATTTAGAAAGTGAAGAAACACTCCATTCACTTCGCACAGTGAATTGAAGTGTTGGATCAGACTGCTTCTCTTTCAGAGAAACAGATGTGAGTTTCTTGCGAATGCTTGTTAGTAGCTTAAGGCACTTTCAAAGCAAAGTGATTTTCTCTGAAAGGACAGCATTTAGAAAGTGAAGGAACACTCCATTCACTTTGCACAGTGAATTGAAGTGTTGGAACAGACTGGTTCTCTTTCAGAGAAAGGCATTTGAATTTCTGTTGAATGCTTGTAAGTAGCTTAAGGCACATTCAAAGGAAAGTGATTTTCTCTGAAAGGACAGGATTTAGAAAGTGAAGAAACACTCCATTCACTTTGCACAGTGAATTGAAGTGTTGGGAAAGACAGCCTCTCTTTCATAGAAACACTTTTGAGTTTCCTGTGAATGCTTGTAAGTAGCTTAAGGCACTTTCAAAGGAAAGTGATTTTCTCTGAAACTGCAGCATTTAGAATGTGAAGGAACACTCCAATCACTTCGCACAGTGAATTGAAGTGTTGGATCAGACTGCTTCTCTTTCAGAGAAACAGATGTGAGTTTCTTCTGAATGCTTGTAAGTAGCTTAAGGCACTTTCAAAGGAAAGTGATTTTCTCTGAAAGGACAGGATTTAGAATGTGAAGCAACACTCCATTCACTTCGCACAGTGAATTGAAGTGTTGGAACAGAATGCTCTCCTTCAGAGAAACGGAGGTGAGTTTTTTGTGAATGCTTGTAAGTTGCTTAAGGCACTTTAATAGGAAAGTGATTTTCTCTGAAAGGACAGCATTTGGAAAGGGAAGCAACACTCCTTTCACTTCGCACAGTGAACTGAAGTGTTGGAACAGACTGCTTTTCTTTCCAAAAAATGCATTTGAGTTTCTTGTGAATGTTTGTAAGTAGCTTAAGGCACTTTCAAAGCAAAGTGATTTTCTCTGAAAGGACAGCATTTAGAAAGTGAAGCAACACTTCTTTCACTTCGAACAGTTAATTGAAGTGTTGGAACAGACTGCTTCTCTTTCAGAGAAACGCATGTGAGTTTTTTGTGAATGCTTGTAAGTAGCTTATGGCACTTTCAAAGGAAAGTGATTTTCTCTGAAAGGACAGCATTTAGAAAGTGAAGCAACACTCCATTCACTTCGCACAGTGAATTGAAGAGTTGGAACAGACTGCTTCTCTTTCAGAGAAACGCATGTGAATTTCTGTTGAATGCTTGTAAGTAGCTTAAGGCACTTTCAAAGCAAAGTAATTTTCTCTGAAAGGACAGGTTTTAGAAAGTGAAGAAACACTCCATTCACTTCGCACAGAGAATTGAAGTGTTGGAAAAGACAGCTTCTCTTTCATAGAAACGCATTTGAGTTTCCTGTGAATGCTTGTAAGTAGCTTAAGGCACATTCAAAGGAAAGTGATTTTCTCTGAAACTGCAGCATTTAGAATGTGAAGGAACACTCCAATCACTTCGCACAGTGAATTGAAGTGTTGGATCAGACTACTTCTCTTTCAGAGAAACAGATGTGAGTTTTTTATGAATGCTTGTATGTAGCTTAAGGCACTTTCAAAGGAAAGTGATTTTCTCTGAAAGGACAGCATTTAGAAAGTGAAGAATTACTCCATTCACTTCGCACAGTGAATTGAAGTGTTGGAACAGACTGCTTCTCTTTAGAGAAAAGGATGTGAGTTTTTTGTGAATGCTTGAAAGTAGCTTAAGACACTTTCAAAGGAAAGTGATTTTCTCTGAAACTACAGCATTTAGAATTTTTAGCAACACTCCATTCACTACGCATAGTGAATTGAACTGTAGGAACAGACTGCTTCTCTTTCAGAGAAACAGATGTGAGTTTCTTGTGAATGCGTGTATGTAGCTTAAGGCAGTTTCAAAAGAGAGTGATTTTCTCTAAAAGGAGAGCATTTAGAAAGTGAAGCAACACTCCATTCACTAGGCACAGTGAATTGAAGTGTTGGATCAGACTACTTCACTTTCAGAGAAACAGATGTGAGTTTCTTATGAATGCTTGTAAGTAGCTTAAGGCACTTTCAAAAGAAAGTGATTTTCTCTGAAAGGACAGCATTTAGAAAGTGAAGCAACACTCCATTCACTTCGCACAGTGAATTGAAGTGTTGGAACAGAATGCTTGTCTTTCAGAGAAACGGATGTGAGTTTTTTGTGAATGCTTGTAAGTTGCTTAAGGCACTTTCATAGGAAAGTGATTTTCTCTGAAAGAACAGCATTTGGAAAGGGAAGCAACACTCCATTCACTTCGCACAGTGAATTGAAGTGTTGGAACAGACTACTTCTCTTTCAGAAAAATGCATGTGAGTTTCTTGTGAATGTTTGTAAGTAGCTTAAGGCACTTTCAAAGAAAGGGATTTTCTCTGAAAGGACAGCATTTAGAAAGTGAAGCAACACTCCATTCACTAGGCACAGTGAATTGAAGTGTTGGAACAGACTGCTTCTCTTTCATAGAAACGCATTTGTGTTTCCTATGAATGCTTTTAAGTATCTTAAGGCACTTTCAAAGGAAAGTGATTTTCTCTGAAAGGACAGCATTTAGAATGTGAACCAACACTCCGTTCACGTCGCACAGTGAAGTGAAGTGTTCGAACAGACTGCTTCTCTTTCAGAGAAACGCATGTGAATTTCTGTTGAATATTTGTAAGTAGCTTAAGGCACTTTCAAAGGAAAGTGATTTTCTCTGAAAGGACAGGATTTAGAAAGTGAAGAAACACTCCATTCACTTCGCACAGTGAATTGAAGTGTTGGAAAAGACAGCTTCTCTTTCAGAGAAACAGATGTGAGTTTCTTGTGAATGCTTGTAAGTAGCTTAAGGCACTTTCAAAGCAAAGAGATTTTCTCTGAAAGGACAGCATTTAGAAAGTGAAGCAACACTCCATTCACTCGCAGAGTGAATTGAAGTGTTGGAACAGAATACTTCACTTTCAGATAAACAGATGTGAGTTTCTTGTGAATGCCTGTAAGTAGCTTAAGGCAGTTTCAAAAGAGAGTGATTTTCTCTAAAAGGAGATCATTTTGAAAGTGAAGCAACACTCCATTCACTTCGCACAGTCAATTGAAGTGTTAAAACAGAATGCTTCTCTTTCAGAGAAACGCATGTGAATTTCTGTTGAATGCTTGTAAGTAGCTTAAGGCACTTTCAAAGGACAGTGATTTTCTCTGAAAGGACAGGATTTAGAAAGTGAAGAAATACTCCATTCACTTCGTACAGTAAATTGAAGCATTGGAAAAGACAGCTTCTCTTTCATAGAAACGCATTTGAGTTTCCTGTGAATGCTTGTAAGTAGCTTAAGGCACTTTCAAAGGAAAGTGATTTTCTCTGAAACTGCAGCATTTAGAATGTGAAGGAACACTCCAATCACTTCGCACAGTGAATTGAAGTGTTGGATCAGACTGCTTCTCTTTCAGAGAAACAGATGTGAGTTTCTTGTGAATGCTTGTAAGTAGCTTAAGGCACTTTCAAAGGAAATGATTTTCTCTGAAAGGACAGCATTTAGAAAGTGAAGCAACACTCCATTCACTAGGCACAGTGAATTGAAGTGTTGGAACAGACTGCTTCTCTTTCATAGAAAAGCATTTGAGTTTCCTATGAATGCTTTTAAGTAGCTGAAGGCACTTTCAAAGCAGAGTGATTTTCTCTGAAAGGACAGCATTTTGAATGTGAACCAACACTCCATTCACGTCGCACAGTGAAGTGAAGTGTTGGAACAGACTGCTTCTTTTTCAGAGAAACGCATGTGAATTTCTGTTGAATATTTGTAAGTAGCTTAAGGCACTTTCAAAGGAAAGTGATTTTCTCTGAAAGGACAGCATTTAGAAAGTGAACCAGTACTCCATTCACATCGCACAGTGAAGTGAAGTGTTGGAACAGACTGCTTCTCTTTCAGAGAAACGCATGTGAATTTCTGTTGAATATTTGTAAGTAGCTTAAGGCACTTTCAAAGGAAAGTGATTTTCTCTGAAAGGACAGGATTTAGAAAGTGAAGAAACACTCCATTCACTTCGCACAGTGAATTGAAGTGTTGGAAAAGAGAGCTTCTCTTTCAGAGAAACAGATGTGAGTTTCTTGTGAATGCTTGTAAGTAGCTTAAGGCACTTTCAAAGCAAAGTGATTTTCTCTGAAAGGACAGCATTTAAAAGTGAAGCAACACTCCATTCACTTCGCACAGTGAATTGAAGTGTTAGAACAGAATGCTTCTCTTTCAGAGAAACGCAAGTGAGTTTTTTGTGAATGCTTGTAAGTAGCTTAAGGCACTTTCATAGGAAGGTGATTTTCTCTGAAAGGACAGCATTTGGAAAGGGAAGCAAGACTCCATTCACTTCGCTCAGTGAATTGAAGTGTTGGAACAGACTGCTTCTCTTTCAGAAAAATGCATGTGAGTTTCTTGTGAATGTTTGTAAGTAGCTTAAGGCACTTTCAAGGGAATGTGATTTTCTCTGAAAGGACAGCATTTAGAAAGTGAAGCAACACTCCATTCACTTCGAACAGTGACTTGAAGTGTTGGAACAGACTTCTTCTCTTTCAGAGAAACGCATGTGAATTTTTTGTGAATGCTTGCAAGTAGCTTAAGGCACTTTCAAAGGAAAGTGATTTTCTTGAAAGGACAGCATTTAGAAAGTGAAGCAACACTCCATTCACTTCGCACATTGAATTGAAGTGTTGGAACAGACTGCCTCTCTTTCAGAGAAGCGCATGTGAATTTCTGTTGAATGCTTGTAAATAGCTTAAGGCACTTTCAAAGGAAAGTGATTTTCTCTGAAATGACAGGATTTAGAAAGTGACGAAACACTCAATTCACTTCTCGCAGGGAATTGAAGAGTTGGAACAGACAGCATCTCCTACAGAGAAACGGATGTGAGTTTTTTGTGAATGCTTGTAAGTAGCTTAAGGCACTTTCAAAGCAAAGTGATTTTCTCTGAAAGGACAGCATTTAGAAAGTGAAGAAACACTCCATTCACTAGGCACAGTGAATTGAAGTGTTGGAACAGACTGCTTCTCTTTCATAGAAAAGCATTTGAGTTTCCTATGAATGCTTTTAAGTAGCTGAAGGCACTTTCAAAGCAAAGTGATTTTCTCTGAAAGGACAGCATTTAGAATGTGAACCAACACTCCATTCACGTCGCACAGTGAAGTGAAGTGTTGGAACAGACTGCTTCTCTTTCAGAAAAATGCATGTGAGTTTCTTGTGAATGTTTGTAAGTAGCTTAAGGCACATTCAAAGGAATGTGATTTTCTCTGAAAGGACAGCATTTGGAAAGGGAAGCAAGACTCCATTCACTTCGCTCAGTGAATTGAAGTGTTGGAACAGACTGCTTCTCTTTCAGAAAAATGCATGTGAGTTTCTTGTGAATGTTTGTAAGTAGCTTAAGGCACTTTCAAGGGAATGTGATTTTCTCTGAAAGGACAGCATTTAGAAAGTGAAGCAACACTCCATTCACTTCGAACAGTGACTTGAAGTGTTGGAACAGACTTCTTCTCTTTCAGAGAAACGCATGTGAATTTTTTGTGAATGCTTGCAAGTAGCTTAAGGCACTTTCAAAGGAAAGTGATTTTCTTGAAAGGACAGCATTTAGAAAGTGAAGCAACACTCCATTCACTTCGCACAGTGAATTGAAGTGTTGGAACAGACTGCCTCTCTTTCAGAGAAGCGCATGTGAATTTCTGTTGAATGCTTGTAAATAGCTTAAGGCACTTTCAAAGGAAAGTGATTTTCTCTGAAATGACAGGATTTAGAAAGTGACGAAACACTCAATTCACTTCTCGCAGGGAATTGAAGAGTTGGAACAGACAGCATCTCCTACAGAGAAACGGATGTGAGTTTTTTGTGAATGCTTGTAAGTAGCTTAAGGCACTTTCAAAGCAAAGTGATTTTCTCTGAAAGGACAGCATTTAGAAAGTGAAGAAACACTCCATTCACTTCGCACAGTGAATTGAAGTGTTGGATCAGACTGCTTCTCTTTCAGAGAAACAGATGTGAGTTTCTTGTGAATGCTTGTTAGTAGCTTAAGGCACTTTCAAAGCAAAGTGATTTTCTCTGAAAGGACAGCATTTAGAAAGTGAAGCAACACTCCATTCACTAGGCACAGTGAATTGAAGTGTTGGAACAGACTGCTTCTCTTTCATAGAAAAGCATTTGAGTTTCCTATGAATGCTTTTAAGTAGCTGAAGGCACTTTCAAAGCAAAGTGATTTTCTCTGAAAGGACAGCATTTAGAATGTGAACCAACACTCCATTCACGTCGCACAGTGAAGTGAAGTGTTGGAACAGACTGCTTCTCTTTCAGAAAAATGCATGTGAGTTTCTTGTGAATGTTTGTAAGTAGCTTAAGGCACATTCAAAGGAATGTGATTTTCTCTGAAAGGACAGCATTTAGAAAGTGAAGCAACACTCCATTCACTTCGAACAGTGAATTGAAGTGTTGGAACAGACTGCTTCTCTTTCAGAGAAATGCATGTGAGTTTTTTGTGAATGCTTGCAAGTAGCTTAAGGCACTTTCAAAGGAAAGTGATTTTCTCTGAAAGGACAGCATTTATAAAGTGAAGCAACACTCCATTCACTTCGCAGAGTGAATTGAAGTGTTGGAACAGACTGCTTCTCTTTCAGAGAAACGCATGTGAATTTCTGTTGAATGCTTGTAAGTAACTTAAGACACTTTCAAAGGAAAGTGATTTTCTCTGAAAGGACAGGACTTAGAAAGTGAAGAAACACTCCCTTCACTTCGCACAGTGAATTGAAGAGTTGGAACAGACTGCTTCTCTTTCAGAAAAATGCATGTGAGTTTCTTGTGAATGTTTGTAAGTAGCTTAAGGCACTTTCAAAGGAAAGTGATTTTCTCTGAAAAGACATCATTTAGAAAGTGAAGCAACACTCCATTCACTAGGCACAGTGAATTGAAGTGTTGGAACAGACTGCTTTTCTTTCATAGAAAGGCATTTGAGTTTCTTATGAATGCTTGTAAGTAGCTTAAGGCACTTTCAAAGGAAAGTGATTTTCTCTGAAAGGACAGCATTTAGAAAGTGAAGCAACACTCCATTCACTTCTCCCAGTGAATTGAAGTGTTGGAACAAACTGCTTCTCTTTCAGAGAAACGCATGTGAATTTCTCTTGAATGCTTGTAAGTAGTCGAAGCCACTTTCAAAGGAAAGTGATTTTCTCTGAAACGACAGGATTTAGAAAGTGAAGAAACACTCCCTTCACTTCTCGCAGTGAATTGAAGAGTTGGAACAGACAGTTTCTCCTACAGAGAAACGGATGTGAGTTTTTTGTGAATGCTTGTAAGTAGCTTAAGGCACTTTCAAAGCAAAGTGATTTTCTCTGAAAGGACAGCATTTACAAAGTGAAGCAACACTCCATTCACTTCGCACAGTGAATTGAAGTGTTGGAACAGAATACTTCACTTTCAGAGAAACAGATGTGAGTTTCTTGTGAATGCGTGTAAGTAGCTTAAGGCAGTTTCAAAAGAGAGTTATTTTCTCTGAAACTGCAGCATTTAGAAAGTGAAGCAACACTCCATTAACTTCGCACACTGAATTGAAGTGTTGGAACAGAATGCTTCTCTTTCAGAGAAACGCATGTGAATTTCTGTTGAATGCTTGTAAGTAGCTTAAGGCACTTTCAAAGGAAAGTGATTTTCTCTGAAAGGACAGGATTTAGAAAGTGAAGAAACACTCCATTCACTTCGTACAGTAAATTGAAGCATTGGAAAAGACAGCTTCTCTTTCATAGAAACGCATTTGATTTTCCTGTGAATGCTTGTAAGTAACTTAAGGCACTTTCAAAGGAAAGTGATTTTCTCTGAAACTGCAGCATTTAGAATGTGAAGGAACACTCCATTCACTTCGCACAGTGAATTGAAATGTTGGATCAGACTGCGTCTCTTTCAGAGAAGCAGATGTGAGTTTCTTGTGAATGCTTGTTAGTAGCTTAAGGCACTTTCAAAGCAAAGTGATTTTCTCTGAAAGGACAGCATTTGGAAAGTGAAGCAACACTCCATTCACTTCGCACAGTGAATTGAAGTGTTGGAACAGACTGCTTATCTTTCAGAGAAAGGCATTTGAATTTCTGTTGAATGCTTGTAAGTAGCTTAAGGCACTTTCAAAGGAAAGTGATTTTCTCTGAAAGGACAGTATTTAAAAGTGAAGAAACACTCCATTCACTTCGCACAGTGAATTGAAGTGTTAGAACAGACTACTTCTCTTTCAGAAAAATGCATGTGAGTTTCTTGTGAATGTTTGTAAGTAGCTTAAGGCACTTTCAAAGGAAAGTGATTTTCTCTGAAAGGACAGGATTTAGAAAGTGAAGCAACACTCCATTCACTTCGCACAGTGAATTGAAGTGTTGGAACAGAATGCATGTCTTTCAGAGAAACGGATGTGAGTTTTTTGTGAATGCTTGTAAGTTGCTTAAGGCACTTTCATAGAAAAGTGATTTTCTCTGAAAGAACAGCATTTGGAAAGGGAAGCAACACTCCATTCACTTCGCACAGTGAATTGAAGTGTTGGAACAGACTACTTCTCTTTCAGAAAAATGCATGTGAGTTTCTTGTGAATGTTTGTAAGTAGCTTAAGGCACTTTCAAAGGAAAGTGATTTTCTCTGAAAAGACAGCATTTAGAAAGTGAAGCAACACTCCATTCACTAGGCACAGTGAATTGAAGTGTTGGAACAGACTGCTTTTCTTTCATAGAAAGGCATTTGTGTTTCTTATGAATGCTTGTAAGGAGCTTAAGGCACTTTCAAAGGAAAGTGATTTTCTCTGAAAGGACAGCATTTAGAAAGTGAAGCAACACTCCATTCACTTCGCACAGTGAATTGAAGTGTTGGAACAAACTGCTTCTCTTTCAGAGAAACGCATGTGAATTTCTCTTGAATGCTTTTAAGTAGCTTAAGCCACTTTCAAAGGAAAGTGATTTTCTCTGAAAGGACAGGATTTAGAAAGTGAAGAAACACTCCATTCACTTCGCACAGTGAATTGAAGTGTTGGAAAAGACAGCTTCTCATTCACAGAAACAGATGTGGGTTTCTTGTGAATGCTTGTAAGTAGCTTAAGGCATTTTCAAAGGAAAGTGATTTTCTCTGAAAGGACAGCATTTAGAAAGTGAAGCAACACTCCATTCACTTCGCAGAGTGAATTGAGGTGTTGGAACAGACTGCTTCTCTTTCAGAGAAACGCATGTGAATTTCTGTTGAATGCTTGTAAGTAGCTTAAGGCACTTTCAATGGAAAGTGATTTTCTCTGAAAGGACAGGACTTAGAAAGTGAAGAAACACTCCATTCACTTCGTACAGTAAATTGAAGCATTGGAAAAGACAGCTTCTCTTTCAGTGAAAGGCATTTGAATTTCTGTTGAATGCTTGTAAGTAGCTTAAGGCACTATCATAGGAAAGTGATTTTTTCTGAAAGGACAGCATTTGGAAAGGGAAGCAACACTCCATTCACTTCGCACAGTGAATTGAAGTGTTGGAACAGACTACTTCTCTTTCAGAAAAATGCATGTGAGTTTCTTGTGAATGTTTGTAAGTAACTTAAGGCACTTTCAATGGAAAGTGATTTTCTCTGAAACTGCAGCATTTAGAATGTGAAGGAACACTCCATTCACTTCGCACAGTGAATTGAAATGTTGGATCAGACTGCTTCTCTTTCAGAGAAACAGATGTGAGTTTCTTGTGAATGTTTGTAAGTAGCTTAAGGCACTTTCAAAGCAAAGTGATTTTCTCAGAAAGGACAGCATTTAGAAAGTGAAGCAACACTCCTTTCACTTCGAACAGTTAATTGAAGTGTTGGAACAGACTGCTTCTCTTTCAGAGAAACGCATGTGAGTTTTTTGTGAATGCTTGTAAGTACCTTAAGGCACTTTCAAAGGAAAGTGATTTTCTCTGAAAGGACACCATTTAGAAAGTGAAGCAACACTCCATTCACTTCGCACAGTGAATTGAAGAGTTGGAAGAGTCTGCTTCTCTTTCAGAGAAACGCATGTGAATTTCTGTTGAATGCTTGTAAGTAGCTTAAGGCACTTTCAAAGGAAAGTGATTTTCCTGAAAGGACAGGATTTAGAAAGTGAAGAAACACTCCATTCACTTCGCACAGTGACTTGAAGTGTTGGAACAGACTGCTTCTCCTTCAGAGAAACGGATGTGAGTTTCCTGTGAATGCTTGTAAGTAGCTTAAGGCACTTTCAAAGGAAAGTGATTTTCTCTGAAACTGCAGCATTTAGAATGTGAAGGAACACTCCAATCACTTCGCACAGTGAATTGAAGTGTTGGATCAGACTGCTTCTCTTTCAGAGAAACAGATGTGAGTTTTTTATGAATGCTTGTAAGTAGCTTAAGTCACTTTCAAAGGAAAGTGATTTTCTCTGAAAGGACAGCATTTAGAAAGTGAAGAATTATTCCATTCACTTCGCACAGTGAATTGAAGTGTGGGAACAGACTGCTTCTCTTTATAGAAAAGGATGTGAGTTTTTTGTGAATGCATGAATGTAGCTTACGGCACTTTCAAAGGAAAGTGATTTTCTCTGAAACTACAGCATTTAGAATTTTTAGCAACACTCCATTCACTACGCACAGTGAATTGAAGTGTAGGAACAGACTGCTTCTCTTTCAGAGAAACAGATGTGAGTTACTTGTGAATGCGTGTAAGTAGCTTAAGGCAGTTTCAAAAGAGAGTGATTTTCTCTAAAAGGAGAGCATTTAGAAAGTGAAGCAACACTCCATTCACTTTGCACAGTGAATTGAAGTGTTGGATCAGACTACTTCACTTTCACAGAAACAGATGTGAGTTTCTTATGAATGCTTGTAAGTAGCTTAAGGCACTTTCAAATGAAAGTGATTTTCTCTGAAAAGACAGCATTTAAAAGTGAAGGAACACTCCATTCACTTCGCACAGTGAATTGAAGTGTTGGAACAGAATGCTTGTCTTTCAGAGAAACGGATGTGAGTTTTTTGTGAATGCTTGTAAGTTGCTTAAGGCACTTTCATAGGAAAGTGATTTTCTCTGAAAGAACAGCATTTGGAAAGGGAAGCAACACTCCATTCACTTCGCACAGTGAATTGAAGTGTTGGAACAGACTACTTCTCTTTCAGAAAAATGCATGTGAGTTTCTTGTGAATGTTTGTAAGTAGCTTAAGGCACTTTCAAAGAAAGGGATTTTCTCTGAAAGGACAGCATTTAGAAAGTGAAGCAACACTCCATTCACTAGGCACAGTGAATTGAAGTGTTGGAACAGACTGCTTCTCTTTCATAGAAACGCATTTGTGTTTCCTATGAATGCTTTTAAGTATCTTAAGGCACTTTCAAAGGAAAGTGATTTTCTCTGAAAGGACAGCATTTAGAATGTGAACCAACACTCCGTTCACGTCGCACAGTGAAGTGAAGTGTTGGAACAGACTGCTTCTCTTTCAGAGAAACGCATGTGAATTTCTGTTGAATATTTGTAAGTAGCTTAAGGCACTTTCAAAGGAAAGTGATTTTCTCTGAAAGGACAGGATTTAGAAAGTGAAGAAACACTCCATTCACTTCGCACAGTGAATTGAAGTGTTGGAAAAGACAGCTTCTCTTTCAGAGAAACAGATGTGAGTTTCTTGTGAATGCTTGTAAGTAGCTTAAGGCACTTTCAAAGCAAAGAGATTTTCTCTGAAAGGACAGCATTTAGAAAGTGAAGCAACACTCCATTCACTCGCAGAGTGAATTGAAGTGTTGGAACAGAATACTTCACTTTCAGATAAACAGATGTGAGTTTCTTGTGAATGCCTGTAAGTAGCTTAAGGCAGTTTCAAAAGAGAGTGATTTTCTCTAAAAGGAGATCATTTTGAAAGTGAAGCAACACTCCATTCACTTCGCACAGTCAATTGAAGTGTTAAAACAGAATGCTTCTCTTTCAGAGAAACGCATGTGAATTTCTGTTGAATGCTTGTAAGTAGCTTAAGGCACTTTCAAAGGACAGTGATTTTCTCTGAAAGGACAGGATTTAGAAAGTGAAGAAATACTCCATTCACTTCGTACAGTAAATTGAAGCATTGGAAAAGACAGCTTCTCTTTCATAGAAACGCATTTGAGTTTCCTGTGAATGCTTGTAAGTAGCTTAAGGCACTTTCAAAGGAAAGTGATTTTCTCTGAAACTGCAGCATTTAGAATGTGAAGGAACACTCCAATCACTTCGCACAGTGAATTGAAGTGTTGGATCAGACTGCTTCTCTTTCAGAGAAACAGATGTGAGTTTCTTGTGAATGCTTGTAAGTAGCTTAAGGCACTTTCAAAGGAAATGATTTTCTCTGAAAGGACAGCATTTAGAAAGTGAAGCAACACTCCATTCACTAGGCACAGTGAATTGAAGTGTTGGAACAGACTGCTTCTCTTTCATAGAAAAGCATTTGAGTTTCCTATGAATGCTTTTAAGTAGCTGAAGGCACTTTCAAAGCAGAGTGATTTTCTCTGAAAGGACAGCATTTAGAATGTGAACCAACACTCCATTCACGTCGCACAGTGAAGTGAAGTGTTGGAACAGACTGCTTCTCTTTCAGAGAAACGCATGTGAATTTCTGTTGAATATTTGTAAGTAGCTTAAGGCACTTTCAAAGGAAAGTGATTTTCTCTGAAAGGACAGGATTTAGAAAGTGAAGAAACACTCCATTCACTTCGCACAGTGAATTGAAGTGTTGGAAAAGACAGCTTCTCTTTCAGAGAAACAGATGTGAGTTTCTTGTGAATGCATGTAAGTAGCTTAAGGCACTTTCAAAGGAAAGTGATTTTCTCTGAAAGGACAGCATTTAAAAGTGAAGCAACACTCCATTCACTTCGCACAGTGAATTGAAGTGTTGGAACAGAATGCTTCTCTTTCAGAGAAACGCAAGTGAGGTTTTTGTGAATGCTTGTAAGTAGCTTAAGGCACTTTCATAGGAAGGTGATTTTCTCTGAAAGGACAGCATTTGGAAAGGGAAGCAACACTCCATTCACTTCGCTCAGTGAATTGAAGTGTTGGAACAGACTGCTTCTCTTTCAGAAAAATGCATTGAGTTTCTTGTGAATGTTTGTAAGTAGCTTAAGGCACTTTCAAGGGAATGTGATTTTCTCTGAAAGGACAGCATTTAGAAAGTGAAGCAACACTCCATTCACTTCGAACAGTGAATTGAAGTGTTGGAACAGACTGCTTCTCTTTCAGAGAAACGCATGTGAGTTTTTTGTGAATGCTTGCAAGTAGCTTAAGGCATTTTCAAAGGAAAGTGATTTTCTCTGAAAGGACAGCATTTTGAAAGTGAAGCAACACTCCATTCACTTCGCACAGTGACTTGAAGTATTGGAACAGACTTCTTCTCTTTCAGAGAAACGCATGTGAATTTTTTGTGAATGCTTGCAAGTAGCTTAAGGCACTTTCAAAGGAAAGTGATTTTCTTGAAAGGACAGCATTTAGAAAGTGAAGCAACACTCCATTCACTTCGCACAGTGAATTGAAGTGTTGGAACAGACTGCCTCTCTTTCAGAGAAACGCATGTGAATTTCTGTTGAATGCTTGTAAGTAGCTTAAGGCACTTTCAAAGGAAAGTGATTTTCTCTGAAATGACAGGATTTAGAAAGTGAAGAAACACTCAATTCACTTCTCGCAGGGAATTGAAGAGTTGGAACAGACAGCTTCTCCTACAGAGAAACGGATGTGAGTTTTTTGTGAATGCTTGTAAGTAGCTTAAGGCAGTTTCAAAGCAAAGTGATTTTCTCTGAAAGGACTGCATTTAGAAAGTGAAGAAACACTCCATTCACTTCGCACAGTGAATTGAAGTATTGGATCAGACTGCTTCTCTTTCAGAGAAACAGATGTGAGTTTCTTGTGAATGCTTGTTAGTAGCTTAAGGCACTTTCAAACAAAGTGATTTTCTCTGAAAGGACAGCATTTAGAAAGTGAAGCAACACTCCATTCACTAGGCACAGTGAATTGAAGTGTTGGAACAGACTGCTTCTCTTTCATAGAAAAGCATTTGAGTTTCCTATGAATGCTTTTAAGTAGCTGAAGGCACTTTCAAAGCAAAGTGATTTTCTCTGAAAGGACAGCATTTAGAATGTGAACTAACACTCCATTCACGTCGCACAGTGAAGTGAAGTGTTGGAACAGACTGCTTCTCTTTCAGAGAAACGCATGTGAATTTCTGTTGAATATTTGTAAGTAGCTTAAGGCACTTTCAAAGGAAAGTGATTTTCTCTGAAAGGACAGGATTTAGAAAGTGAAGAAACACTCCATTCACTTCGCACAGTGAATTGAAGTGTTGGAAAAGACAGCTTCTCTTTCAGAGAAACAGATGTGAGTTTCTTGTGAATGCTTGTAAGTAGCTTAAGTCACTTTCAAAGCAAAGTGATTTTCTCTGAAAGGACAGCATTTAAAAGTGAAGCAACACTCCATTCACTTCGCACAGTGAATTGAAGTGTTGGAACAGAATGCTTCTCTTTCAGAGAAACGCAAGTGAGTTTTTTGTGAATGCTTGTAAGTAGCTTAAGGCACTTTCATAGGAAGGTGATTTTCTCTGAAAGGACAGCATTTGGAAAGTGAAGAAAAACTCCATTCACTTCGCTCAGTGAATTGAAGTGTTGGAACAGACTGCTTCTCTTTCAGAAAAATGCATGTGAGTTTCTTGTGAATGTTTGTAAGTAGCTTAAGGCACTTTCAAGGGAATGTGATTTTCTCTGAAAGGACAGCATTTAGAAAGTGAAGCAACACTCCATTCACTTCGAACAGTGAATTGAAGTGTTGGAACAGACTGCTTCTCTTTCAGAGAAACGCATGTGAGTTTTTTGTGAATGCTTGCAAGTAGCTTAAGGCATTTTCAAAGGAAAGTGATTTTCTCTGAAAGGACAGCATTTTGAAAGTGAAGCAACACTCCATTCACTTCGCACAGTGAATTGAAGTGTTGGAACAGACTTCTTCTCTTTCAGAGAAACGCATGTGAATTTTTTGTGAATGCTTGCAAGTAGCTTAAGGCACTTTCAAAGGAAAGTGATTTTCTTGAAAGGACAGCATTTAGAAAGTGAAGCAACACTCCATTCACTTCGCACAGTGAATTGAAGTGTTGGAACAGACTGCCTCTCTTTCAGAGAAACGCATGTGAATTTCTGTTGAATGCTTGTAAGTAGCTTAAGGCACTTTCAAAGGAAAGTGATTTTCTCTGAAAGTACAGCATTTGGAAATGGAAGCAACACTCCACTCACTGCGCACAGTGAATTGAAGTGTTGGAACAGACTACTTCTCTTTCAGAAAAATGCATGTGAGTTTCTTGTGAATGTTTGTAAGTAACTTAAGGCACTTTCAAAGGAAAGTGATTTTCTCTGAAAGGACAGGATTTAGAAAGTGAAGAAACACTCCATTCACTTCGTACAGTAAAATGAAGCAAAGGAAAAGACAGCTTCTCTTTCATTATAACGCATTTGAGTTTCCTGTGAATGCTTGTAAGTAGCTTAAGGCACTTTCAAAGGAAAGTGATTTTCTCTGAAACTGCAGCATTTAGAATGTGAAGGAACACTCCAATCACTTCGCACAGTGAATTGAAGTGTTGGATCAGACTGCTTCTCTTTCAGAGAAACAGATGTGAGTTTCTTCTGAATGCTTGTAAGTAGCTTAAGGCACTTTCAAATGAAAGTGATTTTCTCTGAAAGGACAGGATTTAGAAAGTGAAGCAACACTCCATTCACTTCGCACAGTGAATTGAAGTGTTGGAACAGAATGCTCTCCTTCAGAGAAACGGATGTGAGTTTTTTGTGAATGCTTGTAAGTTGCTTAAGGCACTTTCAAAGGAAAGTGATTTTCTCTGAAAGGACAGCATTTAAAAGTGAAGCAACACTCCATTCACTTCGCACAGTGAATTGAAGTGTTGGAACAGACTGCTTCTCTTTCAGAGAAACGCATGTGAATTTCTGTTGAATGCTTGTAAGTAGCTTAAGGCACTTTCAAAGGAAAGTGATTTTCTCTGAAACTGCAGCATTTAGAATGTGAAGGAACACTCCAATCACTTCGCACAGTGAATTGAAGTGTTGGATCAGACTGCTTCTCTTTCAGAGAAACAGATGTGAGTTTTTTATGAATGCTTGTAAGTAGCTTAAGGCACTTTCAAAGGAAAGTGATTTTCTCTGAAAGGACAGCATTTAGAAAGTGAAGAATTACTCCATTCACTTCGCACAGTGAATTGAAGTGTTGGAACAGACTGCTTCTCTTTAGAGAAAAGGATGTGAGTTTTTTGTGAATGCTTGAAAGTAGCTTAAGGCACTTTCAAAGGAAAGTGAATTTCTCTGAAACTACAGCATTTAGAATTTTTAGCAACACTCCATTCACTACGCACAGTGAATTGAAGTGTAGGAACAGACTGCTTCTCTTTCAGAGAAACAGATGTGAGTTTCTTGTGAATGCGTGTATGTAGCTTAAGGCAGTTTCAAAAGAGAGTGATTTTCTCTAAAAGGAGAGCATTTAGAAAGTGAAGCAACACTCCATTCACTTTGCACAGTGAATTGAAGTGTTGGATCAGACTACTTCACTTTCAGAGAAACAGATGTGAGTTTCTTATGAATGCTTGTAAGTAGCTTAAGGCACTTTCAAAGGAAAGTGATTTTCTCTGAAAGGACAGAATTTAAAAGTGAAGCAACACTCCATTCACTTCGCACAGTGAATTGAAGTGTTGGAACAGACTGCTTCTCTTTCAGAGAAACGCATGTGAATTTCTGTTGAATGCTTGTAAGTAGCTTAAGGCCCTTTCAAAGGAAAGTGATTTTCTCTGAAAGGACAGGATTTAGAAAGTGAAGAAACACTCAATTCACTTCTCGCAGGGAATTGAAGAGTTGGAACAGACAGCTTCTCCTACAGAGAAACGGATGTGAGTTTTTTGTGAATGCTTATAAGTAGCTTAAGGCACTTTGAAAGCAAAGTGATTTTCTCTGAAAGGACAGCATTTAGAAAGTGAAGAAACACTCCATTCACTTCGCACAGTGAATTGAAGTGTTGGATCAGACTGCTTCTCTTTCAGAGAAACAGATGTGAGTTTCTTGTGAATGCTTGTTAGTAGCTTAAGGCACTTTCAAAGCAAAGTGATTTTCTCTGAAAGGACAGCATTTAGAAAGTGAAGGAACACTCCATTCACTTTGCACAGTGAATTGAAGTGTTGGAACAGACTGGTTCTCTTTCAGAGAAAGGCATTTGAATTTCTGTTGAATGCTTGTAAGTAGCTTAAGGCACATTCAAAGGAAAGTGATTTTCTCTGAAAGGACAGGATTTAGAAAGTGAAGAAACACTCCATTCACTTTGCACAGTGAATTGAAGTGTTGGGAAAGACAGCCTCACTTTCATAGAAACGCTTTTGAGTTTCCTGTGAATGCTTGTAAGTAGCCTAAGGCACTTTCAAAGGAAAGTGATTTTCTCTGAAACTGCAGCATTTAGAATGTGAAGGAACACTCCAATCACTTCGCACAGTGAATTGAAGTGTTGGATCAGACTGCTTCTCTTTCAGAGAAACAGATGTGAGTTTCTTCTGAATGCTTGTAAGTAGCTTAAGGCACTTTCAAAGGAAAGTGATTTTCTCTGAAAGGACAGGATTTAGAAAGTGAAGCAACACTCCATTCACTTCGCACAGTGAATTGAAGTGTTGGAACAGAATGCTCTCCTTCAGAGAAACGGATGTGAGTTTTTTGTGAATGCTTGTAAGTTGCTTAAGGCACTTTAATAGGAAAGTGATTTTCTCTGAAAGGACAGCATTTGGAAAGGGAAGCAACACTCCTTTCACTTCGCACAGTGAACTGAAGTGTTGGAACAGACTGCTTTTCTTTCCGAAAAATGCATTTGAGTTTCTTGTGAATGTTTGTAAGTAGCTTAAGGCACTTTCAAAGCAAAGTGATTTTCTCTGAAAGGACAGCATTTAGAAAGTGAAGCAACACTCCTTTCACTTCGAACAGTTAATTGAAGTGTTGGAACAGACTGCTTCTCTTTCAGAGAAACGCATGTGAGTTTTTTGTGAATGCTTGTAAGTAGCTTATGGCACTTTCAAAGGAAAGTGATTTTCTCTGAAAGGACAGCATTTAGAAAGTGAAGCAACACTCCATTCACTTCGCACAGTGAATTGAAGAGTTGGAACAGACTGCTTCTCTTTCAGAGAAACGCATGTGAATTGCTGTTGAATGCTTGTAAGTAGCTTAAGGCACTTTCAAAGCAAAGTAATTTTCTCTGAAAGGACAGGTTTTAGAAAGTGAAGAAACACTCCATTCACTTCGCACAGAGAATTGAAGTGATGGAAAAGACAGCTTCTCTTTCATAGAAACGCATTTGAGTTTCCTGTGAATGCTTGTAAGTAGCTTAAGGCACATTCAAAGGAAAGTGATTTTCTCTGAAACTGCAGCATTTAGAATGTGAAGGAACACTCCAATCACTTCGCACAGTGAATTGAAGTGTTGGATCAGACTGCTTCTCTTTCAGAGAAACAGATGTGAGTTTTTTATGAATGCTTGTAAGTAGCTTAAGGCACTTTCAAAGGATAATGATTTTCTCTGAAAGGACAGCATTTAGAAAGTGAAGAATTACTCCATTCACTTCGCACAGTGAATTGAAGTGTTGGAACAGACTGCTTCTCTTTAGAGAAAAGGATGTGAGTTTTTTGTGAATGCTTGAAAGTAGCTTAAGGCACTTTCAAAGGAAAGTGATTTTCTCTGAAACTACAGCATTTAGAATTTTTAGCAACACTCCATTCACTACGCACAGTGAATTGAAGTGTAGGAACAGACTGCTTCTCTTTCAGAGAAACAGATGTGAGTTACTTGTGAATGCGTGTATGTAGCTTAAGGCAGTTTCAAAAGAGAGTGATTTTCTGTAAAAGGAGAGCATTTAGAAAGTGAAGCAACACTCCATTCACTTTGCACAGTGAATTGAAGTGTTGTATCAGACTACTTCACTTTCAGAGAAACAGATGTGAGTTTCTTATGAATGCTTGTAAGTAGCTTAAGGCACTTTCAAAGGAAAGTGATTTTCTCTGAAAGGACAGGATTTAGAAAGTGAAGCAACACTCCATTCACTTCGCACAGTGAATTGAAGTGTTGGAACAGAATGCTTGTCTTTCAGAGAAACGGAAGTGAGTTTTTTGTGAATGCTTGTAAGTTGCTTAAGGCACTTTCATAGGAAAGTGATTTTCTTTGAAAGAACAGCATTTGGAAAGGGAAGCAACACTCCATTCACTTCGCACAGTTAATTGAAGTGTTGGAACAGACTACTTCTCTTTCAGAAAAATGCATGTGAGTTTCTTGTGAATGTTTGTAAGTAGCTTAAGGCACTTTCAAAGAAAGGGATTTTCTCTGAAAGGACAGCATTTAGAAAGTGAAGCAACACTCCATTCACTAGGCACAGTGAATTGAAGTGTTGGAACAGACTGCTTCTCTTTCATAGAAACGCATTTGAGTTTCCTATGAATGCTTTTAAGTATCTTAAGGCACTTTCAAAGCAAAGTGATTTTCTCTGAAAGGACAGCATTTAGAATGTGAACCAACACTCCATTCACGTCGCACAGTGAAGTGAAGTGTTGGAACAGACTACTTCTCTTTCAGAGAAACGCATGTGAATTTCTGTTGAATATTTGTAAGTAGCTTAAGGCACTTTCAAAAGAAAGTGATTTTCTCTGAAAGGACAGGATTTAGAAAGTGAAGAAACACTCCATTCACTTCGCACAGTGAATTGAAGTGTTGGAAAAGACAGCTTCTCTTTCAGAGAAACAGATGTGAGTTTCTTGTGAATGCTTGTAAGTAGCTTAAGGCACTTTCAAAGCAAAGTGATTTTCCCTGAAAAGACAGCATTTAGAAAGTGAAGCAACACTCCATTCACTCGCACAGTGAATTGAAGTGTTGGAACAGACTGCTTCTCTTTCAGAGAAACGCATGTGAGTTTCTTGTGAATGCGTGTAAGTAGCTTAAGGCATTTTCAAAAGAGAGTGATTTTCTCTAAAAGGAGATCATTTTGAAAGTGAAGCAACACTCCATTCACTTCGCACAGTCAATTGAAGTGTTAAAACAGAATGCTTCTCTTTCAGAGAAACGCATGTGAATTTCTGTTGAATGCTTGTAAGTAGCTTAAGGCACTTTCAAAGGACAGTGATTTTCTCTGAAAGGACAGGATTAAGAAAGTGAAGAAATACTCCATTCACTTCGTACAGTAAATTGAAGCATTGGAAAAGACAGCTTCTCTTTCATAGAAACGCATTTGAGTTTCCTGTGAATGCTTGTAAGTAGCTTAAGGCACTTTCAAAGGAAAGTGATTTTCTCTGAAACTGCAGCATTTAGAATGTGAAGGAACACTCCAATCACTTCGCACAGTGAATTGAAGTGTTGGATCAGACTGCTTCTCTTTCAGAGAAACAGATGTGAGTTTCTTGTGAATGCTTGTAACTAGCTTAAGGCACTTTCAAAGGAAATGATTTTCTCTCAAGGACAGCATTTAGAAAGTGAAGCAACACTCCATTCACTAGGCACAGTGAATTGAAGTGTTGGAACAGACTGCTTCTCTTTCATAGAAAAGCATTTGAGTTTCCTATGAATGCTTTTAAGTAGCTGAAGGCACTTTCAAAGCAAAGTGATTTTCTCTGAAAGGACAGCATTTAGAATGTGAACCAACACTCCATTCACGTCGCACAGTGAAGTGAAGTGTTGGAACAGACTGCTTCTCTTTCAGAGAAACGCATGTGAATTTCTGTTGAATATTTGTAAGTAGCTTAAGGCACTTTCAAAGGAAAGTGATTTTCTCTGAAAGGACAGGATTTAGAAAGTGAAGAAACACTCCATTCACTTCGCACAGTGAATTGAAGTGTTGGATCAGACAGCTTCTCTTTCAGAGAAACAGATGTGAGTTTCTTGTGAATGCATGTAAGTAGCTTAAGGCACTTTCAAAGGAAAGTGATTTTCTCTGAAAGGACAGCATTTAAAAGTGAAGCAACACTCCATTCACTTCGCACAGTGAATTGAAGTGTTGGAACAGAATGCTTCTCTTTCAGAGAAACGCAAGTGAGGTTTTTGTGAATGCTTGTAAGTAGCTTAAGGCACTTTCATAGGAAGGTGATTTTCTCTGAAAGGACAGCATTTGGAAAGGGAAGCAACACTCCATTCACTTCGCTCAGTGAATTGAAGTGTTGGAACAGACTGCTTCTCTTTCAGAAAAATGCATGTGAGTTTCTTGTGAATGTTTGTAAGTAGCTTAAGGCACTTTCAAGGGAATGTGATTTTCTCTGAAAGGACAGCATTTAGAAAGTGAAGCAACACTCCATTCACTTCGAACAGTGAATTGAAGTGTTGGAACAGACTGCTTCTCTTTCAGAGAAACGCATGTGAGTTTTTTGTGAATGCTTGCAAGTAGCTTAAGGCATTTTCAAAGGAAAGTGATTTTCTCTGAAAGGACAGCATTTTGAAAGTGAAGCAACACTCCATTCACTTCGCACAGTGACTTGAAGTATTGGAACAGACTTCTTCTCTTTCAGAGAAACGCATGTGAATTTTTTGTGAATGCTTGCAAGTAGCTTAAGGCACTTTCAAAGGAAAGTGATTTTCTTGAAAGGACAGCATTTAGAAAGTGAAGCAACACTCCATTCACTTCGCACAGTGAATTGAAGTGTTGGAACAGACTGCCTCTCTTTCAGAGAAACGCATGTGAATTTCTGTTGAATGCTTATAAGTAGCTTAAGGCACTTTCAAAGGAAAGTGATTTTCTCTGAAATGACAGGATTTAGAAAGTGAAGAAACACTCAATTCACTTCTCGCAGGGAATTGAAGAGTTGGAACAGACAGCTTCTCCTACAGAGAAACGGATGTGAGTTTTTTGTGAATGCTTGTAAGTAGCTTAAGGCAGTTTCAAAGCAAAGTGATTTTCTCTGAAAGGACTGCATTTAGAAAGTGAAGAAACACTCCATTCACTTCGCACAGTGAATTGAAGTATTGGATCAGACTGCTTCTCTTTCAGAGAAACAGATGTGAGTTTCTTGTGAATGCTTGTTAGTAGCTTAAGGCACTTTCAAACAAAGTGATTTTCTCTGAAAGGACAGCATTTAGAAAGTGAAGCAACACTCCATTCACTAGGCACAGTGAATTGAAGTGTTGGAACAGACTGCTTCTCTTTCATAGAAAAGCATTTGAGTTTCCTATGAATGCTTTTAAGTAGCTGAAGGCACTTTCAAAGCAAAGTGATTTTCTCTGAAAGGACAGCATTTAGAATGTGAACCAACACTCCATTCACGTCGCACAGTGAAGTGAAGTGTTGGAACAGACTGCTTCTCTTTCAGAGAAACGCATGTGAATTTCTGTTGAATATTTGTAAGTAGCTTAAGGCACTTTCAAAGGAAAGTGATTTTCTCTGAAAGGACAGGATTTAGAAAGTGAAGAAACACTCCATTCACTTCGCACAGTGAATTGAAGTGTTGGAAAAGACAGCTTCTCTTTCAGAGAAACAGATGTGAGTTTCTTGTGAATGCTTGTAAGTAGCTTAAGGCACTTTCAAAGCAAAGTGATTTTCTCTGAAAGGACAGCATTTAAAAGTGAAGCAACACTCCATTCACTTCGCACAGTGAATTGAAGTGTTGGAACAGAATGCTTCTCTTTCAGAGAAACGCAAGTGAGTTTTTTGTGAATGCTTGTAAGTAGCTTAAGGCACTTTCATAGGAAGATGATTTTCTCTGAAAGGACAGCATTTGGAAAGTGAAGAAACACTCCATTCACTTCGCTCAGTGAATTGAAGTGTTGGAACAGACTGCTTCTCTTTCAGAAAAATGCATGTGAGTTTCTTGTGAATGTTTGTAAGTAGCTTAAGGCACTTTCAAGGGAATGTGATTTTCTCTGAAAGGACAGCATTTAGAAAGTGAAGCAACACTCCATTCACTTCGAACAGTGAATTGAAGTGTTGGAACAGACTGCTTCTCTTTCAGAGAAACGCATGTGAGTTTTTTGTGAATGCTTGCAAGTAGCTTAAGGCATTTTCAAAGGAAAGTGATTTTCTCTGAAAGGACAGCATTTTGAAAGTGAAGCAACACTCCATTCACTTCGCACAGTGAATTGAAGTGTTGGAACAGACTTCTTCTCTTTCAGAGAAACGCATGTGAATTTTTTGTGAATGCTTGCAAGTAGCTTAAGGCACTTTCAAAGGAAAGTGATTTTCTTGAAAGGACAGCATTTAGAAAGTGAAGCAACACTCCATTCACTTCGCACAGTGAATTGAAGTGTTGGAACAGACTGCCTCTCTTTCAGAGAAACGCATGTGAATTTCTGTTGAATGCTTGTAAGTAGCTTAAGGCACTTTCAAAGGAAAGTGATTTTCTCTGAAAGTACAGCATTTGGAAATGGAAGCAACACTCCACTCACTGCGCACAGTGAATTGAAGTGTTGGAACAGACTACTTCTCTTTCAGAAAAATGCATGTGAGTTTCTTCTGAATGTTTGTAAGTAACTTAAGGCACTTTCAAAGGAAAGTGATTTTCTCTGAAAGGACAGGATTTAGAAAGTGAAGAAACACTCCATTCACTTCGTACAGTAAAATGAAGCATAGGAAAAGACAGCTTCTCTTTCATTATAACGCATTTGAGTTTCCTGTGAATGCTTGTAAGTAGCTTAAGGCACTTTCAAAGGAAAGTGATTTTCTCTGAAACTGCAGCATTTAGAATGTGAAGGAACACTCCAATCACTTCGCACAGTGAATTGAAGTGTTGGATCAGACTGCTTCTCTTTCAGAGAAACAGATGTGAGTTTCTTCTGAATGCTTGTAAGTAGCTTAAGGCACTTTCAAAGGAAAGTGATTTTCTCTGAAAGGACAGGATTTAGAAAGTGAAGCAACACACCATTCACTTCGCACAGTGAATTGAAGTGTTGGAACAGAATGCTCTCCTTCAGAGAAACGGATGTGAGTTTTTTGTGAATGCTTGTAAGTTGCTTAAGGCACTTTCAAAGGAAAGTGATTTTCTCTGAAAGGACAGCATTTGGAAAGGGAAGCGACACTCCATTCACTTCGCACAGTGAACTGAAGTGTTGGAACAGACTGCTTCTCTTTCCGAAAAATGCATTTGAGTTTCTTGTGAATGTTTGTAAGTAGCTTAAGGCACTTTCAAAGGAAAGTGATTTTCTCTGAAAGGACAGCATTTAGAAAGTGAAGCAACACTCCTTTCACTTCGAACAGTTAATTGAAGTGTTGGAACAGACTACTTCTCTTTCAGAGAAACGCATGTGAGTTTTTTGTGAATGCTTGTAAGTAGCTTAAGGCACTTTCAAAGGAAAGTGATTTTCTCTGAAAGGACAGCATTTAGAAGTGAAGCAACACTCCATTCACTTCGCACAGTGAATTGAAGAGTTGGAACAGACTGCTTCTCTTTCAGAGAAACGCATGTGAATTTCTGTTGAATGCTTGTAAGTAGCTTAAGGCACTTTCAAAGCAAAGTAATTTTCTCTGAAAGGACAGTTTTTAGAAAGTGAAGAAAACTCCATTCACTTAGAACAGAGAATTGAAGTGTTGGAAAAGACAGCTTCTCTTTCATAGAAACGCATTTGAGTTTCCTGTGAATGCTTGTAAGTAGCTTCAGGCACTTTCAAAGGAAAGTGATTTTCTCTGAAACTGCAGCATTTAGAATGTGAAGGAACACTCCAATCACTTCGCACAGTGAATTGAAGTGTTGGATCAGACTGCTTCTCTTTCAGAGAAACAGATGTGAGTTTTTTATGAATGCTTGTAAGTAGCTTAAGGCACTTTCAAAGGAAAGTGATTTTCTCTGAAAGGACAGCATTTAGAAAGTGAAGAATTACTCCATTCACTTCGCACAGTGAATTGAAGTGTTGGAACAGACTGCTTCTCTTTAGAGAAAAGGATGTGAGTTTTTTGTGAATGCTTAAAAGTAGCTTAAGGCACTTTTAAAGGAAAGTGATTTTCTCTGAAACTACAGCATTTAGAATTTTTAGCAACACTCCATTCACTACGCACAGTGAATTGAAGTGTAGGAACAGACTGCTTCTCTTTCAGAGAAACAGATGTGAGTTTCTTGTGAATGCGTGTATGTAGCTTAAGGCAGTTTCAAAAGAGAGTGATTTTCTCTAAAAGGAGAGCATTAAGAAAGTGAAGCAACACTCCATTCACTTTGCACAGTGAATTGAAGTGTTGGATCAGACTACTTCACTTTCAGAGAAACAGATGTGAGTTTCTTATTAATGCTTGTAAGTAGCTTAAGGCACTTTTAAGGAAAGTGATTTTCTCTGAAAGGACAGCATTTAGAAAGTGAAGCAACACTCCATTCACTTTGCACAGTGAATTGAAGTGTTGAAACAGACTACTTCTCTTTCAGAAAAATGCATATGAGTTTCTTGTGAATGTTTGTAAGTAGCTTAAGGCACTTTCAAAGCAAAGTGATTTTCTCTGAAAGGACAGCATTTTGAAAGTGAAGCAACACTCCATTCACTAGGCACAGTGAATTGAAGTGTTGGAACAGACTGCTTCTCTTTCATAGAAACGCATTTGAGTTTCCTATGAATGCTTTTAAGTAGCTTAAGGCACTTTCAAAGCAAAGTGATTTTCTCTGAAAGGACAGCATTTAGAATGTGAACCAACACTCCATTCACGTCGCACAGTGAAGTGAAGTGTTGGAACAGACTGCTTCTCTTTCAGAGAAACGCATGTGAATTTCTGTTGAATATTTGTAAGTAGCTTAAGGCACTTTCAAAGGAAAGTGATTTTCTCTGAAAGGACAGGATTTAGAAAGTGAAGAAACACTCCATTCACTTCGCACAGTGAATTGAAGTGTTGGAAAAGACAGCTTCTCTTTCAGAGAAACAGATGTGAGTTTCTTGTGAATGCTTGTAAGTAGCTTAAGGCACTTTCAAAGCAAAGTGATTTTCTCTGAAAGGACAGCATTTAGAAAGTGAAGCAACACTCCATTCACTAGCACAGTGAATTGAAGTGTTGGAACAGAATACTTCACTTTCAGATAAACAGATGTGAGTTTCTTGTGAATGCGTGTAAGTAGCTTAAGGCACTTTCAAAGGACAGTGATTTTTTCTGAAAGGACAGGATTTAGAAAGTGAAGAAATACTCCATTCACTTCGTACAGTAAATTGAAGCATTGGAAAAGAAAGCTTCTCTTTCATAGAAACGCATTTGAGTTTCCTGTGAATGCTTGTAAGTAGCTTAAGGCACTTTCAAAGGAAAGTGATTTTCTCTGAAACTGCAGCATTTAGAATGTGAAGGAACACTCTAATCACTACGCACAGTGAATTGAAGTGTAAGAACAGACTGCTTCTCTTTCAGAGAAACAGATGTGAGTTTCTTGTGAATGCGTATAAGTAGCTTAAGGCAGTTTCCAAAGAGAGTGATTTTCTCTAAAAGGAGAGCATTTAGAAAGTGAAGCAACACTCCATTCACTTCGCACAGTGAATTGAAGTGTTGGCACAGACTGCTTCTCTTTCAGAGAAAGGCATTTGAATTTCTGTTGAATGCTTGTAAGTAGCTTAAGGCACTTTCAAAGGAAAGTGATTTTCTCTGAAAGGACAGGATTTAGAAATTGAAGAAACACTCCATTTACTTTGCACAGTGAATCGAAGTGTTTGGAAAGACAGCCTCTCTTTCATAGAAACACATTTGAGTTTCCTGTGAATGCTTGTAAGTAGCTTAAGGCACTTTCAAAGAAAAGTGATTTTCTCTGAAACTGCAGCATTTAGAATGTGAAGGAACACTCCGATCACTTCGCACAGTGAATTGAAGTGTTGGATCAGACTGCTTCTCTTTCAGAGAAACAGATGTGAGTTTCTTCTAAATGCTTGCAAGTAGCTTAAGGCACTTTCAAAGGAAAGTGATTTTCTCTGAAAGGACAGCATTTAGAAAGTGAAGCAACACTCCATTCACTTCGCACAGTGAATTGAAGTGTTGGAACAGACTGCTTCTCTTTCAGAGAAACGCATGTGAATTTCTGTTGAATGCTTGTAAGTAGCTTAAGGCACTTTCAAAGCAAAGTGATTTTCTCTGAAAGGACAGCATTTAGAAAGTGAAGCAACACTCCATTCACTTCGCACAGTGAATTGAAGTGTTGAAACAGAATGCTCTCTTTCAGAGAAACGGATGTGAGTTTTTTGTGAATGCTTGTAAGTTGCTTAAGGCACTTTAATAGGAAAGTGATTTTCTCTGAAAGGACAGCATTTGGAAAGGGAAGCAACACTCCTTTCACTTCGCACAGTGAACTGAAGTGTTGGAAAGACTGCTTCTCTTTCCAAAAAATGCATGTGAGTTTCTTGTGAATGTTTGTAAGTAGCTTAAAGCACTTTCAAAGCAAAGTGATTTTCTCTGAAAGGACAGCATTTAGAAAGTGAAGCAACACTCCTTTCACTTCGAACAGTGAATTGAAGTGTTGGAACAGACTGCTTCTCTTTCAGAGAAACGCATGTGAGTTTTTTGTGAATGCTTGTAAGTAGCTTAAGGCACTTTCAAATGCAAGTGATTTTCTCTGAAAGGACAGCATTTAGAAAGTGAAGCAACACTCCATTCACTTCGCACAGTGAATTGTAAAGTTGGAACAGACTGCTTCTCTTTCATAGAAACGCATTTGTGTTTCCTATGAATGCTTTTAAGTAGCTTAAGGCACTTTCAAAGCAAAGTGATTTTCTCTGAAAGGACAGCATTTAGAAAGGGAAGCAACACTCCATTAACTTCGCACAGTGAATTGAAGTGTTGGAACAGACTTCTTCTCTTTCAGAAAAATGCATGTGAGTTTCTTGTGAATGTTTGTAAGTAGCTTAAGGCACTTTCAAAGGAATGTGATTTTCTCTGAAAGGACAGGATTTAGAAAGTGAAGCAACACTCCATTCACTTTGAACAGTGAATTGAAGTGTTGGAACAGACTGCTTCTCTTTCAGAGAAACGCATGTGAGTTTTTTGTGAATGCTTGCAAGTAGCTTAAGGCACTTTCAAAGGAAAGTGATTTTCTCTGAAAGGACAGCATTTAGAAAGTGAAGCAACACTCCATTCACTTCGCACAGTGAACTGAAGTGTTGGAACAGACTGCTTCTCTTTCAGAGAAACGCATGTGAATTTCTGTTGAATGCTTGTAAGTAGCTTAAGGCACTTTCAAAGCAAAGTGATTTTCTCTGAAAGGACAGCATTTAGAAAGTGAAGCAACACTCCATTCACTTCGCACAGTGAATTGAAGTGTTGGAACAGACTACTTCTCTTTCAGAGAAACAGATGTGAGTTTCTTGTGAATGCGTGTAAGTAGCTTAAGGCAGTTTCAAAAGAGAGTGATTTTCTCTAAAAGGAGAGCATTTAGAAAGTGAAGCAACACTCCATTCACTTTGCACAGTGAACTGAAGTGTTGGAACAGACTGCTTCTCTTTCAGAGAAACGCATGTGAATTTCTGTTGAATGCTTGAAAGTAGCTTAAGGCACTTTCAAAGGAAAGTGATTTTCTCTGAAAGGACAGGATTTAGAAAGTGAAGAAACACTCCATTCACTTCATACAGTAAATTGAAGCATTGGAAAAGACAGCTTCTCTTTCATAGAAACGCATTTGAGTTTCCTGTGAATGCTTTTAAGTAGCTTAAGGTACTTTCAAAGGAAAGTGATTTTCTCTGAAGCTGCAGCATTTAGAATGTGAAGGAACACTCCATTCACTTCGCACAGTGAATTGAAGTGTTGGAACAGACTGCTTCTCTTTCAGAGAAACAGATGTGAGTTTCTTGTGAATGCTTGTTAGTAGCTTAAGGCACTTTCAAAGCAAAGTGATTTTCTCTGAAAGGACAGCATTTAGAAAGTGAAGCAACACTCCATTCACTTCGCACAGTGAATTGAAGTGTTGGAACAGACTGCTTCTCTTTCAGAGAAAGGCATTTGAATTTCTGTTGAATGCTTAAGGCACTTTCAAAAGAAAGGGATTTTCTCTGAAAGAACAGGATTTAGAAAGTGAAGAAACACTCCATTCACTTCGCACAGTGAATTGAAGTGTTGGGAAAGAGAGCTTATCTTTCATAGAAATGCATTTGAGTTTCCTGTGAATGCTTGTAAGTAGCTTAAGGCACTTTCAAAGGAAAGAGACTTTCTCTGAAACTGCAGCATTTAGAATGTGAAGGAACACTCCAATCACTTCGCACAGTGAATTGAAGTGTTGGATCAGAATACTTCTCTTTCAGAAAAACCGATGTGAGTTTCTTCTGAATGCTTGTAAGTAGCTTAAGGCACTTTCAAAGGAAAGTGATTTTCTCTGAAAGGACAGGATTTAGAAAGTGAAACAACACTCCATTCACTTCGCACAGTGAATTGAAGTGTTGGAATAGACTGCTTCTCTTTCAGAGAAACGCATGTGAATTTCTGTTGAATGCTTGTAAGTAGCTTAAGGCACTTTCAAAGGAAAGTGATTTTCCCTGAAAGGACAGCATTTGGAAAGGGAAGCAACACTCCATTCACTTCGCACAGTGAATTGAAGTGTTGGAGCAGACTGCTTCTCTTTCAGAGAAACGCATGTGAATTTCTGTTGAATGCTTGTAAGTAGACTAAGTCACTTTCAAAGGAAAGTGATTTTCTCTGAAAGGAGAGCATTTAGAAAGTGAAGTAACACTCCATTCACTTCGCACAGTGAATTGAAGTGTTGGAAAAGACAACTTCTCTTTCAAAGAAACGTATGTGAGTTTTTTGTGAATGCTTGCAAGTAGCTTAAGGCACTTTCAAAGGAAAGTGATTTTCTCTGAAAGGACAGCATTTAGAAAGGGAAGCAACACTCCATTCACTTCGCACAGTGAATTGAAGTGTTGGAACACACTGCTTCTCTTTTAGAAAAATGCATGTGAGTTTCTTGTGAATGTTTGTAAGTAGCTTAAGGCACTTTCAAAGGAATGTGATTTTCTCTGAAAGGACAGCATTTAGAAAGTGAAGCAACACTCCATTCACTTCGAACAGTGAATTGAAGTGTTGGAACAGACTGCTTCTCTTTCAGAGAAACGCATGTGGGTTTTTTGTGAATGCTTGCAAGTAGCTTAAGGCACTTTCAAAGGAAAGTGATTTTCTCTGAAAGGACAGCATTTAGAAAGTGAAGCAACACTCCATTCACTTCGCACAGTGAATTGAAGTGTTGGATCAGACTGCTTCACTTTCAGAGAAACAGATGTGAGTTTCTTCTGAATGCTTGTAAGTAGCTTAAGGCACTTTCAGAGGAAAGTGATTTTCTCTGAAAGGACAGGATTTAGAAAGTAAAGCAACACTACATTCACTTCGCACAGTGAATTGAAGTGTTGGAACAGACTGATTCTCTTTCAGAGAAAGGGATTTGAGTTTTTTGTGAATGCTTGTATGTTGCTTAAGGAACTTTCATAGGAAAGTAACTTTCTCTGAAAGGACAGCATTTGGAAAGGGAAGCAACACTCCATTCACTTCGCACAGTTAATTGAAGTGTTGGAACAAAATACTTCTCTTTCACAAAAATGCATGTGAGTTTCTTGTGAATGTTTGTAAGTAGCTTAAGGCACTTTCAAAGGAAAGTGATTTTCTCAGAAATGACAGCATTTAGAAAGTGAAGCCACACTCCATTCACTTCGCACTGAGAATTGAAGTGTTGGAACAGACTGCTTCTCTTTCAGAGAAAGGCATTTGAATTTCTGTTGAATGCTTGTAAGTAGCTTAAAGCACTTTCAAAGGAAAGTGATTTTCTCTGAAAGGACAGGATTTAGAAAGTGAAGAAACACTCCATTCACTTCGCACAGTGAATTGAAGTGTTGGGAAAGACAGCTTCTATTTCATATAAACGCATTTGAGTTTCCTGTGAATGCTTTTAAGTAGCTTAAGGAACTTTCAAAGGAAAGTGATTTTCTCTGAAGCTGCAGCATTTAGAATGTGAAGGAACACTCCATTCACTTCGCACAGTGAATTGAAGTGTTGGATCAGACTGCTTCTCTTTCAGAGAAACAGATGTGAGTTTCTTGTGAATGCTTGTTAGTAGCTTAAGGCACTTTCAAAGCAAAGTGATTTTCTCTGAAAGGACAGCATTTAGAAAGTGAAGCAACACTCCATTCACTTCGCACAGTGAATTGAAGTGTTGGAACAGACTGTTTCTCTTTCAGAGAAAGGCATTTGAATTTCTGTTGAATGCTTAAGGCACTTTCAAAAGAAAGGGATTTTCTCTGAAAGAACAGGATTTAGAAAGTGAAGAAACACTCCATTCACTTCGCACAGTGAATTGAAGTGTTGGGAAAGAGAGCTTCTCTTTCATAGAAACGCATTTGAGTTTCCTGTGAATGCTTGTAAGTAGCTTAAGGCACTTTCAAAGGAAAGAGATTTTCTCTGAAACTGCAGCATTTAGAATGTGAAGGAACACTCCAATCACTTCGCACAGTGAATTGAAGTGTTGGATCAGAATACTTCTCTTTCAGAAAAACAGATGTGAGTTTCTTCTGAATGCTTGTAAGTAGCTTAAGGCACTTTCAAAGGAAAGTGATTTTCTCTGAAAGGACAGGATTTAGAAAGTGAAACAACACTCCATTCACTTCGCACAGTGAATTGAAGTGTTGGAACAGACTGCTTCTCTTTCAGAGAAACGCATGTGAATTTCTGTTGAATGCTTGTAAGTAGCTTAAGGCACTTTCAAAGGAAAGTGATTTTCCCTGAAAGGACAGCATTTGGAAAGGGAAGCAACACTCCATTCACTTCGCACAGTGAATTGAAGTGTTGGAACAGACTGCTTCTCTTTCAGAGAAACGCATGTGAATTTCTGTTGAATGCTTGTAAGTAGACTAAGTCACTTTCAAAGGAAAGTGATTTTCTCTGAAAGGAGAGCATTTAGAAAGTGAAGTAACACTCCATTCACTTCGCACAGTGAATTGAAGTGTTGGAAAAGACAACTTCTCTTTCAAAGAAACGTATGTGAGTTTTTTGTGAATGCTTGCAAGTAGCTTAAGGCACTTTCAAAGGAAAGTGATTTTCTCTGAAAGGACAGCATTTAGAAAGGGAAGCAACACTCCATTCACTTCGCACAGTGAATTGAAGTGTTGGAACACACTGCTTCTCTTTTAGAAAAATGCATGTGAGTTTCTTGTGAATGTTTGTAAGTAGCTTAAGGCACTTTCAAAGGAATGTGATTTTCTCTGAAAGGACAGCATTTAGAAAGTGAAGCAACACTCCATTCACTTCGAACAGTAAATTGAAGTGTTGGAACAGACTGCTTCTCTTTCAGAGAAACGCATGTGGGTTTTTTGTGAATGCTTGCAAGTAGCTTAAGGCACTTTCAAAGGAAAGTGATTTTCTCTGAAAGGACAGCATTTAGAAAGTGAAGCAACACTCCATTCACTTCGCACAGTGAATTGAAGTGTTGGATCAGACTGCTTCACTTTCAGAGAAACAGATGTGAGTTTCTTCTGAATGCTTGTAAGTAGCTTAAGGCACTTTCAAAGGAAAGTGATTTTCTCTGAAAGGACAGGATTTAGAAAGTAAAGCAACACTACATTCACTTCGCACAGTGAATTGAAGTGTTGGAACAGACTGATTCTCTTTCAGAGAAACGGATTTGAGTTTTTTGTGAATGCTTGTAAGTTGCTTAAGGAACTTTCATAGGAAAGTAACTTTCTCTGAAAGGACAGCATTTGGAAAGGGAAGCAACACTCCATTCACTTCGCACAGTTAATTGAAGTGTTGGAACAGAATACTTCTCTTTCACAAAAATGCATGTGAGTTTCTTGTGAATGTTTGTAAGTAGATTAAGGCACTTTCAAAGGAAAGTGATTTTCTCTGAAAGGACAGCATTTAGAAAGTGAAGCCACACTCCATTCACTTCGCACTGAGAATTGAAGTGTTGGAACAGACTGCTTCTCTTTCAGAGAAAGGCATTTGAAATTCTGTTGAATGCTTGTAAGTAGCTTAAAGCACTTTCAAAGGAAAGTGATTTTCTCTGAAAGGACAGGATTTAGAAAGTGAAGAAACACTCCATTCACTTCGCACAGTGAATTGAAGTGTTGGGAAAGATAGCTTCTATTTAATATAAACGCATTTGAGTTTCCTGTGAATACTTGTAAGTAGCTTAAGGCACTTTCAAAGGAAAGTGATTTTCTGTGAAACTGCAGCATTTAGAATGTGAAGGAACACTCCAATCACTTCGCACAGTGAATTGAAGTGTTGGATCAGACTGCTTCTCTTTCAGAGAAACAGATGTGAGTTTCTTCTGAATGCTTGTATGTAGCTTAAGGCACTTTCAAAGGAAAGTGATTTTCTCTGAAAGGACAGGATTTAGAAAGTGAAGCAACACTCCCTTCACTAGGCACAGTGAACTGAAGAGTTGGAACAGACTGCTTCTCTTTCATAGAAACGCATTTGTGTTTCCAATGAATGCATTTAAGTAGCTTAAGGCACTTTCAAAGCTAAGTGATTTTCTCTGAAAGGACAGCATTTAGAAAGGGAAGCAACACTCCATTCACTTCGCACAGTGAATTGAAGTGTTGGAACAGACTGCTTCTCTTTCAGAAAAATGCATGTGAGTTTCTTGTGAATGTTTGTAAGAAGCTTAAGGCACTTTCAAAGAATGTGATTTTCTCTTAAAGGACAGCATTTAGAAAGTGAAGCAACACTCCATTCACCTCGAACAGTGAATTGAAGTGTTGGAACAGACTGCTTCTCTTTCAGAGAAACGCATGTGAGTTTTTTGTGAATGCTTGCAAGTAGCTTAAGGCACTTTCAAAGGAAAGTGATTTTCTCTGAAAGGACAGCATTTAGAAAGTGAAGCAACACTCCATTCACTTCGCACAGTGAATTGAAGTGTTGGAACAGACTGCTTCTCTTTCAGAGAAACGCATGTGAATTTCTGTTGAATGCTTGTAAGTAGCTTAAGGCACTTTCAAAGCAAAGTGATTTTCTCTGAAAGGACAGCATTTAGAAAGTGAAGCAACACTCCATTCACTTCGCACAGTGAATTGAAGTGTTGGAACAGACTACTTCTCTTTCAGAGAAACAGATGTGAGTTTCTTGTGAATGCGTGTAAGTAGCTTAAGGCAGTTTCAAAAGAGAGTGATTTTCTCTAAAAGGAGAGCATTTAGAAAGTGAAGCAACACTCCATTCACTTTGCACAGTGAACTGAAGTGTTGGAACAGACTGCTTCTCTTTCAGAGAAACGCATGAGAATTTCTGTTGAATGCTTTGAAGTAGCTTAAGGCACTTTCAAAGGAAATTGATTTTCTCTGAAGCTGCAGCATTTAGAATGTGAAGGAATACTCTATTCACTTCGCACAGTGAATTGAAGTGTTGGATCAGACTGCTTCTCTTTCAGAGAAACAGATGTGAGTTTCTTGTGAATGCTTGTTAGTAGCTTAAGGCACTTTCAAAGCAAAGTGATTTTCTCTGAAAGGACAGCATTTAGAAAGTGAAGCAACACTCCCTTCACTTCGCACAGTGAATTGAAGTGTTGGAACAGACTGCTTCTCTTTCAGAGAAAGGCATTTGAATTTCTGTTGAATGCTTAAGGCACTTTCAAAAGAAAGTGATTTTCTCTGAAAGAACAGGATTTAGAAAGTGAAGAAACACTCCATTCACTTCGCACAGTGAATTGAAGTGTTGGGAAAGAGAGCTTCTCTTTCATAGATTCGCATTTGAGTTTCCTGTGAATGCTTGTAAGTAGCTTAAGGCACTTTCAAAGGAAAGTGATTTTCTCTGAAACTGCAGCATTTAGAATGTGAAGGAACACTGCAATCACTTCGCACAGTGAATTGAAGTGTTGGATCAGACTGCTTCTCTTTCAGAGAAACAGATGTGAGTTTCTTCTGAATGCTTGTAAGTAGCTTAAAGCACTTTCAAAGGAAAGTGATTTTCTCTGAAAGGACAGCATTTAGAAAGTGAAGCAACACTCCCTTCACTTCGCACAGTGAATTGAAGTGTTGGAACAGACTGCTTCTCTTTCAGAGAAACGCATGTGAATTTCTGTTGAATGCTTGTAAGTAGCTTAAGACACTTTCAAAGGAAAGTGATTTTCTCTGAAAGGACAGCATTTGGAAAGGGAAGCAACACTCCATTCACTTCGCACAGTGAATTGAAGTGTTGGAACAGACTGCTTCTCTTTCAGAGAAACGCATGTGAATTTCTGTTGAATGCTTGTAAGTAGACTAAGTCACTTTCAAAGGAAAGTGATTTTCTCTGAAAGGAGAGCATTTAGAAAGTGAAGTAACACTCCATTCACATCGCACAGTGAATTGAAGTGTTGGAACAGACTGCTTTTCTTTCATAGAAACCCATTTGAGTTTCCTATGAATGCTTGTAAGTAGCTTAAGGCACTTTCAAAGCAAAGTGATTTTCTCTGAAAGGACAGCATTTAGAAAGTGAAGTAACACTCCATTCACTTCGCACAGTGAATTGAAGTGTTGGAACAGACTGCTTCTCTTTCAGAGAAACGCATGTGAATTTCTGATGAACGCTTGTAAGTAGCTTAAGGCACTTTCAAAGGAAAGTGATTTTCTCTGAAAGGACAGCATTTGGAAAGGGAAGCTACACTCCATTCAGTTCGCACAGTGAATTGAAGTGTTGGAACAGACTGCTTCTCTTTCAGAGAAACGCATGTTAATTTCTGTTGAATGCTTGTAAGTAGACTAAGTCAATTTCAAAGGAAAGAGATTTTCTCTGAAAGGAGAGCATTTAGAAAGTGAAGTAACACTCCATTCACTTCGCACAGTGAATTGAATTGTTGGAACAGATGGCTTCTCTTTCAGAGAAACGCATGTGAGTTTTTTGTTAATGCTTGTAAGTAGCTTAAGGCACTTTCAAAGCAAAGTGATTTTCTCTGAAAGGACAGCATTTGGAAAGGGAAGCAACACTCCATTCACTTCGCACAGTGAATTGAAGAGTTGGAACAGACTGCTTCTCTTTCAGAGAAACTGATGTGAGTTTTTTGTGAATGCTTGTAAGTAGCTTAAGGCACTTTCAAAGCAAAGTGATTTTCTCTGAAAGGACAGCATTTAGAAAGTGAAGCAACACACCATTCACTTCGCACAGTTAATTGAAGTGTTGGAACAGACTTCTTCTCTTTCAGAGAAACAGATATGTGTTTCTTGTAGATGCGTGTAAGTAGCTTAAGGCAGTTTCAAAAGAGAGTGATTTTCTCTAAAAGGAGAGCATTTAGAAAGTGAAGCAACACTCCATTCATTTTGCACAGTGAATTGAAGTGTTGGGAAAGACAGCTTCTCTTTCATAGAAATGCATTTGAGTTTCCTGTGAATGCTTGTAAGTAGCTGAAGGTACTTTCAAAGGAAAGTGATTTTCTCTGAAACTGCAGCATTTAGAATGTGAAGGAACACTCCAATCTCTTCGAACAGTGAATTGAATTGTTGGAACAGACTGCTTCTCTTTCAGAGAAACGCATGTGAATTTCTGTTGAATGCTTGTAAGTAGCTTAAGGCAGTTTCAAAGGAAAGTGATTTTCTTTGAAAGTACAGGATTTAGAAAGTGAAGAAACACTCCATTCACTTCGCACAGTGAATTGAAATGTTGGAAAAGACAGCTTCTCTTTCAGAGAAACAGATGTGAGTTTTTTGTTAATGCTTGTAAGTAGCTTAAGGAACTTTCAAAGCAAAGTGATTTTCTCTGAAACTACAGCATTTAGAAAGTGAAGCAACACACCATTCACTTCGCACAGTGAATTGAAGTGTTGGAACAGACTTCTTCTCTTTCAGAGAAACAGATATGAGTTTCTTGTGAATGCGTGTAAGTAGCTTAAGGCAGCTTCAAAAGAGAGTGATTTTCTCTAAAAGGAGAGCATTTAGAAAGTGAAGCAACACTCCATTCACTTCGCACAGTGAATTGAAGTGTTGGAACAGACTGCTTCTCTTTCAGAGAAAGGTATTTTAATTTCTGTTGAATGCTTGTAAGTTGCTTAAGGCACTCTCAAAGGAAAGTGATTTTCTCTGAAAGGACAGGATTTAGAAAGTGAAACAACACTCCATTCACTTCGCACAGTGAAGTGAAGTGTTGGAACAGAATGCTTCTCTTTCAGAGGAACGGATGTAAGTTTTTTCTGAATGCTTGTAAGTTGCTTAAGGCACTTTCAATGGAAAGTGATTTTCTCTTAAAGGACAGCATTTGGAAAGGGAAGCAACACTCCATTCACTTCGCACAGTGAATTGAAGAGTTGGAACAGACTGCTTCTCTTTCTGAAAAATGCATGTGAGTTTCTTGTGAATGTTTGTAAGTAGCTTAAGGCACTTTCAAAGGAAAGTGATTTTCTCTGAAAGGACAGCATTTAGAAAGTGAAGCAACACACCATTCACTTCGCACAGTGAATTGAAGTGTTGGAACAGACTTCTCTTTCAGAGAAACAGATATGAGTTTCTTGTAGATGCGTGTAAGTAGCTTAAGGCAGTTTCAAAAGAGAGTGATTTTCTCTAAAAGGAGAGCATTTAGAAAGTGAAGCAACACTCCATTCACTTCGCACAGTGAATTGAAGTGTTGGAAAAGACAGCTTCTCTTTCATAGAAACGCATTTGAGTTTCCTGTGAATGCTTGTAAGTAGCTTAAGGCACTTTCAAAGGAAAGTGATTTTCTCTGAAACTGCAGCATTTAGAATTGAAGGAACACTCCAATCACTTCGCACAGTTAATTGAAGTGTTGGATCAGACTGTTTCTCTTTCAGAGAAACAGATGTGAGTTTCTTATGAATGCATTTAAGTAGCTTAAGGCACTTTCAAAAGAAAGTGATTTTCTCTGAAAGGACAGCATTTAGAAAGTGAAGAAACACTCCATTCACTTCGCACAGTGAATTGAAGTGTTGGAACAGACTGCTTCTCTTTAGAGAAAAGGATGTGAGTTTTTTGTGAATGCTTGAAAGTAGCTTATGGCACTTTCAAAGGAAAGTGATTTTCTCTGAAACTACAGCATTTAGAATGTGAAGCGACACTCCATTCACTTCACACAGCGAATTGAAGTGTAGGAACAGACTGCTTCTCTTTCAGAGAAACAGATGTGAGTTTCTTATGAATGCGTGTAAGTAGCTTAAGGCACTTTCAAAGGAAAGTGATTTTCTCTGAAAGGACAGGATTTAGAAAGTGAAGCAACACTCCATTCACTTCGCACAGTGAATTGAAGTGTTGGAACAGAATGCTTGTCTTTCAGAGAAACGGATGTGAGTTTTTTGTGAATGCTTGTAAGTTGCTTAAGGCACTTTCATAGGACAGTGATTTTCTCTGAAAGGACAGCATATAGAAAGGGAAGCAACACTCCATTCACTTCGCACAGTGAATTGAAGTGTTGGAACAGACTACTTCTCTTTCAGAAAAATGCATGTGAGTTTCTTGTGAATGTTTGTAAGTAGCTTAAGGCACTTTCAAAGGAAAGTGATTTTCTCTGAAAGTACAGCATTTATAAAGTGAAGCAACACTCCATTCACTAGGCACAGTGAATTGAAGTGTTGGAACAGACTGCTTCTCTTTCATAGAAACGCATTTGAGTTTCCTATGAATGCTTTTAAGTAGCTTAAGGCACTTTCAAAGCAAAGTGATTTTCTCTGAAAGGACAGCATTTAGAATGTGAACCAACACTCCATTCACTTCGCACAGTGAAGTGAAGTGTTGGAACAGACTACTTCTCTTTCAGAGAAACAGATGTGAGTTTCTTGTGAATGCATGTAAGTAGCTTAAGGCAGTTTCAAAAGAGAGTGATTTTCTCTAAAAGGAGAGCATTTAGAAAGTGAAGCAACACTCCATTCACTTCGTACAGTAAATTGAAGCATTGGAAAAGACAGCTTCTCTTTCATAGAAACGCATTTGAGTTTCCTGTGAATGCTTGTAAGTAGCTTAAGGCACTTTCAAACGAAAGTGATTTTTTCTGAAACTGCAGCATTTAGAATGTGAAGGAACACTCCATTCACTTCGCACAGTGAATTGAAGTGTTGGATCAGACTGCTTCTCTTTCAGAGAAACAGATGTGAGTTTCTTGTGAATGCTTGTTAGTAGCTTAAGGCACTTTCAAAGCAAAGTGATTTTCCCGGAAAGGACAGCATTTAGAAAGTGAAGCAACACTCCATTCACTTCGCACAGTGAATTGAAGTGTTGGAGCAGACTGCTTCTCTTTCAGAGAGAAGCATGTGAATTTCTGTTGAATGCTTGTAAGTAGCTTAAGGCACTTTCAAAGGAAAGTGATTTTCTCTGAAAGGACAGCATTTAGAAAGTGAAGCAACACTCCATTCACTTCGCACAGTGAATTGAAGTGTTGGAACAGACTGCTCCTCTTTCAGAAAAATGCATGTGAGTTTCTTGCGAATGTTTGTAAGTAGCTTAAGGCACTTTCAAAGGAATGTGATTTTCTCTGAAAGGACAACATTTAGAAAGTGAAGCAACACTCCATTCACTTCGTACAGTGAATTGAAGTGTTGGAACAGACTGCTTCTCTTTCAGAGAAACGCATGTGAGTTTTTTGTGAATGCTTGCAAGTAGCTTAAGGCACTTTCAAAGGATAGTGATGTTCTCTGAAAGGACAGCATTTAGAAAGTGAAGCAACACTCCATTCACTTCGCACAGTGAATTGAAGTGTTGGAACAGACTACTTCTCTTTCAGAGAAACAGATGTGAGTTTCTTGTGAATGCGTGAAAGTAGCTTAAGGCACTTTCGAAAGAGAGTGATTTTCTCTAAAAGGAGAGCATTTAGAAAGTGAAGCAGCACTCCATTCACTTCGCACAGTGAATTGAAGTGTTGGAACAGAATGCTTCTCTTTCAGAGAAACGCATGTGAATTTCTGTTGAATGCTTGTAAGTAGCTTAAGGCACTTTCAAAGGAAAGTGATTTTCTCTGAAACGACAGGATTTAGAAAGTGAAGAAACACACCATTCACTTCGTACAGTAAATGGGAGCATTGGAAAAGACAGCTTCTCTTTCATAGAAACGCATATGAGTTTCCTGTGAATGCTTGTAAGTAGCTTAAGGCACTTTCAAAGCAAAGTGATTTTCTCTGAAAGGACAGGATTTAGAAAGTGAAGCAACACTCCATTCACTTCGCACAGTGAATTGAAGTGTTGGAACAGACTACTTCTCTTTCAGAGAAACAGATATGAGTTTCTTGTGAATGCGTGTAAGTAGCTTAAGGCAGTTTCAAAAGAGTGTTATTTTCTCTAATAGGAGAGCATTTAGAAAGTGAAGCAACAGTCCATTCACTTCGCACAGTGAATTGAAGTGTTGGAACAGACTGCTTCTCTTTCAGAGAAACGCATGTGAATTTCTGTTGAATGCTTGTAAGTAGCTTAAGGCACTTTCAAAGGAAAGTGATTTTCTCTGAAAGGACAGGATTTAGAAAGTGAAGAAACACTCCATTCATTCGTACAGTAAAATGAAGCATTGGAAAAGACAGCTTCTCTTTCATAGAAACGCATTTGAGTTTCCTGTGAATGCTTGTAAGTAGCTTAAGGCACTTTCAAAGCAAAGTGATTTTCTCTGAAAGGACAGGATTTAGAAAGTGAAGAAACACTCCATTCACTTCGTACAGTAAATTGAAGCATTGGAAAAGACAGCTTCTCTTTCATAGAAACGCATTTGAGTTTCCTGTGAATGCTTGCAAGTAGCTTAAGGCACTTTCAAAGGAAAGTGATTTTCTCTGAAACTGCAGCATTTAGAATGTGAAGCATCACTCCATTCACTTCGCACAGTGAATTGAATTGTTGGAACAGAATGCTTCTCTTTCAGAAAAACGGATGTGAGTTTTTTGTGAATGGTTGTAAGTAGCTTAAGGCACTTTCATAGGAAAGTGATTTTCTCTGAAAGGACAGCATTTGGAAAGGGAAGCAACACTCCATTCACCTCGCACAGTGAATTGAAGTGTTGCAACAGACTGCTTCTCTCTCCGAAAAATGCATGTGAGTTTCTTGTGAATGTTTGTAAGTAGCTTAAGGCACTTTCAAAGGAAAGTGATTTTCTCTGAAAGGACAGGATTTAGAAAGTGAAGAAACACTCCATTCACTTCGTACAGTAAATTGAAGCATTGGAAAAGACAGCTTCTCTTTCATAGAAACTCATTTGAGTTTCCTGTGAATGCTTGTAAGTAGCTTAAGGTACTTTCATAGGAAAGTGATTTTCTCTGAAACTGCAGCATTTAGAATGTGAAGGAACACTCCATTCACTTCGCACAGTGAATTGAAGTGTTGGATCAGACTGCTTCTCTTTCAGAGAAACAGATGTGAGTTTCTTGTGAATGCTTGTTAGTAGCTTAAGGCACTTTCAAAGCAAAGTGATTTTCCCGGAAAGGACAGCATTTAGAAAGTGAAGCAACACTCCATTCACTTCGCACAGTGAATTGAAATGTTGGAGAAGACTGCTTCTCTTTCAGAGAAAAGCATGTGAATTTCTGTTGAATGCTTGTAAGTAGCTTAAGGCATTTTCAAAGGAAAGTGATTTTCTCTGAAAGGACAGCATTTAGAAAGTGAAGCAACACTCCATTCACTTCGCACAGTGAATTGAAGTGTTGGAACAGAATGCTTCTCTTTCAGAGAAACGCATGTGAATTTCTGTTGAATGCTTGTAAGTAGCTTAAGGCACTTTCAAAGGAAAGTGATTTTCTCTGAAACGACAGGATTTAGAAAGTGAAGAAACACTCCATTCACTTCGTACAGTAAATTGAAGCATTGGAAAAGACAGCTTCTCTTTCATAGAAACGCATTTGTGTTTCCTGTGAATGCTTGTAAGTAGCTTAAGGCACTTTTAAAGCAATGTGATTTTCTCTGAAAGGACAGCATTTAGAAAGTGAAGCAACACTCCATTCACTTCGCACAGTGAATTGAAGTGTTGGAACAGACTACTTCTCTTTCAGAGAAACAGATATGAGTTTCTTGTGAATGTGTGTAACTAGCTTAAGGCAGTTTCAAAAGAGAGTGATTTTCTCTAAAAGGAGAGCATTTAGAACGTGAAACAACACTCCATTCACTTCGCACAGTGAATTGAAGTGTTGGAAGAGACTCCTTCTCTTTCAGAGAAATGCATGTGAATTTCTGTTGAATGCTTGTAAGTAGCTTAAGGCACTTTCAAAGAAAGTGATTTTCTCTGAAAGGACAGGATTTAGAAAGTGAAGAAACACTCCATTCACTTCGTACAGTAAATTGAAGCATTGGAAAAGACAGCTTCTCTTTCATAGAAACGCATTTGAGTTTCCTGTGAATGCTTGTAAGTAGCTTAAGGCACTTTCATAGGAAAGTGATTTTCTCTGAAACTGCAGCATTTAGAATGTGAAGGAACACTCCATTCACTTCGCACAGTGAATTGAAGTGTTGGATCAGACTGCTTCTCTTTCAGAGAAACAGATGTGAGTTTCTTGTGAATGCTTGTTAGTAGCTTAAGGCACTTTCAAAGCAAAGTGATTTTCCCGGAAAGGACAGCATTTAGAAAGTGAAGCAACACTCCATTCACTTCGCACAGTGAATTGAAGTGTTGGAGCAGACTGCTTCTCTTTCAGAGAGAAGCATGTGAATTTCTGTTGAATGCTTGTAAGTAGCTTAAGGCACTTTCAAAGGAAAGTGATTTTCTCTGAAAGGACAGCATTTAGAAAGTGAAGCAACACTCCATTCACTTCGCACAGTGAATTGAAGTGTTGGAACAGACTGCTCCTCTTTCAGAAAAATGCATGTGAGTTTCTTGCGAATGTTTGTAAGTAGCTTAAGGCACTTTCAAAGGAATGTGATTTTCTCTGAAAGGACAGCATTTAGAAAGTGAAGCAACACTCCATTCACTTCGTACAGTGAATTGAAGTGTTGGAACAGACTGCTTCTCTTTCAGAGAAACGCATGTGAGTTTTTTGTGAATGCTTGCAAGTAGCTTAAGGCACTTTCAAAGGATAGTGATGTTCTCTGAAAGGACAGCATTTAGAAAGTGAAGCAACACTCCATTCACTTCGCACAGTGAATTGAAGTGTTGGAACAGACTACTTCTCTTTCAGAGAAACAGATGTGAGTTTCTTGTGAATGCGTGAAAGTAGCTTAAGGCACTTTCGAAAGAGAGTGATTTTCTCTAAAAGGAGAGCATTTAGAAAGTGAAGCAGCACTCCATTCACTTCGCACAGTGAATTGAAGTGTTGGAACAGAATGCTTCTCTTTCAGAGAAACGCATGTGAATTTCTGTTGAATGCTTGTAAGTAGCTTAAGGCACTTTCAAAGGAAAGTGATTTTCTCTGAAACGACAGGATTTAGAAAGTGAAGAAACACTCCATTCACTTCGTACAGTAAATGGGAGCATTGGAAAAGACAGCTTCTCTTTCATAGAAACGCATATGAGTTTCCTGTGAATGCTTGTAAGTAGCTTAAGGCACTTTCAAAGCAAAGTGATTTTCTCTGAAAGGACAGGATTTAGAAAGTGAAGCAACACTCCATTCACTTCGCACAGTGAATTGAAGTGTTGGAACAGACTACTTCTATTTCAGAGAAACAGATATGAGTTTCTTGTGAATGCGTGTAAGTAGCTTAAGGCAGTTTCAAAAGAGTGTTATTTTCTCTAATAGGAGAGCATTTAGAAAGTGAAGCAACAGTCCATTCACTTCGCACAGTGAATTGAAGTGTTGGAACAGACTGCTTCTCTTTCAGAGAAACGCATGTGAATTTCTGTTGAATGCTTGTAAGTAGCTTAAGGCACTTTCAAAGGAAAGTGATTTTCTCTGAAAGGACAGGATTTAGAAAGTGAAGAAACACTCCATTCATTCGTACAGTAAAATGAAGCATTGGAAAAGACAGCTTCTCTTTCATAGAAACGCATTTGAGTTTCCTGTGAATGCTTGTAAGTAGCTTAAGGCACTTTCAAAGCAAAGTGATTTTCTCTGAAAGGACAGGATTTAGAAAGTGAAGAAACACTCCATTCACTTCGTACAGTAAATTGAAGCATTGGAAAAGACAGCTTCTCTTTCATAGAAACGCATTTGAGTTTCCTGTGAATGCTTGCAAGTAGCTTAAGGCACTTTCAAAGGAAAGTGATTTTCTCTGAAACTGCAGCATTTAGAATGTGAAGCATCACTCCATTCACTTCGCACAGTGAATTGAATTGTTGGAACAGAATGCTTCTCTTTCAGAAAAACGGATGTGAGTTTTTTGTGAATGGTTGTAAGTAGCTTAAGGCACTTTCATAGGAAAGTGATTTTCTCTGAAAGGACAGCATTTGGAAAGGGAAGCAACACTCCATTCACCTCGCACAGTGAATTGAAGTGTTGCAACAGACTGCTTCTCTCTCCGAAAAATGCATGTGAGTTCCTTGTGAATGTTTGTAAGTAGCTTAAGGCACTTTCAAAGGAAAGTGATTTTCTCTGAAAGGACAGGATTTAGAAAGTGAAGAAACACTCAATTCACTTCGTACAGTAAATTGAAGCATTGGAAAAGACAGCTTCTCTTTCATAGAAACTCATTTGAGTTTCCTGTGAATGCTTGTAAGTAGCTTAAGGCACTTTCATAGGAAAGTGATTTTCTCTGAAACTGCAGCATTTAGAATGTGAAGGAACACTCCATTCACTTCGCACAGTGAATTGAAGTGTTGGATCAGACTGCTTCTCTTTCAGAGAAACAGATGTGAGTTTCTTGTGAATGCTTGTTAGTAGCTTAAGGCACTTTCAAAGCAAAGTGATTTTCCCGGAAAGGACAGCATTTAGAAAGTGAAGCAGCACTCCATTCACTTCGCACAGTGAATTGAAATGTTGGAGAAGACTGCTTCTCTTTCAGAGAAAAGCATGTGAATTTCTGTTGAATGCTTGTAAGTAGCTTAAGGCATTTTCAAAGGAAAGTGATTTTCTCTGAAAGGACAGCATTTAGAAAGTGAAGCAACACTCCATTCACTTCGCACAGTGATTTGAAGTGTTGGAACAGAATGCTTCTCTTTCAGAGAAACGCATGTGAATTTCTGTTGAATGCTTGTAAGTAGCTTAAGGCACTTTCAAAGGAAAGTGATTTTCTCTGAAACGACAGGATTTAGAAAGTGAAGAAACACTCCATTCACTTCGTACAGTAAATTGAAGCATTGGAAAAGACAGCTTCTCTTTCATAGAAACGCATTTGTGTTTCCTGTGAATGCTTGTAAGTAGCTTAAGGCACTTTCAAAGCAATGTGATTTTCTCTGAAAGGACAGCATTTAGAAAGTGAAGCAACACTCCATTCACTTCGCACAGTGAATTGAAGTGTTGGAACAGACTACTTCTCTTTCAGAGAAACAGATATGAGTTTCTTGTGAATGCGTGTAACTAGCTTAAGGCAGTTTCAAAAGAGAGTGATTTTCTCTAAAAGGAGAGCATTTAGAACGTGAAGCAACACTCCATTCACTTCGCACAGTGAATTGAAGTGTTGGAAGAGACTCCTTCTCTTTCAGAGAAATGCATGTGAATTTCTGTTGAATGCTTGTAAGTAGCTTAAGGCACTTTCAAAGAAAGTGATTTTCTCTGAAAGGACAGGATTTAGAAAGTGAAGAAACACTCCATTCACTTCGTACAGTAAATTGAAGCATTGGAAAAGACAGCTTCTCTTTCATAGAAACGCATTTGAGTTTCCTGTGAATGCTTGTAAGTAGTTTAAGGCACTTTCATAGGAAAGTGATTTTCTCTGAAACTGCAGCATTTAGAATGTGAAGGAACACTCCATTCACTTCGCACAGTGAATTGAAGTGTTGGATCAGACTGCTTCTCTTTCAGAGAAACACATGTGAGTTTCTTGTGAATGCTTGTTAGTAGCTTAAGGCACTTTCAAAGCAAAGTGATTTTCCCGGAAAGGACAGCATTTAGAAAGTGAAGCAACACTCCATTCACTTCGCACAGTGAATTGAAGTGTTGGAGCAGACTGCTTCTCTTTCAGAGAAAAGCATGTGAATTTCCGTTGAATGCTTGTAAGTAGCTTAAGGCACTTTCAAAGGAAAGTGATTTTCTCTGAAAGGACAGCATTTAGAAAGTGAAGCAACACTCCATTCACTTCGCACAGTGAATTGAAGTGTTGGAACAGACTGCTTCTCTTTCAGAAAAATGCATGTGAGTTTCTTGCGAATGTTTGTAAGTAGCTTAAGGCACTTTCAAAGGAATGTGATTTTCTCTGAAAGGACAGCATTTAGAAAGTGAAGCAACACTCCATTCACTTCGTACAGTGAATTGAAGTGTTGGAACAGACTGCTTCTCTTTCAGAGAAACGCATGTGAGTTTTTTGTGAATGCTTGCAAGTAGCTTAAGGCACTTTCAAAGGATAGTGATTTTCTCTGAAAGGACAGCATTTAGAAAGTGAAGCAACACTCCATTCACTTCGCACAGTGAATTGAAGTGTTGGAACTGACTGCTTCTTTTTCAGAGAAACGGATGTGAGTTTTTTGTGAATGCTTGTAAGTAGCTTAAGGCACTTTCAAAGCAAAGTGATGTTCTCTGAAAGGACAGCATTTAGAAAGTGAAGCAACATTCCATTCACTTCGCACAGTGAATTGAAGTGTTGGAACAGACTACTTCTTTTTCAGAGAAACAGATGTGAGTTTCTTGTGAATGCGTGAAAGTAGCTTAAGGCACTTTCGAAAGAGAGTGATTTTCTCTAAAAGGAGAGCATTTAGAAAGTGAAGCAGCACTCCATTCACTTCGCACAGTGAATTGAAGTGTTGGAACAGAATGCTTCTTTCAGAGAAACGCATGTGAATTTCTGTTGAATGCTTGTAAGTAGCTTAAGGCACTTTCAAAGGAAAGTGATTTTCTCTGAAACGACAGGATTTAGAAAGTGAAGAAACACTCCATTCACTTCGTACAGTAAATGGGAGCATTGGAAAAGACAGCTTCTCTTTCATAGAAACGCATTTGAGTTTCCTGTGAATGCTTGTAAGTAGCTTAAGGCACTTTCAAAGCAAAGTGATTTTCTCTGAAAGGACAGGATTTAGAAAGTGAAGCAACACTCCATTCACTTCGCACAGTGAATTGAAGTGTTGGAACAGACTACTTCTCTTTCAGAGAAACAGATATGAGTTTCTTGTGAATGCGTGTAAGTAGCTTAAGGCAGTTTCAAAAGAGTGTTATTTTCTCTAATAGGAGAGCATTTAGAAAGTGAAGCAACAGTCCATTCACTTCGCACAGTGAATTGAAGTGTTGGAACAGACTGCTTCTCTTTCAGAGAAACGCATGTGAATTTCTGTTGAATGCTTGTAAGTAGCTTAAGGCACTTTCAAAGCAAAGTGATTTTCTCTGAAAGGACAGGATTTAGAGAGTGAAGAAACGCTCCATTCACTTCGTACAGTAAAATGAAGCATTGGAAAAGACAGCTTCTCTTTCATAGAAACGCATTTGAGTTTCCTGTGAATGCTTGTAAGTAGCTTAAGGCACTTTCAAAGGAAAGTGATTTTCTCTGAAAGGACAGGATTTAGAAAGTGAAGAAACACTCCATTCACTTCGTACAGTAAATTGAAGCATTGGAAAAGACAGCTTCTCTTTCATAGAAACGCATTTGAGTTTCCTGTGAATGCTTGCAAGTAGCTTAAGGCACTTTCAAAGGAAAGTGATTTTCTCTGAAACTGCAGCATTTAGAATGTGAAGCATCACTCCATTCACTTCGCACAGTGAATTGAATTGTTGGAACAGAATGCTTCTCTTTCAGAAAAACGGATGTGAGTTTTTTGTGAATGGTTGTAAGTAGCTTAAGGCACATTCATAGGAAAGTGATTTTTTCTGAAAGGACAGCATTTGGAAAGGGAAGCAACACTCCATTCACCTCGCACAGTGAATTGAAGTGTTGCAACAGACTGCTTCTCTCTCCGAAAAATGCATGTGAGTTTCTTGTGAATGTTTGTAAGTAGCTTAAGGCACTTTCAAAGGAAAGTGATTTTCTCTGAAAGGACAGGATTTAGAAAGTGAAGAAACACTCCATTCACTTCGTACAGTAAATTAAAGCATTGGAAAAGACAGCTTCTCTTTCATAGAAACTCATTTGAGTTTCCTGTGAATGCTTGTAAGTAGCTTAAGGCACTTTCATAGGAAAGTGATTTTCTCTGAAACTGCAGCATTTAGAATGTGAAGGAACACTCCATTCACTTCGCACAGTGAATTGAAGTGTTGGATCAGACTGCTTCTCTTTCAGAGAAACAGATGTGAGTTTCTTGTGAATTCTTGTTAGTAGCTTAAGGCACTTTCAAAGCAAAGTGATTTTCTCTAAAAGGAGAGCATTTAGAAAGTGAAGCAACACTCCATTCACTTCGCACAGTGAATTGAAATGTTGGAGAAGACTGCTACTCTTTCAGAGAAAAGCATGTGAATTTCTGTTGAATGCTTGTAAGTAGCTTAAGGCACTTTCAAAGGAAAGTGATTTTCTCTGAAAGGACAGCATTTAGAAAGTGAAGCAACACTCCATTCACTTCGCACAGTGAATTGAAGTGTTGGAACCGAATGCTTCTCTTTCAGAGAAACGCATGTGAATTTCTGTTGAATGCTTGTAAGTAGCTTAAGGCACTTTCAAAGGAAAGTGATTTTCTCTGAAACGACAGGATTTAGAAAGTGAAGAAACACTCCATTCACTTCGTACAGTAAATTGAAGCATTGGAAAAGACAGGTTCTCTTTCATAGAAACGCATTTGTGTTTCCTGTGAATGCTTGTAAGTAGCTTAAGGCACTTTCAAAGCAATGTGATTTTCTCTGAAAGGACAGCATTTAAAAAGTGAAGCAACACTCCATTCACTTCGCACAGTGAATTGAAGTGTTGGAACAGACTACTTCTCTTTCAGAGAAACAGATATGAGTTTCTTGTGAATGCGTGTAACTACCTTAAGGCAGTTTCAAAAGAGAGTGATTTTCTCTAAAAGGAGAGCATTTAGAAAGTGAAGCAACACTCCATTCACTTCGCACAGTGAATTGAAGTGTTGGAACAGAATGCTTCTCTTTCAGAGAAACGCATGTGAATTTCTGTTGAATGCTTGTAAGTAGCTTAAGGCACTTTCAAAGGAAAGTGATTTTCTCTGAAAGGACAGGATTTAGAAAGTGAAGAAACACTCCATTCACTTCGTACAGTAAATTGAAGCATTGGAAAAGACAGCTGCTCTTTCATAGAAACGCATTTGAGTTTCCTGTGAATGCTTGTAAGTAGCTTAAGGCACTTTCATAGGAAAGTGATTTTCTCTGAAACTGCAGCATTTAGAATGTGAAGGAACACTCCATTCACTTCGCACAGTGAATTGAAGTGTTGGATCAGACTGCTTCTCTTTCAGAGAAACAGATGTGAGTTTCTTGTGAATGCTTGTTAGTAGCTTAAGGCACTTTCAAAGCAAAGTGATTTTCCCGGAAAGAACAGCATTTAGAAAGTGAAGCAACACTCCATTCACTTCGCACAGTGAATTGAAATGTTGGAGAAGACTGCTTCTCTTTCAGAGAAAAGCATGTGAATTTCTGTTGAATGCTTGTAAGTAGCTTAAGGCACTTTCAAAGGAAAGTGATTTTCTCTGAAAGGACAGCATTTAAAAGTGAAGAAACACTCCATTCACTTTGCACAGTGAATTGAAGTGTTGGAACAGAATGCTTCTCTTTCAGAGAAACGGATGTGATTTTTTTGTGAATGCTTGCAAGTAGCTTAAGGCACTTTCATAGGAAAGTGATTTTCTCTGAAAGGACAGCATTTGGAAAGGGAAGCAACATTCCATTCACTTCGCACAGTGAATTGAAGTGTTGGAACAGACTGCTTCTCTTTCAGAAAAATGCATGTGAGTTTCTTGCGAATGTTTGTAAGTAGCTTAAGGCACTTTCAAAGGAATGTGATTTTCTCTGAAAGGACAGCATTTAGAAAGTGAAGCAACACTCCATTCACTTCGAACAGTGAATTGAAGTGTTGGAACAGACTGCTTCTCTTTCAGAGAAACGCATGTGAGTTTTTTGTGAATGCTTGCAAGTAGCTTAAGGCACTTTCAAAGGAAAGTGATTTTCTGAAAGGACAGCATTTAGAAAGTGAAGCAACACTCCATTCACTTCGCACAGTGAATTGAAGTGTTGGAACAGACTGCTTCTCTTTCAGAGAAACGGATGTGAGTTTTTTGTGAATGCTTTAAGTAGCTTAAGGCACTTTCAAAGGAAAGTGATTTTCTCTGAAAGGACAGCATTTAGAAAGTGAAGCAACACTCCATTCACTTCGCACAGTGAATTGAAGTGTTGGAACAGACTACTTCTCTTTCAGAGAAACAGATGTGAGTTTCTTGTGAATGCGTGAAAGTAGCTTAAGGCACTTTCGAAAGAGAGTGATTTTCTCTAGAAGGAGAGCATTTAGAAAGTGAAGCAGCACTCCATTCACTTCGCACAGTGAATTGAAGTGTTGGAACAGAATGCTTCTCTTTCAGAGAAATGCATGTGAATTTCTGTTGAATGCTTGTAAGTAGCTTAAGGCACTTTCAAAGGAAAGTGATTTTCTCTGAAACGACAGGATTTAGAAAGTGAAGAAACACTCCATTCACTTTGTACAGTAAATTGGAGCATTGGAAAAGACAGCTTCTCTTTCATAGAAACGCATTTGAGTTTCCTGTGAATGCTTGTAAGTAGCTTAAGGCACTTTCAAAGCAAAGTGATTTTCTCTGAAAGGACAGGATTTAGAAAGTGAAGCAACCTCCATTCACTTCGCACAGTGAATTGAAGTGTTGGAACAGACTACTTCTCTTTCAGAGAAACAGATATGAGTTTCTTGTGAATGCGTGTAAGTACCTTAAGGCAGTTTCAAAAGAGAGTTATTTTCTCTAATAGGAGAGCATTTAGAAAGTGAAGCAACACTCCATTCACTTCGCACAGTGAATTGAAGTGTTGGAACAGACTACTTCTCTTTCAGAGAAACAGATATGAGTTTCTTGTGAATGCGTGTAAGTAGCTTAAGGCAGTTTCAAAAGAGAGTGATTTTCTCTAAAAGGAGAGCATTTAGAAAGTGAAGCAACACTCCATTCACTTCGCACAGTGAATTGAAGTGTTGAAACAGACTGCTTCTCTTTCAGAGAAACGCATGTGAATTTCTGTTGAATTCTTGTAAGTAGCTTAAGGCACTTTCAAAGGAAAGTGATTTTCTCTGAAAGGACAGCATTTAGAAAGTGAAGCAACACTCCATTCACTTCGCACAGTGAATTGAAGTGTTGAAACAGACTGCTTCTCTTTCAGAGAAACGCATGTGAATTTCTGTTGAATTCTTGTAAGTAGCTTAAGGCACTTTCAAAGGAAAGTGATTTTCTCTGAAAGGACAGGATTTAGAAAGTGAAGAAACACTCCATTCACTTCGTACAGTAAATTGAAGCATTGGAAAAGACAGCTTCTCTTTCATAGAAACGCATTTAAGTTTCCTGTGAATGCTTGCAAGTAGCTTAAGGCACTTTCAAAGGAATGTGATTTTCTCTGAAACTGCAGCATTTAGAATGTGAAGCATCACTCCATTCACTTCGCACAGTGAATTGAATTGTTGGAACAGAATGCTTCTCTTTCAGAAAAACGGATGTGAGTTTTTTGTGAATGGTTGTAAGTAGCTTAAGGCACATTCATAGGAAAGTGATTTTCTCTGAAAGGACAGCATTTGGAAAGGGAAGCAACACTCCATTCACCTCGCACAGTGAATTGAAGTGTTGCAACAGACTGCTTCTCTCTCCGAAAAATGCATGTGAGTTTCTTGTGAATGTTTGTAAGTAGCTTAAGGCACTTTCAAAGGAAAGTGATTTTCTCTGAAAGGACAGGATTTAGAAAGTGGAGAAACACTCCATTCACTTCGTACAGTAAATTGAAGCATTGGAAAAGACAGCTTCTCTTTCATAGAAACTCATTTGAGTTTCCTGTGAATGCTTGTAAGTAGCTTAAGGCACTTTCATAGGAAAGTGATTTTCTCTGAAACTGCAGCATTTAGAATGTGAAGGAACACTCCATTCACTTCGCACAGTGAATTGAAGTGTTGGATCAGACTGCTTCTCTTTCAGAGAAACAGATGTGAGTTTCTTGTGAATGCTTGTTAGTAGCTTAAGGCACTTTCAAAGCAAAGTGATTTTCCCGGAAAGAACAGCATTTAGAAAGTGAAGCAACACTCCATTCACTTCGCACAGTGAATTGAAATGTTGGAGAAGACTGCTTCTCTTTCAGAGAAAAGCATGTGAATTTCTGTTGAATGCTTGTAAGTAGCTTAAGGCACTTTCAAAGGAAAGTGATTTTCTCTGAAAGGACAGCATTTAAAAGTGAAGAAACACTCCATTCACTTTGCACAGTGAATTCAAGTGTTGGAACAGAATGCTTCTCTTTCAGAGAAACGGATGTGATTTTTTTGTGAATGCTTGTAAGTAGCTTAAGGCACTTTCATAGGAAAGTGATTTTCTCTGAAAGGACAGCATTTAGAAAGTGAAGCAACACTCCATTCACTTCGCACAGTGAATTGAAGTGTTGGAACAGAATGCTTCTCTTTCAGAGAAACGCATGTGAATTTCTGTTGAATGCTTGTAAGTAGCTTAAGGCACTTTCAAAGGAAAGTGATTTTCTCTGAAACGACAGGATTTAGAAAGTGAAGAAACACTCCATTCACTTCGTACAGTAAATTGAAGCATTGGAAAAGACAGCTTCTCTTTCATAGAAACGCATTTGTGTTTCCTGTGAATGCTTGTAAGTAGCTTAAGGCACTTTCAAAGCAATGTGATTTTCTCTGAAAGGATAGCATTTAGAAAGTGAAGCAACACTCCATTCACTTCGCACAGTGAATTGAAGTGTTGGAACAGACTACTTCTCTTTCAGAGAAACAGATATGAGTTTCTTGTGAATGCGTGTAACTAGCTTAAGGCAGTTTCAAAAGAGAGTGATTTTCTCTAAAAGTAGAGCATTTGGAAAGGGAAGCAACACTCCATTCACTTCGCACAGTGAATTGAAGTATTGGAACAGACTGCTTCTCTTTCAGAAAAATGCCTGTGAGTTTCTTGCGAATGTTTGTAAGTAGCTTAAGGCACTTTCAAAGGAATGTGATTTTCTCTGAAAGGACAGCATTTAGAAAGTGAAGCAACACTCCATTCACTTCGCACAGTGAATTGAAGTGTTGGAACAGACTACTTCTCTTTCAGAGAAACAGATATGAGTTTCTTGTGAATGCGTGTAAGTACCTTAAGGCAGTTTGAAAAGAGAGTTATTTTCTCTAATAGGAGAGCATTTAGAAAGTGAAGCAACACTCCATTCACTTCGCACAGTGAATTGAAGTGTTTGAACAGACTACTTCTCTTTCAGAGAAACAGATATGAGTTTCTTGTGAATGCGTGTAAGTAGCTTAAGGCAGTTTCAAAAGAGAGTGATTTTCTCTAAAAGGAGAGCATTTAGAAAGTGAAGCAACACTCCATTCACTTCGCACAGTGAATTGAAGTGTTGAAACAGACTGCTTCTCTTTCAGAGAAACGCATGTGAATTTCTGTTGAATTCTTGTAAGTAGCTTAAGGCACTTTCAAAGGAAAGTGATTTTCTCTGAAAGGACAGGATTTAGAAAGTGAAGAAACACTCCATTCACCTCGCACAGTGAATTGAAGTGCTGCAACAGACTGCTTCTCTATCCGAAAAATGCATGTGAGTTTCTTGTGAATGTTTGTAAGTAGCTTAAGGCACTTTCAAAGGAAAGTGATTTTCTCTGAAAGGACAGGATTTAGAAAGTGAAGAAACACTCCATTCACTTCGTACAGTAAATTGAAGCATTGGAAAAGACAGCTTCTCTTTCATAGAAACGCATTTGAGTTTCCTGTGAATGCTTGTAAGTAGCTTAAGGCAGTTTCAAAAGAGAGTGATTTTCTCTAAAAGGAGAGCATTTAGAAAGTGAAGCAACACTCCATTCACTTCGCACAGTGAATTGAAGTGTTGAAACAGACTGCATCTCTTTCAGAGAAACGCATGTGAATTTCTGTTGAATTCTTGTAAGTAGCTTAAGGCACTTTCAAAGGAAAGTGATTTTCTCTGAAAGGACAGGATTTAGAAAGTGAAGAAACACTTCATTCACTTCGTACAGTAAATTGAAGCAATGGAAAAGACAGCTTCTCTTTCATAGAAACGCATTTGAGTTTCCTGTGAATGCTTGTAAGTAGCTTAAGGCACTTTAAAAGATAAGTGATTTTCTCTGAAACTGCAGCATTTAGAATGTGAAGGAACACTACGTTCTCTTCGCACAGTGAATTGAAGTGTTGGATCAGACTGCTTCTCTTTCAGAGAAACAGATGTGAGTTTCTTGTGAATGCTTGTTAGTAGCTTAAGGCACTTTCAAAGCAAAGTGATTTTCCCGGAAAGGACAGCATTTAGAAAGTGAAGCAACACTCCATTCACTTCGCACTGTGAATTGAAGTGTTGGAACAGACTGCTTCTCTTTCAGAGAAAAGCATGTGAATTTCTGTTGAATGCTTGTAAGTAGCTTAAGGCACTTTCAAAGGAAAGTGATTTTCTCTGAAAGTACAGCATTTGGAAATAGAAGCAACACTCCACTCACTGCGCACAGTGAATTGAAGTGTTGGAACAGACTACTTCTCTTTCAGCAAAATGCATGTGAGTTTCTTGTGAATGTTTGTAAGTAACTTAAGGCTCTTTCAAAGCAAAGTGATTTTCTCTGCAAGGACAGCATTTAGAATGTGAACCAACACTCCATTCACTTCGCACAGTGAAGTGAAGTGTTGGAACAGACTGCTTCTGTTTCAGAGAAACGCATGTGAATTTCTGTTGAATGCTTGTAAGTAGCTTAAGGCACTTTCAAAGGAAAGTGATTTTCTCTGAAAGGACAGGATTTAGAAAGTGAAGAAACACTCCATTCACTTCGTACAGTAAAATGAAGCATTGGAAAAGACAGCTTCTCTTTCATAGAAACGCATTTGAGTTTCCTGTGAATGCTTGTAAGTAGCTTAAGGCACTTTCAAAGCAAAGTGATTTTCTCTGAAAGGACAGGATTTAGAAAGTGAAGCAACACTCCATTCACTTCGCACAGTGAATTGAAGTGTTGGAACAGACTACTTCTCTTTCAGAGAAACAGATATGAGTTTCTTGTGAATGCGTTTAAGTAGCTTAAGGCAGTTTCAAAAGAGTGTTATTTTCTCTAATAGGAGAGCATTTAGAAAGTGAAGCAACAGTCCATTCACTTCGCACAGTGAATTGAAGTGTTGGAAAAGACTGCTTCTCTTTCAGAGAAACGCATGTGAATTTCTGTTGAATGCTTGTAAGTAGCTTAAGGCACTTTCAAAGGAAAGTGATTTTCTTTGAAAGGACAGGATTTAGAAAGTGAAGAAACACTCCATTCACTTCGTACAGTAAAATGAAGCATTGGAAAAGAGAGCTTCTCTTTCATTGAAACGCATTTGAGTTTCCTGTGAATGCTTGTAAGTAGCTTAAGGCACTTTCAAAGGAAAGTGATTTTCTCTGAAAGGACAGGATTTAGAAAGTGAAGACACACTCCATTCACTTCGTACAGTAAATTGAAGCATTGGAAAAGACAGCTTCTCTTTCATAGAAACGCATTTGAGTTTCCTGTGAATGCTTGCAAGTAGCTTAAGGCACTTTCAAAGGAAAGTGATTTTCTCTGAAACTGCAGCATTTAGAATGTGAAGCATCACTCCATTCACTTCGCACAGTGAATTGAATTGTTGGAACAGAATGCTTCTCTTTCAGAAAAACGGATGTGAGTTTTTTGTGAATGGTTGTAAGTAGCTTAAGGCACTTTCATAGGAAAGTGATTTTCTCTGAAAGGACAGCATTTGGAAAGGGAAGCAACACTCCATTCACCTCGCACAGTGAATTGAAGTGTTGCAACAGACTGCTTCTCCCCGAAAAATGCATGTGAGTTTCTTGTGAATGTTTGTAAGTAGCTTAAGGCACTTTCAAAGGAAAGTGATTTTCTCTGAAAGGACAGGATTTAGAAAGTGAACAAACACTCCATTCACTTCGTACAGTAAATTGAAGCATTGGAAAAGACAGCTTCTCTTTCATAGAAACGCATTTGAGTTTCCTGTGAATGCTTGTAACTAGCTTAAGGCACTTTCAAAGCAAAGTGATTTTCTCTGAAAGGACAGCATTTAGAAAGTGAAGCAACACTCCATTCACTTCGCACAGTGAATTGAAGTGTTGGAACAGAATGCTTCTCTTTCAGAGAAACGCATGTGAATTTCTGTTGAATGCTTGTAAGTAGCTTAAGGCACTTTCAAAGGAAAGTGATTTTCTCTGAAACGACAGGATTTAGAAACTGAAGAAACACTCCATTCACTTCGTGCAGTAAATTGAAGCATTGGAAAAGACAGCTTCTCTTTCATAGAAACGCATTTGTGTTTCCTGTGAATGCTTGTAAGTAGCTTAAGGCACTTTCAAAGCAATGTGATTTTCTCTGAAAGGACAGCATTTAGAAAGTGAAGCAACACTCCATTCACTTCGCACAGTGAATTGAAGTGTTGGAACAGACTACTTCTCTTTCAGAGAAACAGATATGAGTTTCTTGTGAATGCATGTAACTAGCTTAAGGCAGTTTCAAAAGAGAGTCTATTTCTCTAAAAGGAGAGCATTTAGAAAGTGAAGCAACACTCCATTCACTTCGCACAGTGAATTGAAGTGTTGGAACAGACTCCTTCTCTTTCAGAGAAACGCATGTGAATTTCTGTTGAATGCTTGTAAGTAGCTTAAGGCACTTTCAAAGGAAAGTGATTTTCTCTGAAAGGACAGGATTTAGAAAGTGAAGAAACACTCCATTCACTTCGTTCAGTAAATTGAAGCATTGGAAAAGACAGCTTCTCTTTCATAGAAACGCATTTGAGTTTCCTGTGAATGCTTGTAAGTAGCTTAAGGCACTTTCAAAGCAAAGTGATTTTCTCTGAAAGGACAGGATTTAGAAAGTGAAGCAACACTCCATTCACTTCGCACAGTGAATTGAAGTGTTGGAACAGACTACTTCTCTTTCAGAGAAACAGATATGAGTTTCTTGTGAATGCGTGTAAGTACCTTAAGGCAGTTTCAAAAGAGAGTTATTTTCTCTCATAGGAGAGCATTTAGAAAGTGAAGCAACACTCCACTCACTTCGCACAGTGAATTGAAGTGTTTGAACAGACTACTTCTCTTTCAGAGAAACAGATATGAGTTTCTTGTGAATGCGTGTAAGTAGCTAAAGGCAGTTTCAAAAGAGAGTGATTTTCTCTAAAAGGAGAGCATTTAGAAAGTGAAGCAACACTCCATTCACTTCGCACAGTGAATTGAAGTGTTGAAACAGACTGCTTCTCTTTCAGAGAAACGCATGTGAATTTCTGTTGAATTCTTGTAAGTAGCTTAAGGCACTTTCAAAGGAAAGTGATTTTCTCTGAAAGGACAGGATTTAGAAAGTGAAGAAACACTCCATTCACCTCGCACAGAGAATTGAAGTGTTGCAACAGACTGCTTCTCTATCCAAAAAATGCATGTGAGTTTCTTGTGAATGTTTGTAAGTAGCTTAAGGCACTTTAAAAGATAAGTGATTTTCTCTGAAAGGACAGGATTTAGAAAGTGAAGAAACACTCCATTCACTTCGTACAGTAAATTGAAGCATTGGAAAAGACAGCTTCTCTTTCATAGAAACGCATTTGAGTTTCCTGTGAATGCTTGTAAGTAGCTTAAGGCACTTTCAAAGGAAAGTGATTTTCTCTGAAAGGACAGCATTTAGAAAGTGAAGCAACACTCCATTCACTTCGCACAGTGAATTGAAGTGTTGGAACAGACTACTTCTCTTTCAGAGAAACAGATATGAGTTTCTTGTGAATGCGTGTAAGTAGCTTAAGGCAGTTTCAAAAGAGAGTGATTTTCTCTAAAAGGAGAGCATTTAGAAAGTGAAGCAACACTCCATTCACTTCGCACAGTGAATTGAAGTGTTGAAACCGACTGCTTCTCTTTCAGAGAAACGCATGTGAATTTCTGTTGAATTCTTGTAAGTAGCTTAAGGCACTTTCAAAGGAAAGTGATTTTCTCTGAAAGGACAGGATTTAGAAAGTGAAGAAACACTCCATTCACTTCGTACAGTAAATTGAAGCAATGGAAAAGACAGCTTCTCTTTCATAGAAACGCATTTGAGTTTCCTGTGAATGCTTGTAAGTAGCTTAAGGCACTTTAAAAGATAAGTGATTTTCTCTGAAACTGCAGCATTTAGAATGTGAAGGAACACTCCATTCACTTCGCACAGTGAATTGAAGTGTTGGATCAGACTGCTTCTCTTTCAGAGAAACAGATGTGAGTTTCTTGTGAATGCTTGTTAGTAGCTTAAGGCACTTTCAAAGCAAAGTGATTTTCCCAGAAAGGACAGCATTTAGAAAGTGAAGCAACACTCCATTCACTTCGCACTGTGAATTGAAGTGTTGGAACAGACTGCTTCTCTTTCAGAGAAAAGCATGTGAATTTCTGTTGAATGCTTGTAAGTAGCTTAAGGCACTTTCAAAGGAAAGTGACTTTCTCTGAAAGTACAGCATTTGGAAATGGAAACAACACTCCACTCAGTGCGCACAGTGAATTGAAGTGTTGGAACAGACTACTTCTCTTTCAGAAAAATGCATGTGAGTTTCTTGTGAATGTTTGTAAGTAACTTAAGGCACTTTCAAAGCAAAGTGATTTTCTCTGAAAGGACAGCATTTAGAATGTGAACCAACACTCCATTCACTTCGCACAGTGAAGTGAAGTGTTGGAACAGACTGCTTCTGTTTCAGAGAAACGCATGTGAATTTCTGTTGAATGCTTGTAAGTAGCTTAAGGCACTTTCAAAGGAAAGTGATTTTCTCTGAAAGGACAGGATTTCGAAAGTGAAGAAACACTCCATTCACTTCGTACAGTAAAATGAAGCATTGGAAAAGACAGCTTCTCTTTCATAGAAACGCATTTGAGTTTCCTGTGAATGCTTGTAAGTAGCTTAAGGCACTTTAAAGGAAAGTGATTTTCTCTGAAAGGACAGCATTTAGAAAGTGAAGCAACACTCCATTCACTTCGCACAGTGAATTGAAGTGTTGGAACAGACTACTTCTCTTTCAGAGAAACAGATATGAGTTTCTTGTGAATGCGTGTAAGTAGCTTAAGGCAGTTTCAAAAGAGTGTTATTTTCTCTAATAGGAGAGCATTTAGAAAGTGAAGCAACAGTCCATTCACTTCGCACAGTGAATTGAAGTGTTGGAACAGACTGCTTCTCTTTCAGAGAAAGGCATGTGAATTTCTGTTGAATGCTTGTAAGTAGCTTAAGGCACTTTCAAAGGAAAGTGATTTTCTCTGAAAGGACAGGATTTAGAAAGTGAAGAAACACTCCATTCACTTCGTACAGTAAATTGAAGCATTGGAAAAGACAGCTTCTCTTTCATAGAAACGCATTTGAGTTTCCTGTGAATGCTTGTAAGTACCTTAAGGCACTTTCAAAGGAAAGTGATTTTCTCTGAAAGGACAGCATTTAGAAAGTGAAGCAACACTCCATTCACTTTGCACAGTGAATTGAAGTGTTGGAACAGAATGCTTCTCTTTCAGAGAAACGCATGTGAATTTCTGTTGAATGCTTGTAAGTAGCTTAAGGCACTTTCAAAGGAAAGTGATTTTCTCCGATACGACAGGATTTAGAAAGTGAAGAAACACTCCATTCACTTCGTACAGTAAATTGAAGCATTGGAAAAGACAGCTTCTCTTTCATAGAAACGCATTTGTGTTTCCTGTGAATGCTTGTAAGTAGCTTAAGGCACTTTCAAAGCAATGTGATTTTCTCTGAAAGGACAGCATTTAGAAAGTGAAGCAACACTCCATTCACTTCGCACAGTGAATTGAAGTGTTGGAACAGACTACTTCTCTTTCAGAGAAACAGATATGAGTTTCTTGTGAATGCGTGTAACTAGCTTAAGGCAGTTTCAAAAGAGATTGATTTTCTCTAAAAGGAGAGCATTTAGAAAGTGAAGCAACACTCCATTCACTTCGCACAGTGAATTGAAGTGTTGGAACAGACTCCTTCTCTTTCAGAGAAACGCATGTGAATTTCTGTTGAATGCTTGTAAGTAGCTTAAGGCACTTTCAAAGGAAAGTGATTTTCTCTGAAAGGACAGGATTTAGAAAGTGAAGAAACACTCCATTCACTTCGTACAGTAAATTGAAGCATTGGAAAAGACAGCTTCTCTTTCATAGAAACGCATTTGAGTTTCCTGTGAATGCTTGTAAGTAGCTTAAGGCACTTTCATAGGAAAGTGATTTTCTCTGAAACTGCAGCATTTAGAATGTGAAGGAACACTCCATTCACTTCGCACAGTGAATTGAAGTGTTGGATCAGACTGCTTCTCTTTCAGAGAAACAGATGTGAGTTTCTTGTGAATGCTTGTTAGTAGCTTAAGGCACTTTCAAAGCAAAGTGATTTTCCCGGAAAGAACAGCATTTAGAAAGTGAAGCAACACTCCATTCACTTCGCACAGTGAATTGAAATGTTGGAGAAGACTGCTTCTCTTTCAGAGAAAAGCATGTGAATTTCTGTTGAATGCTTGTAAGTAGCTTAAGGCACTTTCAAAGGAAAGTGATTTTCTCTGAAAGGACAGCATTTAAAAGTGAAGAAACACTCCATTCACTTTGCACAGTGAATTCAAGTGTTGGAACAGAATGCTTCTCTTTCAGAGAAACGGATGTGATTTTTTTGTGAATGCTTGTAAGTAGCTTAAGGCACTTTCATAGGAAAGTGATTTTCTCTGAAAGGACAGCATTTGGAAAGGGAAGCAACACTCCATTCACTTCGCACAGTGAATTGAAGTGTTGGAACAGACTGCTTCTCTTTCATAAAAATGCATGTGAGTTTCTTGCGAATGTTTGTAAGTAGCTTAAGGCACTTTCAAAGGAATGTGATTTTCTCTGAAAGGACAGCATTTAGAAAGTGAAGCAACACTCCATTCACTTCGAACAGTGAATTGAAGTGTTGGAACAGACTGCTTCTCTTTCAGAGAAACGCCTGTGAGTTTTTTGTGAATGCTTGCAAGTAGCATAAGGCACTTTCAAAGGAAAGTGATTTTCTCTGAAAGGACAGCATTTAGAAAGTGAAGCAACACTCCATTCACTTCGCACAGTGAATTGAAGTGTTGGAACAGACTGCTTCTCTTTCAGAGAAACGGATGTGAGTTTTTTGTGAATGCTTGTAAGTAGCTTAAGGCACTTTCAAAGGAAAGTGATTTTCTCTGAAAGGACAGCATTTAGAAAGTGAAGCAACACTCCATTCACTTCGTACAGTAAATTGAAGCATTGGAAAAGACAGCTTCTCTTTCATAGAAACGCATTTGAGTTTCCTGTGAATGCTTGTAAGTAGCTTAAGGCACTTTCAAAGCAAAGTGATTTTCTCTGAAAGGACAGCATTTAGAAAGTGAAGCAACACTCCATTCACTTCGCACAGTGAATTGAAGTGTTTGAACAGACTACTTCTCTTTCAGAGAAACAGATATGAGTTTCTTGTGAATGCGTGTAAGTAGCTTAAGGCAGTTTCAAAAGAGAGTGATTTTCTCTAAAAGGAGAGCATTTAGAAAGGGAAGCAACACTCCATTCACTTCGCACAGTGAATTGAAGTGTTGGAACAGACTCCTTCTCTTTCAGAGAAACGCATGTGAATTTCTGTTGAATGCTTGTAAGTAGCTTAAGGCACTTTCAAAGGAAAGTGATTTTCTCTGAAAGGACAGGATTTAGAAAGTGAAGAAACACTCCATTCACTTCGTACAGTAAATTGAAGCATTGGAAAAGACAGCTTCTCTTTCATAGAAACGCATTTGAGTTTCCTGTGAATGCTTGTAAGTAGCTTAAGGCACTTTCAAAGCAAAGTGATTTTCTCTGAAAGGACAGGATTTAGAAAGTGAAGCAACACTCCATTCACTTCGCACAGTGAATTGAAGTGTTGGAACAGACTACTTCTCTTTCAGAGAAACAGATATGAGTTTCTTGTGAATGCGTGTAAGTACCTTAAGGCAGTTTCAAAAGAGAGTTATTTTCTCTAATAGGAGAGCATTTAGAAAGTGAAGCAACACTCCACTCACTTCGCACAGTGAATTGAAGTGTTTGAACAGACTACTTCTCTTTCAGAGAAACAGATATGAGTTTCTTGTGAATGCGTGTAAGTAGCTTAAGGCAGTTTCAAAAGAGAGTGATTTTCTCTAAAAGGAGAGCATTTAGAAAGTGAAGCAACACTCCATTCACTTCGCACAGTGAATTGAAGTGTTGAAACAGACTGCTTCTCTTTCAGAGAAACGCATGTGAATTTCTGTTGAATTCTTGTAAGTAGCTTAAGGCACTTTCAAAGGAAAGTGATTTTCTCTGAAAGGACAGGATTTAGAAAGTGAAGAAACACTCCATTCACCTCGCACAGTGAATTGAAGTGTTGCAACAGACTGCTTCTCTATCCGAAAAATGCATGTGAGTTTCTTGTGAATGTTTGTAAGTAGCTTAAGGCACTTTCAAAGGAAAGTGATTTTCTCTGAAAGGACAGGATTTAGAAAGTGAAGAAACACTCCATTCACTTCGTACAGTAAATTGAAGCATTGGAAAAGACAGCTTCTCTTTCATAGAAACGCATTTGAGTTTCCTGTGAATGCTTGTAAGTAGCTTAAGGCACTTTCAAAGGAAAGTGATTTTCTCTGAAAGGACAGCATTTAGAAAGTGAAGCAACACTCCATTCACTTCGCACAGTGAATTGAAGTGTTTGAACAGACTACTTCTCTTTCAGAGAAACAGATATGAGTTTCTTGTGAATGCGTGTAAGTAGCTTAAGGCAGTTTCAAAAGAGAGTGATTTTCTCTAAAAGGAGAGCATTTAGAAAGTGAAGCAACACTCCATTCACTTCGCACAGTGAATTGAAGTGTTGAAACCGACTGCTTCTCTTTCAGAGAAATGCATGTGAATTTCTGTTGAATTCTTGTAAGTAGCTTAAGGCACTTTCAAAGGAATGTGATTTTCTCTGAAAGGACAGGATTTAGAAAGTGAAGAAACACTCCATTCACTTCGTACAGTAAATTGAAGCAATGGAAAAGACAGCTTCTCTTTCATAGAAACGCATTTGAGTTTCCTGTGAATGCTTGTAAGTAGCTTAAGGCACTTTAAAAGATAAGTGATTTTCTCTGAAACTGCAGCATTTAGAATGTGAAGGAACACTCCATTCACTTCGCACAGTGAATTGAAGTGTTGGATCAGACTGCTTCTCTTTCAGAGAAACAGATGTGAGTTTCTTGTGAATGCTTGTTAGTAGCTTAAGGCACTTTCAAGGCAAAGTGATTTTCCCGGAAAGGACAGCATTTAGAAAGTGAAGCAACACTCCATTCACTTCGCACTGTGAATTGAAGTGTTGGAACAGACTGCTTCTCTTTCAGAGAAAAGCATGTGAATTTCTGTTGAATGCTTGTAAGTAGCTTAAGGCACTTTCAAAGGAAAGTGACTTTCTCTGAAAGTACAGCATTTGGAAATGGAAGCAACACTCCACTCAGTGCGCACAGTGAATTGAAGTGTTGGAACAGACTACTTCTCTTTCAGAAAAATGCATGTGAGTTTCTTGTGAATGTTTGTAAGTAACTTAAGGCACTTTCAAAGCAAAGTGATTTTCTCTGAAAGGACAGCATTTAGAATGTGAACCAACACTCCATTCACTTCGCACAGTGAAGTGAAGTGTTGGAACAGACTGCTTCTGTTTCAGAGAAACGCATGTGAATTTCTGTTGAATGCTTGTAAGTAGCTTAAGGCACTTTCAAAGGAAAGTGATTTTCTCTGAAAGGACAGGATTTCGAAAGTGAAGAAACACTCCATTCACTTCGTACAGTAAAATGAAGCATTGGAAAAGACAGCTTCTCTTTCATAGAAACGCATTTGAGTTTCCTGTGAATGCTTGTAAGTAGCTTAAGGCACTTTAAAGAAAGTGATTTTCTCTGAAAGGACAGCATTTAGAAAGTGAAGCAACACTCCATTCACTTCGCACAGTGAATTGAAGTGTTGGAACAGACTACTTCTCTTTCAGAGAAACAGATATGAGTTTCTTGTGAATGCGTGTAAGTAGCTTAAGGCAGTTTCAAAAGAGTGTTATTTTCTCTAATAGGAGAGCATTTAGAAAGTGAAGCAACAGTCCATTCACTTCGCACAGTGAATTGAAGTGTTGGAACAGACTGCTTCTCTTTCAGAGAAAGGCATGTGAATTTCTGTTGAATGCTTGTAAGTAGCTTAAGGCACTTTCAAAGGAAAGTGATTTTCTCTGAAAGGACAGGATTTAGAAAGTGAAGAAACACTCCATTCACTTCGTACAGTAAATTGAAGCATTGGAAAAGACAGCTTCTCTTTCATAGAAACGCATTTGAGTTTCCTGTGAATGCTTGTAAGTACCTTAAGGCACTTTCAAAGGAAAGTGATTTTCTCTGAAAGGACAGCATTTAGAAAGTGAAGCAACACTCCATTCACTTTGCACAGTGAATTGAAGTGTTGGAACAGAATGCTTCTCTTTCAGAGAAACGCATGTGAATTTCTGTTGAATGCTTGTAAGTAGCTTAAGGCACTTTCAAAGGAAAGTGATTTTCTCCGATACGACAGGATTTAGAAAGTGAAGAAACACTCCATTCACTTCGTACAGTAAATTGAAGCATTGGAAAAGACAGCTTCTCTTTCATAGAAACGCATTTGTGTTTCCTGTGAATGCTTGTAAGTAGCTTAAGGCACTTTCAAAGCAATGTGATTTTCTCTGAAAGGACAGCATTTAGAAAGTGAAGCAACACTCCATTCACTTCGCACAGTGAATTGAAGTGTTGGAACAGACTACTTCTCTTTCAGAGAAACAGATATGAGTTTCTTGTGAATGCGTGTAACTAGCTTAAGGCAGTTTCAAAAGAGATTGATTTTCTCTAAAAGGAGAGCATTTAGAAAGTGAAGCAACACTCCATTCACTTCGCACAGTGAATTGAAGTGTTGGAGCAGACTCCTTCTCTTTCAGAGAAACGCATGTGAATTTCTGTTGAATGCTTGTAAGTAGCTTAAGGCACTTTCAAAGGAAAGTGATTTTCTCTGAAAGGACAGGATTTAGAAAGTGAAGAAACACTCCATTCACTTCGTACAGTAAATTGAAGCATTGGAAAAGACAGCTTCTCTTTCATAGAAACGCATTTGAGTTTCCTGTGAATGCTTGTAAGTAGCTTAAGGCACTTTCATAGGAAAGTGATTTTCTCTGAAACTGCAGCATTTAGAATGTGAAGGAACACTCCATTCACTTCGCACAGTGAATTGAAGTGTTGGATCAGACTGCTTCTCTTTCAGAGAAACAGATGTGAGTTTCTTGTGAATGCTTGTTAGTAGCTTAAGGCACTTTCAAAGCAAAGTGATTTTCCCGGAAAGAACAGCATTTAGAAAGTGAAGCAACACTCCATTCACTTCGCACAGTGAATTGAAATGTTGGAGAAGACTGCTTCTCTTTCAGAGAAAAGCATGTGAATTTCTGTTGAATGCTTGTAAGTAGCTTAAGGCACTTTCAAAGGAAAGTGATTTTCTCTGAAAGGACAGCATTTAAAAGTGAAGAAACACTCCATTCACTTTGCACAGTGAATTCAAGTGTTGGAACAGAATGCTTCTCTTTCAGAGAAACGGATGTGATTTTTTTGTGAATGCTTGTAAGTAGCTTAAGGCACTTTCATAGGAAAGTGATTTTCTCTGAAAGGACAGCATTTGGAAAGGGAAGCAACACTCCATTCACTTCGCACAGTGAATTGAAGTGTTGGAACAGACTGCTTCTCTTTCAGAAAAATGCATGTGAGTTTCTTGCGAATGTTTGTAAGTAGCTTAAGGCACTTTCAAAGGAATGTGATTTTCTCTGAAAGGACAGCATTTAGAAAGTGAAGCAACACTCCATTCACTTCGAACAGTGAATTGAAGTGTTGGAACAGACTGCTTCTCTTTCAGAGAAACGCCTGTGAGTTTTTTGTGAATGCTTGCAAGTAGCATAAGGCACTTTCAAAGGAAAGTGATTTTCTCTGAAAGGACAGCATTTAGAAAGTGAAGCAACACTCCATTCACTTCGCACAGTGAATTGAAGTGTTGGAACAGACTGCTTCTCTTTCAGAGAAACGGATGTGAGTTTTTTGTGAATGCTTGTAAGTAGCTTAAGGCACTTTCAAAGGAAAGTGATTTTCTCTGAAAGGACAGCATTTAGAAAGTGAAGCAACACTCCATTCACTTCGTACAGTAAATTGAAGCATTGGAAAAGACAGCTTCTCTTTCATAGAAACGCATTTGAGTTTCCTGTGAATGCTTGTAAGTAGCTTAAGGCACTTTCAAAGGAAAGTGATTTTCTCTGAAAGGACAGCATTTAGAAAGTGAAGCAACACTCCATTCACTTCGCACAGTGAATTGAAGTGTTTGAACAGACTACTTCTCTTTCAGAGAAACAGATATGAGTTTCTTGTGAATGCGTGTAAGTAGCTTAAGGCAGTTTCAAAAGAGAGTGATTTTCTCTAAAAGGAGAGCATTTAGAAAGGGAAGCAACACTCCATTCACTTCGCACAGTGAATTGAAGTGTTGGAACAGACTCCTTCTCTTTCAGAGAAACGCATGTGAATTTCTGTTGAATGCTTGTAAGTAGCTTAAGGCACTTTCAAAGGAAAGTGATTTTCTCTGAAAGGACAGGATTTAGAAAGTGAAGAAACACTCCATTCACTTCGTACAGTAAATTGAAGCATTGGAAAAGACAGCTTCTCTTTCATAGAAACGCATTTGAGTTTCCTGTGAATGCTTGTAAGTAGCTTAAGGCACTTTCAAAGCAAAGTGATTTTCTCTGAAAGGACAGGATTTAGAAAGTGAAGCAACACTCCATTCACTTCGCACAGTGAATTGAAGTGTTGGAACAGACTACTTCTCTTTCAGAGAAACAGATATGAGTTTCTTGTGAATGCGTGTAAGTACCTTAAGGCAGTTTCAAAAGAGAGTTATTTTCTCTAATAGGAGAGCATTTAGAAAGTGAAGCAACACTCCACTCACTTCGCACAGTGAATTGAAGTGTTTGAACAGACTACTTCTCTTTCAGAGAAACAGATATGAGTTTCTTGTGAATGCGTGTAAGTAGCTTAAGGCAGTTTCAAAAGAGAGTGATTTTCTCTAAAAGGAGAGCATTTAGAAAGTGAAGCAACACTCCATTCACTTCGCACAGTGAATTGAAGTGTTGAAACAGACTGCTTCTCTTTCAGAGAAACGCATGTGAATTTCTGTTGAATTCTTGTAAGTAGCTTAAGGCACTTTCAAAGGAAAGTGATTTTCTCTGAAAGGACAGGATTTAGAAAGTGAAGAAACACTCCATTCACCTCGCACAGTGAATTGAAGTGTTGCAACAGACTGCTTCTCTATCCGAAAAATGCATGTGAGTTTCTTGTGAATGTTTGTAAGTAGCTTAAGGCACTTTCAAAGGAAAGTGATTTTCTCTGAAAGGACAGGATTTAGAAAGTGAAGAAACACTCCATTCACTTCGTACAGTAAATTGAAGCATTGGAAAAGACAGCTTCTCTTTCATAGAAACGCATTTGAGTTTCCTGTGAATGCTTGTAAGTAGCTTAAGGCACTTTCAAAGGAAAGTGATTTTCTCTGAAAGGACAGCATTTAGAAAGTGAAGCAACACTCCATTCACTTCGCACAGTGAATTGAAGTGTTTGAACAGACTACTTCTCTTTCAGAGAAACAGATATGAGTTTCTTGTGAATGCGTGTAAGTAGCTTAAGGCAGTTTCAAAAGAGAGTGATTTTCTCTAAAAGGAGAGCATTTAGAAAGTGAAGCAACACTCCATTCACTTCGCACAGTGAATTGAAGTGTTGAAACCGACTGCTTCTCTTTCAGAGAAATGCATGTGAATTTCTGTTGAATTCTTGTAAGTAGCTTAAGGCACTTTCAAAGGAAAGTGATTTTCTCTGAAAGGACAGGATTTAGAAAGTGAAGAAACACTCCATTCACTTCGTACAGTAAATTGAAGCAATGGAAAAGACAGCTTCTCTTTCATAGAAACGCATTTGAGTTTCCTGTGAATGCTTGTAAGTAGCTTAAGGCACTTTAAAAGATAAGTGATTTTCTCTGAAACTGCAGCATTTAGAATGTGAAGGAACACTCCATTCACTTCGCACAGTGAATTGAAGTGTTGGATCAGACTGCTTCTCTTTCAGAGAAACAGATGTGAGTTTCTTGTGAATGCTTGTTAGTAGCTTAAGGCACTTTCAAGGCAAAGTGATTTTCCCGGAAAGGACAGCATTTAGAAAGTGAAGCAACACTCCATTCACTTCGCACTGTGAATTGAAGTGTTGGAACAGACTGCTTCTCTTTCAGAGAAAAGCATGTGAATTTCTGTTGAATGCTTGTAAGTAGCTTAAGGCACTTTCAAAGGAAAGTGACTTTCTCTGAAAGTACAGCATTTGGAAATGGAAGCAACACTCCACTCAGTGCGCACAGTGAATTGAAGTGTTGGAACAGACTACTTCTCTTTCAGAAAAATGCATGTGAGTTTCTTGTGAATGTTTGTAAGTAACTTAAGGCACTTTCAAAGCAAAGTGATTTTCTCTGAAAGGACAGCATTTAGAATGTGAACCAACACTCCATTCACTTCGCACAGTGAAGTGAAGTGTTGGAACAGACTGCTTCTGTTTCAGAGAAACGCATGTGAATTTCTGTTGAATGCTTGTAAGTAGCTTAAGGCACTTTCAAAGGAAAGTGATTTTCTCTGAAAGGACAGGATTTCGAAAGTGAAGAAACACTCCATTCACTTCGTACAGTAAAATGAAGCATTGGAAAAGACAGCTTCTCTTTCATAGAAACGCATTTGAGTTTCCTGTGAATGCTTGTAAGTAGCTTAAGGCACTTTAAAGAAAGTGATTTTCTCTGAAAGGACAGCATTTAGAAAGTGAAGCAACACTCCATTCACTTCGCACAGTGAATTGAAGTGTTGGAACAGACTACTTCTCTTTCAGAGAAACAGATATGAGTTTCTTGTGAATGCGTGTAAGTAGCTTAAGGCAGTTTCAAAAGAGTGTTATTTTCTCTAATAGGAGAGCATTTAGAAAGTGAAGCAACAGTCCATTCACTTCGCACAGTGAATTGAAGTGTTGGAACAGACTGCTTCTCTTTCAGAGAAACGCATGTGAATTTCTGTTGAATGCTTGTAAGTAGCTTAAGGCACTTTCAAAGGAAAGTGATTTTCTCTGAAAGGACAGGATTTAGAAAGTGAAGAAACACTCCATTCACTTCGTACAGTAAATTGAAGCATTGGAAAAGACAGCTTCTCTTTCATAGAAACGCATTTGAGTTTCCTGTGAATGCTTGTAAGTAGCTTAAGGCACCTTCAAAGGAAAGTGATTTTCTCTGAAAGGACAGCATTTAGAAAGTGAAGCAACACTCCATTCACTTCGCACAGTGAATTGAAGTGTTGGAACAGAATGCTTCTCTTTCAGAGAAACGCATGTGAATTTCTGTTGAATGCTTGTAAGTAGCTTAAGGCACTTTCAAAGGAAAGTGATTTTCTCTGAAACGACAGGATTTAGAAACTGAAGAAACACTCCATTCACTTCGTGCAGTAAATTGAAGCATTGGAAAAGACAGCTTCTCTTTCATAGAAACGCATTTGTGTTTCCTGTGAATGCTTGTAAGTAGCTTAAGGCACTTTCAAAGCAATGTGATTTTCTCTGAAAGGACAGCATTTAGAAAGTGAAGCAACACTCCATTCACTTCGCACAGTGAATTGAAGTGTTGGAACAGACTACTTCTCTTTCAGAGAAACAGATATGAGTTTCTTGTGAATGCGTGTAACTAGCTTAAGGCAGTTTCAAAAGAGATTGATTTTCTCTAAAAGGAGAGCATTTAGAAAGTGAAGCAACACTCCATTCACTTCGCAGAGTGAATTGAAGTGTTGGAACAGACTCCTTCTCTTTCAGAGAAACGCATGTGAATTTCTGTTGAATGCTTGTAAGTAGCTTAAGGCACTTTCAAAGGAAAGTGATTTTCTCTGAAAGGACAGGATTTAGAAAGTGAAGAAACACTCCATTCACTTCGTACAGAAAATTGAAGCATTGGAAAAGACAGCTTCTCTTTCATAGAAACGCATTTGAGTTTCCTGTGAATGCTTGTAAGTAGCTTAAGGCACTTTCATAGGAAAGTGATTTTCTCTGAAACTGCAGCATTTAGAATGTGAAGGAACACTCCATTCACTTCGCACAGTGAATTGAAGTGTTGGATCAGACTGCTTCTCTTTCAGAGAAACAGATGTGAGTTTCTTGTGAATGCTTCTTAGTAGCTTAAGGCACTTTCAAAGCAAAGTGATTTTCCCGGAAAGAACAGCATTTAGAAAGTGAAGCAACACTCCATTCACTTCGCACAGTGAATTGAAATGTTGGAGAAGACTGCTTCTCTTTCAGAGAAAAGCATGTGAATTTCTGTTGAATGCTTGTAAGTAGCTTAAAGCACTTTCAAAGGAAAGTGATTTTCTCTGAAAGGACAGCATTTAAAAGTGAAGAAACACTCCATTCACTTTGCACAGTGAATTCAAGTGTTGGAACAGAATGCTTCTCTTTCAGAGAAACGGATGTGATTTTTTTGTGAATGCTTGTAAGTAGCTTAAGGCACTTTCATAGGAAAGTGATTTTCTCTGAAAGGACAGCATTTGGAAAGGGAAGCAACACTCCATTCACTTCGCACAGTGAATTGAAGTGTTGGAACAGACTGCTTCTCTTTCAGAAAAATGCATGTGAGTTTCTTGCGAATGTTTGTAAGTAGCTTAAGGCACTTTCAAAGGAATGTGATTTTCTCTGAAAGGACAGCATTTAGAAAGTGAAGCAACACTCCATTCACTTCGAACAGTGAATTGAAGTGTTGGAACAGACTGCTTCTCTTTCAGAGAAACGCATGTGAGTTTTTTGTGAATGCTTGCAAGTAGCTTAAGGCACTTTCAAAGGAAAGTGATTTTCTCTGAAAGGACAGCATTTAGAAAGTGAAGCAACACTCCATTCACTTCGCACAGTGAATTGAAGTGTTGGAACAGACTGCTTCTCTTTCAGAGAAATGGATGTGAGTTTTTTGTGAATGCTTGTAAGTAGCTTAAGGCACTTTCAAAGGAAAGTGATTTTCTCTGAAAGGACAGCATTTAGAAAGTGAAGCAACACTCCATTCACTTCGTACAGTAAATTGAAGCATTGGAAAAGACAGCTTCTCTTTCATAGAAACGCATTTGAGTTTCCTGTGAATGCTTGTAAGTAGCTTAAGGCACTTTCAAAGGAAAGTGATTTTCTCTGAAAGGACAGCATTTAGAAAGTGAAGCAACACTCCATTCACTTCGCACAGTGAATTGAAGTGTTTGAACAGACTACTTCTCTTTCAGAGAAACAGATATGAGTTTCTTGTGAATGCGTGTAAGTAGCTTAAGGCAGTTTCAAAAGAGAGTGATTTTCTCTAAAAGGAGAGCATTTAGAAAGTGAAGCAACACTCCATTCACTTCGCACAGTGAATTGAAGTGTTGAAACAGACTGCTTCTCTTTCAGAGAAACGCATGTGAATTTCTGTTGAATTCTTGTAAGTAGCTTAAGGCACTTTCAAAGGAAAGTGATTTTCTCTGAAAGGACAGGATTTAGAAAGTGAAGAAACACTCCATTCACCTCGCACAGTGAATTGAAGTGTTGCAACAGACTGCTTCTCTATCCGAAAAATGCATGTGAGTTTCTTGTGAATGTTTGTAAGTAGCTTAAGGCACTTTAAAAGATAAGTGATTTTCTCTGAAAGGACAGGATTTAGAAAGTGAAGAAACACTCCATTCACTTCGTACAGTAAATTGAAGCATTGGAAAAGACAGCTTCTCTTTCATAGAAACGCATTTGAGTTTCCTGTGAATGCTTGTAAGTAGCTTAAGGCACTTTCAAAGGAAAGTGATTTTCTCTGAAAGGACAGCATTTAGAAAGTGAAGCAACACTCCATTCACTTCGCACAGTGAATTGAAGTGTTTGAACAGACTACTTCTCTTTCAGAGAAACAGATATGAGTTTCTTGTGAATGCGTGTAAGTAGCTTAAGGCAGTTTCAAAAGAGAGTGATTTTCTCTAAAAGGAGAGCATTTAGAAAGTGAAGCAACACTCCATTCACTTCGCACAGTGAATTGAAGTGTTGAAACCGACTGCTTCTCTTTCAGAGAAATGCATGTGAATTTCTGTTGAATTCTTGTAAGTAGCTTAAGGCACTTTCAAAGGAAAGTGATTTTCTCTGAAAGGACAGGATTTAGAAAGTGAAGAAACACTCCATTCACTTCGTACAGTAAATTGAAGCAATGGAAAAGACAGCTTCTCTTTCATAGAAACGCATTTGAGTTTCCTGTGAATGCTTGTAAGTAGCTTAAGGCACTTTAAAAGATAAGTGATTTTCTCTGAAACTGCAGCATTTAGAATGTGAAGGAACACTCCATTCACTTCGCACAGTGAATTGAAGTGTTGGATCAGACTGCTTCTCTTTCAGAGAAACAGATGTGAGTTTCTTGTGAATGCTTGTTAGTAGCTTAAGGCACTTTCAAGGCAAAGTGATTTTCCCGGAAAGGACAGCATTTAGAAAGTGAAGCAACACTCCATTCACTTCGCACTGTGAATTGAAGTGTTGGAACAGACTGCTTCTCTTTCAGAGAAAAGCATGTGAATTTCTGTTGAATGCTTGTAAGTAGCTTAAGGCACTTTCAAAGGAAAGTGACTTTCTCTGAAAGTACAGCATTTGGAAATGGAAGCAACACTCCACTCAGTGCGCACAGTGAATTGAAGTGTTGGAACAGACTACTTCTCTTTCAGAAAAATGCATGTGAGTTTCTTGTGAATGTTTGTAAGTAACTTAAGGCACTTTCAAAGCAAAGTGATTTTCTCTGAAAGGACAGCATTTAGAATGTGAACCAACACTCCATTCACTTCGCACAGTGAAGTGAAGTGTTGGAACAGACTGCTTCTGTTTCAGAGAAACGCATGTGAATTTCTGTTGAATGCTTGTAAGTAGCTTAAGGCACTTTCAAAGGAAAGTGATTTTCTCTGAAAGGACAGGATTTCGAAAGTGAAGAAACACTCCATTCACTTCGTACAGTAAAATGAAGCATTGGAAAAGACAGCTTCTCTTTCATAGAAACGCATTCGAGTTTCCTGTGAATGCTTGTAAGTAGCTTAAGGCACTTTAAAGGAAAGTGATTTTCTCTGAAAGGACAGCATTTAGAAAGTGAAGCAACACTCCATTCACTTCGCACAGTGAATTGAAGTGTTGGAACAGACTACTTCTCTTTCAGAGAAACAGATATGAGTTTCTTGTGAATGCGTGTAAGTAGCTTAAGGCAGTTTCAAAAGAGTGTTATTTTCTCTAATAGGAGAGCATTTAGAAAGTGAAGCAACAGTCCATTCACTTCGCACAGTGAATTGAAGTGTTGGAACAGACTGCTTCTCTTTCAGAGAAACGCATGTGAATTTCTGTTGAATGCTTGTAAGTAGCTTAAGGCACTTTCAAAGGAAAGTGATTTTCTCTGAAAGGACAGGATTTAGAAAGTGAAGAAACACTCCATTCACTTCGTACAGTAAATTGAAGCATTGGAAAAGACAGCTTCTCTTTCATAGAAACGCATTTGAGTTTCCTGTGAATGCTTGTAAGTAGCTTAAGGCACTTTCAAAGGAAAGTGATTTTCTCTGAAAGGACAGCATTTAGAAAGTGAAGCAACACTCCATTCACTTCGCACAGTGAATTGAAGTGTTGGAACAGAATGCTTCTCTTTCAGAGAAACGCATGTGAATTTCTGTTGAATGCTTGTAAGTAGCTTAAGGCACTTTCAAAGGAAAGTGATTTTCTCTGATACGACAGGATTTAGAAAGTGAAGAAACACTCCATTCACTTCGTACAGTAAATTGAAGCATTGGAAAAGACAGCTTCTCTTTCATAGAAACGCATTTGTGTTTCCTGTGAATGCTTGTAAGTAGCTTAAGGCACTTTCAAAGCAATGTGATTTTCTCTGAAAGGACAGCATTTAGAAAGTGAAGCAACACTCCATTCACTTCGCACAGTGAATTGAAGTGTTGGAACAGACTACTTCTCTTTCAGAGAAACAGATATGAGTTTCTTGTGAATGCGTGTAACTAGCTTAAGGCAGTTTCAAAAGAGATTGATTTTCTCTAAAAGGAGAGCATTTAGAAAGTGAAGCAACACTCCATTCACTTCGCACAGTGAATTGAAGTGTTGGAACAGACTCCTTCTCTTTCAGAGAAACGCATGTGAATTTCTGTTGAATGCTTGTAAGTAGCTTAAGGCACTTTCAAAGGAAAGTGATTTTCTCTGAAAGGACAGGATTTAGAAAGTGAAGAAACACTCCATTCACTTCGTACAGAAAATTGAAGCATTGGAAAAGACAGCTTCTCTTTCATAGAAACGCATTTGAGTTTCCTGTGAATGCTTGTAAGTAGCTTAAGGCACTTTCATAGGAAAGTGATTTTCTCTGAAACTGCAGCATTTAGAATGTGAAGGAACACTCCATTCACTTCGCACAGTGAATTGAAGTGTTGGATCAGACTGCTTCTCTTTCAGAGAAACAGATGTGAGTTTCTTGTGAATGCTTGTTAGTAGCTTAAGGCACTTTCAAAGCAAAGTGATTTTCCCGGAAAGAACAGCATTTAGAAAGTGAAGCAACACTCCATTCACTTCGCACAGTGAATTGAAATGTTGGAGAAGACTGCTTCTCTTTCAGAGAAAAGCATGTGAATTTCTGTTGAATGCTTGTAAGTAGCTTAAGGCACTTTCAAAGGAAAGTGATTTTCTCTGAAAGGACAGCATTTAAAAGTGAAGAAACACTCCATTCACTTTGCACAGTGAATTCAAGTGTTGGAACAGAATGCTTCTCTTTCAGAGAAACGGATGTGATTTTTTTGTGAATGCTTGTAAGTAGCTTAAGGCACATTCATAGGAAAGTGATTTTCTCTGAAAGGACAGCATTTGGAAAGGGAAGCAACACTCCATTCACTTCGCACAGTGAATTGAAGTGTTGGAACAGACTGCTTCTCTTTCAGAAAAATGCATGTGAGTTTCTTGCGAATGTTTGTAAGTAGCTTAAGGCACTTTCAAAGGAATGTGATTTTCTCTGAAAGGACAGCATTTAGAAAGTGAAGCAACACTCCATTCACTTCGCACAGTGAATTGAAGTGTTTGAACAGACTACTTCTCTTTCAGAGAAACAGATATGAGTTTCTTGTGAATGCGTGTAAGTAGCTTAAGGCAGTTTCAAAAGAGAGTGATTTTCTCTAAAAGGAGAGCATTTAGAAAGTGAAGCAACACTCCATTCACTTCGCACAGTGAATTGAAGTGTTGAAACAGACTGCTTCTCTTTCAGCGAAACGCATGTGAATTTCTGTTGAATTCTTGTAAGTAGCTTAAGGCACTTTCAAAGGAAAGTGATTTTCTCTGAAAGGACAGGATTTAGAAAGTGAAGAAACACTCCATTCACTTCGTACAGTAAATTGAAGCAATGAAAAAGACAGCTTCTCTTTCATAGAAACGCATTTGAGTTTCCTGTGAATGCTTGTAAGTAGCTTAAGGCACTTTAAAAGATAAGTGATTTTCTCTGAAACTGCAGCATTTAGAATGTGAAGGAACACTCCATTCACTTCGCACAGTGAATTGAAGTGTTGGATCAGACTGATTCTCTTTCAGAGAAACAGATGTGAGTTTCTTGTGAATGCTTGTTAGTAGCTTAAGGCACTTTCAAAGCAAAGTGATTTTCCCGGAAAGGACAGCATTTAGAAAGTGAAGCAACACTCCATTCACTTCGCACTGTGAATTGAAGTGTTGGAACAGACTGCTTCTCTTTCAGAGAAAAGCATGTGAATTTCTGTTGAATGCTTGTAAGTAGCTTAAGGCACTTTCAAAGGAAAGTGATTTTCTCTGAAAGTACAGCATTTGGAAATGGAAGCAACACTCCACTCACTGCGCACAGTGAATTGAAGTGTTGGAACAGACTACTTCTCTTTCAGAAAAATGCATGTGAGTTTCTTGTGAATGCGTGAAAGTAGCTTAAGGCACTTTCGAAAGAGAGTGATTTTCTCTAAAAGGAGAGCATTTAGAAAGTGAAGCAGCACTCCATTCACTTCGCACAGTGAATTGAATTGTTGGAACAGAATGCTTCTTTTTCAGAGAAATGCATGTGAATTTCTCTTGAATGCTTCTAAGTAGCTTAAGGCACTTTCAAAGGAAAGTGATTTTCTCTGAAAGGACAGGATTTAGAAAGTGAAGAAACACTCCATTCACTTCGTACAGTAAATTGGAGCACTGGAAAAGACAGCTTCTCTTTCAAAGAAACGCATTTGAGTTTCCTGTGAATGCTTGTAAGTAGCTTAAGGCACTTTCAAAGCAAAGTGATTTTCTCTGAAAGGACAGGATTTAGAAAGTGAAGCAACACTCCATTCACTTCGCACAGTGAATTGAAGTGTTGGAACAGACTACTTCTCTTTCAGAGAAACAGATATGAGTTTCTTGTGAATGCGTGTAAGTACCTTAAGGCAGTTTCAAAAGAGAGTTATTTTCTCTTATAGGAGAGCATTTAGAAAGTGAAGCAACACTCCATTCACTTCGCACAGTGAATTGAAATGTTTGAACAGACTACTTCTCTTTCAGAGAAACAGATATGAGTTTCTTGTGAATGCGTGTAAGTAGCTTAAGGCAGTTTCAAAAGAGAGTGATTTTCTCTAAAAGGAGAGCATTTAGAAAGTGAAGCAACATTCCATTCACTTCGCACAGTGAATTGAAGTGTTGAAACAGACTACTTCTCTTTCAGAGAAACGCATGTGAATTTCTGTTGAATTCTTGTAAGTAGCTTAAGGCACTTTCAAAGGAAAGTGATTTTCTCTGAAAGGACAGGATTTAGAAAGTGAAGAAACACTCCATTCAACTCGCACAGTGAATTGAAGTGTTGCAACAGACTGCTTCTCTATCCGAAAAATGCATGTGAGTTTCTTGTGAATGTTTGTAAGTAGCTTAAGGCACTTTCAAAGGAATGTGATTTTCTCTGAAAGGACAGGATTTAGAAAGTGAAGAAACACTCCATTCACTTCGTACAGTAAATTGAAGCATTGGAAAAGACAGCTTCTCTTTCATAGAAACGCATTTGAGTTTCCTGTGAATGCTTGTAAATAGCTTAAGGCACTTTCAAAGGAAAGTGATTTTCTCTGAAAGGACAGCATTTAGAAAGTGAAGCAACACTCCATTCGCTTCGCACAGTGAATTGAAGTGTTTGAACCGACTACTTCTCTTTCAGAGAAACAGATATGAGTTTCTTGTGAATGCGTGTAAGTAGCTTAAGGCAGTTTCAAAAGAGAGTGATTTTCTCTAAAAGGAGAGCATTTAGAAAGTGAAGCAACACTCCATTCACTTCGCACAGTGAATTGAAGTGTTGAAACAGACTGCTTCTCTTTCAGAGAAACGCATGTGAATTTCTGTTGAATGCTTGTAAGTAGCTTAAGGCAGTTTCAAAAGAGAGTGATTTTCTCTAAAAGGAGAGCATTTAGAAAGTGAAGCAACACTCCATTCACTTCGCACAGTGAATTGAAGTGTTGGAACAGACTGCTTCTCTTTCAGAGAAACGCATGTGAATTTCTGTTGAATGCTTGTAAGTAGCTTAAGGCACTTTCAAAGCAAAGTGATTTTCTCTGAAAGGACAGGATTTAGAAAGTGAAGCAACACTCCATTCACTTCGCACAGTGAATTGAAGTGTTGGAACAGACTACTTCTCTTTCAGAGAAACAGATATGAGTTCCTTGTGAATGCGTGTAAGTAGCTTAAGGCAGTTTCAAAAGAGTGTTATTTTCTCTAATAGGAGAGCATTTAGAAAGTGAAGCAACAGTCCATTCACTTCGCACAGTGAATTGAAGTGTTGGAACAGACTGCTTCTCTTTCAGAGAAACGCATGTGAATTTCTGTTTAATGCTTGTAAGTAGCTTAAGGCACTTTCAAAGGAAAGTGATTTTCTCTGAAAGGACAGGATTTAGAAAGTGAAGAAACACTCCATTCACTTCGTACAGTAAAATGAAGCATTGGAAAAGACAGCTTCTCTTTCATTGAAACGCATTTGAGTTTCCTGTGAATGCTTGTAAGTAGCTTAAGGCACTTTCAAAGGAAAGCGATTTTCTCTGAAAGGACAGGATTTAGAAAGTGAAGAAACACTCCATTCACTTCGTACAGTAAATTGAAGCATTGGAAAAAACAGCTTCTCTTTCATAGAAACGCATTTGAGTTTCCTGTGAATGCTTGCAAGTAGCTTAAGGCACTTTCAAAGGAAAGTGATTTTCTCTGAAACTGCAGCATTTAGAATGTGAAGCATCACTCCATTCACTTCGCACAGTGAATTGAATTGTTGGAACAGAATGCTTCTCTTTCAGAAAAACGGATGTGAGTTTTTTGTGAATTGTTGTAAGTAGCTTAAGGCACTTTCATAGGAAAGTGATTTTCTCTGAAAGGACAGCATTTGGAAAGGGAAGCAACACTCCATTCACCTCGCACAGTGAATTGAAGTGTTGCAACAGACTGCGTCTATCTCCGAAAAATGCATGTGAGTTTCTTGTGAATGTTTGTAAGTAGCTTAAGGCACTTTCAAAGGACAATGATTTTCTCTGAAAGGACAGGATTTAGAAAGTGAAGAAACACTCCATTCACTTCGTACAGTAAATTGAAGCATTGGAAAAGACAGCTTCTCTTTCATAGAAACGCATTTGAGTTTCCTGTGAATGCTTGTAAGTAGCTTAAGGCACTTTCAAAGGAAAGTGATTTTCTCTGAAAGGACAGCATTTAGAAAGTGAAGCAACACTCCATTCACTTCGCACAGTGAATAGAAGTGTTTGAACAGACTACTTCACTTTCAGAGAAACAGATAAGAGTTTCTTCTGAATGTGTGTAAGTTGCTTAAGGCAGTTTCAAAAGAGAGTGATTTTCCCTAAAGGAAAGCATTTAGAAAGTGAAGCAACACTCTATTCACTTCGCACAGTGAATTGAACTGTTGGAACACACTGCTTCTCTTTCAGAGAAAAGCATGTGAATTTCTGTTGAATGCTTGTAAGTAGCTTAAGGCACTTTCAAAGGAAAGTGATTTTCTCTGAAAGGAGAGCATTTAGAAAGTGAAGCAACACTCCATTCACTTCGCACAGTGAATTGAAGTGTTGGAACAGAATGCTTCTCTTTCAGAGAAACGCATGTGAATTTCTGTTGAATGCTTGTAAGTAGCTTAAGGCACTTTCAAAGGAAAGTGATTTTCTCTGAAACGACAGGATTTAGAAAGTGAAGAAACACTCAATTCACTTCGTACAGTAAATTGAAGCATTGGAAAGACAGCTTCTCTTTCATAGAAACGCATTTGTGTTTCCTGTGAATGCTTGTAAGTAGCTTAAGGCACTTTCAAAGCAATGTGATTTTCTTGAAAGGACAGCATTTAGAAAGTGAAGCAACACTCCATTCACTTCGCACAGTGAATTGAAGTGTTGGAACAGACTACTTCTCTTTCAGAGAAACAGATGTGAGTTTCTTGTGAATGCGTGTAACTAGCTTAAGGCAGTTTCAAAAGAGAGTGATTTTCTCTAAAAGGAGAGCATTTAGAAAGTGAAGCAACACTCCATTCACTTCGCACAGTGAATTGAAGTGTTGGAACAGACTCCTTCTCTTTCAGAGAAACGCATGTGAATTTCTGTTGAATGCTTGTAGGTAGCTTAAGGCACTTTCAAAGGAAAGTGATTTTCTCTGAAAGGACAGGATTTAGAAAGTGAAGAAACACTCCATTCACTTCGTACAGTAAATTGAAGCATTGGAAAAGACAGCTTCTCTTTCATAGAAACGCATTTGAGTTTCCTGTGAATGCTTGTAAGTAGCTTAAGGCACTTTCAAAGCAAAGTGATTTTCCCGGAAAGGACAGCATTTAGAAAGTGAAGCAACACTCCATTCACTTCGCACAGTGAATTGAAATGTTGGAGAAGACTGCTTCTCTTTCAGATAAAAGCATGTGAATTTCTGTTGAATGCTTGTAAGTAGCTTAAGGCACTTTCAAAGGAAAGTGATTTTCTCTGAAAGGACAGCATTTGGAAAGGGAAGCAACACTCCATTCACTTCGCACAGTGAATTGAAGTGTTGGAACAGACTGCTTCTCTTTCAGAAAAATGCATGTGAGTTTCTTGCGAATGTTTGTAAGTAGCTTAAGGCACTTTCAAAGGAATGTGATTTTCTCTGAAAGGACAGCATTTAGAAAGTGAAGCAACACTCCATTCACTTCGCACAGTGAATTGAAGTGTTGGAACAGACTGCTTCTCTTTCAGAGAAACGGATGTGAGTTTTTTGTGAATGCTTGTAAGTAGCTTAAGGCACTTTCAAAGGAAAGTGATTTTCTCTGAAAGGACAGCATTTAGAAAGTGAAGCAACACTCCATTCACTTCGCACAGTGAATTCAAGTGTTGGAACAGACTACTTCTCTTTCAGAGAAACAGATGTGAGTTTCTTGTGAATGCGTGAAAGTAGCTTAAGGCACTTTCGAAAGAGAGTGATTTTCTCTAAAAGGAGAGCATTTAGAAAGTGAAGCAGCACTCCATTCACTTCGCACAGTGAATTGAATTGTTGGAACAGAATGCTTCTCTTTCAGAGAAATGCATGTGAATTTCTCTTGAATGCTTGTAAGTAGCTTAAGGCACTTTCAAAGGAAAGTGATTTTCTCTGAAACGACAGGATTTAGAAAGTGAAGAAACACTCCATTCACTTCGTACAGTAAATTGGAGCACTGGAAAAGACAGCTTCTCTTTCATAGAAACGCATTTGAGTTTCCTGTGAATGCTTGTAAGTAGCTTAAGGCACTTTCAAAGCAAAGTGATTTTCTCTGAAAGGACAGGATTTAGAAAGTGAAGCAACACTCCATTCACTTCGCACAGTGAATTGAAGTGTTGGAACAGACTACTTCTCTTTCAGAGAAACAGATATGAGTTTCTTGTGAATGCATGTAAGTACCTTAAGGCAGTTTCAAAAGAGAGTTATTTTCTCTAATAGGAGAGCATTTAGAAAGTGAAGCAACACTCCATTCACTTCGCACAGTGAATTGAAATGTTTGAACAGACTACTTCTCTTTCAGAGAAACAGATATGAGTTTCTTGTGAATGCGTGTAAGTAGCTTAAGGCAGTTTCAAAAGAGAGTGATTTTCTCTAAAAGGAGAGCATTTAGAAAGTGAAGCAACATTCCATTCACTTCGCACAGTGAATTGAAATGTTGAAACAGACTGCTTCTCTTTCAGAGAAACGCATGTGAATTTCTGTTGAATGCTTGTAAGTAGCTTAAGGCACTTTCAAAGGAAAGTGATTTTCTCTGAAAGGACAGGATTTAGAAAGTGAAGAAACACTACATTCACTTCGTACAGTAAATTGAAGCATTGGAAAAGACAGCTTCTCTTTCATAGAAACGCATTTGAGTTTCCTGTGAATGCTTGTAAGTAGCTTAAGGCACTTTCATAGGAAAGTGATTTTCTCTGAAACTGCAGCATTTAGAATGTGAAGGAACACTCCATTCACTTCGCACAGTGAATTGAAGTGTTGGATCAGACTGCTTCTCTTTCAGAGAAACAGATGTGAGTTTCTTGTGAATACTTGTTAGTAGCTTAAGGGACTTTCAAAGCAAAGTGATTTTCCCGGAAAGGACAGCATTTAGAATTTGAAGCAACACTCCATTCACTTCGCACAGTGAATTGAAATGTTGGAGAAGACTGCTTCTCTTTCAGATAAAAGCATGTGAATTTCTGTTGAATGCTTGTAAGTAGCTTAAGGCACTTTCAAACGAAAGTGATTTTCTCTGAAAGGACAGCATTTAAAAGTGAAGAAACACTCCATTCACTTCGCAAAGTGAATTGAAGTGTTGGAACAGAATGCTTCTCTTTCAGAGAAACGGATGTGATTTTTTTGTGAATGCTTGTAAGTAGCTTAAGGCACTTTCATAGGAAAGTGATTTTCTCTGAAAGGACAGCATTTGGAAAGGGAAGCAACACTCCATTCACTTCGCACAGTGAATTGAAGTGTTGGAACAGACTGCTTCTCTTTCAGAAAAATGCATGTGAGTTTCTTGCGAATGTTTGTAAGTAGCTTAAGGCACTTTCAAAGGAATGTGATTTTCTCTGAAAGGACAGCATTTAGAAAGTGAAGCAACACTCCATTCACTTCGAACAGTGAATTGAAGTGTTGGAACAGACTGCTTCTCTTTCAGAGAAACGCATGTGAATTTCTGTTGAATTCTTGTAAGTAGCTTAAGGCACTTTCAAAGGAAAGTGATTTTCTCTGAAAGGACAGGATTTAGAAAGTGAAGAAACACTCCATTCAACTCGCACAGTGAATTGAAGTGTTGCAACAGACTGCTTCTCTATCCGAAAAATGCATGTGAGTTTCTTGTGAATGTTTGTAAGTAGCTTAAGGCACTTTCAAAGGAAAGTGATTTTCTCTGAAAGGACAGGATTTAGAAAGTGAAGAAACACTCCATTCTCTTCGTACAGTAAATTGAAGCATTGGAAAAGACAGCTTCTCTTTCATAGAAACGCATTTGAGTTTCCTGTGAATGCTTGTAAGTAGCTTAAGGCACTTTCAAAGGAAAGTGATTTTCTCTGAAAGGACAGCATTTAGAAAGTGAAGCAACACTCCATTCGCTTCGCACAGTGAATTGAAGTGTTTGAACCGACTACTTCTCTTTCAGAGAAACAGATATGAGTTTCTTGTGAATGCGTGTAAGTAGCTTAAGGCAGTTTCAAAAGAGAGTGATTTTCTCTAAAAGGAGAGCATTTAGAAAGTGAAGCAACACTCCATTCACTTCGCACAGTGAATTGAAGTGTTGAAACAGACTGCTTCTCTTTCAGAGAAACGCATGTGAATTTCTGTTGAATGCTTGTTAGTAGCTTAAGGCACTTTCAAAGGAAAGTGATTTTCTCTGAAAGGACAGGATTTGGAAAGTGAAGAAACACTCCATTCACTTTGTACAGTAAATTGAAGCAATGGAAAAGACAGCTTCTCTTTCATAGAAACGCATTTGAGTTTCCTGTGAATGCTTGTAAGTAGCTTAAGGCACTTTCAAAGGAATGTGATTTTCTCTGAAACTGCAGCATTTAGAATGTGAAGGAACACTCCATTCACTTCGCACAGTGAATTGAAGTGTTGGATCAGACTGCTTATCTTTCAGAGAAACAGATGTGAGTTTCTTGTGAATGCTTGTTAGTAGCTTAAGGCACTTTCAAAGCAAAGTGATTTTCCCGGAAATGACAGCATTTAGAAAGTGAAGCAACACTCCATTCACTTCGCACAGTGAATTGAAGTGTTGGAACAGACTGCTTCTCTTTCAGAGAAAAGCATGTGAATTTCTGTTGAATGCTTGTAAGTAGCTTAAGGCACTTTCAAAGGAAAGTGATTTTCTCTGAAAGTACAGCATTTGGAAATGGAAGCAACACTCCATTCACTGCGCACAGTGAATTGAAGTGTTGGAACAGACTACTTCTCTTTCAGAAAAATGCATGTGAGTTTCTTGTGAATGTTTGTAAGTAACTTAAGGCACTTTCAAAGAAAAGTGATTTTCTCTGAAAGGACAGCATTTAGAATGTGAACCAACACTCCATTCACTTCGCACAGTGAAGTGAAGTGTTGGAACAGACTGCTTCTCTTTCAGAGAAACGCATGTGAATTTCTGTTGAATGCTTGTAAGTAGCTTAAGGCACTTTCAAAGGAAAGTGACTTTCTCTGAAAGGACAGGATTTAGAAAGTGAAGAAACACTCCATTCACTTCGAACAGTCAATTGAAGTGTTGGAACTGACTACTTCTCTTTTAGAGAAACAGATATGAATTTCTTGTGAATGCGTGTAAGTAGCTTAAGGCAGTTTCAAAAGAGAGTGATTTTCTCTAAAAGGAGAGCATTTAGAAAGTGAAGCAACACTCCATTCACTTCGCACAGTGAATTGAAGTGTTGAAACTGACTGCTTCTCTTTCAGAGTAACGCATGTGAATTTCTGTTGAAATCTTGTAAGTAGCTTAGGGCACTTTCAAACGAAAGTGATTTTCTCTGAAAGGACAGGATTTAGAAAGTGAAGAAACACTCCATTCACTTCGTACAGTAAATTGAAGCAATGGAAAAGACAGCTTCTCTTTCATAGAAACGCATTTGAGTTTCCTGTGAATGCTTGTAAGTAGCTTAAGGCACTTTCAAATGAAAGTGATTTTCTCTGAAACTGCAGCATTTAGAATGTGAAGGAACACTCCATTCACTTCGCACAGTGAATTGAAGTGTTGGATCAGACTGCTTCTCTTTCAGAGAAACAGATGTGAGTTTCTTGTGAATGCTTGTTAGTAGCTTAAGGCACTTTCAAAGCAAAGTGATTTTCCCGGAAAGGACAGCATTTAGAAAGTGAAGAAACACTCCATTCACTTCGCACAGTGAATTGAAGTGTTGGAACAGACTGCTTCTCTTTCAGAGAAAAGCATGTGAATTTCTGTTGAATGCTTGTAAGTAGCTTAAGGCACTTTCAAAGGAAAGTGATTTTCTCTGAAAGTACAGCATTTGGAAATGGAAGCAACACTCCATTCACTGCGCACAGTGAATTGAAGTGTTGGAACAGACTACTTCTCTTTCAGAAAAATGCATGTGAGTTTCTTGTGAATGTTTGTAAGTAACTTAAGGCACTTTCAAAGCAAAGTGATTTTCTCTGAAAGGACAGCATTTAGAATGTGAACCAAAACTCCATTCACTTCGCACAGTGAAGTGAAGTGTTGGAACAGACTGCTTCTCTTTCAGAGAAACTCATGTGAATTTCTGTTGAATGCTTGTAAGTAGCTTAAGGCACTTTCAAAGGAAAGTGATTTTCTCTGAAAGGACAGGATTTAGGAAGTGAAGAAACACTCCATTCACTTTGCACAGTGAATTGAAGTGTTGGAACAGACTGCTTCTCTTTCAGAGAAAGGCATTTGAATATCTGTTGAATGCTTAAGGCACTTTCAAAAGAAAGTGATTTTCTCTGAAAGAACAGGATTTAGAAAGTGAAGAAACACTCCATTCACTTCGAACAGTGAATTGAAGTGTTGGAACAGACTGCTTCTCTTTCAGAGAAACGCATGTGAATTTCTGTTGAATTCTTGTAAGTAGCTTAAGGCACTTTCAAAGGAAAGTGATTTTCTCTGAAAGGACAGGATTTAGAAAGTGAAGAAACACTCCATTCAACTCGCACAGTGAATTGAAGTGTTGCAACAGACTGCTTCTCTATCCGAAAAATGCATGTGAGTTTCTTGTGAATGTTTGTAAGTAGCTTAAGGCACTTTCAAAGGAAAGTGATTTTCTCTGAAAGGACAGGATTTAGAAAGTGAAGAAACACTCCATTCTCTTCGTACAGTAAATTGAAGCATTGGAAAAGACAGCTTCTCTTTCATAGAAACGCATTTGAGTTTCCTGTGAATGCTTGTAAGTAGCTTAAGGCACTTTCAAAGGAAAGTGATTTTCTCTGAAAGGACAGCATTTAGAAAGTGAAGCAACACTCCATTCGCTTCGCACAGTGAATTGAAGTGTTTGAACCGACTACTTCTCTTTCAGAGAAACAGATATGAGTTTCTTGTGAATGCGTGTAAGTAGCTTAAGGCAGTTTCAAAAGAGAGTGATTTTCTCTAAAAGGAGAGCATTTAGAAAGTGAAGCAACACTCCATTCACTTCGCACAGTGAATTGAAGTGTTGAAACAGACTGCTTCTCTTTCAGAGAAACGCATGTGAATTTCTGTTGAATGCTTGTTAGTAGCTTAAGGCACTTTCAAAGGAAAGTGATTTTCTCTGAAAGGACAGGATTTGGAAAGTGAAGAAACACTCCATTCACTTTGTACAGTAAATTGAAGCAATGGAAAAGACAGCTTCTCTTTCATAGAAACGCATTTGAGTTTCCTGTGAATGCTTGTAAGTAGCTTAAGGCACTTTCAAAGGAATGTGATTTTCTCTGAAACTGCAGCATTTAGAATGTGAAGGAACACTCCATTCACTTCGCACAGTGAATTGAAGTGTTGGATCAGACTGCTTATCTTTCAGAGAAACAGATGTGAGTTTCTTGTGAATGCTTGTTAGTAGCTTAAGGCACTTTCAAAGCAAAGTGATTTTCCCGGAAATGACAGCATTTAGAAAGTGAAGCAACACTCCATTCACTTCGCACAGTGAATTGAAGTGTTGGAACAGACTGCTTCTCTTTCAGAGAAAAGCATGTGAATTTCTGTTGAATGCTTGTAAGTAGCTTAAGGCACTTTCAAAGGAAAGTGATTTTCTCTGAAAGTACAGCATTTGGAAATGGAAGCAACACTCCATTCACTGCGCACAGTGAATTGAAGTGTTGGAACAGACTACTTCTCTTTCAGAAAAATGCATGTGAGTTTCTTGTGAATGTTTGTAAGTAACTTAAGGCACTTTCAAAGAAAAGTGATTTTCTCTGAAAGGACAGCATTTAGAATGTGAACCAACACTCCATTCACTTCGCACAGTGAAGTGAAGTGTTGGAACAGACTGCTTCTCTTTCAGAGAAACGCATGTGAATTTCTGTTGAATGCTTGTAAGTAGCTTAAGGCACTTTCAAAGGAAAGTGACTTTCTCTGAAAGGACAGGATTTAGAAAGTGAAGAAACACTCCATTCACTTCGAACAGTCAATTGAAGTGTTGGAACTGACTACTTCTCTTTTAGAGAAACAGATATGAATTTCTTGTGAATGCGTGTAAGTAGCTTAAGGCAGTTTCAAAAGAGAGTGATTTTCTCTAAAAGGAGAGCATTTAGAAAGTGAAGCAACACTCCATTCACTTCGCACAGTGAATTGAAGTGTTGAAACTGACTGCTTCTCTTTCAGAGTAACGCATGTGAATTTCTGTTGAAATCTTGTAAGTAGCTTAGGGCACTTTCAAACGAAAGTGATTTTCTCTGAAAGGACAGGATTTAGAAAGTGAAGAAACACTCCATTCACTTCGTACAGTAAATTGAAGCAATGGAAAAGACAGCTTCTCTTTCATAGAAACGCATTTGAGTTTCCTGTGAATGCTTGTAAGTAGCTTAAGGCACTTTCAAATGAAAGTGATTTTCTCTGAAACTGCAGCATTTAGAATGTGAAGGAACACTCCATTCACTTCGCACAGTGAATTGAAGTGTTGGATCAGACTGCTTCTCTTTCAGAGAAACAGATGTGAGTTTCTTGTGAATGCTTGTTAGTAGCTTAAGGCACTTTCAAAGCAAAGTGATTTTCCCGGAAAGGACAGCATTTAGAAAGTGAAGAAACACTCCATTCACTTCGCACAGTGAATTGAAGTGTTGGAACAGACTGCTTCTCTTTCAGAGAAAAGCATGTGAATTTCTGTTGAATGCTTGTAAGTAGCTTAAGGCACTTTCAAAGGAAAGTGATTTTCTCTGAAAGTACAGCATTTGGAAATGGAAGCAACACTCCATTCACTGCGCACAGTGAATTGAAGTGTTGGAACAGACTACTTCTCTTTCAGAAAAATGCATGTGAGTTTCTTGTGAATGTTTGTAAGTAACTTAAGGCACTTTCAAAGCAAAGTGATTTTCTCTGAAAGGACAGCATTTAGAATGTGAACCAAAACTCCATTCACTTCGCACAGTGAAGTGAAGTGTTGGAACAGACTGCTTCTCTTTCAGAGAAACTCATGTGAATTTCTGTTGAATGCTTGTAAGTAGCTTAAGGCACTTTCAAAGGAAAGTGATTTTCTCTGAAAGGACAGGATTTAGGAAGTGAAGAAACACTCCATTCACTTTGCACAGTGAATTGAAGTGTTGGAACAGACTGCTTCTCTTTCAGAGAAAGGCATTTGAATATCTGTTGAATGCTTAAGGCACTTTCAAAAGAAAGTGATTTTCTCTGAAAGAACAGGATTTAGAAAGTGAAGAAACACTCCATTCACTTTGCACAGTGAATTGAAGTGTTGGGAAAGAGAGCTTCTCTTTCATAGAAACGCATTTGAGTTTCCTGTGAATGCTTGTAAGTACCTTAAGGCACTTTCATAGGAAAGTGATTTTCTCTGAAACTGCAGCATTTAGAATGTGAAGGAACACTCCATTCACTTCGCACAGTGAATTGAAGTGCTGGATCAGACTGCTTCTCTTTCAGAGAAGCAGATGTGAGTTTCTTGTGAATGCTTGTTAGTAGCTTAAGGCACTTTCAAAGCAAAGTGATTTTCCCGGAAAGGACAGCATTTAGAAAGTGAAGTAACACTCCATTCACTTCGCACAGTGAATTGAAATGTTGGAGAAGACTGCTTCTCTTTCAGAGAAAAGCATGTGAATTTCTGTTGAATGCTTGTAAGTAGCTTAAGGCACTTTCAAAGGAAAGTGATTTTCTCTGAAAGGACAACATTTAAAAGTGAAGAAACACTCCATTCACTTCGCACAGTGAATTGAAGTGTTGGAACAGAATGCTTCTCTTTCAGAGAAACGGATGTGATTTTTTTGTGAATGCTTGTAAGTAGCTTAAGGCACTTTCATAGGAAAGTGATTTTCTCTGAAAGGACAGCATTTGGAAAGGGAAGCAACACTCCATTCACTTCGCACAGTGAATTGAAGTGTTGGAACAGACTGCTTCTATTTCAGAAAAATGCATGTGAGTTTCTTGCGAATGTTTGTAAGTAGCTGAAGGCACTTTCAAAGGAATGTGATTTTCTCTGAAAGGACAGCATTTAGAAAGTGAAGCAACACTCCATTCACTTCGCACAGTGAATTGAAGTGTTGGAACAGACTGCTTCTCTTTCAGAGAAACGGATGTGAGTTTTTTGTGAATGCTTGTAAGTAGCTTAAGGCACTTTCAAAGGAAAGTGATTTTCTCTGAAAGGACAGCATTTAGAAAGTGAAGCAACACTCCATTCACTTCGCACAGTGAATTCAAGTGTTGGAACAGACTACTTCTCTTTCAGAGAAACAGATGTGAGTTTCTTGTGAATGCGTGAAAGTAGCTTAAGGCACTTTCGAAAGAGAGTGATTTTCTCTAAAAGGAGAGCATTTAGAAAGTGAAGCATCACTCCATTCACTTCGCACAGTGAATTGAATTGTTGGAACAGAATGCTTCTCTTTCAGAGAAATGCATGTGAATTTCTGTTGAATGCTTGTAAGTAGCTTAAGGCACTTTCAAAGGAAAGTGATTTTCTCTGAAACGAAAGGATTTAGAAAGTGAAGAAACACTCCATTCACTTCGTACAGTAAATTGGAGCATTGGAAAAGACAGCTTCTCTTTCATAGAAACGCATTTGAGTTTCCTGTGAATGCTTGTAAGTAGCTTAAGGCACTTTCAAAGCAAAGTGATTTTCTCTGAAAGGACAGGATTTAGAAAGTGAAGCAACACTCCATTCACTTCGCACAGTGAATTGAAGTGTTGGAACAGACTACTTCTCTTTCAGAGAAACAGATATGAGTTTCTTGTAAATGCGTGTAAGTACCTTAAGGCAGTTTCAAAAGAGAGTTATTTTCTCTAATAGGAGAGCATTTAGAAAGTGAAGCAACACTCCATTCACTTCGCACAGTGAATTGAAATGTTTGAACAGACTACTTCTCTTTCAGAGAAACAGATATGAGTTTCTTGTGAATGCGTGTAAGTAGCTTAAGGCAGTTTCAAAAGAGAGTGATTTTCTCTAAAAGGAGAGCATTTAGAAAGTGAAGCAACATTCCATTCACTTCGCACAGTGAATTGAAGTGTTGAAACAGACTGCTTCTCTTTCAGAGAAACGCATGTGAATTTCTGTTGAATTCTTGTAAGTAGCTTAAGGCACTTTCAAAGGAAAGTGATTTTCTCTGAAAGGACAGGATTTAGAAAGTGAAGAAACACTCCATTCAACTCGCACAGTGAATTGAAGTGTTGCAACAGACTGCTTCTCTATCCGAAAAATGCATGTGAGTTTCTTGTGAATGTTTGTAAGTAGCTTAAGGCACTTTCAAAGGAAAGTGATTTTCTCTGAAAGGACAGGATTTAGAAAGTGAAGAAACACTCCATTCACTTCGTACAGTAAGTTGAAGCATTGGAAAAGACAGCTTCTCTTTCATAGAAACGCATTTGAGTTTCCTGTGAATGCTTGTAAGTAGCTTAAGGCACTTTCAAAGGAAAGTGATTTTCTCTGAAAGGACAGCATTTAGAAAGTGAAGCAACACTCCATTCTCTTCGCACAGTGAATTGAAGTGTTTGAACCGACTACTTCTATTTCAGAGAAACAGATATGAGTTTCTTGTGAATGCGTGTAAGTAGCTTAAGGCAGTTACAAAAGAGAGTGATTTTCTCTAAAATGAGAGCATTTAGAAAGTGAAGCAACACTCCATTCACTTCGCACAGTGAATTGAAGTGTTGGAACTGACTACTTCTCTTTCAGAGAAACAGATATGAATTTCTTGTGAATGCGTGTAAGTAGCTTAAGGCAGTTTCAAAAGAGAGTGATTTTCTCTAAAAGGAGAGCATTTAGAAAGTGAAGCAACACTCCATTCACTTCGCACAGTGAATTGAAGTGTTGAAACAGACTGCTTCTCTTTCAGAGAAACGCATGTGAATTTCTGTTGAAATCTTGTAAGTAGCTTAGGGCACTTTCAAAGGAAAGTGATTTTCTCTGAAAGGACAGGATTTAGAAAGTGAAGAAACACTCCATTCACTTCGTACAGTAAATTGAAGCAATGGAAAAGACAGCTTCTCTTTCATAGAAACGCATTTGAGTTTTCTGTGAATGCTTGTAAGTAGCTTAAGGCACTTTCAAAGGAAAGTGATTTTCTCTGAAACTGCAGCATTTAGAATGTGAAGGAACACTCAATTCACTTCGCACAGTGAATTGAAGTGTTGGATCAGACTGCTTCTCTTTCAGAGAAACAGATGTGAGTTTCTTGTGAATGCTTGTTAGTAGCTTAAGGCACTTTCAAAGCAAAGTGATTTTCCCGGAAAGGACAGCATTTAGAAAGTGAAGCAACACTCCAGTCACTTCGCACAGTGAATTGAAGTGTTGGAACAGACTGCTTCTCGTTCAGAGAAAAGCATGTGAATTTCTGTTTAATGCTTGTAAGTAGCTTAAGGCACTTTCAAAGGAAAGTGATTTTCTCTGAAAGTACAGCATTTGGAAATGGAAGCAACACTCCATTCACTGCGCACAGTGAATTGAAGTGTTGGAACAGACTACTTATCTTTCAGAAAAATGCATGTGAGTTTCTTGTGAATGTTTGTAAGTAACTTAAGGCACTTTCAAAACAAAGTGATTTTCTCTGAAAGGACAGCATTTAGAATGTGAACCAACACTCCATTCACTTCGCACAGTGAAGTGAAGTGTTGGAACAGACCGCTTCTCTTTCAGAGAAACGCATGTGAATTTCTGTTGAATGCTTGTAAGTAGCTTAAGGCACTTTCAAAGGAAAGTGATTTTCTCTGAAAGGACAGGATTTAGGAAGTGAAGAAACACTCCATTCACTTCGTACAGTAAATTGAAGCATTGGAAGAGACAGCTTCTCTTTCATAGAAACGCATTTGAGTTTCCTGTGAATGCTTGCAAGTAGCTTGAGGCACTTTCAAAGGAAAGTGATTTTCTCTGAAAGGACAGCATTTAGAAAGTGAAGAAACACTCCATTCACTTCGCACAGTGAATTGAAGTGTTGGAACAGACTGCTTCTCTTTAGAGAAAAGGATGTGAGTTTTTTGTGAATGCTTGTAAGTAGCTTAAGGCACTTTCAAAGGAAAGTGATTTTTTCTGAAACTACAGCGTTTAGAATGTGAAGCAACACTCCATTCACTTCACACAGCGAATTGAAGTGTAGGAACAGACTGCTTCTCTTTCAGAGAAACAGTTGTGAGTTTCTTGTGAATGCGTGTAAGTAGCTTAAGGCAGTTTCAAAAGAGAGTGATTTGCTCTAAAAGGAGAGCATTTAGAAAGTGAAGCAACACTCCATTCACTTCGCACAGTGAATTGAAGTGTTGAATCAGACTGCTTCTCTTTCAGAGAAACAGATGTGAGTTTCTTGTGAATGCTTGTTAGTAGCTTAAGGCACTTTCAAATTAAAGTGATTTTCTCTGAAAGGACAGCATTTAGAAAGTGAAGCAACACTCCATTCACTTCGCACAGTGAATTGAAGTGTCGGAACAGACTGCTTCTCTTTCAGAGAAAGGCATTTGAATTTCTGTTGAATGCTTGTAAGTAGCTTAAGGCACTTTCAAGGAAAGTGATTTTCTCTGAAAGGACAGGATTTAGAAAGTGATGAAACACTCCATTCACTTCGCACAGTGAATAGAAGTGTTGGGAAAGACAGCTTTTCTTTCATAGAAACGCATTTGAGTTTCCTGTGAATGCGTGTAAGTAGCTTAAGGCACTTTCAAAGGAAAGTGATTTTCTCTGAAACTGCAGCATTTAGAATGTGAAGGAACACTCCAATCACTTCGCACAGTGAATTGAAGTGTTGGGTCAGACTGCTTCTCTTTCAGAGAAACATATGTGAGTTTTTTGTGAATGCTTGTAAGTAGCTTCAGGCACTTTCAAAGGAAAGTGATTTTCTCTGAAAGGACAGCATTTAGAAAGTGAAGCAACACTCCATTCACTTCGCACAGTGAATTGAAGTGTTGGAACAGACTGCTTCTCTTTCAGAGAAACGCATGTGAATTTCTGTTGAATGCTTGTAAGTAGCTTAAGGCACTTTCAAAGGAATGTGATTTTCTCTGAAAGGACAGGATATAGAAAGTGAAGAAACACTCCATTCACTTCGCACAGAGAATTGAAGTGTTGGAAAAGACAGCTTCTCTTTCATAGAAACGCATTTGAGTTTCCTGTGAATGCTTGTAAGTAGATTAAGGCACTTTCAAAGGAAAGTGATTTTCTCTGAAACTGCAGCATTTAGAATGTAAAGGAACACTCCAATCACTTCGCACAGTGAATTGAAGTGTTGGTTCAGACTGCTTCTCTTTCAGAGAAACAGATGTGAGTTTCTTATGAATGCTTGTAAGTAGCTTAAGGCACTTTCAAAAGAAAGTGATTTTCTCTGAAAGGACAAGATTTAGAAAGTGAAGAAACACTCCATTCACTTCGCACAGTGAATTGAAGTGTTGGAACAGAATGCTTGTCTTTCAGAGAAACGGATGTGAGTTTTTTGTGAATGCTTGTAAGTAGCTTAAGGCAGTTTCAAAAGAGAGTGCTATTCTCTAAAAGGAGAGCATTTAGAAAGCAAAGCAACACTCCATTCACTTCGCACAGTGAATTGAAGTGTTGGAACAGACTACTTCTCTTTCAGAAAAATGCATGTGAGTTTCTTGTGAATGTTTGTAAATAGCTTAAGGCACTTTCAAAGGAAAGTGATTTTCTCTGAAAGGACAGCATTTAGAAAGTGAAGCAACACTCCATTCACTTGGCACAGTGAAGTGAAGTGTTGGAACAGACTTCTTCTCTTTCATAGAAAGGCATTTGAGTTTCGTATGAATGCTTGTAAATACCTTAAGGCACTTTCAAAGGAAAGTGATTTTCTCTGAAAGGACAGGATTTAGAAAGTGAAGAAACACTCCATTCACTTCGCAGGTGAATTGAAGTGTTGGAAAAGACAGCTTCTCATTCAGAGAAACAGATGTGAGTTTCTTGTGAATGCTTGTAAGTAGCTTAAGGCATTTTCAACGGAAAGTGATTTTCTCTGAAAGGAAAGCATTCAGAAAGTGAAGCAACACTCCATTCACTTCGCACAGTGAATTGAAGTGTTGGAACAGACTGCTTCTCTTTCAGAGAAACGCATGTGAATTTCTGTTGAATGCTTGTAAGTAGCTTAAGGCACTTTCAAAGGAAAGTGATTTTCTCTGAAAGGACAGGATTTAGAAAGTGAAGAAACACTCCATTCACTTCGTACAGTAAATTGAAGCATTGGAAAAGACAGCTTCTCTTTCATAGAAACGCATTTGAGTTTCCTGTGAATGCTTGTAAGTAGCCTAAGGCACTTTCAAAGGAAAGTGATTTTCTCTGAAACTGCAGCATTTAGAATGTGAAGGAACACTCCATTCACTTCGAACAGTGAATTGAAGTGTTGGATCAGACTGCTTCTCTTTCAGAGAAACAGATGTGAGTTTCTTGTGAATGCTTGTTAGTAGCTTAAGGCACTTTCAAACGAAAGTGATTTTCTCTGAAAGGACAGGATTTAGAAAGTGAAGAAACACTCCATTCACTTCTCACAGTGAATTGAAGTGTTGGAACAGACTGCTTCTCTTTCAGTGAAAGGCATTTGAATTTCTGTTGAATGCTTGTAAGTAGCTTAATGCACTTTCAAAGGAAAGTGATTTTCTCTGAAAGGACAGCATTTAAAAGTGAAGAAACACTCCATTCACCTCGCACAGTGAATTGAAGTGTTGGAAAAGACAGCTTCTCATTCAGAGAAACAGATGTGAGTTTCTTGTGAATGCTTGTAAGTAGCTTAAGGCATTTTCAAAGGAAAGTGATTTTCTCTGAAAGGAAAGCATTTAGAAAGTGAAGAAACACTCCATTCACTTCGCACAGTGAATTGAAGTGTTGGAACAGAATGCTTCTCTTTCAGAGAAACGGATGTGAGTTTTTTGTGAATGCTTGTAAGTAGCTTAAGGCACTTTTATAGGAAAGTGATTTTCTCTGAAAGGACAGCATTTAGAAAGTGAAGCAACAATCCATTCACTTCACACAGTGAATTGAAGTGTTGGAACAGACTACTTCTCTTTCAGAGAAACAGATGTGAGTTTCTTGTGAATGCGTGTAAGTAGCTTAAGGCAGTTTCAAAAGAGAGTGATTTTCTCTAAAAGGAGAGCATTTAGAAAGTGAAGCAACACTCCATTCACTTCGCACAGTGAATTGTAGTGTTGGAACAGACTGCTTCTCTTTCAGAGAAACGCATGTGAATTTCTGTTGAATGCTTGTAAGTAGCTTAAGGCTCTTTCAAAGGAAAGTGATTTTCTCTGAAAGGACAGGATTTAGAAAGTGAAGAAACACTCCCTTCACTTCGTACAGTAAATTGAAGCATTGGAAAAGACAGCTTCTCTTTCATAGAAACGCATTTGAGTTTCCTGTGAATGCTTGTAAGTAGCCTAAGGCACTTTCAAAGGAAAGTGATTTTCTCTGAAAGGACAGCATTTAGAAAGTGAAGCAACACTCCATTCACTTCGAACATTGAATTGAAGTGTTGGAACAGACTGCTTCTCTTTCAGAGAAACGCATGCGAGTTTTTTGTGAATGCTTGCTAGTAGCTAAAGGCACTTTCAAAGGAAAGTGATTTTCTCTGAAAGGACAGCATTTAGAAAGTGAAGAAACACTCCATTCACTTCGTACAGTAAATTGAAGCATTGGAAAAGACAGCTTCTCTTTCATAGAAACGCATTTGAGTTTCCTGTGAATGCTTGTAAGTAGCTTAAGGCACTTTCAAAAGAAAGTGATTTTCTCTGAAACTGCAGCATTTAGAATGTGAAGGAACACTCCATTCACTTCGCACAGTGAATTTAAGTGTTGGATCAGACTGCTTCTCTTTCAGAGAAACAGATGTGAGTTTCTTGTGAATGCTTGTTAGTAGCTTAAGGCACTTTCAAAGGAAAGTGATTTTCTCTGAAAGGACAGTATTTAGAAAGTGAAGCAACACTCCATTCAATTCGCAAAGGGAATTGAAGTGTTGGAACAGACTGCTTCTCTTTCAGAGAAACACATGTGAGTTTTTTGTGAATGCTTGTAAGTAGCTTCAGGCACTTTCAAAGGAAAGTGATTTTCTCTGAAAGGACAGCATTTAGAAAGTGAAGAAACACTCCATTCACTACGCACAGAGAATTGAAGTGTTGGAAAAGACAGCTTCTCTTTCATAGAAACGCATTTGAGTTTCCTGTGAATGCTTGTAAGTAGGTTAAGGCACTTTCAAAGGAAAGTGATTTTCTCTGAAACTGCAGCATTTAGAATGTGAAGGAACACTCCAATCACTTCGCACAGTTAATTGAAGTGTTGGTTCAGACTGCTTCTCTTTCAGAGAAACAGATGTGAGTTTCTTATGAATGCTTGTAAGTAGCTTAAGGCACTTTCAAAAGAAAGTGATTTTCTCTGAAAGGACAGGATTTAGAAAGTGAAGAAACACTCCATTCACTTCGCACAGTGAATTGAAGTGTTGGAACAGAATGCTTGTCTTTCAGAGAAACGGATGTGAGTTTTTTGTGAATGCTTGTAAGTTGCTTTAGGCACTTTCATAGAAAAGTGATTTTCTCTGAAAGGACTGCATTCGGAAAGGGAAGCAACACTCCATTCACTTCGCACAGTGAATTGAAGTGTTGGAACAGACTACTTCTCTTTCAGAAAAATGCATGTGAGTTTCTTGTGAATGTTTGTAAATAGCTTAAGGCACTTTCAAAGGAAAGTGATTTTCTCTGAAAGGACAGCATTTAGAAAGTGAAGCAACACTCCATTCACTAGGCACAGTGAAGTGAAGTGTTGGAACAGACTTCTTCTCTTTCATAGAAAGGCATTTGAGTTTCGTATGAATGCTTGTAAGTAGCTTAAGGCACTTTCAAAGGAAAGTGATTTTCTCTGAAAGGACAGGATTTAGAAAGTGAAGAAACACTCCATTCACTTTGCAGGTGAATTGAAGTGTTGGAAAAGACAGCTTCTCATTCAGAGAAACAGATGTGAGTTTCTTGTGAATGCTTGTAAGTAGCTTAAGGCATTTTCAACGGAAAGTGATTTTCTCTGAAAGGAAAGAATTTAGAAAGTGAAGCAACAGTCCATTCACTTCGCACAGTGAATTGAAGTGTTGGAACAGACTGCTTCTCTTTCAGAGAAACGCATGTGAATTTCTGTTGAATGCTTGTAAGTAGCTTAAGGCACTTTCAAAGGAAAGTGATTTTCTCTGAAAGGACAGGATTTAGAAAGTAAAGAAACACTCCATTCACTTCGTACAGTAAATTGAAGCATTGGAAAAGACAGCTTCTCTTTCATAGAAACGCATTTGAGTTTCCTGTGAATGCTTGTAAGTAGCCTAAGGCACTTTCAAAGGAAAGTGATTTTCTCTGAAATGCAGCATTTAGAATGTGAAGGAACACTCCATTCACTTCGAACAGTGAATTGAAGTGTTGGATCAGACTGCTTCTCTTTCAGAGAAACAGATGTGAGTTTCTTGTGAATGCTTGTTAGTAGCTTAAGGCACTTTCAAACGAAAGTGATTTTCTCTGAAAGGACAGGATTTAGAAATTGAAGAAACACTCCATTCACTTCTCACAGTGAATTTAAGTGTTGGAACAGACTGCTTCTCTTTCAGTGAAAGGCATTTGAATTTCTGTTGAATGCTTGTAAGTAGCTTAAGGCACTTTCAAAGGAAAGTGATTTTCTCTGAAAGGACAGGATTTAGAAAGTGAGGCAACACTCCATTCACTTCGCAGAGTGAATTGAAATGTTGGAACAGAATGCTTGTCTTTCAGAGAAACGGATGTGAGTTTTTTGTGAATGCTTGTAAGTTGCTTAAGGCACTTTCATAGGAAAGTGATTTTCTCTTAAAGGACAGCATTTGGAAAGGGAAGCAACACTCCATTCACTTCGCACAGTGAATTGAAGTGTTGGAACAGACTACTTCTCTTTCAGAAAAATGCATGTGAGTTTCTTGTGAATGTTTGTAAGTAGCTTAAGGCACTTTCAAAGGAAAGTGATTTTCTCTGAAAGGACAGCATTTAGAAAGTGAAGCAACACTCCATTCACTAGGCACAGTGAATTGAAGTGTTGGAACAGACTGCTTCTCTTTCAAAGAAACGCATTTGTGTTTTCTATGAATGCTTTTAAGTAGCTTAAGGCACTTTCAAAGCAAAGTGATTTTCTCTGAAAGGACAGCATTTAGAATGTGAACCAACACTCCATTCACGTCGCACAGTGAAGTGAAGTGTTGGAACAGTCTGCCTCTCTTTCAGAGAAACGCATGTGAATTTCTGTTGAATATTTGTAAGTAGCTTAAGGCACTTTCAAAGGAAAGTGATTTTTTCTGAAAGGACAGGATTTAGAAAGTGAAGAAACACTCCATTCACTTCGCACAGTGAATTGAAGTGTTGGAAAAGACAGCTTCTCTTTCAGAGAAACAGATGTGAGTTTCTTGTGAATGCTCGTAAGTAGCTTAAGGCACTTTCAAAGGAAAGTGATTTTCTCTGAAAGGACAGCATTTAAAAGTGAAGCAACACTCCATTCACTTCGCACAGTGAATTGAAGTGTTGGAACAGAATGCTTCTCTTTCAGATAAACGGATGTGAGTTTTTTGTGAATGCTTGTAAGTAGCTTAAGGCACTTTCATAGGAAGGTGATTTTCTCTGAAAGGACAGCATTTAGAAAGTGAAGAAACACTCCATTCACTTCGCACAGTGAATTGAAGTGTTGGAACAGACTGCTTCTCTTTCAGAAAAATGCATGTGAGTTTCTTGTGAATGCTTGTAAGTAGCTTAAGGCACTTTCAAAGGAATGTGATTTTTCTCTGAAAGGACAGCATTTAGAAAGTGAAGCAACACTCCATTCACTTCGTACAGTGAATTGAAGTGTTGGAAGAGACTGCTTCTCTTTCAGAGAAACGCATGTGAGTTTTTTGTGAATGCTTGCAAGTAGCTTAAGGCACTTTCAAAGGAAAGTGATTTTCTTGAAAGGACAGCATTTAGAAAGTGAAGCAACACTCCATTCACTTCGCACAGTGAATTGAAGTGTTGGAACAGACTGCTTCTCTTTCAGATAAACGCATGTGAATTTCTGAAGAATGCTTGTAAGTAGCTTAAGGCACTTTCAAAGGAAAGTGATTTTCTCTGAAACGACAGGATTTAGAAAGTGAAGAAACACTCCCTTCACTTCTCGCAGTGAATTGAAGAGTTGGAACAGACAGCTTCTCCTACAGAGAAACGGATGTGAGTTTTTTGTGAATGCTTGTAAGTAACTTAAGGCACTTTCAAAGCAAAGTGATTTTCTCTGAAAGGACAGCATTTACAAAGTGAAGCAACACTCCATTCACTTCGCACAGTGAATTGAAGTGTTGGAACAGAATACTTCACTTTCAGAGAAACAGATGTGAGTTTCTTGTGAATGCGTGTAAGTAGCTTAAGGCGGTTTCAAAAGAGAGTGATTTTCTCTAAAAGGAGAGCATTAAGAAAGTGAAGCAACACTCCATTCACTTCGCACACTGAATTGAAGGGTTGGAACAGAATGCTTCTCTTTCAGAGAAACGCATGTGAATTTCTGTTGAATGCTAGTAAGTAGCTTAAGGCACTTTCAAAGGAAAGTGATTTTCTCTGAAAGGACAGGATTTAGAAAGTGAAGAAACACTCCATTCACTTCGTACAGTAAATTGAAGCATTGGAAAAGACAGCTTCTCTTTCATAGAAACGCATTTGAGTTTCCTGGGAATGCTTGTAAGTAACTTAAGGCACTTTCAAAGGAAAGTGATTTTCTCTGAAACTGCAGCATTTAGAATGTGAAGGAACACTCCATTTACTTCGCACAGTGAATTGAAATGTTGGATGAGACTGCTTCTCTTTCAGAGAAACAGATGTGAGTTTCTTGTGAATGCTTGTTAGTAGCTTAAGGCACTTTCAAAGCAAAGTGATTTTCTCTGAAACGACAGCATTTGGAAAGTGAAGCAACACTCCATTCACTTCGCACAGTGAATTGAAGTGTTGGAACAGACTGCTTCTCTTTCAGAGAAAGGCATTAGAATTTCTGTTGAATGCTTGTAAGTAGCTTAAGGCACTTTCAAAGGAAAGTGATTTTCTCTGAAAGGACAGGATTTAGAAAGTGAAGAAACACTCCATTCACTTTGCACAGTGAATTGAAGTGTTGGGAAAGACAGCCTCTCTTTCATAGAAACACTTTTGAGTTTCCTGTGAATGCTTGTAAGTAGCTTAAGGCACTTTCAAAGGAACGTGATTTTCTCTGAAACTGCAGCATTTAGAATGTGAAGGAACACTACAATCACTTCGCACAGTGAATTGAAGTGTTGGATCAGACTGCTTCTCTTTCAGAGAAACAGATGTGAGTTTCTTCTGAATGCTTGTAAGTAGCTTAAGGCACTTTCAAAGGAAAGTGATTTTCTCTGAAAGGACAGGATTTAGAATGTGAAGCAACACTCCATTCACTTCGCACAGTGAATTGAAGTGTTGGAACAGAATGCTCTCTTTCAGAGAAACGGATGTGAGAGTTTTGTGAATGCTTATAAGTTGCTTAAGGCACTTTAATAGGAAAGTGATTTTCTCTGAAAGGACAGCATTTGGAAAGGGAAGCAACACTCCATTCACTTCGCACAGTGAAATGAAGTGTTGGAACAGACTGCTTCTCTTTCCGAAAAATGCATGTGAGTTTCTTGTGAATGTTTGTAAGTAGCTTAAGGCACTTTCAAAGCAAAGTGATTTTCTCTGAAAGGACAGCATTTAGAAAGTGAAGCAACACTCCTTTCACTTCGAACAGTTAATTGAAGTGTTGGAACAGACTGCTTCTTTTTCAGAGAAACACATGTGAGTTTTTTATGAATGCTTGTAAGTAGCTTAAGGCACTTTCAAAGGAGAGTGATTTTCTCTGAAAGGACAGCATTTAGAAAATGAAGCAACACTCCATTCACTTCGCACAGTGAATTGAAGAGTTGGAACAGACTGCTTCTCTTTCAGAGAAACGCATGTGAATTTCTGTTGAATGCTTGTAAGTAGCTTAAGGCACTTTCAAAGGAAAGTGATTTTCTCTGAAAGGACAGGATTTGGAAAGTGAAGAAACAATCCATTCACTTTGCACAGTGAATTGAAGTGTTGGGAAAGACAGCTTCTCTTTCATAGTAACGCATTTGAGTTTCCTGTGAATGCTTGTAAGTAGCTGAAGGCACTTTCAAAGGAAAGTGATTTTCTCTGAAACTGCAGCATTTAGAATGTGAAGGAACACTCCAATCTCTTCGAACAGTGAATGGAATTGTTGGATCACACTGCTTCTCTTTCAGAGAAAAAGATGTGAGTTTCTTATGAATGCTTGTAAGTTGCTTAAGGCACTTTCAAAGGAAAGTGATTTTCTCAGAAAGGACAGGACTTAGAAAGTGAAGCAACACTCCATTCACTTCGCACACTGAATTGAAGTGTTGGAACAGACTGCTTCTCTTTCCGAAAAATGCATGTGAGTTTCTTGTGAATGTTTGTAAGTAGCTTAAGGCACTTTCAAAGGAAAGTGATTTTCTCTGAAAGGCCAGGATTTTGAAAGTGAGGAAACACTCCATTCACTTCGCACAGAGAACTGAAGTGTTGGAAAAGACAGCTTCTCTTTCATAGAAACGCAATTGATTTTCCTGTGAATGCTTCTAGGTAGCTTAAGGCACTTTCAAAGGAAAGTGATTTTCTCTGAAACTGCAGCATTTAGAAAGTGAAGGAACACTCCAATCACTTCGCACAGTGAATTTAAGTGTTGGATCAGACTGATTCTCTTTCAGAGAAACAGATGTGAGTTTCTTATGAATGCTTGTAAGTAGCTTAAGGCACTTTCAAAGGAAAGTGATTTTCTCTGAATGGACAGGATTTAGAATGTGAAGCAACACTCCATTCACTTCGCACAGTGAATTGAAGTGTTGGAACAGACTGCTTCTCTTTCATAGAAACGCATTTGAGTTTCCTATGAATGCTTGTAAGTAGCTTAAGGCACTTTCAAAGCAAAGTGATTTTCTCTGAAAGGACAGCATTTAGAAAGTGAATCAACACTCCATTCACTTTGAACAGTGAATTGAAGTGTTGGAATAGACTGCTTCTCTTTCAGAGAAACGCATGTGAGTTTTTTGTGAATGCTTGTAAGTAGATTAAGTCACTTTCAAAGGAAAGTGATTTTCTCTGAAAGGAGAGCATTTAGAAAGTGAAGCAACACTCCATTCACTTCGCACAGTGAATTGAAGTGTTGGAACAGACTGCTTCTCTTTCAGAGAAACGCATGTGAATTTCTGTTGAATGCTTGTAAGTAGATTAAGTCACTTTCAAAGGAAAGTGACTTTCTCTGAAAGGAGAGCATTTAGAAAGTGAAGCAACACTCCATTCACTTCGCACAGTGAATTGAAGTGTTGGAACAGACTGCTTCTCTTTCATAGAAACGCATTTGAGTTTCCTATGAATGCTTGTAAGTAGCTTAAGGCACTTTCAAAGCAAAGTTATTTTCTCTGAAAGGACAGCATTTAGAAAGTGAAGCAACACTCCAATCACTTCGCACAGTGAATTGAAGTGTTGGAACAGACTGCTTCTCTTTCAGAGAAACGCATGTGAATTTCTGTTGAATGCTTGTAAGTAGCTTAAGGCACTTTCAAAGGAAAGTGATTTTCTCTGAAAGGACAGCATTTAGAAAGTGAAGCAACACTCCATTCACTTCGCACAGTGAATTGAAGTGTTGGAACAGAATGCTTCTCTTTCAGAGAAATGGATGTGAGTTTTTTGTGAATGCTTGTAAGTAGCTTAAGGCACTTTCATAGGAAAGTGATTTTCTCTGAAAGAAAGCATTTGGAAAGGGAAGCAACACTCCATTCACTTCGCACAGTTAATGAAGTGTTGGAACAGACTGCTTATCTTCCCGAAAAATACATGTGAGTTTCTTGTGAATGTTTGTAAGTAGCTTAAGGCACTTTCAAAGAAAAGTGATTTTCTCTGAAAGGACAGCATTTAGAAAGTGATGCAACACTCCTTTCACTTCGAACAGTTAATTGAAGTGTTGGAATAGACTGCTTCTCTTTCAGAGAAACGCATGTGAGTTTTTTGTGAATGCTTGTAAGTAGCTTAAGGCACTTTCAAAGGAAAGTGATTTTCTCTGAAAGGACAGGATTTAGAAAGTGAAGAAACACTCCATTCACTTCGCACAGAGAACTGAAGTGTTGGAAAAGACAGCTTCTCTTTCATAGAAACACATTTGATTTTCCTGTGAATGCTTCTAGGTAGCTTAAGGCACTTTCAAAGGAAAGTTATTTTCTCTGAAACTGCAGCATTTAGAATGTGAAGGAACACTCCAACCACTTCGCACAGTGAATTGAAGTGTTGGATCAGACTGCTTCTCTTTCAGAGAAACGCATGTGAGTTTTTTGTGAATTCTTGTAAGTAGCTTAAGGCACTTTCAAAGGAAAGTGATTTTCTCTGAAAGGACAGCATTTAGAAAGGGAAGCAACACTCCATTCACTTCGCACAGTGAATTGAAGTGTTGGAACAGACTGCTTCTCTTTCAGAGAAACGCATGTGAATTTCTCTTGAATGCTTGTAAGGAGCTTAAGGCACTTTCACAGCAAACTGATTTTCTCTGAAAGGACAGGATTTAGAAAGTGAAGAAACACTCCATTCACTTCGCACAGTGAATTGAAGGGTTGGAACAGACTGCTTCTCTTTCAGAGAAACTGATGTTAGTTTTTTATGAATGCTTGTAAGTAGCTTAAGGCACTTTCAAAGCAAAGTGATTTTCTCTGAAAGGACAGCGTTTAGAAAGTGAAGCAACACTCCATTCACTTCGCACAGTGAATTGAAGTGTTGGAACAGACTGATCTCTTTCAGAGAAATAGATATGAGTTTCTTGTGAATGCGTGTAAGTAGCTTAAGGCAGTTTCAAAAGAGAGTAATTTTCTCTAAAAGGAGAGCATTTAGAAAGTGAAGCAACACTCCCTTCACTTCGCACAGTGAATTGAAGTGTTGGAACAGACTGCTTCTCTTTCATAGAAACGCATTTGAGTTTCCTATGAATGCTTGTAAGTAGCTTAAGGCACTTTCAAAGCAAAGTGATTTTCTCTGAAAGGACAGCATTTAGAAAGTGAAGCAACACTCCATTCACTTCGCACCGTGAATTGTAGTGTTGGAACAGACTGCTTCTCTTTCAGAGAAACGCATGTGAATTTCTATTGAATGCTTGTAAGTAGCTTAAGGCACTTTCAAGGCAAAGTGATTTTCTCTGAAAGGACAGGATTTAGAAAGTGAAGAAACAATCCATTCACTTTGCACAGTGAATTGAAGTGTTGGGAAAGACAGCTTCTCTTTCATAGAAACGCATTTGAGTTTCCTGTGAATGCTTGTAAGTAGCTGAAGGCACATTCAAAGGAAAGTGATTTTCTCTGAAACTGCAGCATTTAGAATGTGAAGGAACACTCCAATCTCTTCGAACAGTGAATGGAATTGTTGGATCAGACTGCTTCTCTTTCAGAGAAAAAGATGTGAGTTTCTTATGAATGCTTGTAAGTTGCTTAAGGCACTTTCAAAGGAAAGTGATTTTCTCAGAAAGGACAGGACTTAGAAAGTGAAGCAACACTCCATTCACTTCGCACACTGAATTGAAGTGTTGGAACAGACTGCTTCTCTTTCCGAAAAATGCATGTGAGTTTCTTGTGAATGTTTGTAAGTAGCTTAAGGCACTTTGAAAGGAAAGTGATTTTCTCTGAAAGGACAGCATTTAGAAAGTGAAGCAACACTCCTTTCATTTCTAACAGTGAAATGAAGTGTTGGAACAGACTGCTTCTCTTTCAGAGAAACGCATGTGAGTTTTTTGTGAATGCTTGTAAGTAGCTTAAGGCACTTTCAAAGGAATGTGATTTTCTCTGAAAGGACAGCATTTAGAAAGTGAAGCAACACTCCATTCACTTCGCACAGTGAACTGAAGTGTTGGAACAGACTGCTTCTCTTTCATAGAAACGCATTTGAGTTTCCTATGAATGCTTGTAAGTAGCTTAAGGCACTTTCAAAGCAAAGTGATTTTCTCTGAAAGGACAGCATTTAGAAAGTGAAGCAACACTCCATTCACTTCGAACAGTGAATTGAAGTGTTGGAACAGACTGCTTCTCTTTCAGAGAAACGCATGTGAGTTTTTTGTGAATGCTTGTATGTAGATTAAGTCACTTTCAAAGGAAAGTGATTTTCTCTGAAAGGAGAGCATTTAGAAAGTGAAGCAACACTCCATTCACTTCGCACAGTGAATTGAAGTGTTGGAACAGACTGCTACTCTTTCAGAGAAACGCATGTGAATTTCTGTTGAATGCTTGTAAGTAGATTAAGTCACTTTCAAAGGAAAGTGATTTTCTCTGAAAGGAGAGCATTTGGAAAGGGAAGCAACACTCCATTCACTTCGCACAGTGAATTGAAGTGTTGGAACAGACTGCTTCTCTTCCCGAAAAATACATGTGAGTTTCTTGTGAATGTTTGTAAGTAGCTTAAGGCACTTTCAAAGAAAAGTGATTTTCTCTGAAAGGACAGCATTTAGAAAGTGATGCAACACTCCTTTCACTTCGAACAGTTAATTGAAGTGTTGGAATAGACTGCTTCTCTTTTAGAGAAACGCATGTGAGTTTTTTGTGAATGCTTGTAAGTAGCTTAAGGCACTTTCAAAGGAAAGTGATTTTCTCTGAAACTGCAGCATTTAGAATGTGAAGGAACACTCCAACCACTTCGCACAGTGAATTGAAGTGTTGGATCAGAATGATTCTCTTTCAGAGAAACAGATGTGAGTTTCTTATGAATGCTTTTAAGTAGCTTAAGGCACTTTCAAAGGAAAGTGATTTTCTCTGAAAGGACAGCATTTAGAAAGTGAAGCAACACTCCATTCACTTCGCACAGTGAATTGAAGTGTTGGAACAGACTGCTTCTCTTTCATAGAAACGCATTTGAGTTTCCTATGAATGCTTGTAAGTAGCTTAAGGCACTTTCAAAGCAAAGTGATTTTCTCTGAAAGGACAGCATTTCGAAAGGGAAGCAACACTCCATTCACTTCGAACAGTGAATTGAAGTGTTGGAACAGACTGCTTCTCTTTCAGAGAAACGCATGTGAGTTTTTTGTGAATTCTTGTAAGTAGCTTAAGGCACTTTCAAAGGAAAGTGATTTTCTCTGAAAGGACAGCATTTAGAAAGTGAAGCAACACTCCATTCACTTCGCACAGTGAATTGAAGTGTTGGAACAGACTGCTTCTCTTTCAGAGAAACGCATTTGAGTTTCCTATGAATGCTTGTAAGTAGCTTAAGGCACTTTCAAAGCAAAGTGATTTTCTCTGAAAGGACAGCATTTAGAAAGTGAAGCAACACTCCAATCACTTCGCACAGTGAATTGAAGCGTTGGAACAGACTGCTTCTCTTTCAGAAAAACTCATGTGAATTTCTGTTGAATGCTTGTAAGTAGCTTAAGGCACTTTCAAAGGAAAGTGATTTTCTCTGAAAGGACAGCATTTAGAAAGTGAAGAAACACTCCATTCACTTCGCACAGTGAATTGAAGTGTTGGAACAGAATGCTTCTGTTTCAGAGAAACGGATGTGAGTTTTTTGTGAATGCTTGTAAGTAGCTTAAGGCACTTTCATAGGAAAGTGATTTTCTCTGAAAGGAAAGCATTTGGAAAGGGAAGCAACACTCCATTCACTTCGCACAGTGAATTGAAGTGTTGGAACAGACTGCTTCTCTTCCCGAAAAATACATGTGAGTTTCTTGTGAATGTTTGTAAGTAGCTTAAGGCACTTTCAAATAAAAGTGATTTTCTCTGAAAGGACAGCATTTATAAAGTGATGCAACACTCCTTTCACTTCGAACAGTTAATTGAAGTGTTGGAATAGACTGCTTCTCTTTTAGAGAAACGCATGTGAGTTTTTTGTGAATGCTTGTAAGTAGCTTAAGGCACTTTCAAAGGAAAGTGATTTTCTCTGAAAGGACAGGATTTAGAAAGTGAAGAAACACTCCATTCACTTCGCACAGAGAACTGAAGTGTTGGAAAAGACAGCTTCTCTTTCATAGAAACACATTTGATTTTCCTGTGAATGCTTCTAGGTAGCTTAAGGCACTTTCAAAGGAAAGTTATTTTCTCTGAAACTGCAGCATTTAGAATGTGAAGGAACACTCCAACCACTTCGCACATGAATTGAAGTGTTGGATCAGACTGATTCTCTTTCAGAGAAACAGATGTGAGTTTCTTATGAATGCTTGTAAGTAGCTTAAGGCACTTTCAAAGGAAAGTGATTTTCTCTGAAAGGACAGGATTTAGAAAGTGAAGCAACACTCCATGCACTTCGCACAGTGAATTGAAGTGTTGGAACAGACTGCTTCTCTTTCATAGAAACGCATTTGAGTTTCCTATGAATGCTTGTTAGTAGCTTAAGGCACTTTCAAAGCAAAGTGATTTTCTCTGAAAGGACAGCATTTAGAAAGGGAAGCAACACTCCATTCACTTCGAACAGTGAATTGAAGTGTTGGAACAGACTGCTTCTCTTTCAGAGAAACGCATGTGAGTTTTTTGTGAATTCTTGTAAGTAGCTTAAGGCACTTTCAAAGGAAAGTGATTTTCTCTGAGGGGACAGCATTTAGAAAGGGAAGCAACACTCCATTCACTTCGCACAGTGAATTGAAGTGTTGGAACAGACTGCTTCTCTTTCAGAGAAACGCATGTGAATTTCTGTTGAATGCTTGTAAGTAGCTTAAGGCACTTTCAAAGCAAAGTGATTTTCTCTGAAAGGACAGGATTTAGAAAGTGAAGAAACACTCCATTCACTTCGCACAGTGAATTGAAGGGTTGTAACAGACTGCTTCTCTTTCAGAGAAACTGATGTTAGTTTTTTGTGAATGCTTGTAAGTAGCTTAAGGCACTTTCAAAGCAAAGTGATTTTCTCTGAAAGGACAGCGTTTAGAAAGTGAAGCAACACTCCATTCACTTCGCACAATGAATTGAAGTGTTGGAACAGACTGCTTCTCTTTCAGAGAAATGGATATGAGTTTCTTGTGAATGCGTGTAAGTAGCTTAAGGCAGTTTCAAAAGAGAGTAATTTTCTCTAAAAGGAGAGCATTTAGAAAGTGAAGCAACACTCCCTTCACTTCGCACAGTGAATTGAAGTGTTGGAACAGACTGCTTCTCTTTCATAGAAACGCATTTAAGTTTCCTATGAATGCTTGTAAGTAGCTTAAGGCACTTTCAAAGCAAAGTGATTTTCTCTGAAAGGACAGCATTTAGAAAGTGAAGCAACACTCCATTCACTTCGCACAGTGAATTGTAGTGTTGGAACAGACTGCTTCTCTTTCAGAGAAACGCATGTGAATTTCTATTGAATGCTTGTAAGTAGCTTAAGGCACTTTCAAAGGAAAGTGATTTTCTCTGAAAGGACAGGATTTAGAAAGTGAAGAAACAATCCATTCACTTTGCACAGTGAATTGAAGTGTTGGGAAAGACAGCTTATCTTTCATAGAAACGCATTTGAGTTTCCTGTGAATGCTTGTAAGTAGCTGAAGGCACTTTCAAAGGAAAGTGATTTTCTCTGAAACTGCAGCATTTAGAATGTGAAGGAACACTCCAATCTCTTCGAACAGTGAATGGAATTGTTGGATCAGACTGCTTCTCTTTCAGAGAAAAAGATGTGAGTTTCTTATGAATGCTTGTAAGTTGCTTAAGGCACTTTCAAAGGAAAGTGATTTTCTCAGAAAGGACAGGACTTAGAAAGTGAAGCAACACTCCATTCACTTCGCACACTGAATTGAAGTGTTGGAACAGACTGCTTCTCTTTCCGAAAAATGCATGTGAGTTTCTTGTGAATGTTTGTAAGTAGCTTAAGGCACTTTCAAAGGTAAGTGATATTCTCTGAAAGGACAGCATTTAGAAAGTGAAGCAACACTCCTTTCACTTCGAACAGTGAAATGAAGTGTTGGAACAGACTGCTTCTCTTTCAGAGAAACGCATGTGAGTTTTTTGTGAATGCTTGTAAGTAGGTTAAGGCACTTTCAAAGGAAAGTGATTTTCTCTGAAAGGACAGCATTTAGAAAGTGAAGCAACACTCCATTCACTTCGCACAGTGAACTGAAGGGTTGGAACAGACTACTTCTCTTTCAGAGAAACAGATGTGAGTTTCTTGTGAATGCGTGTAAGTAGCTTAAGGCAGTTTCAAAAGAGAGTGATTTTCTCTAAAAGAGCATTTAGAAAGTGAAGCAACACTACATTCACTTCGCACAGTGAAATGAAGTGTTGGAACAGACTGCTTCTCTTTCAGAGAAACGCTTGTGAATTTCTGTTGAATGCTTGTAAGTAGCTTAAGGCACTTTCAAAGGAAAGTGATTTTCTCTGAAAGGACAGGATTTAGAAAGTGAAGAAACACTCCATTCACTTCGTACAGTAAATTGAAGCATTGGAAAAGACAGCTTCTCTTTCATAGAAACGCATTTGAGTTTCCTGTGAATGCTTGCAAGTAGCTTATGGAACTTTCAAAGGAAAGTGATTTTCTCTGAAACTGCAGCATTTAGAATGTGAAGGAACACTCCAATCTCTTCGAACAGTGAATGGAATTGTTGGATCAGACTGTTTCTCTTTCAGAGAAAAAGATGTGAGTTTCTTATGAATGCTTGTAAGTTGCTTAAGGCACTTTCAAAGGAAAGTGATTTTCTCAGAAAGGACAGGACTTAGAAAGTGAAGCAACACTCCATTCACTTCGCACACTGAATTGAAGTGTTGGAACAGACTGCTTCTCTTTCCGAAAAATGCATGTGAGTTTCTTGTGAATGTTTGTAAGTAGCTTAAGGCACTTTCAAAGGAAAGTGATGTTCTCTGAAAGGACAGGATTTAGAAAGTGAAGCAACACTCCCTTCACTTCGCACAGTGAATTGAAGAATTGGAACAGACTGCTTCTCCTTCAGAGAAATGGATGTGAGTTTTTTGTGAATGCTTGTAGGTAGTTTAAGGCACTTTCAAAGCAAAGTAATTTTCTTTGAAAGGACAGGATTTAGAAAATGAAGAAACACTCCATTCACTTCGTACAGAAAATTGAAGCATTGGAAAAGACAGCTTCTCTTTCATAGATACGCATTTGAATTTCCTGTGAATGCTTGTAAGTAGCTTAAGGCACTTTCAAAGGAAAGTGATTTTCTCTGAAACTGCAGCATTTAGAATGTGAAGGAACACTCCATTCACTTCGCACAGTGAATTGAAGTGGTGGATCAGACTGCTTCTCTTTCATAGAAACGCATTTGATTTTCCTGTGAATGCTTCTAGGTAGCTTAAGGCACTTTCAAAGCAAAGTGATTTTCTCTGAAAGGACAGCATTTAGAAAGTGAAGCAACATTCCATTCACTTCGCACAGTGAATTGAAGTGTTGGAACAGAATGCTTCTGTTTCAGAGAAACGTATGTGAGTTTTTTGTGAATGCTTGTAAGTAGCTTAAGGCACTTTCATAGGAAAGTGATTTTCTCTGAAAGGAAAGCATTTGGAAAGGGAAGCAACACTCCATTCACTTCGCATAGTGAATTGAAGTGTTGGAACAGACTGCTTCTCTTTCCGAAAAATGCATGTGAGTTTCTTGTGAATGTTTGTAAGTAGCTTAAGGCAGTTTCAAAGAAAAGTGATTTTCTCTGAAAGGACAGCATTTAGAAAGTGATGCAACACTCCTTTCACTTCGAACAGTTAATTGAAGTGTTGGAATACACTGCTTCTCTTTCATAGAAACGCATGTGAGTTTTTTGTGAATGCTTGTTAGTAGCTTAAGGCACTTTCAAAGGAAAGTGATTTTCTCTGAAAGGACAGCATTTAGAAAGTGAAGCAACACTCCATTCACTTCGCACAGTGAATGGAAGTGTTGGATCAGACTGCTTCTCTTTCAGAGAAACGAATGTGAATTTCTGTTGAATGCTTGTAAGTAGCTTAAGGCACTTTCAAAGGAAAGTGATTTTCTCTGAAAGGACAGGATTTAGAAAGTGAAGAAACACTCCATTCACTTCGCACAGTGAATTGAAGTGTTGGAAAAGACTGCTTCTCTTTCATAGAAACGCATTTGATTTTCCTGTGAATGCTTCTAGATAGCTTAAGGCACTTTCAAAGGAAAGTTATTTTCTCTGAAAGGACAGCGTTTAGAAAGTGAAGCAACACTCCATTCACTTCGCACAATGAATTGAAGTGTTGGAACAGACTGCTTCTCTTTCAGAGAAATGGATATGAGTTTCTTGTGAATGCGTGTAAGTAGCTTAAGGCAGGTTCAAAAGAGAGTAATTTTCTCTAAAACTAGAGCATTTAGAAAGTGAAGCAACACTCCCTTCACTTCGCACAGTGAATTGAAATGTTGGAACAGACTGCTTCTCTTTCATAGAAACGCATTTGAGTTTCCTATGAATGCTTGTAAGTAGGTTAAGGCACTTTCAAAGGAAAGTGATTTTCTCTGAAAGGACAGCATTTAGAAAGTGAAGCAACACTCCATTCACTTCGCACAGTGAATTGTAGTGTTGGAACAGACTGCTTCTCTTTCAGAGAAACGCATGTGAATTTCTATTGAATGCTTGTAAGTAGCTTAAGTCACTTTCAAAGGAAAGTGATTTTCTCTGAAAGGACAGGATTTAGAAAGTGAAGAAACAATCCATTCACTTTGCACAGTGAATTGAAGTGTTGGGAAAGACAGCTTCTCTTTCATAGAAACGCATTTGATATCCTGTGAATGCTTGTAAGTAGCTGAAGGCACTTTCAAAGGAAAGTGATTTTCTCTGAAACTGCAGCATTTAGAATGTGAAGGAACACTCCAATCTCTTCGAACAGTGAATGGAATTGTTGGATCAGACTGCTTCTCTTTCAGAGAAAAAGATGTGAGTTTCTTATGAATGCTTGTAAGTTGCTTAAGGCACTTTCAAAGGAAAGTGATTTTCTCAGAAAGGACAGGACTTAGAAAGTGAAGCAACACTCCATTCACTTCGCACACTGAATTGAAGTGTTGGAACAGACTGCTTCTCTTTCCGAAAAATGCATGTGAGTTTCTTGTGAATGTTTGTAAGTAGCTTAAGGCACTTTCAAAGGTAAGTGATATTCTCTGAAAGGACAGCATTTAGAAAGTGAAGCAACACTCCTTTCACTTCGAACAGTGAAATGAAGTGTTGGAACAGACTGCTTCTCTTTCAGAGAAACGCATGTGAGTTTTTTGTGAATGCTTGTAAGTAGGTTAAGGCACTTTCAAAGGAAAGTGATTTTCTCTGAAAGGACAGCATTTAGAAAGTGAAGCAACACTCCATTCACTTCGCACAGTGAACTGAAGGGTTGGAACAGACTACTTCTCTTTCAGAGAAACAGATGTGAGTTTCTTGTGAATGCGTGTAAGTAGCTTAAGGCAGTTTCAAAAGAGAGTGATTTTCTCTAAAAGAGCATTTAGAAAGTGAAGCAACACTACATTCACTTCGCACAGTAATTGAAGTGTTGGAACAGACTGCTTCTCTTTCAGAGAAACGCTTGTGAATTTCTGTTGAATGCTTGTAAGTAGCTTAAGGCACTTTCAAAGGAAAGTGATTTTCTCTGAAAGGACAGGATTTAGAAAGTGAAGAAACACTCCATTCACTTCGTACAGTAAATTGAAGCATTGGAAAAGACAGCTTCTCTTTCATAGAAACGCATTTGAGTTTCCTGTGAATGCTTGCAAGTAGCTTATGGAACTTTCAAAGGAAAGTGATTTTCTCTGAAACTGCAGCATTTAGAATGTGAAGGAACACTCCAATCACTTCGCACAGTGAATTGAAGTGTTGGATCAGACTGCTTCTCTTTCAGAGAAACAGATGTAAGTTTCTTCTGAATGCTTGTAAGTAGTTTAAGGCACTTTCAAAGGAAAGTGATTTTCTCTGAAAGGACAGCATTTAGAGAGTGAAGCAACACTCCATTCACTTCGCACAGTGAATTGAAGTGTTGGAACAGAATGCTTCTCTTTCAGTGAAACGGATGTGAGTTTTTTGTGAATGCTTGTAAGTTGCTTAAGGCGCTTTCATAGGAAAGTGATTTTCTCTGAAAGGACAGCATTTGGAAAGGGAAGCAACACTCCATTCACTTCGCACAGTGAATTGAAGTGTTGGAACAGACTGCTTCCCTTTCCGAAAAATGCATGTGAGTTTCTTGTGAATGTTTGTAAGTAGCTTAAGGCACTTTCAAAGTAAAGTGATTTTCTCTGAAAGGACAGCATTTAGAAAGTGATGCAACACTCCTTTCACTTCGAACAGTGAATTGAAGTGTTGGAACAGACTGCTTCTGTTTCAGAGAAACGCATGTGAGTTTTTTGTGAATGCTTGTAAGTAGCTTAAGGTACTTTCAAAGGAAAGTGATTTCCTCCGAAAGGACAGCATTTAGAAAGTGAAGCAACACTCCATTCACTTCGCACAGTAAATTGAAGTGTTGGAACAGACTGCTTCTCTTTCAGAGAAACGCATGTGAATTTCTGTTGAATGCTTGTAAGTAGCTTAAGGCACTTTCAAAGCAAAGTGATTTTCTCTGAAAGGACAGCATTTAGAATGTGAAGCAACACTCCATTCACTTCGCACAGTGAGCTGAAGTGTTGGAATAGACTGCTTCTATTTCAGAGAAACAGATGTGAGTTTCTTGTGAATGCTTGTTAGTAGCTTAAGGCACTTTCAAAGGAAAGTGATTTTCTCTGAAAGGACAGGATTTAGAAAGTGAAGCAACACTCCCTTCACTTCGCACAGTGAATTGAAGAGTTGGAACAGACTGCTTCTCCTTCAGAGAAATGGATGTGAGTTTTTTGTGAATGCTTGTAGGTAGTTTAAGGCACTCTCAAAGTAAAGTAATTTTCTTTGAAAGGACAGGATTTAGAAAATGAAGAAACACTCCATTCACTTCGTACAGAAAATTGAAGCATTGGAAAAGACAGCTTCTCTTTCATAGAAACGCATTTGAATTTCCTGTGAATGCTTGTAAGTAGCTTAAGGCACTTTCAAAGGAAAGTGATTTTCTCTGAAACTCCAGCATTTAGAATGTGAAGGAACACTCCATTCACTTCGCACAGTGAATTGAAGTGGTGGATCAGACTGCTTCTCTTTCATAGAAACGCATTTGATATTCCTGTGAATGCTTCTAGGTAGCTTAAGGCACTTTCAAAGCAAAGTGATTTTCTCTGAAAGGACAGCATTTAGAAAGTGAAGCAACACTCCATTCACTTCGCACAGTGAATTGAAGTGTTGGAACAGAATGCTTCTGTTTCAGAGAAACGTATGTGAGTTTTTTGTGAATGCTTGTAAGTAGCTTAAGGCACTTTCATAGGAAAGTGATTTTCTCTGAAAGGAAAGCATTTGGAAAGGGAAGCAACACTCCATTCACTTCGCATAGTGAATTGAAGTGTTGGAACAGACCGCTTCTCTTTCCGAAAAATGCATGTGAGTTTCTTGTGAATGTTTGTAAGTAGCTTAAGGCACTTTCAAAAAAAAGTGATTTTCTCTGAAAGGACAGCATTTAGAAAGTGATGCAACACTCCTTTCACTTCGAACAGTTAATTGAAGTGTTGGAATAGACTGCTTCTCTTTCATAGAAACGCATGTGAGTTTTTTGTGAATGCTTGTTAGTAGCTTAAGGCACTTTCAAAGGAAAGTGATTTTCTCTGAAAGGACAGCATTTAGAAAGTGAAGCAACACTCCATTCACTTCGCACAGTGAATGGAAGTGTTGGATCAGACTGCTTCTCTTTCAGAGAAACGAATGTGAATTTCTGTTGAATGCTTGTAAGTAGCTTAAGGCACTTTCAAAGGAAAGTGATTTTCTCTGAAAGGACAGGATTTAGAAAGTGAAGAAACACTCCATTCACTTCGCACAGAGAACTGAAGTGTTGGAAAAGACAGCTTCTCTTTCATAGAAACGCATTTGATTTTCCTGTGAATGCTTCTAGATAGCTTAAGGCACTTTCAAAGGAAAGTTATTTTCTCTGAAAGGACAGCGTTTAGAAAGTGAAGCAACACTCCATTCACTTCGCACAATGAATTGAAGTGTTGGAACAGACTGCTTCTCTTTCAGAGAAATGGATATGAGTTTCTTGTGAATGCTTGTAAGTAGCTTAAGGCACTTTCAAAAGAGAGTAATTTTCTCTAAAAGGAGAGCATTTAGAAAGTGAAGCAACACTCCCTTCACTTCGCACAGTGAATTGAAGTGTTGGAACAGACTGCTTCTCTTTCATAGAAACGCATTTGAGTTTCCTGTGAATGCTTGTAAGTAGCTGAAGGCACTTTCAAAGGAAAGTGATTTTCTCTGAAACTGCAGCATTTAGAATGTGAAGGAACACTCCAATCTCTTCGAACAGTGAATGGAATTGTTGGATCAGACTGCTTCTCTTTCAGAGAAAAAGATGTTAGTTTCTTATGAATGCTTGTAAGTTGCTTAAGGCACTTTCAAAGGAAAGTGATTTTCTCAGAAAGGACAGGACTTAGAAAGTGAAGCAACACTCCATTCACTTCGCACACTGAATTGAAGTGTTGGAACAGACTGCTTCTCTTTCCGAAAAATGCATGTGAGTTTCTTGTGAATGTTTGTAAGTAGCTTAAGGCACTTTCAAAGGTAAGTGATATTCTCTGAAAGGACAGCATTTAGAAAGTGAAGCAACACTCCTTTCACTTCGAACAGTGAAATGAAGTGTTGGAACAGACTGCTTCTCTTTCAGAGAAACGCATGTGAGTTTTTTGTGAATGCTTGTAAGTAGGTTAAGGCACTTTCAAAGGAAAGTGATTTTCTCTGAAAGGACAGCATTTAGAAAGTGAAGCAACACTCCATTCACTTCGCACAGTGAACTGAAGGGTTGGAACAGACTACTTCTCTTTCAGAGAAACAGATGTGAGTTTCTTGTGAATGCGTGTAAGTAGCTTAAGGCAGTTTCAAAAGAGAGTGATTTTCTCTAAAAGAGCATTTAGAAAGTGAAGCAACACTACATTCACTTCGCACAGTGAATTGAAGTGTTGGAACAGACTGCTTCTCTTTCAGAGAAACGCTTGTGAATTTCTGTTGAATGCTTGTAAGTAGCTTAAGGCACTTTCAAAGGAAAGTGATTTTCTCTGAAAGGACAGGATTTAGAAAGTGAAGAAACACTCCATTCACTTCGTACAGTAAATTGAAGCATTGGAAAAGACAGCTTCTCTTTCATAGAAACGCATTTGAGTTTCCTGTGAATGCTTGCAAGTAGCTTATGGAACTTTCAAAGGAAAGTGATTTTCTCTGAAACTGCAGCATTTAGAATGTGAAGGAACACTCCAATCACTTCGCACAGTGAATTGAAGTGTTGGATCAGACTGCTTCTCTTTCAGAGAAACAGATGTAAGTTTCTTCTGAATGCTTGTAAGTAGTTTAAGGCACTTTCAAAGGAAAGTGATTTTCTCTGAAAGGACAGCATTTAGAAAGTGAAGCAACACTCCATTCACTTCGCACAGTGAATTGAAGTGTTGGAACAGAATGCTTCTCTTTCAGTGAAACGGATGTGAGTTTTTTGTGAATGCTCGTAAGTTGCTTAAGGCGCTTTCATAGGAAAGTGATTTTCTCTGAAAGGACAGCATTTGGAAAGGGAAGCAACACTCCATTCACTTCGCACAGTGAATTGAAGTGTTGGAACAGACTGCTTCCCTTTCCGAAAAATGCATGTGAGTTTCTTGTGAATGTTTGTAAGTAGCTTAAGGCACTTTCAAAGTAAAGTGATTTTCTCTGAAAGGACAGCATTTAGAAAGTGATGCAACACTCCTTTCACTTCGAACAGTGAATTGAAGTGTTGGAACAGACTGCTTCTGTTTCAGAGAAACGCATGTGAGTTTTTTGTGAATGCTTGTAAGTAGCTTAAGGTACTTTCAAAGGAAAGTGATTTTCTCTGAAAGGACAGGATTTAGAAAGTGAAGCAACACTCCCTTCACTTCGCACAGTGAATTGAAGAGTTGGAACAGACTGCTTCTCCTTCAGAGAAATGGATGTGAGTTTTTTGTGAATGCTTGTAGGTAGTTTAAGGCACTCTCAAAGTAAAGTAATTTTCTTTGAAAGGACAGGATTTAGAAAATGAAGAAACACTCCATTCACTTCGTACAGAAAATTGAAGCATTGGAAAAGACAGCTTCTCTTTCATAGAAACGCATTTGAATTTCCTGTGAGTGCTTGTAAGTAGCTTAAGGCACTTTCAAAGGAAAGTGATTTTCTCTGAAACTGCAGCATTTAGAATGTGAAGGAACACTCCATTCACTTCGCACAGTGAATTGAAGTGGTGGATCAGACTGCTTCTCTTTCATAGAAACGCATTTGATTTTCCTGTGAATGCTTCTAGGTAGCTTAAGGCACTTTCAAAGCAAAGTGATTTTCTCTGAAAGGACAGCATTTAGAAAGTGAAGCAACACTCCATTCACTTCGCACAGTGAATTGAAGTGTTGGAACAGAATGCTTCTGTTTCAGAGAAACGTATGTGAGTTTTTTGTGAATGCTTCTAAGTAGCTTAAGGCACTTTCATAGGAAAGTGATTTTCTCTGAAAGGAAAGCATTTGGAAAGGGAAGCAACACTCCATTCACTTCGCATAGTGAATTGAAGTGTTGGAACAGACCGCTTCTCTTTCCGAAAAATGCATGTGAGTTTCTTGTGAATGTTTGTAAGTAGCTTAAGGCACTTTCAAAAAAAAGTGATTTTCTCTGAAAGGACAGCATTTAGAAAGTGATGCAACACTCACTTCGAACAGTTAATTGAAGTGTTGGAATAGACTGCTTCTCTTTCATAGAAACGCATGTGAGTTTTTTGTGAATGCTTGTTAGTAGCTTAAGGCACTTTCAAAGGAAAGTGATTTTCTCTGAAAGGACAGCATTTAGAAAGTGAAGCAACACTCCATTCACTTCACACAGTGAATGGAAGTGTTGGATCAGACTGCTTCTCTTTCAGAGAAACGAATGTGAATTTCTGTTGAATGCTTGTAAGTAGCTTAAGGGATTTTCAAAGGAAAGTGATTTTCTCTGAAAGGACAGGATTTAGAAAGTGAAGAAACACTCCATTCACTTCGCACAGAGAACTGAAGTGTTGGAAAAGACAGCTTCTCTTTCATAGAAACGCATTTGATTTTCCTGTGAATGCTTCTAGGTAGCTTAAGGCACTTTCAAAGGAAAGTTATTTTCACTGAAACTGCAGCATTCAGAATGTGAAGGAACACTCCAATCACTTCGCACAGTGAATTGAAGTGTTGGAACAGACTGCTTCTCTTTCATAGAAACGCATTTGAGTTTCCTATGAATGCTTGTAAGTAGCTTAAGGCACTTTCAAAGCAAAGTGATTTTCTCTGAAAGGACAGCATTTAGAAAGGGAAGCAACACTCCATTCACTTCGAACAGTGAATTGAAGTGTTGGAACAGACTGCTTCTCTTTCAGAGAAACGCATGTGAGTTTTTTGTGAATGCTTGTAAGTAGCTTAAGGCACTTTCAAAGGAAAGTGATTTTCTCTGAAAGGACAGTATTTAGAAAGGGAAGCAACACTCCAAATACTTCGCACAGTGAATTGAAGTGTTGGAACAGACTGCTTCTCTTTCAGAGAAAGGTATTTGAATTTCTGTTGAATGCTTGTAAGTTGCTTAAGGCACTCTCAAAGGATAGTGATTTTCTCTGAAAGGACTGCATTTAGAAAGTGAAGAAACACTCCATTCACTTTGCACAGTGAATTGAAGTGTTGGGAAACACAGCTTCTCTTTCATAGAAACGCATTTGAGTTTCCTGTGAATGCTTGTAAGTAGCTGAAGGCACTTTCAAAGGAAAGTGATTTTCTTTGAAACTGCAGCATTTAGAATGTGAAGGAACACTCCAATCTCTTCGTACAGTGAATTGAATTGTTGGATCAGACTGCTTCTCTTTCAGAGAAAAAGATGTGAGTTTCTTATGAATGCTTGTAAGTAGCTTAAGGCACTTTCAAAGGAAAGTGATTTTCTCTGAAAGGACAGGATTTAGAAAGTGAAGCAACACTCCATTCACTTCGCACAGTGAATTGAAGTGTTGGAACAGACTGCTTCTCTTTCCGAAAAATGCATGTGAGTTTCTTGTGAATGTTTGTAAGTAGCTTAAGGCACTTTCAAAGGTAAGTGATATTCTCTGAAAGGACAGCATTTAGAAAGTGAAGCAACACTCCTTTCACTTCGAACAGTGAAATGAAGTGTTGGAACAGACTGCTTCTCTTTCAGAGAAACGCATGTGAGTTTTTTGTGAATGCTTGTAAGTAGGTTAAGGCACTTTCAAAGGAAAGTGATTTTCTCTGAAAGGACAGCATTTAGAAAGTGAAGCAACACTCCATTCACTTCGCACAGTGAACTGAAGGGTTGGAACAGACTACTTCTCTTTCAGAGAAACAGATGTGAGTTTCTTGTGAATGCGTGTAAGTAGCTTAAGGCAGTTTCAAAAGAGAGTGATTTTCTCTAAAAGAGCATTTAGAAAGTGAAGCAACACTACATTCACTTCGCACAGTGAATTGAAGTGTTGGAACAGACTGCTTCTCTTTCAGAGAAACGCTTGTGAATTTCTGTTGAATGCTTGTAAGTAGCTTAAGGCACTTTCAAAGGAAAGTGATTTTCTCTGAAAGGACAGGATTTAGAAAGTGAAGAAACACTCCATTCACTTCGTACAGTAAATTGAAGCATTGGAAAAGACAGCTTCTCTTTCATAGAAACGCATTTGAGTTTCCTGTGAATGCTTGCAAGTAGCTTATGGAACTTTCAAAGGAAAGTGATTTTCTCTGAAACTGCAGCATTTAGAATGTGAAGGAACACTCCAATCACTTCGCACAGTGAATTGAAGTGTTGGATCAGACTGCTTCTCTTTCAGAGAAACAGATGTAAGTTTCTTCTGAATGCTTGTAAGTAGTTTAAGGCACTTTCAAAGGAAAGTGATTTTCTCTGAAAGGACAGGATTTAGAAAGTGAAGCAACACTCCATTCACTTCGCACAGTGAATTGAAGTGTTGGAACAGAATGCTTCTCTTTCAGTGAAACGGATGTGAGTTTTTTGTGAATGCTTGTAAGTTGCTTAAGGCGCTTTCATAGGAAAGTGATTTTCTCTGAAAGGACAGCATTTGGAAAGGGAAGCAACACTCCATTCACTTCGCACAGTGAATTGAAGTGTTGGAACAGACTGCTTCACTTTCCGAAAAATGCATGTGAGTTTCTTGTGAATGTTTGTAAGTAGCTTAAGGCACTTTCAAAGTAAAGTGATTTTCTCTGAAAGGACAGCATTTAGAAAGTGATGCAACACTCCTTTCACTTCGAACAGTGAATTGTTGAAGTGTTGGAACACTTCAACAGTGAAGTGAAGTGAACAGTGAAGTGTTGGAACAGACTGCTTCTGTTTCAGAGAAACGCATGTGAGTTTTTTGTGAATGCTTGTAAGTAGCTTAAGGTACTTTCAAAGGAAAGTGATTTCCTCCGAAAGGACAGCATTTAGAAAGTGAAGCAACACTCCATTCACTTCGCACAGTAAATTGAAGTGTTGGAACAGACTGCTTCTCTTTCAGAGAAACGCATGTGAATTTCTGTTGAATGCTTGTAAGTAGCTTAAGGCACTTTCAAAGCAAAGTGATTTTCTCTGAAAGGACAGCATTTAGAATGTGAAGCAACACTCCATTCACTTCGCACAGTGAGCTGAAGTGTTGGAATAGACTGCTTCTATTTCAGAGAAACAGATGTGAGTTTCTTGTGAATGCTTGTTAGTAGCTTAAGGCACTTTCAAAGGAAAGTGATTTTCTCTGAAAGGACAGGATTTAGAAAGTGAAGCAACACTCCCTTCACTTCGCACAGTGAATTGAAGAGTTGGAACAGACTGCTTCTCCTTCAGAGAAATGGATGTGAGTTTTTTGTGAATGCTTGTAGGTAGTTTAAGGCACTCTCAAAGTAAAGTAATTTTCTTTGAAAGGACAGGATTTAGAAAATGAAGAAACACTCCATTCACTTCGTACAGAAAATTGAAGCATTGGAAAAGACAGCTTCTCTTTCATAGAAACGCATTTGAATTTCCTGTGAATGCTTGTAAGTAGCTTAAGGCACTTTCAAAGGAAAGTGATTTTCTCTGAAACTCCAGCATTTAGAATGTGAAGGAACACTCCATTCACTTCGCACAGTGAATTGAAGTGGTGGATCAGACTGCTTCTCTTTCATAGAAACGCATTTGATTTTCCTGTGAATGCTTCTAGGTAGCTTAAGGCACTTTTAAAGCAAAGTGATTTTCTCTGAAAGGACAGCATTTAGAAAGTGAAGCAACACTCCATTCACTTCGCACAGTGAATTGAAGTGTTGGAACAGAATGCTTCTGTTTCAGAGAAACGTATGTGAGTTTTTTGTGAATGCTTGTAAGTAGCTTAAGGCACTTTCATAGGAAAGTGAATTTCTCTGAAAGGAAAGCATTTGGAAAGGGAAGCAACACTCCATTCACTTCGCATAGTGAATTGAAGTGTTGGAACAGACCGCTTCTCTTTCCGAAAAATGCATGTGAGTTTCTTGTGAATGTTTGTAAGTAGCTTAAGGCACTTTCAAAAAAAAGTGATTTTCTCTGAAAGGACAGCATTTAGAAAGTGATGCAACACTCCTTTCACTTCGAACAGTTAATTGAAGTGTTGGAATAGACTGCTTCTCTTTCATAGAAACACATGTGAGTTTTTTTGAATGCTTGTTAGTAGCTTAAGGCACTTTCAAAGGAAAGTGATTTTCTCTGAAAGGACAGCATTTAGAAAGTGAAGCAACACTCCATTCACTTCGCACAGTGAATGGAAGTGTTGGATCAGACTGCTTCTCTTTCAGAGAAACGAATGTGAATTTCTGTTGAATGCTTGTAAGTAGCTTAAGGGATTTTCAAAGGAAAGTGATTTTCTCTGAAAGGACAGGATTTAGAAAGTGAAGAAACACTCCATTCACTTCGCACAGAGAACTGAAGTGTTGGAAAAGACAGCTTCTCTTTCATAGAAACGCATTTGATTTTCCTGTGAATGCTTCTAGGTAGCTTAAGGCACTTTCAAAGGAAAGTTATTTTCACTGAAACTGCAGCATTCAGAATGTGTAGGAACACTCCAATCACTTCGCACAGTGAATTGAAGTGTTGGAACAGACTGCTTCTCTTTCATAGAAACGCATTTGAGTTTCCTATGAATGCTTGTAAGTAGCTTAAGGCACTTTCAAAGCAAAGTGATTTTCTCTGAAAGGACAGCATTTAGAAAGGGAAGCAACACTCCATTCACTTCGAACAGTGAATTGAAGTGTTGGAACAGACTGCTTCTCTTTCAGAGAAACGCATGTGAGTTTTTTGTGAATGCTTGTAAGTAGCTTAAGGCACTTTCAAAGGAAAGTGATTTTCTCTGAAAGGACAGTATTTAGAAAGGGAAGCAACACTCCAAATACTTCGCACAGTGAATTGAAGTGTTGGAACAGACTGCTTCTCTTTCAGAGAAAGGTATTTGAATTTCTGTTGAATGCTTGTAAGTTGCTTAAGGCACTCTCAAAGGAAAGTGATTTTCTCTGAAAGGACTGCATTTAGAAAGTGAAGAAACACTCCATTCACTTTGCACAGTGAATTGAAGTGTTGGGAAACACAGCTTCTCTTTCATAGAAACGCATTTGAGTTTCCTGTGAATGCTTGTAAGTAGCTGAAGGCACTTTCAAAGGAAAGTGATTTTCTCTGAAACTGCAGCATTTAGAATGTGAAGGAACACTCCAATCTCTTCGTACAGTGAATTGAATTGTTGGATCAGACTGCTTCTCTTTCAGAGAAAAAGATGTGAGTTTCTTATGAATGCTTGTAAGTAGCTTAAGGCACTTTCAAAGGAAAGTGATTTTCTCTGAAAGGACAGGATTTAGAAAGTGAAGCAACACTCCATTCACTTCGCACAGTGAATTGAAGTGTTGGAACAGAATGCTTCTCTTTCAGAGGAACGGATGTAAGTTTTCTGTGAATGATTGTAAGTTGCTTAAGGCACTTTCATAGGAAAGTGATTTTCTCTGAAAGGACAGCATTTGGAAAGGGAAGCAACACTCCATTCACTTCGCACAGTGAATTGAAGTGTTGGAACAGACTGCTTCTCTTTCCGAAAAATGCATGTGAGTTTCTTGTGAATGTTTGTAAGTAGCTTAAGGCACTTTCAAAGGTAAGTGATATTCTCTGAAAGGACAGCATTTAGAAAGTGAAGCAACACTCCTTTCACTTCGAACAGTGAAATGAAGTGTTGGAACAGACTGCTTCTCTTTCAGAGAAACGCATGTGAGTTTTTTGTGAATGCTTGTAAGTAGGTTAAGGCACTTTCAAAGGAAAGTGATTTTCTCTGAAAGGACAGCATTTAGAAAGTGAAGCAACACTCCATTCACTTCGCACAGTGAACTGAAGGGTTGGAACAGACTACTTCTCTTTCAGAGAAACAGATGTGAGTTTCTTGTGAATGCGTGTAAGTAGCTTAAGGCAGTTTCAAAAGAGAGTGATTTTCTCTAAAAGAGCATTTAGAAAGTGAAGCAACACTACATTCACTTCGCACAGTGAATTGAAGTGTTGGAACAGACTGCTTCTCTTTCAGAGAAACGCTTGTGAATTTCTGTTGAATGCTTGTAAGTAGCTTAAGGCACTTTCAAAGGAAAGTGATTTTCTCTGAAAGGACAGGATTTAGAAAGTGAAGAAACACTCCATTCACTTCGTACAGTAAATTGAAGCATTGGAAAAGACAGCTTCTCTTTCATAGAAACGCATTTGAGTTTCCTGTGAATGCTTGCAAGTAGCTTATGGAACTTTCAAAGGAAAGTGATTTTCTCTGAAACTGCAGCATTTAGAATGTGAAGGAACACTCCAATCACTTCGCACAGTGAATTGAAGTGTTGGATCAGACTGCTTCTCTTTCAGAGAAACAGATGTAAGTTTCTTCTGAATGCTTGTAAGTAGTTTAAGGCACTTTCAAAGGAAAGTGATTTTCTCTGAAAGGACAGCATTTAGAAAGTGAAGCAACACTCCATTCACTTCGCACAGTGAATTGAAGTGTTGGAACAGAATGCTTCTCTTTCAGTGAAACGGATGTGAGTTTTTTGTGAATGCTTGTAAGTTGCTTAAGGCGCTTTCATAGGAAAGTGATTTTCTCTGAAAGGACAGCATTTGGAAAGGGAAGCAACACTCCATTCACTTCGCACAGTGAATTGAAGTGTTGGAACAGACTGCTTCCCTTTCCGAAAAATGCATGTGAGTTTCTTGTGAATGTTTGTAAGTAGCTTAAGGCACTTTCAAAGTAAAGTGATTTTCTCTGAAAGGACAGCATTTAGAAAGTGATGCAACACTCCTTTCACTTCGAACAGTGAATTGTTGAAGTGTTGGAACACTTCAACAGTGAAGTGAAGTGAACAGTGAAGTGTTGGAACAGACTGCTTCTGTTTCAGAGAAACGCATGTGAGTTTTTTGTGAATGCTTGTAAGTAGCTTAAGGTACTTTCAAAGGAAAGTGATTTCCTCCGAAAGGACAGCATTTAGAAAGTGAAGCAACACTCCATTCACTTCGCACAGTAAATTGAAGTGTTGGAACAGACTGCTTCTCTTTCAGAGAAACGCATGTGAATTTCTGTTGAATGCTTGTAAGTAGCTTAAGGCACTTTCAAAGCAAAGTGATTTTCTCTGAAAGGACAGCATTTAGAATGTGAAGCAACACTCCATTCACTTCGCACAGTGAGCTGAAGTGTTGGAATAGACTGCTTCTATTTCAGAGAAACAGATGTGAGTTTCTTGTGAATGCTTGTTAGTAGCTTAAGGCACTTTCAAAGGAAAGTGATTTTCTCTGAAAGGACAGGATTTAGAAAGTGAAGCAACACTCCCTTCACTTCGCACAGTGAATTGAAGAGTTGGAACAGACTGCTTCTCCTTCAGAGAAATGGATGTGAGTTTTTTGTGAATGCTTGTAGGTAGTTTAAGGCACTCTCAAAGTAAAGTAATTTTCTTTGAAAGGACAGGATTTAGAAAATGAAGAAACACTCCATTCACTTCGTACAGAAAATTGAAGCATTGGAAAAGACAGCTTCTCTTTCATAGAAACGCATTTGAATTTCCTGTGAATGCTTGTAAGTAGCTTAAGGCACTTTCAAAGGAAAGTGATTTTCTCTGAAACTGCAGCATTTAGAATGTGAAGGAACACTCCATTCACTTCGCACAGTGAATTGAAGTGGTGGATCAGACTGCTTCTCTTTCATAGAAACGCATTTGATTTTCCTGTGAATGCTTCTAGGTAGCTTAAGGCACTTTCAAAGCAAAGTGATTTTCTCTGAAAGGACAGCATTTAGAAAGTGAAGCAACACTCCATTCTCTTCGCACAGTGAATTGAAGTGTTGGAACAGAATGCTTCTGTTTCAGAGAAACGTATGTGAGTTTTTTGTGAATGCTTGTAAGTAGCTTAAGGCACTTTCATAGGAAAGTGAATTTCTCTGAAAGGAAAGCATTTGGAAAGGGAAGCAACACTCCATTCACTTCGCATAGTGAATTGAAGTGTTGGAACAGACCGCTTCTCTTTCCGAAAAATGCATGTGAGTTTCTTGTGAATGTTTGTAAGTAGCTTAAGGCACTTTCAAAAAAAAGTGATTTTCTCTGAAAGGACAGCATTTAGAAAGTGATGCAACACTCCTTTCACTTCGAACAGTTAATTGAAGTGTTGGAATAGACTGCTTCTCTTTCATAGAAACGCATGTGAGTTTTTTGTGAATGCTTGTTAGTAGCTTAAGGCACTTTCAAAGGAAAGTGATTTTCTCTGAAAGGACAGCATTTAGAAAGTGAAGCAACACTCCATTCACTTCGCACAGTGAATGGAAGTGTTGGATCAGACTGCTTCTCTTTCAGAGAAACGAATGTGAATTTCTGTTGAATGCTTGTAAGTATCTTAAGGGATTTTCAAAGGAAAGTGATTTTCTCTGAAAGGACAGGATTTAGAAAGTGAAGAAACACTCCATTCACTTCGCACAGAGAACTGAAGTGTTGGAAAAGACAGCTTCTCTTTCATAGAAACGCATTTGATTTTCCTGTGAATGCTTCTAGGTAGCTTAAGGCACTTTCAAAGGAAAGTTATTTTCACTGAAACTGCAGCATTCAGAATGTGAAGGAACACTCCAATCACTTCGCACAGTGAATTGAAGTGTTGGAACAGACTGCTTCTCTTTCATAGAAACGCATTTGAGTTTCCTATGAATGCTTGTAAGTAGCTTAAGGCACTTTCAAAGCAAAGTGATTTTCTCTGAAAGGACAGCATTTAGAAAGGGAAGCAACACTCCATTCACTTCGAACAGTGAATTGAAGTGTTGGAACAGACTGCTTCTCTTTCAGAGAAACGCATGTGAGTTTTTTGTGAATGCTTGTAAGTAGCTTAAGGCACTTTCAAAGGAAAGTGATTTTCTCTGAAAGGACAGTATTTAGAAAGGGAAGCAACACTCCAAATACTTCGCACAGTGAATTGAAGTGTTGGAACAGACTGCTTCTCTTTCAGAGAAAGGTATTTGAATTTCTGTTGAATGCTTGTAAGTTGCTTAAGGCACTCTCAAAGGAAAGTGATTTTCTCTGAAAGGACTGCATTTAGAAAGTGAAGAAACACTCCATTCACTTTGCACAGTGAATTGAAGTGTTGGGAAACACAGCTTCTCTTTCATAGAAACGCATTTGAGTTTCCTGTGAATGCTTGTAAGTAGCTGAAGGCACTTTCAAAGGAAAGTGATTTTCTCTGAAACTGCAGCATTTAGAATGTGAAGGAACACTCCAATCTCTTCGTACAGTGAATTGAATTGTTGGATCAGACTGCTTCTCTTTCAGAGAAAAAGATGTGAGTTTCTTATGAATGCTTGTAAGTAGCTTAAGGCACTTTCAAAGGAAAGTGATTTTCTCTGAAAGGACAGGATTTAGAAAGTGAAGCAACACTCCATTCACTTCGCACAGTGAATTGAAGTGTTGGAACAGAATGCTTCTCTTTCAGAGGAACGGATGTAAGTTTTCTGTGAATGATTGTAAGTTGCTTAAGGCACTTTCATAGGAAAGTGATTTTCTCTGAAAGGACAGCATTTGGAAAGGGAAGCAACACTCCATTCACTTCGCACAGTGAATTGAAGTGTTGGAACAGACTGCTTCTCTTTCAGAGAAACGCATGTGAGTTTTTTGTGAATGCTTGTAAGTAGATTAAGTCACTTTCAAAGAAAAGTGATTTTCTCTGAAAGGAGAGCATTTAGAATGTGAAGCAACACTCCATTCACTTCGCACAGTGAATTGAAGTGTTGGAACAGACTGCTTCTCTTTCAGAGAAACGCATGTGAATTTCTCTTGAATGATTGTAAGTAGATTAAGTCACTTTCAAAGGAAAGTGATTTTCTCTGAAAGGAGAGCATTTAGAAAGTGAAGCAACACTCCATTCACTTCTCACAGTGAATTGAAGTGTTCGAACAGACTGCTTCTCTTTCATAGAAACGCATTTGAGTTTCCTATGAATGCTTGTAAGTAGCTTAAGGCACTTTCAATCAAAGTGATTTTCTCTGAAAGGACAGCATTTAGAAAGTGAAGCAACACTCCAATCACTTCTCACAGTGAATTGAAGTGTTGGAACAGACTGCTTCTCTTTCAGAGAAACGCATGTGAATTTCTGTTGAATGCTTGTAAGTAGCTTAAGGCACTTTCAAAGGAAAGTGATTTTCTCTGAAAGAACAGGATTTAGAAATTGAAGAAACACTCCATTCCCTTCTCACAGTGAATTTAAGTGTTGGAAAAGACAACTTCTCTTTCAGAGAAACAGATGTGAGTTTCTTGTGAATGCTTGTAAGTAGCTTAAGGCACTTTCAAAGGAAAGTGATTTTCTCTGAAAGGACAGCATTTAGAAAGTGAAGCAACACTCCATTCACTTCGCACAGTGCATTGAAGTGTTGGAACAGAATGCTTCTGTTTCAGAGAAACGGATGTGAGTTTTTTGTTAATGCTTGTAAGTAGCTTAAGGCACTTTCAAAGGAAAGTGATTTTCTCTGAAAGGACAGGATTTAGAAAGTGAAGAAACACTCCATTCACTTCGCACAGAGAGCTGAAGTGTTGGAAAAGACAGCTTCTCTTTTATAGAAACGCATTTGATTTTCCTGTGAATGCTTCTAGGTAGCTTAAGGCACTTTCAAAGGAAAGTTATTTTCTCTGAAACTGCAGCATTTAGAATGTGAAGGAACACTCCAATCACTTCGCACAGTGAATTGAAGTTTTGGATCAGACTGCTTCTCTTTCAGAGAAACAGATGTGAGTTTCTTATGAATGCTTGTAAGTAGCTTAAGGCAATTTCAAAGGAAAGTGATTTTCTCTGAAAGGACAGGATTTAGAAAGTGAAGCAACACTCCATTCACTTCGCACAGTGAATTGAAGTGTTGGAACAGAATGCTTCTCTTTCAGAGGAACGGATGTAAGTTTTCTGTGAATGATTGTAAGTTGCTTAAGGCACTTTCATAGGAAAGTGATTTTCTCTGAAAGGACAGCATTTGGAAAGGGAAGCAACACTCCATTCACTTCGCACAGTGAATTGAAGTGTTGGAACAGACTGCTTCTCTTTCAGAGAAACGCATGTGAGTTTTTTGTGAATGCTTGTAAGTAGATTAAGTCACTTTCAAACAAAAGTGATTTTCTCTGAAAGGAGAGCATTTAGAATGTGAAGCAACACTCCATTCACTTCGCACAGTGAATTGAAGTGTTGGAACAGACTGCTTCTCTTTCAGAGAAACGCATGTGAATTTCTCTTGAATGCTTGTAAGTAGCTTAAGGCACTTTCAAAGCAAAGTGATTTTCTCTGAAAGGACAGGATTTAGAAAGTGAAGAAACACTCCATTCACTTCGCACAGTGAATTGAAGGGTTGGAACAGACTGCTTCTCTGTCAGAGAAACTGATGTTAGTTTTTTGTGAATGCTTGTAAGTAGCTTAAGGCACTTTCAAAGCAAAGTGATTTTCTCTGAAAGGACAGCGTTTAGAAAGTGAAGCAACACTCCATTCACTTCGCACAATGAATTGAAGTGTTGGAACAGACTGCTTCTCTTTCAGAGAAATAGATATGAGTTTCTTGTGAATGCGTGTAAGTAGCTTAAGGCAGTTTCAAAAGAGAGTAATTTTCTCTAAAAGGAGAGCATTTAGAAAGTGAAGCAACACTCCCTTCACTTCGCACAGTGAATTGAAGTGTTGGAACAGACTGCTTCTCTTTCATAGAAACGCATTTGAGTTTCCTATGAATGCTTGTAAGTAGCTTAAGGCACTTTCAAAGGAAAGTGATTTTCTCTGAAAGGACAGCATTTAGAAAGTGAAGCAACACTCCATTCACTTCGCACCGTGAATTGTAGTGTTGGAACAGACTGCTTCTCTTTCAGAGAAACGCATGTGAATTTCTATTGAATGCTTGTAAGTAGCTTAAGGCACTTTCAAAGGAAAGTGATTTTCTCTGAAAGGACAGGATTTAGAAAGTGAAGAAACAATCCATTCACTTTGCACAGTGAATTGAAGTGTTGGGAAAGACAGCTTCTCTTTCATAGAAACGCATTTGAGTTTCCTGTGAATGCTTGTAAGTAGCTGAAGGCACTTTCAAAGGAAAGTGATTTTCTCTGAAACTGCAGCATTTAGAATGTGAAGGAACACTCCAATCTCTTCGAACAGTGAATGGAATTGTTGGATCAGACTGCTTCTTTTTCAGAGAAAAAGATGTGAGTTTCTTATGAATGCTTGTAAGTTGCTTAAGGCACTTTCAAAGGAAAGTGATTTTCTCTGAAAGGACAGGACTTAGAAAGTGAAGCAACACTCCATTCACTTCGCACACTGAATTGAAGTGTTGGAACAGACTGCTTCTCTTTCCGAAAAATGCATGTGAGTTTCTTGTGAATGTTTGTAAGTAGCTTAAGGAACTTTCAAAGGAAAGTGATATTCTCTGAAAGGACAGCATTTAGAAAGTGAAGCAACACTCCTTTCACTTCGAACACTGAAATGAAGTGTTGGAACAGACTGCTTCTCTTTCAGAGAAACGCATGTGAGTTTTTTGTGAATGCTTGTAAGTAGCTTAAGGCACTTTCAAAGGAATGTGATTTTCTCTGAAAGGACAGCATTTAGAAAGTGAAGCAACACTCCATTCACTTCGCACAGTGAATTGAAGTGTTGGAACAGACTGCTTCTCTTTCAGAGAAACGCATGTGAATTTCTGTTGAATGCTTGTAAGTAGCTTAAGGCACGTTCAAAGGAAAGTGATTTTCTCTGAAAGGACAGGATTTAGAAAGTGAAGAAACACTCCATTCACTTCGCACAGTAAATTGAAGCATTGGAAAAGACAGCTTATCTTTCATAGAAACACATTTGAGTTTCCTGTGAATGCTTGTAAGTAGCTTAAGGCACTTTCAAAGGAAAGTGATTTTCTCTGAAACTGCAGCATTTAGAATGTGAAGGAACACTCCATTCACTTCGCACAGTGAATTGAAGTGTTGAATCAGACTGCTTCTCTTTCAGAGAAACAGATGTGAGTTTCTTGTGAATGCTTGTTAGTAGCATAAGGCACTTTCAAAGCAAAGTGATTTTCTCTGAAAGGACAGCATTTAGAAAGTGAAGCAACACTCCATTCACTTCGCACAGTGAATTTAAGTGTTGCAACAGACAGCTTCTCTTTCATAGAAACGCATTTCAGTTTCCTATGAATGCTTGTAAGTAGCTTAAGGCACTTTCAACGGAAAGTGATTTTCTCTGAAAGGACAGCATTTAGAAAGTGAAGCAACACTCCATTCACTTCGCACAGTGAACTGAATTATTGGAACAGACTGATTCTCTTTCAGAGAAACGGATGTGAGTTTTTTGTGAATGCTTGTAAGTAGCTTAAGGCACTTTCAAAGCAAAGTGATTTTCTCTGAAAGGACAGCATTTAGAAAGTGAAGCAACACTCCATTCACTTCGCACCATGAATTGTAGTGTTGGAACAGACTGCTTCTCTTTCAGAGAAACGCATGTGAATTTCTATTGAATGCTTGTAAGTAGCTTAAGGCACTTTCAAAGGAAAGTGATTTTCTCCGAAAGGACAGGATTTAGAACGTGAAGAAACAATCCATTCACTTTGCACAGTGAATTGAAGTGTTGGGAAAGACAGCTTCTCTTTCATAGAAACGCATTTGAGTTTCCTGTGAATGCTTGTAAGTAGCTGAAGGCACTTTCAAAGGAAAGTGATTTTCTCTGAAACTGCAGCATTTAGAATGTGAAGGAACACTCCAATCTCTTCGAACAGTGAATGGAATTGTTGGATCAGACTGCTTCCCTTTCAGAGAAAAAGATGTGAGTTTCTTATGAATGCTTGTAAGTTGCTTAAGGCACTTTCAAAGGAAAGTGATTTTCTCTGAAAGGACAGGACTTAGAAAGTGAAGCAACACTCCATTCACTTCGCACACTGAATTGAAGTGTTGGAACAGACTGCTTCTCTTTCCGAAAAATGCATGTGAGTTTCTTGTGAATGTTTGTAAGTAGCTTAAGGCACTTTCAAAGGAAAGTGATATTCTCTGAAAGGACAGCATTTAGAAAGTGAAGCAACACTCCTTTCACTTCGAACACTGAAATGAAGTGTTGGAACAGACTGCTTCTCTTTCAGAGAAACGCATGTGAGTTTTTTGTGAATGCTTGTAAGTAGCTTAAGGCACTTTCAAAGGAATGTGATTTTCTCTGAAAGGACAGCATTTAGAAAGTGAAGCAACACTCCATTCACTTCGCACAGTGAATTGAAGTGTTGGAACAGACTGCTTCTCTTTCAGAGAAACGCATGTGAATTTCTGTTGAATGCTTGTAAGTAGCTTAAGGCACTTTCAAAGGAAAGTGATTTTCTCTGAAAGGACAGGATTTAGAAAGTGAAGCAACACTCCATTCACTTCGCACAGTAAATTGAAGCATTGGAAAAGACAGCTTATCTTTCATAGAAACACATTTGAGTTTCCTGTGAATGCTTGTAAGTAGCTTAAGGCACTTTCAAAGGAAAGTGATTTTCTCTGAAACTGCAGCATTTAGAATGTGAAGGAACACTCCATTCACTTCGCACAGTGAATTGAAGTGTTGGATCAGACTGCTTCTCTTTCAGAGAAACAGATGTGAGTTTCTTGTGAATGCTTGTTAGTAGCTTAAGGAACTTTCAAAGCAAAGTGATTTTCTCTGAAAGGACAGCATTTAGAAAGTGAAGCAACACTCCATTCACTTCGCACAGTGAATTGAAGTGTTGGAACAGACTGCTTCTCTTTCAGAGAAACGCATATGAGTTTCTAGTGAATGTTTGTAAGTAGCTTAAGGCACTTTCAAAGGAAAGTGATTTTCTCTGAAAGGACGGGATTTAGAAAGTGAAGAAACACTCCATTCACTTCGCACAGTGAATAGAAGAGTTGGAACAGACTGCTTCTCCTTCAGAGAAACGGATGTGAGTTTTTTGTGAATGCTTGTAAGTAGGTTAAGGCACTTTCAAAGGAAAGTGATTTTCTCTGAAAGGACAGCATTTAGAAAGTGAAGCAACACTCCATTCACTTCGCACAGTGAACTGAAGGGTTGGAACAGACTACTTCTCTTTCAGAGAAACAGATGTGAGTTTCTTGTGAATGCGTGTAAGTAGCTTAAGGCAGTTTCAAAAGAGAGTGATTTTCTCTAAAAGAGCATTTAGAAAGTGAAGCAACACTCCATTCACTTCGCACAGTGAATTGAAGTGTTAGAACAGACTGCTTCTCTTTCAGAGAAACGCTTGTGAATTTCTGTTGAATGCTTGTAAGTAGCTTAAGGCACTTTCAAAGGAAAGTGATTTTCTCTGAAAGGACAGGATTTAGAAAGTGAAGAAACACTCCATTCACTTCGTACAGTAAATTGAAGCATTGGAAAAGACAGCTTCTCTTGCATAGAAACGCATTTGAGTTTCCTGTGAATGCTTGCAAGTAGCTTATGGAACTTTCAAAGGAAAGTGATTTTCTCTGAAACTGCAGCATTTAGAATGTGAAGGAACACTCCAATCACTTCGCACAGTGAATTGAAGTTTTGGATCAGACTGCTTCTCTTACAGAGAAACAGATGTGAGTTTCTTCTGAATGCTTGTAAGTAATTTAAGGCACTTTCAAAGGAAAGTGATTTTCTCTGAAAGGACAGGATTTAGAAAGTGAAGCAACACTCCATTCACTTCGCACAGTGAATTGAAGTGTTGGAACAGAATGCTTCTCTTTCAGAGAAACGGATGTGAGTTTTTTGTGAATGCTTGTAAGTTGCTTAAGGCACTTTCAAAGGAAAGTGATTTTCTCTGAAAGGACAGCATTTGGAAAGGGAAGCAACACTCCATTCACTTCGCACAGTGAATGGAAGTGTTGGAACAGACTGCTTCTCTTTCCGAAATATGCATGTGAGTTTCTTGTGAATGTTTGTAAGTAGCTTAAGGCACTTTCAAAGGAAAGTGATTTTCTCTGAAAGGACAGCATTTAGAAAGTGAAGCAACACTCCTTTCACTTCGAACAGTGAATTAAAGTGTTGGAACAGACTGCTTCTGTTTCAGAGAAACGCATGTGAGTTTTTTGTGAATGCTTGTAAGTAGCTTAAGGTACTAAAAAAGGAAAGTGATTTCCTCCGAAAGGACAGCATTTAGAAAGTGAAGCAACACTCCATTCACTTCGCACAGTAAATTGAAGTGTTGGAACAGACTGCTTCTCTTTCAGAGAAACGCATGTGAATTTCTGTTGAATGCTTGTAAGTAGCTTAAGGCACTTTCAAAGCAAAGTGATTTTCTCTGAAAGGACAGCATTTAGAAAGTGAAGCAACACTCCATTCACTTCGCACAGTGAGCTGAAGTGTTGGAACAGACTGCTTCTATTTCAGAGAAACAGATGTGAGTTTCTTGTGAATGCTTGTTAGTAGCTTAAGGCACTTTCAAAGGAAAGTGATTTTCTCTGAAAGGACAGGATTTAGAAAGTGAAGCAACACTCCCTTCACTTCGCACAGTGAATTGAAGAGTTGGAACAGACTGCTTCTCCTTCAGAGAAATGGATGTGAGTTTTTTGTGAATGCTTGTTAGTAGCTTAAGGCACTTTCAAAGGAAAGTGATTTTCTCTGAAACTGCAGCATTTAGAATGTGAAGGAACACTCCATTCACTTCGCACAGTGAATTGAAGTGGTGGATCAGACTGCTTCTCTTTCATTGAAACGCATTTGATTTTCCTGTGAATGCTTCTAGGTAGCTTAAGGCACTTTCAAAGCAAAGTGATTTTCTCTGAAAGGACAGCATTTAGAAAGTGAAGCAACACTCCATTCACTTCGCACAGTGAATTGAAGTGTTGGAGCAGAATGCTTCTGTTTCAGAGAAACGTATGTGAGTTTTTTGTGAATGCTTGTAAGTAGCTTAAGGCACTTTCATAGGAAAGTGATTTTCTCTGAAAGGAAAGCATTTGGAAAGGGAAGCAACACTCCATTCACTTCGCATAGTGAATTGAAGTGTTGGAACAGACCGCTTCTCTTTCCGAAAAATGCATGTGAGTTTCTTGGGAATGTTTGTAAGTAGCTTAAGGCACTTTCAAAGAAAAGTGATTTTCTCTGAAAGGACAGCATTTAGAAAGTGATGCAACACTCCTTTCACTTCGAACAGTTAATTGAAGTGTTGGAATAGACTGCTTCTCTTTCATAGAAACGCATGTGAGTTTTTTGTGAATGCTTGTTAGTAGCTTAAGGCACTTTCAAAGGAAAGTGATTTTCTCTGAAAGGACAGCATTTAGAAAGTGAAGCAACACTCCATTCACTTCGCACAGTGAATGGAAGTGTTGGAAAAGACAGCTTCTCTTTCATAGAAACGCATTTGATTTTCCTGTGAATGCTTCTAGGTAGCTTAAGGCACTTTCAAATGAAAGTTATTTTCACTGAAACTGCAGCATTCAGAATGTGAAGGAACACTCCAATCACTTCGCACAGTGAATTGAAGTGTTGGATCAGACTGATTCTCTTTCAGAGAAACAGATGTGAGTTTCTTATGAATGCTTGTAAGTAGCTTAAGGCACTTTCAAAGGAAAGTGATTTTCTCTGAAAGGACAGGATTTAGAAAGTGAAGCAACACTCCATTCACTTCGCACTGTGAATTGAAGTGTTGGAACAGACTGCTTCTCTTTCATAGAAACGCATTTGAGTTTCCTATGAATGCTTGTAAGTAGCTTAAGGCACTTTCAAAGCAAAGTGATTTTCTCTGAAAGGACAGCATTTAGAAAGGGAAGTAACACTCCATTCACTTCGAACAGTGAATTGAAGTGTTGGAACAGACTGCTTCTCTTTCAGAGAAACGCATGTGAGTTTTTTGTGAATTCTTGTAAGTAGCTTAAGGCACTTTCAAAGGAAAGTGATTTTCTCTGAAAGGACAGTATTTAGAAAGGGAAGCAACACTCCAAATACTTCGCACAGTGAATTGAAGTGTTGGAACAGACTGCTTCTCTTTCAGAGAAAGGTATTTGAATTTCTGTTGAATGCTTGTAAGTTGCTTAAGGCACTCTCAAAGGAAAGTGATTTTCTCTGAAAGGACTGAATTTAGAAAGTGAAGAAACACTCCATTCACTTTGCACAGTGAATTGAAGTGTTGGGAAACACAGCTTCTCTTTCATAGAAACGCATTTGAGTTTCCTGTGAATGCTTGTAAGTAGCTGAAGGCACTTTCAAAGGAAAGTGATATTCTCTGAAACTGCAGCATTTAGAATGTGAAGGAACACTCCAATCTCTTCGTACAGTGAATTGAATTGTTGGATCAGACTGCTTCTCTTTCAGAGAAATAGATGTGAGTTTCTTATGAATGCTTGTAAGTAGCTTAAGGCACTTTCAAAGGAAAGTGATTTTCTCTGAAAGGACAGGATTTAGAAAGTGAAGCAACACTCCATTCACTTCGCACAGTGAATTGAAGTGTTGGAACAGAATGCTTCTCTTTCAGAGGAACGGATGTAAGTTTTCTGTGAATGCTTGTAAGTTGCTTAAGGCACTTTAATAGGAAAGTGATTTTCTCTGAAAGGACAGCATTTGGAAAGGGAAGCAACACTCCATTCACTTCGCACAGTGAATTGAAGTGTTGGAATAGACTACTTCTCTTTCAGAAAAATGCATGTGAGTTTCTTGTGAATGTTTGTATGTAGCTTATGGCACTTTCAAAGGAAAGTGATTTTCTCTGAAAGGACAGCATTTAGAAAGTGAAGCAACACTCCATTCACTTCGAACAGTGAATTAAAGTGTTGGAACAGACTGCTTCTCTTTCAGAGAAACGCATGTGAGTTTTTTGTGAATGCTTGTAAGTAGATTAAGTCACTTTCAAAGAAAAGTGATTTTCTCTGAAAGGAGAGCATTTAGAAAGTGAAGCAACACTCCTTTCACTTCGAACAGTGAATTAAAGTGTTGGAACAGACTGCTTCTGTTTCAGAGAAACGCATGTGATTTTTTTGTGAATGCTTGTAAGTAGCTTAAGGTACTTAAAAAGGAAAGTGATTTCCTCCGAAAGGACAGCATTTAGAAAGTGAAGCAACACTCCATTCACTTCGCACAGTAAATTGAAGTGTTGGAACAGACTGCTTCTCTTTCAGAGAAACGCATGTGAATTTCTGTTGAATGCTTGTAAGTAGCTTAAGGCACTTTCAAAGCAAAGTGATTTTCTCTGAAAGGACAGCATTTAGAAAGTGAAGCAACACTCCATTCACTTCGCACAGTGAGCTGAAGTGTTGGAACAGACTGCTTCTATTTCAGAGAAACAGATGTGAGTTTCTTGTGAATGCTTGTTAGTAGCTTAAGGCACTTTCAAAGGAAAGTGATTTTCTCTGAAAGGACAGGATTTAGAAAGTGAAGCAACACTCCCTTCACTTCGCACCGTGAATTGAAGAGTTGGAACAGACTGCTTCTCCTTCAGAGAAATGGATGTGAGTTTTTTGTGAATGCTTGTAGGTAGTTTAAGGCACTTTCAAAGGAAAGTGATTTTCTCTGAAAGGACAGGATTTAGAAATTGAAGAAACACTCCATTCACTTCTCACAGTGAATTGAAGTGTTGGAAAAGACAACTTCTCTTTCAGAGAAACAGATGTGAGTTTCTTGTGAATGCTTGTAAGTAGCTTAAGGCACTTTCAAAGGAAAGTGATATTCTCTGAAAGGACAGCATTTAGAAAGTGAAGCAACACTCCATTCACTTCGCACAGTGAATTGAGGTGTTGGAACAGAATGCTTCTGTTTCAGAGAAACGGATGTGAGTTTTTTGTGAATGCTTGTAAGTAGCTTAAGGCACTTTCATAGGAAAGTGATTTTCTCTGAAAGGAAAGCATTTGGAAAGGGAAGCAACACCCCATTCACTTCGCACAGTGAATTGAAGTGTTGGAACAGACTGCTTCTCTTTCCGAAAAATACATTTGACTTTCTTGTGAATGTTTGTAAGTAGCTTAAGGCACTTTCAAAGAAAAGTGATTTTCTCTGAAAGGACAGCATTTAGAAAGTGATGCAACACTCCTTTCACTTCGAACAGTTAATTGAAGTGTTGGAATAGTCTGCTTCTCTTTCAGAGAAACGCATGTGAGTTTTTTGTGAATGCTTGTAAGTAGCTTAAGGCACTTTCAAAGGAAAGTGATTTTCTCTGAAAGGACAGGATTTAGAAAGTGAAGAAACACTCCATTCACTTCGCACAGAGAAGTGAAGTGTTGGAAAAGACAGCTTCTCTTTCATAGAAACGCATTTGATTTTCCTGTAAATGCTTCTAGGTAGCTTAAGGCACTTTCAAAGGAAAGTTATTTTCTCTGAAACTGCAGCATTTAGAATGTGAAGGAACACTCCAATAACTTCGCACAGTGAATTGAAGTGTTGGATCAGACTGATTCTCTTTCAGAGAAACAGATGTGAGTTTCTTATGAATGCTTGTAAGTAGCTTAAGGCACTTTCAAAGGAAAGTGATTTTCTCTGAAAGGACAGCATTTAGAAAGTGAAGCAACACTCCATTCACTTCGCACAGTGAATTGAAGTGTTGGAACAGACTGCTTCTCTTTCATAGAAACGCATTTGAGTTTCCTATGAATGCTTGTAAGTAGCTTAAGGCACTTTCAAAGCAAAGTGATTTTCTCTGAAAGGACAGCATTTAGAAAGTGAAGCAACACTCCATTCACTTCGCACAGTGAATTGAAGTGTTGGAACAGAATGCTTCTGTTTCAGAGAAACGGATATGAGTTTTTTGTGAATGCTTTTAAGTAGCTTAAGGCACTTTCATAGGAAAGTGATTTTCTCTGAAAGGAAAGCATTTGGAAAGGGAAGCAACACTCCATTCACTTCGCACAGTGAATTGAAGTGTTGGAACAGACTGCTTCTCTTTCCAAAAAATACATGTGAGTTTCTTGTGAATGTTTGTAAGTAGCTTAAGGCACTTTCAAAGAAAAGTGATTTTCTCTGAAAGGACAGCATTTAGAAAGTGATGCAACACTCCTTTCACTTCGAACAGTTAATTGAAGTGTTGGAATAGACTGCTTCTCTTTCAGAGAGACGCATGTGAGTTTTTTGTGAATGCTTGTAAGTAGCTTAAGGCACTTTCAAAGGAAAGTGATTTTCTCTGAAAGGACAGGATTTAGAAAGTGAAGAAACACTCCATTCACTTCGCACAGAGAGCTGAAGTGTTGGAAAAGACAGCTTCTCTTTCATAGAAACGCATTTGGTTTTCCTGTGAATCCTTCTAGGTAGCTTAAGGCACTTTCAAAGGAAAGTTATTTTCTCTGAAACTGCAGCATTTAGAATGTGAAGGAACACTCCAATCACTTCGCACAGTGAATTGAAGTGTTGGATCAGACTGATTCTCTTTCAGAGAAACAGATGTGAGTTTCTTATGAATGCTTGTAAGTAGCTTAAGGCAATTTCAAAGGAAAGTGATTTTCTCTGAAAGGACAACATTTAGAAAGTGAAGCAACACTCCATTCAATTCGCACAGTGAATTGAAGTGTTGGAACAGACTGCTTCTCTTTCATAGAAACGCATTTGAGTTTCCTATGAATGCTTGTAAGTAGCTTAAGGGACTTTCAAAGCAAAGTGATTTTCTCTGAAAGGACAGCATTTAGAAAGGGAAGCAACACTCCATTCACTTCGAACAGTGAATTGAAGTGTTGGAACAGACTGCTTCTCTTTCAGAGAAACGCATGTGAGTTTTTTGTGAATTCTTGTAAGTAGCTTAAGGCACTTTCAAAGCAAAGTGATTTTCTCTGAAAGGACAGCATTTAGAAAGGGAAGCAACACTCCATATACTTCGCACAGTGAATTGAAGTGTTGGAACAGACTGCTTCTCTTTCAGAGAAACGCATGTGAATTTCTGTTGAATGCTTGTAAGTAGCTTAAGGCACTTTCAAAGCAAAGTGATTTTCTCTGAAAGGACAGGATTTAGAAAGTGAAGAAACACTCCATTCACTTCGCACAGTGAATTGAAGGGTTGGAACAGACTGCTTCTCTTTCAGAGAAACTGATGTTAGTTTTTTGTGAATGCTTGTAAGTAGCTTAAGGCACTTTCAAAGCAAAGTGATTTTCTCTGAAAGGACAGCGTTTAGAAAGTGAAGCAACACTCCATTCACTTCGCACAGTGAATTGAAGTGTTGGAACAGACGGCTTCTCTTTCAGAGAAATAGATATTAGTTTCTTGTGAATGCATGTAAGTAGCTTAAGGCAGTTTCAAAAGAGAGTGATTTTCTCTAAAAGGGGAGCATTTAGAAAGTGAAGCAACACTCCCTTCACTTCGCACAGTGAATTGAAGTGCTGGATCAGACTGATTCTCTTTCAGAGAAACAGATGTGAGTTTCTTATGAATGCTTGTAAGTAGCTTAAGGCACTTTCAAAGCAAAGTGATTTTCTCTGAAAGGACAGCATTTAGAAAGTGAAGCAACACTCCATTCACTTCGCACAGTGAATTGAAGTGTTGGAACAGACTGCTTCTCTTTCAGAGAAACGCATGTGAATTTCTGTTGAATGCTTGTAAGTAGATTAAGTCACTTTCAAAAAAAAGTGATTTTCTCTGAAAGGAGAGCATTTAGAAAGTGAAGCAACACTCCATTCACTTCGCACAGTGAATTGAAGTGTTCGAACAGACTGCTTCTCTTTCATAGAAACGCATTTGAGTTTCCTATGAATGCTTGTAAGTAGCTTAAGGCACTTTCAATCAAAGTGATTTTCTCTGAAAGGACAGCATTTAGAAAGGGAAGCAACACTCCAATCACTTCGCACAGTGAATTGAACTGTTGGAACAGACTGCTTCTCTTTCAGAGAAACGCATGTGAATTTCTGTTGAATGCTTGTAAGTAGCTTAAGGCACTTTCAAAGGAAAGTGATTTTCTCTGAAAGGACAGGATTTAGAAATTGAAGAAACACTCCATTCACTTCTCACAGTGAATTGAAGTGTTGGAAAAGACAACTTCTCTTTCAGAGAAACAGATGTGAGTTTCTTGTGAATGCTTGTAAGTAGCTTAAGGCACTTTCAAAGGAAAGTGATTTTCTCTGAAAGGACAGCATTTAGAAAGTGAAGCAACACTCCATTCACTTCGCACAGTGAATTGAAGTGTTGGAACAGAATGCTTCTGTTTCAGAGAAACGGATGTGTGTTTTTTGTGAATGCTTGTAAGTAGCTTAAGGCACTTTCATACGAAAGTGATTTTCTCTGAAAGGAAAGCATTTAGAAAGGGAAGCAACACTCCATTCACTTCGCACAGTGAATTGAAGTGTTGGAACAGACTGCTTCTCTTTCCGAAAAATACATGTGAGTTTCTTGTGAATGTTTGTAAGTAGCTTAAGGCACTTTCAAAGAAAAGTGATTTTCTCTGAAAGGACAGCATTTAGAAAGTGATGCAACACTCCTTTCACTTCGAACAGTTAATTGAATTGTTGGAATAGACTGCTTCTCTTTCAGAGAAACGCATGTGAGTTTTTTGTGAATGCTTGTAAGTAGCTTAAGGCACTTTCAAAGGAAAGTGATTTTCTCTGAAAGGACAGGATTTAGAAAGTGAAGAAACACTCCATTCACTTCGCACAGAGAACTGAAGTGTTGGAAAAGACAGCTTCTCTTTCATAGAAACGCATTTGATTTTCCTGTGAATGCTTCTAGGTAGCTTAAGGCACTTTCAAAGGAAAGTTAATTTCTCTGAAACTGCAGCATTTAGAATGTGAAGGAACACTCCAATCACTTCGCACAGTGAATTGAAGTGTTGGATCAGACTGATTCTCTTTCAGAAAAACAGATGTGAGTTTCTTATGAATGCTTGTAAGTAGCATAAGGCACTTTCAAAGGAAAGTGATTTTCTCTGAAAGGACAGCATTTAGAAAGTGAAGCAACACTCCATTCACTTCGCACATTGAATTGAAGTGTTGGAACAGACTGCTTCTCTTTCATAGAAACGCATTTGAGTTTCCTATGAATGCTTGTAAGTAGCTTAAGGCACTTTCAAAGCAAAGTGATTTTCTCTGAAAGGACAGCATTTAGAAAGTGAAGCAACACTCCATTCACTTCGCACAGTGAATTGAAGTGTTGGAACAAAATCTTCTGTTTCAGAGAAACGGATGTGAGTTTTTTGTTAATGCTTGTAAGTAGCTTAAGGCACTTTCATAGGAAAGTGATTTTCTCTGAAAGGAAAGCATTTGGAAAGGGAAGCAACACTCCATTCACTTCGCACAGTGAATTGAAGTGTTGGAACAGACTGCTTCTCTTTCCGAAAAATACATGTGAGTTTCTTGTGAATGTTTGTAAGTAGCTTAAGGTACTTTCAAAGAAAAGTGATTTTCTCTGAAAGGACAGCATTTAGAAAGTGATGCAACACTCCTTTCACTTCGAACAGTTAATTGAAGTGTTGGAATAGACTGCTTCTCTTTCAGAGAGACGCATGTGAGTTTTTTGTGAATGCTTGTAAGTAGCTTAAGGCACTTTCAAAGGAAAGTGATTTTCTCTGAAAGGACAGGATTTAGAAAGTGAAGAAACACTGCATTCACTTCGCACAGAGAACTGAAGTGTTGGAAAAGACAGCTTCTCTTTCATAGAAACGCATTTGATTTTCCTGTGAATGCTTCTAGGTAGCTTAAGGCACTTTCAAAGGAAAGTTATTTTCTCTGTAACTGCAGCATTTAGAATGTGAGGGAACACTCCAATCACTTCGCACAGTGAATTGAAGTGTTGGAACAGACTGCTTCTCTTTCAAAGAAACGCATTTGAGTTTCCTATGAATGCTTGTAAGTAGCTTAAGGGACTTTCAAAGCAAAGTGATTTTCTCTGAAAGGACAGCATTTAGAAAGGGAAGCAACACTCCATTCACTTCGAACAGTGAATTGAAGTGTTGGAACAGAAAGCTTCTCTTTCAGAGCAACGCATGTGAGTTTTTTGTGAATGCTTGTAAGTAGCTTAAGGCACTTTCAAAGGAAAGTGATTTTCTCTGAAAGGACAGCATTTAGAAAGGGAAGCAACACCCCATATACTTCGCACAGTGAATTGAAATGTTGGAACAGACTGCTTCTCTTTCAGAGAAACGCATGTGAATTTCTGTTGAATGCTTGTAAGTAGCTTAAGGCACTTTCAAAGCATAGTGATTTTCTCTGAAATGACAGGATTTAGAAAGTGAAGAAACACTCCATTCACTTCGCACAGTGAATTGAAGGGTTGGAAGAGACTGCTTCTCTTTCAGAGAAACTGATGTTAGTTTTTTTTTAATGCTTGTAAGTAGCTTAAGGCACTTTCAAAGCAAAGTGATTTTCTCTGAAAGGACAGCGTTTAGAAAGTGAAGCAACACTCCATTCACTTCGCACAGTGAATTGAAGTGTTGGAACAGACTGCTTTTCTTTCAGTGAAATAGACATTAGTTTCTTGTGAATGAATGTAAGTAGCTTAAGGCAGTTTCAAAAGAGAGTGATTTTCTCTAAAAGGAGAGCATTTAGAAAGTGAAGCAACACTCCATTCACTTCGCACAGTGAATTGAAGTGTTGGAACAGACTGCTTCTCTTTCATAGTAACGCATTTGAGTTTCCTGTGAATGATTGTAAGTAGCTTAAGGCACTTTCAAAGCAAAGTGATTTTCTCTGAAAGGACAGCATTTAGAAAGTGAAGCAACACTCCATTCACTTCGCACAGTGAATTGTAGTGTTGGAACAGACTGCTTCTCTTTCAGAGAAACGCATGTGAATTTCTGTTGAATGATTGTAAGTAGCTTAAGGCACTTTCAAAGGAAAGTGATTTTCTCTGAAAGGACATGATTTAGAAAGTGAAGAAACACTCCATTCACTTCGCACAGAGAATTGAAGAGTTGGAACAGACTGCTTCTCCTTCAGAGAAACGGATGTGAGTTTTTTGTGAATGCTTGTAAGTAGCTTAAGGCACTTTCAAAGCAAAGTGATTTTCTCTGAAAGGACAGCATTTAGAAAGTGAAGCAACACTCCATTCACTTCGCACAGTGAGCTGAAGTGTTGGAACAGACTGCTTCTATTTCAGAGAAACAGATGTGAGTTTCTTGTGAATACTTGTTAGTAGCTTAAGGCACTTTCAAAGGAAAGTGATTTTCTCTGAAAGGACAGGATTTAGAAAGTGAAGCAACATTCCCTTCACTTCGCACAGTGAATTGAAGAGTTGGAACAGACTGCTTTTCCTTCAGAGAAATGGATGTGAGTTTTTTGTGAATGCTTGTAGGTAGCTTAAGGCACTTTCAAAGCAAAGTGAATTTCTCTGAAAGGACAGGATTTAGAAAATGAAGAAACACTCCATTCACTTCGTACAAAAAATTGAAGCATTGGAAAAGACAGCTTCTCTTTCATAGAAACGCATTTGAATTTCCTGTGAATGCTCGTAAGTAGCTTAAGGCACTTTCAAAGGAAAGTGATTTTCTCTGAAACTGCAGCTTTTAGAATGTGAAGGAACACTCCATTCACTTCGCACAGTGAATTGAAGTGTTGGATCAGACTGCTTCTCTTCCAGAGAAACAGATGTGAGTTTCTTGTGAATGCTTGTTAGTAGCTTAAGGCACTTTCAAAGCAAAGTGATTTTCTCTGAAAGGACAGCATTTAGAAAGTGAAGCAACACTCCATTCACTTCGCACAGTGAATTGAAGTGTTGGAACAGAATGCTTCTCTTTCAGAGAAACGGATGTGAGTTTTTTGTGAATGCTTGTAAGTCGCTTAAGGCACATTCATGGGAAAGTGATTTTCGCTGAAAGGACAGCATTTAGAAAGTGAAGCAACACTCCATTCACTTCGCACAGTGAATTGAAGTGTTGGAACAGACTGCTTCTCTTTCAGAGAAACGCATGTGAGTTTTTTGTGAATTCTTGTAAGTAGCTTAAGGCACTTTCAAAGGAAAGTGATTTTCTCTGAAAGGACAGCATTTAGAAAGGGAAGCAACACTCCATATACTTCGGACAGTGAATTGAAGTGTTGGAACAGACTGCTTCTCTTTCAGAGAAACGCATGTGAATTTCTGTTGAATGCTTGAAAGTAGCTTAAGGCACTTTCAAAGCAAAGTGATTTTCTCTGAAAGGACAGGATTTAGAAAGTGAAGCAACACTCCATTCACTTCGCACAGTGAATTGAAGGGTTGGAACAGACTGCTTCTCTTTCAGAGAAACTGATGTTAGTTTTTTGTGAATGCTTGTAAGTAGCTTAAGGCACTTTCAAAGCAAAGTGATTTTCTCTGAAAGGACAGCGTTTAGAAAGTGAAGCAACACTCCACACACTTCGCACAGTGAATTGAAGTGTTGGAACAGACTGCTTCTCTTTCAGAGAAATAGATATGAGTTTCTTGTGAATGCGTGTAAGTAGCTTAAGGCAGTTTCAAAAGAGAGTGATTTTCTCTAAAAGGAGAGCATTTAGAAAGTGAAGCAACACTCCCTTCACTTCGCACAGTGAATTGAAGTGTTGGAACAGACTGCTTCGCTTTCATAGAAACGCATTTGAGTTTCCTGTGAATGATTGTAAGTAGCTTAAGGCACTTTCAAAGCAAAGTGATTTTCTCTGAAAGGACAGCATTTAGAAAGTGAAGCAACACTCCATTCACTTCGCACAGTGAATTGTAGTGTTGGAACAGACTGCTTCTCTTTCAGAGAAACGCATGTGAATTTCTATTGAATGCTTGTAAGTAGCTTAAGGCACTTTCAAAGGAAAGTGATTTTCTCTGAAAGGACAGGATTTAGAAAGTGAAGAAACAATCCAGTCACTTTGCACAGTGAACTGAAGTGTTGGGAAAGACAGCTTCTCTTTCATAGAAACGCATTTGAGTTTCCTATGAATGCTTGTAAGTAGCTGAAGGCACTTTCAAAGGAAAGTGATTTTCTCTGAAACTGCAGCATTTAGAATGTGAAGGAACACTACAATCTCTTCGAACAGTGAATGGAATTATTGGATCAGACTGCTTCTCTTTCAGAGAAAAAGATGTGAGTTTCTTATGAATGCTTGTAAGTAGCTTAAGGCACTTTCAAAGGACAGTGATATTCTCCGAAAGGACAGCATTTAGAAAGTGAAGCAACACTCCATTCACTTCGCACAGTGAATTGAAGTGTTGGAACAGACTGCTTCTCTTTCAGAGAAACGCATGTGAATTTCTGTTGAATGCTTGTAAGTAGCTTAAGGCACTTTCAAAGGAAAGTGATTTTCTCTGAAAGGACAGCATTTAGAAAGTGAAGCAACACTCCATTCACTTCGCACAGTGAGCTGAAGTGTTGGAACAGACTGCTTCTATTTCAGAGAAACAGATGTGAGTTTCTTGTGAATACTTGTTAGTAGCTTAAGGCACTTTCAAAGCAAAGTGATTTTCTGTGAAAGGACAGGATTTAGAAAGTGAAGCAACACTCCCTTCACTTCGCACAGTGAATTGAAGAGTTGGAACAGACTGCTTCTCCTTCAGAGAAATGGATGTGAGTTTTTTGTGAATGCTTGTAGGTAGCTTAAGGCACTTTCAAAGCAAAGTGATTTTCTCTGAAAGGACAGCGTTTAGAAAGTGAAGCAACACTCCATTCACTTCGCACAGTGAATTGAAGTGTTGGAACAGACTGCTTCTCTTTCAGAGAAATAGATATGAGTTTCTTTTGAATGCGTGTAATTAGCTTAAGGCAGTTTCAAAAGAGAGTGATTTTCTCTTAAAGGAGAGCATTTAGAAAGTGAAGCAACACTCCCTTCACTTTGCACAGTGAATTGAAGTGTTGGAACAGACTGCTTCTCTTTCATAGAAACGCATTTGAATTCCTGTGAATGATTGTAAGTAGCTTAAGGCACTTTCAAAGGAAAGTGATTTTCTCTGAAAGGACAGGATTTAGAAAGTGAAGAAACACTCCATTTACTTCGCACAGAGAATTGAAGAGTTGGAACAGACTGCTTCTCCTTCAGAGAAACGGATGTGAGTTTTTTGTGAATGCTTGTAAGTAGCTTAAGGCACTTTCAAAGCAAAGTGATTTTCTCTGAAAGGACAGCATTTAGAAAGTGAAGCAACACTCCATTCACTACGCACAGTGAGCTGAAGTTTTGGAACAGACTGCTTCTCTTTCAGAGAAATAGATATGAGTTTCTTGTGAATGCGTGTAAGTAGCTTAAGGCAGTTTCAAAAGAGAGTGATTTTCCCTAAAAGGAGAGCATTTAGAAAGTGAAGCAACACTCCCTTCACTTTGTACAGTGAATTGAAGTGTTGGAACAGACTGCTTCTCTTTCAGAGAAATAGATATGAGTTTCTTGTGAATGCGTGTAAGTAGCTTAAGGCAGTTTCAAAAGAGAGTGATTTTCTCTAAAAGGAGAGCATTTAGAAAGTGAAGCAACACTCCCTTCACTTTGTACAGTGAATTGAAGTGTTGGAACAGACTGCTTCTCTTTCATAGAAACGCATTTGAGTTTCCTGTGAATGCTTGTAAGTAGCTTAAGGCACTTTCAAAGGAAAGTGATTTTCTCTGAAAGGACAGGATTTAGAAAGTGAAGAAACAATCCATTCACTTTGCACAGTGAATTGAAGTGTTGGGAAAGACAGCTTCTCTTTCATAGAAACGTATTTGAGTTTCCTATGAATGCTTGTAAGTAGCTGAAGGCACGTTCAAAGGAAAGTGATTTTCTCTGAAACTGCAGCATTTAGAATGTGAAGGAACACTCCAATCTCTTCGAACAGTGAATTGAAATGTTGGATCAGACTGCTTCTCTTTCTGAGAAACAGATGTGAGTTTCTTGTGAATGCTTGTTAGTAGCTTAAGGCACTTTCAAAGCAAAGTGATTTTCACTGAAAGGACCGCATTTAGAAAGTGAAGCAACACTCCATTCACTTCGCACAGTGAATTGAAGTGTTGGAACAGAATGCTCTCTTTCAGAGAAACGGATGTGAATTTTTTGTGAATGCTTGTAAGTTGCTTAAGGCACTTTCAAAGCAAAGTGATTTTCACTGAAAGGACCGCATTTAGAATGTGGAGGAACACTCCAATCACTTCGAAAAGTGAATTGAAGTATTGGATCAGACTGCTTCTCTTTCAGAGAAACAGATGTGAGTTTCTTCTGAATGCTTGTAAGTAGCTTAAGGCACTTTCAAAGGAAAGTGATTTTCTCTGAAAGGACAGGATTTAGAAAGTGAAGCAACACTCCATTCACTTCGCACAGTGAATTGAAGTGCTGGAACAGAATGCTTCTCTTTCAGAGAAACAGATGTGAGTTTCTTGTGAATGCTTGTTAGTAGCTTAAGGCACTTTCATAGGAAAGTGATTTTCTCTGAAAGGACAGCATTTGGAAAGGTAAGCAACACTCCATTCACTTCGCACAGTGAATTGAAGTGTTGGAACAGACTTCTTCTCTTTCCGAAAAATGCATGTGAGTTTCTTGTGAATGTTTGTAAGTAGCTTAAGGCACTTTCAAAGGAAAGTGATTTTCTCTGAAAGGACGGCATTTAGAAAGTGAAGCAACACTCCTTTCACTTCGAACAGTGAATTGAAGTGTTGGAACAGACTGCTTCTCTTTCAGAGAAACGCATGTGAGTTTTTTGTGAATGCTTGTAAGTAGCTTAAGGTACTTTCAAAGGAAAGTGATTTTCTCCGAAAGGACAGTATTTAGAAAGTGAAGCAACACTCCATTCACTTCGCACAATGAATTGAAGTAATGGAACAGACTGCTTCTCTTTCAGAGAAACGCATGTGAATTTTTGTTGAATGCTTGTAAGTAGCTTAAGGCACTTTCAAAGGAAAGTGATTTTCTCTGAAAGGACAGGATTTAGAAAGTGAAGAAACACTCCATTTACTTCGCACAGAGAATTGAAGAGTTGGAACAGACTGCTTCTCCTTCAGAGAAACGGATGTGAGTTTTTTGTGAATGCTTGTAAGTAGCTTAAGGCACTTTCAAAGCAAAGTGATTTTCTCTGAAAGGACAGAATTTAGAAAGTGAAGCAACACTCCATTCACTTCGCACAGTGAGCTGAAGTGTTGGAACAGACTGCTTCTATTTCAGAGAAACAGATGTGAGTTTCTTGTGAATACTTGTTAGTAGCTTAAGGCACTTTCAAAGGAAAGTGATTTTCTCTGAAAGGACATGATTTAGAAAGTGAAGCAACACTCCCTTCACTTCGCACAGTGAATTGAAGAGTTGGAACAGACTGCTTCTCCTTCAGAGAAATGGATGTGAGTTTTTTGTGAATGCTTGTAGGTAGCTTAAGGCACTTTCAAAGCAAAGTGATTTTCTCTGAAAGGACAGGATTTAGAACATGAAGAAACAGTCCATTCACTTCGTACAGAAAATTGAAACATTGGAAAAGACAGCTTCTCTTTCATAGAAACGCATTTGAATTTCCTATGAATACTTGTAAGTAGCTTAAGGCACTTTCAAAGGAAAATGATTTTCTCTGAAACTGCAGCATTTAGAATGTGAAGGAACACTCCATTCACTTCGCACAGTGAATTGAAGTGTTGGATCAGACTGCTTCTCTTTCAGAGAAACAGATGTGAGTTTCTTGTGAATGCTTGTTAGTAGCTTAAGGCACTTTCAAAGGAAAGTGATTTTCTCTGAAAGGACAGCATTTAGAAAGTGAAGCAACACTCCATTCACTTTGCACAGTGAATTGAAGTGTTGGAACAGAATGCTTCTCTTTCAGAGAAACGGATGTGAGTTTTTTGTGAATGCTTGTAAGTCGCTTAAGGCACACTCATGGGAAAGTGATTTTCTCTGAAAGGACAGCATTTAGAAAGTGAAGCAACACTCCATTCACTTCGCACAGTGAATTGAAGTGTTGGAACAGACTGCTTCTCTTTCAGAGATACGCATGTGAATTTCTTTTGAATTCTTGTAAGTAGCTTAAGGCACTTTCAAAGGAAAGTGATTTTCTCTGAAAGGACAGGATTTAGAAAGTGAAGAAATACTCCCTTCACTTCGCATAGTGAATTGAAGAGTTGGAACAGACTGCTTCTCCTTCAGAGAAACGGATGTGAGTTTTTTGTGAATGCTTGTAAGTAGCTTAAGGCACTTTCGAAGCAAAGTGATTTTCTCTGAAAGGACAGCATTTAGAAAGTGAAGCAACACTCCATTCACTTCGCACAGTGAATTGAAGTGTTGGAACAGACTACTTCTCTTTCAGAGAAACAGATGTGAGATTCTTGTGAATGCGTGTAAGTAGCTTAAGGCAGTTTCAAAAGAGAGTGATTTTCTCTAAAAGGAGAGCATTTAGAAAGTGAAGCAACACTCCATTCACTTTCCACAGTGAATTGAAGTGTTGGAACAGACTGCTTCTCATTCAGAGAAACGCATGTGAGTTCTTTGTGAATGCTTGTAAGTAGCTTAAGGCACTTTCAAAGGAAAGTGATTTTCTCTGAAAGGACAGCATTTCGAAAGTGAAGAAACACTCCATTCAGTTCGCACAGTGAATTGAAGCGTTGGAAAAGACAGCTTCTCTTTCATAGAAACGCATTTTAGTTTCCTGTGAATGCTTGTAAGTAGCTTAAGGCAGTTTCAAAGGAAAGTGATTTTCTCTGAAACTGCAGCATTTAGAATGTGAAGGAACAGTCCATTCACTTCGCACAGTGAATTGAAGTGTTGGATCAGACTGCTTCTCTTTCAGAGAAACAGATGTGAGTTTCTTGTGAATGCTTGTTAGTAGCTTAAGGCACTTTCAAAGCAACGTGATTTTCTCTGAAAGGACAGGATTTAGAAAGTGAAGAAACACTCCATTCACTTCGCACAGTGAATTGAAGTGTTGGGAAAGACAGCTTCTCTTTCAAAGAAACGCATTTGAGTTTCCTGTGAATGCTTGTAAGTAGCTTAAGGCACTTTCAAAGGAAAGTGATTTTCTCTGAAACTGCAGCATTTAGAATGTGAAGGAACACTCCAATCACTTCGCACAGTGAATTGAAGTGTTGGATCAGACTGCTTCTCTTTCAGAGAAACAGATGTGAGTTTCTTCTGAATGCTTGTAAGTAGCTTAAGGCACTTTCAAAGGAAAGTGATTTTCTATGAAAGGACAGGATTTAGAAAGTGAAGAAACACTCCATTCACTTCGCACAGTGAATTGAAGTGTTGGAACAGAATGCTTCTCTTTCAGAGAAACGGATGTGAGTTTTTTGTGAATGCTTGTAAGTTGCTTAAGGCACTTTCATAGGAAAGTGATTTTCTCTGAAAGGACAGCATTTGGAAAGGGAAGCAACACTCCATTCACTTCGCACACTAGCTGAAGTGTTGGAACAGACTGCTTCTCTTTCCGAAAAATGCATGTGAGTTTCTTGTGAATGTTTGTAAGTACCTTAAGGCACTTTCAAAGGAGAGCGATTTCCTCTGAAAGGACAGCATTTAGAAAGTGAAGCAACACTCCATTCACTTCGCACAGTGAATTGAATTGTTGGAACAGACTGCTTCTCTTTCAGAGAAACGCATGTGAATTTCTGTTGAATGCTTGTAAGTAGCTTAAGGCACTTTCAAAGGAAAGTGATTTTCTCTGAAAGGACAGGATTTAGAAAGTGAAGAAACACTCCATTCACTTCGAACAGAGAATTGAAGAGTTGGAACAGACTGCTTCTGTTTCAGAGAAACGGATGTGAGTGTTTTGTGAATGCTTGTAAGTAGCTTAAGGCACTTTCAAAGCAAAGTGATTTTCTCTGAAAGGACAGCATTTAGAAAGTGAAGCAACACTCCATTCACTTCGCACAGTGAGCTGAAGTGTTGGAACAGACTGCTTCTATTTCAGAGAAACAGATGTGAGTTTCTTGTGAATACTTGTTAGTAGCTTAAGGCACTTTCAAAGGAAAGTGATTTTCTGTGAAAGGACAGGATTTAGAAAGTGAAGCAACACTCCCTTCACTTCGCACAGTGAATTGAAGAGTTGGAACAGACTGCTTCTCCTTCAGAGAAATGGATGTGAGTTTTTTGTGAATGCTTGTAGGTAGCTTAAGGCACTTTCAAAGCAAAGTGATTTTCTCTGAAAGGACAGCGTTTAGAAAGTGAAGCAACACTCCATTCACTTCGCACAGTGAATTGAAGTGTTGGAACAGACTGCTTCTCTTTCAGAGAAATAGATATGAGTTTCTTGTGAATGCGTGTAATTAGCTTAAGGCAGTTTCAAAAGAGAGTGATTTTCTCTTAAAGGAGAGCATTTAGAAAGTGAAGCAACACTCCCTTCACTTTGCACAGTGAATTGAAGTGTTGGAACAGACTGCTTCTCTTTCATAGAAACGCATTTGAATTCCTGTGAATGATTGTAAGTAGCTTAAGGCACTTTCAAAGGAAAGTGATTTTCTCTGAAAGGACAGGATTTAGAAAGTGAAGAAACACTCCATTTACTTCGCACAGAGAATTGAAGAGTTGGAACAGACTGCTTTTCCTTCAGAGAAACGGATGTGAGTTTTTTGTGAATGCTTGTAAGTAGCTTAAGGCACTTTCAAAGCAAAGTGATTTTCTCTGAAAGGACAGCATTTAGAAAGTGAAGCAACACTCCATTCACTACGCACAGTGAGCTGAAGTTTTGGAACAGACTGCTTCTCTTTCAGAGAAATAGATATGAGTTTCTTGTGAATGCGTGTAAGTAGCTTAAGGCAGTTTCAAAAGAGAGTGATTTTCTCTAAAAGGAGAGCATTTAGAAAGTGAAGCAACACTCCCTTCACTTTGTACAGTGAATTGAAGTGTTGGAACAGACTGCTTCTCTTTCAGAGAAATAGATATGAGTTTCTTGTGAATGCGTGTAAGTAGCTTAAGGCAGTTTCAAAAGAGAGTGATTTTCTCTAAAAGGAGAGCATTTAGAAAGTGAAGCAACACTCCCTTCACTTTGTACAGTGAATTGAAGTGTTGGAACAGACTGCTTCTCTTTCATAGAAACGCATTTGTGTTTCCTGTGAATGCTTGTAAGTAGCTTAAGGCACTTTCAAAGGAAAGTGATTTTCTCTGAAAGGACAGGATTTAGAAAGTGAAGAAACAATCCATTCACTTTGCACAGTGAATTGAAGTGTTGGGAAAGACAGCTTCTCTTTCATAGAAACGCATTTGAGTTTCCTATGAATGCTTGTAAGTAGCTGAAGGCACGTTCAAAGGAAACTGATTTTCTCTGAAACTGCAGCATTTAGAATGTGAAGGAACACTCCAATCTCTTCGAACAGTGAATTGAAATGTTGGATCAGACTGCTTCTCTTTCTGAGAAACAGATGTGAGTTTCTTGTGAATGCTTGTTAGTAGCTTAAGGCACTTTCAAAGCAAAGTGATTTTCACTGAAAGGACCGCATTTAGAAAGTGAAGCAACACTCCATTCACTTCGCACAGTGAATTGAAGTGTTTGAACAGAATGCTCTCTTTCAGAGAAACGGATGTGAATTTTTTGTGAATGCTTGTAAGTTGCTTAAGGCACTTTCAAAGCAAAGTGATTTTCACTGAAAGGACCGCATTTAGAATGTGGAGGAACAGTCCAATCACTTCGCACAGTGAATTGAAGTATTGGATCAGACTGCTTCTCTGTCAGAGAAACAGATGTGAGTTTCTTCTGAATGCTTGTAAGTAGCTTAAGGCACTTTCAAAGGAAAGTGATTTTCTCTGAAAGGACAGGATTTAGAAAGTGAAGCAACACTCCATTCACTTCGCACAGTGAATTGAAGTGTTGGAACAGAATGCTTCTCTTTCAGAGAAACAGATGTGAGTTTCTTGTGAATGCTTGTTAGTAGCTTAAGGCACTTTCATAGGAAAGTGATTTTCTCTGAAAGGACAGCATTTGGAAAGGTAAGCAACACTCCATTCACTTCGCACAGTGAATTGAAGTGTTGGAACAGACTTCTTCTCTTTCCGAAAAATGCATGTGAGTTTCTTGTGAATGTTTGTAAGTAGCTTAAGGCACTTTCAAAGGAAAGTGATTTTCTCTGAAAGGACGGCATTTAGAAAGTGAAGCAACACTCCTTTCACTTCGAACAGTGAATTGAAGTGTTGGAACAGACTGCTTCTCTTTCAGAGAAACGCATGTGAGTTTTTTGTGAATGCTTGTAAGTAGCTTAAGGTACTTTCAAAGGAAAGTGATTTTCTCCGAAAGGACAGTATTTAGAAAGTGAAGCAACACTCCATAAACTTCGCACAGAGCATTGAAGTGATGGAACAGACTGCTTCTCTTTCAGAGAAACGCATGTGAATTTTTGTTGAATGCTTGTAAGTAGCTTAAGGCACTTTCAAAGGAAAGTGATTTTCTCTGAAAGGACAGGATTTAGAAAGTGAAGAAACACTCCATTTACTTCGCACAGAGAATTGAAGAGTTGGAACAGACTGCTTCTCCTTCAGAGAAACGGATGTGAGTTTTTTGTGAATGCTTGTAAGTAGCTTAAGGCACTTTCAAAGCAAAGTGATTTTCTCTGAAAGGACAGAATTTAGAAAGTGAAGCAACACTCCATTCACTTCGCACAGTGAGCTGAAGTGTTGGAACAGACTGCTTCTATTTCAGAGAAACAGATGTGAGTTTCTTGTGAATACTTGTTAGTAGCTTAAGGCACTTTCAAAGGAAAGTGATTTTCTCTGAAAGGACATGATTTAGAAAGTGAAGCAACACTCCCTTCACTTCGCACAGTGAATTGAAGAGTTGGAACAGACTGCTTCTCCTTCAGAGAAATGGATGTGAGTTTTTTGTGAATGCTTGTAGGTAGCTTAAGGCACTTTCAAAGCAAAGTGATTTTCTCTGAAAGGACAGGATTTAGAACATGAAGAAACACTCCATTCACTTCGTACAGAAAATTGAAGTATTGGAAAAGACAGCTTCTCTTTCATAGAAACGCATTTGAATTTCCTGTGAATACTTGTAAGTAGCTTAAGGCACTTTCAAAGGAAAATGATTTTCTCTGAAACTGCAGCATTTAGAATGTGAAGGAACACTCCATTCACTTCGCACAGTGAATTGAAGTGTTGGATCAGACTGCTTCTCTTTCAGAGAAACAGATGTGAGTTTCTTGTGAATGCTTGTTAGTAGCTTAAGGCACTTTCAAAGGAAAGTGATTTTCTCTGAAAGGACAGCATTTAGAAAGTGAAGCAACACTCCATTCACTTCGCACAGTGAATTGAAGTGTTGGAACAGAATGCTTCTCTTTCAGAGAAACGGATGTGAGTTTTTTGTGAATGCTTGTAAGTCGCTTAAGGCACATTCATGGGAAAGTGATTTTCTCTGAAAGGACAGCATTTAGAAAGTGAAGCAACACTCCATTCACTTCGCACAGTGAATTGAAGTGTTGGAACAGACTGCTTCTCTTTCAGAGATACGCATGTGAATTTCTTTTGAATGCTTGTAAGTAGCTTAAGGCACTTTCAAAGGAAAGTGATTTTCTCTGAAAGGACAGGATTTAGAAAGTGAAGAAATACTCCCTTCACTTCGCATAGTGAATTGAAGAGTTGGAACAGACTGCTTCTCCTTCAGAGAAACGGATGTGAGTTTTTTGTGAATGCTTGTAAGTAGCTTAAGGCACTTTCGAAGCAAAGTGATTTTCTCTGAAAGGACAGCATTTAGAAAGTGAAGCAACACTCCATTCACTTCGCACAGTGAATTGAAGTGTTGGAACAGACTACTTCTCTTTCAGAGAAACAGATGTGAGATTCTTGTGAATGCGTGTAAGTAGCTTAAGGCAGTTTCAAAAGAGAGTGATTTTCTCTAAAAGGAGAGCATTTAGAAAGTGAAGCAACACTCCATTCACTTTCCACAGTGAATTGAAGTGTTGGAACAGACTGCTTCTCATTCAGAGAAACGCATGTGAGTTCTTTGTGAATGCTTGTAAGTAGCTTAAGGCACTTTCAAAGGAAAGTGATTTTCTCTGAAAGGACAGCATTTCGAAAGTGAAGAAACACTCCATTCAGTTCGCACAGTGAATTGAAGCGTTGGAAAAGACAGCTTCTCTTTCATAGAAACGCATTTTAGTTTCCTGTGAATGCTTGTAAGTAGCTTAAGGCAGTTTCAAAGGAAAGTGATTTTCTCTGAAACTGCAGCATTTAGAATGTGAAGGAACAGTCCATTCACTTCGCACAGTGAATTGAAGTGTTGGATCAGACTGCTTCTCTTTCAGAGAAACAGATGTGAGTTTCTTGTGAATGCTTGTTAGTAGCTTAAGGCACTTTCAAAGCAACGTGATTTTCTCTGAAAGGACAGGATTTAGAAAGTGAAGAAACACTCCATTCACTTCGCACAGTGAATTGAAGTGTTGGGAAAGACAGCTTCTCTTTCAAAGAAACGCATTTGAGTTTCCTGTGAATGCTTGTAAGTAGCTTAAGGCACTTTCAAAGGAAAGTGATTTTCTCTGAAACTGCAGCATTTAGAATGTGAAGGAACACTCCAATCACTTCGCACAGTGAATTGAAGTGTTGGATCAGACTGCTTCTCTTTCAGAGAAACAGATGTGAGTTTCTTCTGAATGCTTGTAAGTAGCTTAAGGCACTTTCAAAGGAAAGTGATTTTCTATGAAAGGACAGGATTTAGAAAGTGAAGAAACACTCCATTCACTTCGCACAGTGAATTGAAGTGTTGGAACAGAATGCTTCTCTTTCAGAGAAACGGATGTGAGTTTTTTGTGAATGCTTGTAAGTTGCTTAAGGCACTTTCATAGGAAAGTGATTTTCTCTGAAAGGACAGCATTTGGAAAGGGAAGCAACACTCCATTCACTTCGCACACTAGCTGAAGTGTTGGAACAGACTGCTTCTCTTTCCGAAAAATGCATGTGAGTTTCTTGTGAATGTTTGTAAGTACCTTAAGGCACTTTCAAAGGAGAGCGATTTTCTCTGAAAGGACAGCATTTAGAAAGTGAAGCAACACTCCATTCACTTCGCACAGTGAATTGAATTGTTGGAACAGACTGCTTCTCTTTCAGAGAAACGCATGTGAATTTCTGTTGAATGCTTGTAAGTAGCTTAAGGCACTTTCAAAGGAAAGTGATTTTCTCTGAAAGGACAGGATTTAGAAAGTGAAGAAACACTACATTCACTTCGCACAGTGTATTGAAGTGTTGGAAAAGACAGCTTCTCTTTCAGAAAAACAGATGTGAGTTTTTTGTGAATACTTGAAAGTAGCTTAGGCACTTTCAAAGCAAAGTGATTTTCTCTGAAGGACAGCATTTAGAAAGTGAAGCAACACTCCGTTCACTTCGCACAGTGAATTGAAGGGTTGGATCAGACTGCTTTTCTTTCAGAGAAACGCATGTGAATTTCTGTTGAAATCTTGTAAGTAGCTTAAGGCACTTTCAAAGGAAAGTGATTTTCTCTGAAAGGACAGCATTTGGAAAGGGAAGCAACACTCCATTCACTTCGCTCAGTGAATTTAAGTGTTGCAACAGACAGCTTCTCTTTCACAGAAACGCATTTGAGTTTCCTATGAATGCTTGTAAGTAGCTTAAGGCACTTTCAAAGGAAAGTGATTTTCTCTGAAAGGACAGCATTTAGAAAGTGAAGCAACACTCCATTCACTTTGCGCAGTGAATTGAAGTGTTGGAACAGAATGCTTCTCTTTCAGAGAAACGCATGTGAATTTCTGTTGAATGCTTGTAAGTAGCTTAAGGCACTTTCAAAGGAAAGTGATTTTCTCTGAAAGGACAGCATTTGGAAAGGGAAGCAACACTCCATTCACTTCGCACAGTGAATTTAAGTGTTGCAACAGACAGCTTCTCTTTCACAGAAACGCATTTGAGTTTCCTATGAATGCTTGTAAGTAGCTTAAGGCACTTTCAAAGGAAAGTGATTTTCTCTGAATGGACAGCATTTAGAAAGTGAAGAAACACTCCATTCACTTCGCACAGTGAATTAAAGCGTTGGAAAAGACAGCTTATCTTTCATAGAAACGCATTTGAGTTTCCTGTAAATGCTAGTAAGTAACTTAAGGCACTTTCAAACGTAAGTGTTTTCTCTGAAACTGCAGCATTTAGAATGTGAAGCAACACTCCATTCACTTCGCACAGTGAATTGAAGAGTTGGAACAGACTGCTTCTCTTTCAGAGAAAAGGATGTGAGTTTTTTGTGAATGCTTCTAAGTAGCTTAAGGCACTTTCAAAGGAAAGTGATTTTCTCTGAAAGGACAGCATTTAGAAAGTGAAGCAACACTCCATTCACTTCGCACAGTGAATTGAAGTGTTGGAAAAGACAGCTTCTCTTTCAGAGAAACAGATGTGAGTTTCTTGTGAATGCTTGTAAGTAGCTTAAGGCACTTTCAAAGGAAAGTGATTTTCTCTGAAAGGACAGCATTTAGAAAGTGAAACAACACTCCATTCACTTCGCAGTGAATTTAAGTGTTGCAACAGACAGCTTCTCTTTCACAGAAACGCATTTGAGTTTCCTATGAATGCTTGTAAGTAGCTTAAGGCTCTTTGAAAGCAAAGTGATTTTCTCTGAAAGGACAGGATTTAGAAAGTGAAGCAACACTCTATTCACTTCGCACAGTGAATTGAAGTGTTGGAACAGACTGCTTCTCTTTCAGAGAAACGGATGTGAGTTTTTTGTGAATCCTTGTAAGTAGCTTAAGGCACTTTCAAAGCAAAGTGATTTTCTCTGAAAGGACAGCATTTAGAAAGTGAAGCAACACTCCATTCACTTCGCACAGTGAATTGAAGTGTTGGAACAGACTGCGTCTCTTTAAGAGAAACAGATGCGAGTTTCTTGTGAATGCGTGTAAGTAGCTTAAGGCAGTTTCAAAAGAGAGTGATTTTCTCTAAAAGGAGAGCATTTAGAAAGTGAAGCAACACTCCATTCACTTCGCACAGTGAATTGAAGTGTTGGAACAGACTGCTTCTCTTTCAGAGAAACGCATGTGAATTTCTGTTGAATGCTTGTAAGAAGCTTAAGGCACTTTCAAAGGAAAGTGATTTTCTCTGAAAGGACAGCATTTAGAAAGTGAAGAAACACTCCATTCACTCCGCACAGTGAATTGAAGTGTTGGAACAGACTGCTTCTCTTTCAGAGAAACAGATGTGAGTTTCTTGTGAATGCGTGTAAGTAGCTTAAGGCAGTTTCAAAAGAGAGTGATTTTCTCTAAAAGGAGAGCATTTAGAAAGTGAAGCAACACTCCATTCACTTCGCACAGTGAATTGAAGCGTTGGAAAAGACACCTTATCTTTCATAGAAACGCATTTTAGTTTCCTGTGAATGCTTGTAAGTAACTTAAGGCACTTTCAAAGGTAAGTGATTTTCTCTGAAACTGCAGCATTTAGAATGTGAAGGAACACTCCATTCACTTCGCACAGTGAATTGAAGTGTTGGATCAGACTGCTTCTCTTTCAGAGAAAAAGATGTGAGTTTCTTGTGAATGCTTGTTAGTAGCTTAAGGCACTTTCAAAGCAAAGTGATTTTCTCTGAAAGGACAGGATTTAGAAAGTGAAGAAACACTACATTCACTTCGCACAGTGAATTGAAGTGTTGGAAAAGACAGCTTCTCTTTCAGAGAAACAGATGTGAGTTTCTTGTGAATGCTTGTAAGTAGCTTAAGGCACTTTCAAAGGAAAGTGATTTTCTCTGAAAGGACAGCATTTAGAAAGTGAAGCAACACTCCATTCACTTCACACAGTGAATTGAATTATTGGAACAGACTTATTCTCTTTTAGAGAAACGGATGTGAGTTTTTTGTGAATGCTTGAAAGTAGCTTAAGGCACTTTCAAAGGAAAGTGATTTTCTCTGAAACTACAGCATTTAGAATGTGAAGCAACACTCCATTCACTTCACACAGTGAATTGAAGAGTTGGAACAGACTGCTTCTCTTTCAGAGAAACGAATATGAGTTTTTTGTGAATGCTTGAAAGTAGCTTAAGGCACTTTCAAAGCAAAGTGATTTTCTCTGAAAGGACAGGATTTAGAATGTGAAGCAACACTCCATTCATTTCGCACAGTGAATTGAAGTGTTGGATCAGACTGCTTCTCTTTCAGAGAAACGCATGTGAATTTCTGTTGAATGCTTGTAAGTAGCTTAAGCCACTTTCAAAGGAAAGTGATTTTCTCTGAAAGGACAGCATTTAGAAAGTGAAGCAACACCACATTCACTTCGCACAGTGAATTGAAGTGTTGGAAAAGACAGCTTCTCTCTCATAGAAATGCATTTGAGTTTCCTGTGAATGCTTGTAAGTAGCTTAAGGCACTTTCAAAGAAATGTGATTTTCTCTGAAACTGCAGCATTTAGCATGTGAAGGAAAACTCCATTCACTTCGCACAGTGAATTGAAGTGTTGGATCAGACTGCTTCTCTTTCAGAGAAACAGATGTGAGTTTCTTGTGAATGCTTGTAAGTAGCTTATGGCACTTTCAAAGGAATGTGATTTTCTCTGAAAGGACAGCGTTTAGAAAATGAAGAAACTCTCCATTCACTTCGCACAGTGAATTGAAGTGTTGGAACAGAATGTTTCTCTTTCAGAGAAACGGATGTGAGTTTTTTGTGAATGCTTGTAAGTAGCTTAAGGCACTTTCATAGGAAAGTGATTTTCTCTGAAAGGACAGCCTTTGGAAAGAGAAGCAACACTCCATTCACTTCGCACAGTGAATTCAAGTGTTGGATCAGAATACTTCTCATCAGAGAAACGGATGTGAGTTTTTTGTGAATGCTTGTAAGTAGCTTAAGGCACTTTCAAAGGAAAGTGATTTTCTCTGAAAGGACAGCATTTGGAAAGGGAAGCAACACTCCATTCACTTCGCACAGTGAATTTAAGTGTTGCAACAGACAGCTTCTCTTTCATAGAAACGCATTTCAGTTTCCTATGAATGCTTGTAAGTAGCTTAAGGCACTTTCAACGGAAAGTGATTTTCTCTGAAAGGACAGCATTTAGAAAGTGAAGCAACACTCCATTCACTTCGCACAGTGAACTGAATTATTGGAACAGACTGATTCTCTTTCAGAGAAACGGATGTGAGTTTTTTGTGAATGCTTGTAAGTAGCTTAAGACACTTTCAAAGGAAAGTGATTTTCTCTGAAAGGACAGCATTTAGAAAGTGAAGCAACACTCCATTCACTTCGCACAGTGAATTGGATTGTTGGAACAGACTGCTTCTCTTTCAGAGAAACGCTTGTGAATTTCTGCTGAATGCTTGTAAGTTGCTTAAGGCACTTTCAAAGGAAAGTGATTTTCTCTGAAAGGACAGCATTTAGAAAGTGAAGCAACACTCCATTCACTTCGCACAGTGAATTGAAGTGTTGGAACAGACTGCTTCTCCTTTAGAGAAACGGATGTGAGTTTTTTGTGAATTCTTGAAAGTAGCTTAGGGCACTTTCAAAGCAAAGTGATTTTCTCTGAAGGACAGCATTTAGAATGTGAAGGAACACTCCATTCACTTCGCACAGTTAATTCAAGTGTTGGAACAGACTGCTTCTCTTTCAGAGAAACAGATGTGAATTTCTTGTGAATGCTTTTAAGTAGCTTAAGGCAGTTTCAAAGAGAGTGATTTTCTCTAAAAGGAGAGCATTTGGAAAGTGAAGCAACACTCCATTCACTTCGCACAGTGAATTGGATTGTTGGAACAGACTGCTTCTCTTTCAGAGAAACGCATGTGAATTTCTGTTGAATGCTTGTAAGTAGCTTAAGGCACTTTCAAAGGAAAGTGATTTTCTCTGAAAGGACAGCATTTAGAATGTGAAGCAACACTCCATTCACTTCGCGCAGTGAATTGAAGTGTTGGATCAGACTGCTTCTATTTCAGAGAAACAGATGTGAGTTTGTTGTGAATGCTTGTAAGTAGCTTAAGGCACTTTCAAAGGAAAGTGTTTTTTCTGAAAGGACAGCATTTAGAAAGTGAAGTAACACTCCATTCACCTCGCACAGTGAATTGAAGTGTTGGGACAGAATGTTTCTCTTTCAGAGAAACGCATGTGAATTTCTGTTGAAAGCTTGTAAGTAGCTTAAGGCACTTTCAAAGGAAAGTGATTTTCTCTGAAAGGACAGCATTTAGAAAGTGAAGCAACACTCCATTCACTTCGCACAGTGAATTGAAGTGTTGGAACAGATTGCTTCTCTTTTAGAGAAACGGATGTGAGTTTTTTGTGAATGCTAGAAAGTAGCTTAGGCACTTTCAAAGCAAAGTGATTTTCTCTGAAGGACAGTATTTAGAAAGTGAAGCAACACTCCGCTCACTTCGCACAGTGAATTGAAGTGTTGGAACAGACTGCTTCTCTTTCAGAGAAACGCATGTGAATTTCTGTTGAAATCTTATAAGTAGCTTAAGGCACTTTCAAAGGAAAGTGATTTTCTCTGAAAGGACAGATTAGGAAAGGGAAGCAACACTCCATTAACTTCGCACAGTGAATTTAAGTGTTGCAACAGACAGCTTCTCTTTCACAGAAACGATTTGAGTTTCCTATGAATGCTTGTAAGTAGCTTAAGGCACTTTCAATGCAAAGTGATTTTCTCTGAAAGGACAGCATTTAGAAAGTGAGGCAACACCCCATTCACTTTGCACAGTGAACTTAAGTGTTGGAACAGACTGCTTATCTTTCAGAGAAACGCATGTGAGTTTTTTCTGAATGCTTGTAAGTAGCTTAAGACACTTTCAAAGGAAAGTGATTTTCTCTGAAAGGACAGCATTTAACAAGTGAAGCAACACTCCATTCACTTCGCACAGTGAATTGGATTGTTGGAACAGACTGCTTCTCTTTCAGAGAAACGCTTGTGAATTTCTGTTGAATGCTTGTAAGTTGCTTAAGGCACTTTCAAAGGAAAGTGATTTTCTCTGAAAGGACAGCATTTAGAAAGTGAAGCAACACTCCATTCACTTCGCACAGTGAATTGAAGTGTTGGAACAGACTGCTTCTCCTTTAGAGAAACGGATGTGAGTTTTTTGTGAATGCTTGAAAGTAGCTTAGGGCACTTTCAAAGCAAAGTGATTTTCTCTGAAGGACAGCATTTAGAATGTGAAGGAACACTCCATTCACTTCGCACAGTTAATTCAAGTGTTGGAAGAGACTGCTTCTCTTTCAGAGAAACAGATGTGAGTTTCTTGTGAATGCTTTTAAGTAGCTTAAGGCAGTTTCAAAGAGAGTGATTTTCTCTAAAAGGAGAGCATTTAGAAAGTGAAGCAACACTCCATTCACTTCGCACTGTCAATTGGATTGTTGGAACAGACTGCTTCTCTTTCAGAGAAACGCATGTGAATTTCTGATGAATGCTTGTAAGTAGCTTAAGGCACTTTCAAAGGAAAGTGATTTTCTCTGAAAGAACAGCATTTGGAAAGGGAAGCAACACTCCATTCACTTCGCACAGTGAATTTAAGTATTGCAACAGACAGCTTCTTTTTTAGAGAAACGGATGTGAGTTTTTAGTGAATGCTTGAAAGTAGCTTAAGGCACTTTCAAAGGAAAGTGATTTTCTCTGAAACTACAGCATTTAGAATGTGAAGCAACACTCCATTCACTTCGCACAGTGAATTTAAGAGTTGGAACAGACTGCTTCTCTTTCAGAGAAACGAATATGAGTTTTTTGTGAATGCTTGTAAGTAGCTTAAGACACTTTCAAAGCAAAGTGATTTTCTCTGAAAGGACAGGATTTAGAATGTGAAGCAACACTCCATTCACTTCGCACAGTGAATTAAAGTGTTGGATCAGACTGCTTATCTTTCAGAGAAACGCATGTGAATTTCTGTTGAATGCTTGTAAGTAGCTTAAGGCACTTTAAACGGAAAGTGATTTTCTCGAAAGGACAGCATTTAGACAGTGAAGCAACACCCCATTCACTTCGCACAGTGAATTGAAGTGTTGGAAAAGACAGCTTCTCTCTCATAGAAACGCATTTGAGTTTCCTGTGAATGCTTGTAAGTAGCTTAAGGCACTTTCAAAGCAAAGTGATTTTCTCTGAAAAGAACAGCATTTTGAAAGTGAAGCAACACCCCATTCACTTCGCACAGTGAATTGAATTGTTGGAAAAGACATCTACTCTTTCAGAGAAACAGATGTGAGTTTCTTGTGAATGCTTGTAAGTAGCTTAAGGCAATTTCAAAGGAAAGTGATTTTCTCTGAAACTGCAGCATTTAGAATGTGAAGGATAACTCCATTCACTTCGCACAGTGAATTGAAGTGTTGGATCAGACTGCTTCTCTTTCAGAGAAACAGATGTGAGTTTCTTGTGAATGCTTGTAAGTAGCTTAAGACACTTTCAAAGGAAAGTGATTTTCTCTGAAAGGACAGCATTTAGAAAGTGAAGCAACACTCCATTCACTTCGCACAGTGAATTGAAGTTTTGGGACAGAATGTTTCTCTTTCAGAGAAACGGATGTGAGTTTTTTGTGAATGCTTGTAAGTAGCTTAAGGCACTTTCATAGGAAAGTGATTTTCTCTGAAAGGACAGCATTTGGAAAGAGAAGCAACACTCCATTCACGTCGCACAGTGAATTGATGTGTTGGAACAGACTGCTTCTCTTTCAAAGATACGGATGTGAGTTTTTTGTGAATGCTTGTAAGTAGCTTAAGGCACTTTCATAGGAAAGTGATTTTCTCTGAAAGGACAGCATTTGGAAAGAGAAGCAACACTGCATTCACTTCGAACAGTGAATTGAATTGTTGGAAAAGACAGCTTCTCTTTCAGAGACTCAGATTTGAGTTTCTTGTGAATGCTTGTAAGTAGCTTAAGGCAATTTCAAAGGAAAGTGATTTTCTCTGAAACTGCAGCATTTAGAATGTGAAGGATAACTCCATTCACTTCGCACAGTGAATTCAAGTGTTGCAACAGACAGCTTCTCTTTCACAGAAACGCATTTGAGTTTCCTATGAATGCTTGTAAGTAGCTTAAGGCACTTTCAAAGGAAAGTGATTTTCTCTGAAAGGACAGCATTTAGAAAGTGAAGCAACACTCCATTCACTTTGCACAGTGAACTGAAGTGTTGGAACAGACTGGTTCTCTTTCAGAGAAACGCATGTGAGTTTTTTGTGAATGCTTGTAAGTAGCTTAAGGCACTTTCAAAGGAAAGTGATTTTCTCTGAAAGGAGAGCATTTAGAAAGTCAAGCAACACTCCATTCACTTCGCACAGTGAATTGAAGTGTTGGTACAGACTGCTTCTCTTTTAGAGAAAAGGATGTGAGTTTTTTGTGAATGCTTGAAAGTAGCTTAAGGCACTTTCTAAACAAAGTGATTTTCTCTGAAACTACAGCATTTAGAATGTGAAGCAACACTCCATTCACTTCGCACAGTGAATTGAAGAGTTGGAACAGACTGCTTCTCTTTCAGAGAAACGGATGTGAGTTTTTTGTGAATGCTTGTAAGTAGCTTAAGGCACTTTCAAAGGAAAGTGATTTTCTCTGAAAGGACAGCATTTAGAAAGTGAAGCAACACTCCATTCACTTCGCACAGTGAATTGAAGTGTTGGAACAGACTGCTTCTCTTTCAGAGAAACAGATGTGAGTTTCTTGTGAATGCGTGTAAGTAGCTTAAGGCAGTTTCAAAAGAGAGTGATTTTCTCTAAAAGGAGAGCATTTAGAAAGTGAAGTAACCCTCCATTCACTTCTCACAGTGAATTGAAGGGTTGGAACAGACTGCTTCTCTTTCAGAGAAACGCATGTGAATTTCTGTTGAATGCTTGTAAGTAGCTTAAGTCACTTTCAAAGGAAAGTAATTTTCTGTGAAAGGAGAGCATTTAGAAAGTGAAGCAACACTCCATTCACTTCGCACAGCGAATTGAAGTGTTGGAACAGACTGCTTCTCTTTCATAGAAACGCATTTGAGTTTCCTATGAATGCTTCTAAGTAGCTTAAGGCACTTTCAAAGGAAAGTGATTTTCTCTGAAAGGACAGCATTTAGAAAGTCAAGCAACACTCCATTCACTTCGAACAGTGAATTGAAGTGTTAGAACAGACTGCTTCTCTTTCAGAGAATTGCATGTGAATTTCTGTTGAATGCTTGTAAGTAGCTTAAGGCACTTTCAAAGCAAAGTGATTTTCTCTGAAAGGACAGCATTTAGAAAGTGAAGTAACACTCCATTCACTTCGAACAGTGAATTGAAGTGTTGGAACAGACTGCTTCTCTTTCAGAGAAACGCATGTGAATTTCTGTTGAATGCTTGTAAGTAGCTTAAGGCACTTTCAAAGGAAAGTGATTTTCTCTGAAAGGACAGCATTTAGAAAATGAAGCAACACCCCATTCACTTCTCACAGTGAATTGAAGTGTTGGAAAAGACAGCTTCTCGCTCATAGAAACGCATTTGAGTTTCCTGTGAATGCTTGTAAGTAGCTTAAGGCACTTAAAAAAAGTGATTTTCTCTGAAACTGCAGCATTTAGAATTTGAAGGAACACTCCATTCACTTCGCACAGTGAATTGAAGTGTTGGATCAGACTGCTTCTCTTTCAGAGAAACAGATGTGAGTTTCTTGTGAATGCTTGTAAGTAGCTTAAGGCACTTTCAAAGCAAAGTGATTTTCTCTGAAAAGAACAGCATTTTGAAAGTGAAGCAACACCCCATTCACTTCGCACAGTGAATTGAATTGTTGGAAAAGACAGCTTCTCTTTCAGAGAAACAGATGTGAGTTTCTTGTGAATGCTTGTAAGTAGCTTAAGGCAATTTCAAAGGAAAGTGATTTTCTCTGAAAGGACAGGATTTAGAAAGTGAAGAAACACTCCATTCACTTCACACAGTGAATTGAAGTGTTGGAACAGACTGCTTCTCTTTCAGAGAAACGCATGTGAGTTTTTTGTGAATGCTTGTAAGTAGCTTAAGGCACTTTCAAAGGAAAGTCATTTTCTCTGAAAGGACAGTATTTGGAAAGGGAAGCAACAATCCATTCACTTCGCACAGTGAATTTAAGTATTGCAACAGACAGCTTCTCTTTCATAGAAACGCATTTCAGTTTCCTATGAATGATTTTAAGTAGCTTAAGGCACTTTCAAAGGAAAGTGATTTTCTCTGAAAGGACAGCATTTAGAAAGTGAAGCAACACTCCATTCACTTCGCACAGTGAATTGAATTATTGGAACAGACTGATTCTCTTTTAGAGAAACAGATGTGAGTTTTTTGTGAATGCTTGAAAGTAGCTTAAGGCACTTTCAAAGCAAAGTGATTTTCTCTGAAAGGACAGGATTTAGAATGTGAAGCAACACTCCATTCACTTCGCACAGTGAATTGAAGTCTTGGATCAGACTGCTTCTCTTTCAGAGAAACGCATGTGAATTTCTGTTGAATGCTTGTAAGTAGCTTAAGGCACTTTCAAAGGAAAGTGATTTTCTTTGAAAGGACAGCATTTAGAAAGTGAAGCAACACCCCATTCACTTCGCACAGTGAATTGAAGTGTTGGATCAGACTGCTTCTCTTTCAGAGAAACAGATGTGAGTTTCTTGTGAATGCTTGTAAGTAGCTTAAGGCACTTTCAAAGGAAAGTGATTTTCTCTGAAAGGACAGCATTTAGAAAGTGAAGCAACACTCCATTCACTTCGCACAGTGAATTGAAGTTTTGGGACAGAATGTTTCTCTTTCAGAGAAACGGATGTGAGCTTTTTGTGAATGCTTGTTAGTAGCTTAAGGCACTTTCATAGGAAAGTGATTTTCTCTGAAAGGACAGCATTTGGAAAGAGAAGCAACACTCCATTCACTTCGCACAGTGAATTGAAGTGTTGGAACAGATTGCTTCTCTTTCAAAGATACGGATGTGAGTTTTTTGTGAATGCTTGTAAGAAGCTTAAGGTACTTACATAGGAAAGTGATTTTCTCTGAAAGACAGCATTTGGAAAGAGAAGCAACACTCCATTCACTTCGCACAGTGAATTGAAGTGTTAGAAAAGACAGCTTCTCTTTCAGAAAAATGTATGTGAGTTTCTTGTGAATGTTTGTAAGTAGCTTAAGGCACTTTCAAAGGAATGTGATTTTCTCTGAAAGGACAGCATTTAGAAAGTGATGCAACACTCCATTCACTTCGAACAGTGAATTGAAGTGTTGGAAAAGACAGCTTCTCTTTCAGAGAAACGCATGTGAATTTCTGTTGAATGCTAGTAAGTAGCTTAAGGCACTTTCAAAGGAAAGTGATTTTCTCTGAAAGGACAGCATTTAGAAAGTGAAGCAACACTCCATTCACTTCGCACAGTGAATTCAAGTGTTGCAACAGACAGCTTCTCTTTCACAGAAACGCATTTGAGTTTCCTATGAATGCTTGTAAGTAGCTTAAGGCACTTTCAAAGGAAAGTGATTTTCTCTGAAAGGACAGCATTTAGAAATTGAAGCAACACTCCATTCACTTTGCACAGTGAACTGAAGTGTTGGAACAGACTGGTTCTCTTTCAGAGAAACGCATGTGAGTTTTTTGTGAATGCTTGTAAGTAGCTTAAGGCACTTTCAAAGGAAAGTGATTTTCTCTGAAAGGAGAGCATTTAGAAAGTCAAGCAACACTCCATTCACTTCGCACAGTGAATTGAAGTGTTGGTACAGACTGCTTCTCTTTTAGAGAAAAGGATGTGAGTTTTTTGTGAATGCTTGAAAGTAGCTTAAGGCACTTTCTAAGCAAAGTGATTTTCTCTGAAACTACAGCATTTAGAATGTGAAGCAACACTCCATTCACTTCGCACAGTGAATTGAAGAGTTGGAACAGACTGCTTCTCTTTCAGAGAAATGGATGTGAGTTTTTTGTGAATGCTTGTAAGTAGCTTAAGGCACTTTCAAAGGAAAGTGATTTTCTCTGAAAGGACAGCATTTAGAAAGTGAAGCAACACTCCATTCACTTCGCACAGTGAATTGAAGTGTTGGAACAGACTGCTTCTCTTTCAGAGAAACAGATGTGAGTTTCTTGTGAATGCTTGTAAGTAGCTTAAGGCAATTTCAAAGGAAAGTGATTTTCTCTGAAACTGCAGCATTTAGAATGTGAAGGATAACTCCATTCACTTCGCACAGTGAATTGAAGTGTTGGATCAGACTGCTTCTCTTTCAGAGAAACAGATGTGAGTTTCTTGTGAATGCTTGTAAGTAGCTTAAGACACTTTCAAAGGAAAGTGATTTTCTCTGAAAGGACAGCATTTAGAAAGTGAAGAAACACTCCATTCACTTCGCACAGTGAATTGAAGTTTTGGGACAGAATGTTTCTCTTTCAGAGAAACGGATGTGAGTTTTTTGTGAATGCTTGTAAGTAGCTTAAGGCACTTTCATAGGAAAGTGATTTTCTCTGAAAGGACAGCATTTGGAAAGAGAAGCAACACTCCATTCACGTCGCACAGTGAATTGATGTGTTGGAACAGACTGCTTCTCTTTCAAAGATACGGATGTGAGTTTTTTGTGAATGCTTGTAAGTAGCTTAAGGCACTTTCATAGGAAAGTGATTTTCTCTGAAAGGACAGCATTTGGAAAGAGAAGCAACACTCCATTCACTTCGAACAGTGAATTGAATTGTTGGAAAAGACAGCTTCTCTTTCAGAGAAACAGATTTGAGTTTCTTGTGAATGCTTGTAAGTAGCTTAAGGCAATTTCAAAGGAAAGTGATTTTCTCTGAAACTGCAGCATTTAGAATGTGAAGGATAACTCCATTCACTTCGCACAGTGAATTCAAGTGTTGCAACAGACAGCTTCTCTTTCACAGAAACGCATTTGAGTTTCCTATGAATGCTTGTAAGTAGCTTAAGGCACTTTCAAAGGAAAGTGATTTTCTCTGAAAGGACAGCATTTAGAAAGTGAAGCAACACTCCATTCACTTTGCACTGTGAACTGAAGTGTTGGAACAGACTGGTTCTCTTTCAGAGAAACGCATGTGAGTTTTTTGTGAATGCTTGTAAGTAGCTTAAGGCACTTTCAAAGGAAAGTGATTTTCTCTGAAAGGAGAGCATTTAGAAAGTCAAGCAACACTCCATTCACTTCGCACAGTGAATTGAAGTGTTGGTACAGACTGCTTCTCTTTTAGAGAAAAGGATGTGAGTTTTTTGTGAATGCTTGAAAGTAGCTTAAGGCACTTTCTAAACAAAGTGATTTTCTCTGAAACTACAGCATTTAGAATGTGAAGCAACACTCCATTCACTTCGCACAGTGAATTGAAGAGTTGGAACAGACTGCTTCTCTTTCAGAGAAACGGATGTGAGTTTTTTGTGAATGCTTGTAAGTAGCTTAAGGCACTTTCAAAGGAAAGTGATTTTCTCTGAAAGGACAGCATTTAGAAAGTGAAGCAACACTCCATTCACTTCGCACAGTGAATTGAAGTGTTGGAACAGACTGCTTCTCTTTCAGAGAAACAGATGTGAGTTTCTTGTGAATGCGTGTAAGTAGCTTAAGGCAGTTTCAAAAGAGAGTGATTTTCTCTAAAAGGAGAGCATTTAGAAAGTGAAGTAACCCTCCATTCACTTCTCACAGTGAATTGAAGGGTTGGAACAGACTGCTTCTCTTTCAGAAAAACGCATGTGAATTTCTGTTGAATGCTTGTAAGTAGCTTAAGTCACTTTCAAAGGAAAGTAATTTTCTGTGAAAGGAGAGCATTTAGAAAGTGAAGCAACACTCCATTCACTTCGCACAGCGAATTGAAGTGTTGGAACAGACTGCTTCTCTTTCATAGAAACGCATTTGAGTTTCCTATGAATGCTTCTAAGTAGCTTAAGGCACTTTCAAAGGAAAGTGATTTTCTCTGAAAGGACAGCATTTAGAAAGTCAAGCAACACTCCATTCACTTCGAACAGTGAATTGAAGTGTTAGAACAGACTGCTTCTCTTTCAGAGAATTGCATGTGAATTTCTGTTGAATGCTTGTAAGTAGCTTAAGGCACTTTCAAAGCAAAGTGATTTTCTCTGAAAGGACAGCATTTAGAAAGTGAAGTAACACTCCATTCACTTCGAACAGTGAATTGAAGTGTTGGAACAGACTGCTTCTCTTTCAGAGAAACGCATGTGAATTTCTGTTGAATGCTTGTAAGTAGCTTAAGGCACTTTCAAAGGAAAGTGATTTTCTCTGAAAGGACAGCATTTAGAAAATGAAGCAACACCCCATTCACTTCTCACAGTGAATTGAAGTGTTGGAAAAGACAGCTTCTCGCTCATAGAAACGCATTTGAGTTTCCTGTGAATGCTTGTAAGTAGCTTAAGGCACTTAAAAAAAGTGATTTTCTCTGAAACTGCAGCATTTAGAATTTGAAGGAACACTCCATTCACTTCGCACAGTGAATTGAAGTGTTGGATCAGACTGCTTCTCTTTCAGAGAAACAGATGTGAGTTTCTTGTGAATGCTCGTAAGTAGCTTAAGGCACTTTCAAAGCAAAGTGATTTTCTCTGAAAAGAACAGCATTTTGAAAGTGAAGCAACACCCCATTCACTTCGCACAGTGAATTGAATTGTTGGAAAAGACAGCTTCTCTTTCAGAGAAACAGATGTGAGTTTCTTGTGAATGCTTGTAAGTAGCTTAAGGCAATTTCAAAGGAAAGTGATTTTCTCTGAAAGGACAGGATTTAGAAAGTGAAGAAACACTCCATTCACTTCACACAGTGAATTGAAGTGTTGGAACAGACTGCTTCTCTTTCAGAGAAACGCATGTGAGTTTTTTGTGAATGCTTGTAAGTAGCTTAAGGCACTTTCAAAGGAAAGTCATTTTCTCTGAAAGGACAGTATTTGGAAAGGGAAGCAACAATCCATTCACTTCGCACAGTGAATTTAAGTATTGCAACAGACAGCTTCTCTTTCATAGAAACGCATTTCAGTTTCCTATGAATGATTTTAAGTAGCTTAAGGCACTTTCAAAGGAAAGTGATTTTCTCTGAAAGGACAGCATTTAGAAAGTGAAGCAACACTCCATTCACTTCGCACAGTGAATTGAATTATTGGAACAGACTGATTCTCTTTTAGAGAAACAGATGTGAGTTTTTTGTGAATGCTTGAAAGTAGCTTAAGGCACTTTCAAAGCAAAGTGATTTTCTCTGAAAGGACAGGATTTAGAATGTGAAGCAACACTCCATTCACTTCGCACAGTGAATTGAAGTCTTGGATCAGACTGCTTCTCTTTCAGAGAAACGCATGTGAATTTCTGTTGAATGCTTGTAAGTAGCTTAAGGCACTTTCAAAGGAAAGTGATTTTCTTTGAAAGGACAGCATTTAGAAAGTGAAGCAACACCCCATTCACTTCGCACAGTGAATTGAAGTGTTGGATCAGACTGCTTCTCTTTCAGAGAAACAGATGTGAGTTTCTTGTGAATGCTTGTAAGTAGCTTAAGACACTTTCAAAGGAAAGTGATTTTCTCTGAAAGGACAGCATTTAGAAAGTGAAGAAACACTCCATTCACTTCGCACAGTGAATTGAAGTTTTGGGACAGAATGTTTCTCTTTCAGAGAAACGGATGTGAGTTTTTTGTGAATGCTTGTAAGTAGCTTAAGGCACTTTCATAGGAAAGTGATTTTCTCTGAAAGGACAGCATTTGGAAAGAGAAGCAACACTCCATTCACGTCGCACAGTGAATTGATGTGTTGGAACAGACTGCTTCTCTTTCAAAGATACGGATGTGAGTTTTTTGTGAATGCTTGTAAGTAGCTTAAGGCACTTTCATAGGAAAGTGATTTTCTCTGAAAGGACAGCATTTGGAAAGAGAAGCAACACTCCATTCACTTCGAACAGTGAATTGAATTGTTGGAAAAGACAGCTTCTCTTTCAGAGAAACAGATTTGAGTTTCTTGTGAATGCTTGTAAGTAGCTTAAGGCAATTTCAAAGGAAAGTGATTTTCTCTGAAACTGCAGCATTTAGAATGTGAAGGATAACTCCATTCACTTCGCACAGTGAATTCAAGTGTTGCAACAGACAGCTTCTCTTTCACAGAAACGCATTTGAGTTTCCTATGAATGCTTGTAAGTAGCTTAAGGCACTTTCAAAGGAAAGTGATTTTCTCTGAAAGGACAGCATTTAGAAAGTGAAGCAACACTCCATTCACTTTGCACTGTGAACTGAAGTGTTGGAACAGACTGGTTCTCTTTCAGAGAAACGCATGTGAGTTTTTTGTGAATGCTTGTAAGTAGCTTAAGGCACTTTCAAAGGAAAGTGATTTTCTCTGAAAGGAGAGCATTTAGAAAGTCAAGCAACACTCCATTCACTTCGCACAGTGAATTGAAGTGTTGGTACAGACTGCTTCTCTTTTAGAGAAAAGGATGTGAGTTTTTTGTGAATGCTTGAAAGTAGCTTAAGGCACTTTCTAAACAAAGTGATTTTCTCTGAAACTACAGCATTTAGAATGTGAAGCAACACTCCATTCACTTCGCACAGTGAATTGAAGAGTTGGAACAGACTGCTTCTCTTTCAGAGAAACGGATGTGAGTTTTTTGTGAATGCTTGTAAGTAGCTTAAGGCACTTTCAAAGGAAAGTGATTTTCTCTGAAAGGACAGCATTTAGAAAGTGAAGCAACACTCCATTCACTTCGCACAGTGAATTGAAGTGTTGGAATAGACTGCTTCTCTTTCAGAGAAACAGATGTGAGTTTCTTGTGAATGCGTGTAAGTAGCTTAAGGCAGTTTCAAAAGAGAGTGATTTTCTCTAAAAGGAGAGCATTTAGAAAGTGAAGTAACCCTCCATTCACTTCTCACAGTGAATTGAAGGGTTGGAACAGACTGCTTCTCTTTCAGAAAAACGCATGTGAATTTCTGTTGAATGCTTGTAAGTAGCTTAAGTCACTTTCAAAGGAAAGTAATTTTCTGTGAAAGGAGAGCATTTAGAAAGTGAAGCAACACTCCATTCACTTCGCACAGCGAATTGAAGTGTTGGAACAGACTGCTTCTCTTTCATAGAAACGCATTTGAGTTTCCTATGAATGCTTCTAAGTAGCTTAAGGCACTTTCAAAGGAAAGTGATTTTCTCTGAAAGGACAGCATTTAGAAAGTCAAGCAACACTCCATTCACTTCGAACAGTGAATTGAAGTGTTAGAACAGACTGCTTCTCTTTCAGAGAATTGCATGTGAATTTCTGTTGAATGCTTGTAAGTAGCTTAAGGCACTTTCAAAGCAAAGTGATTTTCTCTGAAAGGACAGCATTTAGAAAGTGAAGTAACACTCCATTCACTTCGAACAGTGAATTGAAGTGTTGGAACAGACTGCTTCTCTTTCAGAGAAACGCATGTGAATTTCTGTTGAATGCTTGTAAGTAGCTTAAGGCACTTTCAAAGGAAAGTGATTTTCTCTGAAAGGACAGCATTTAGAAAATGAAGCAACACCCCATTCACTTCTCACAGTGAATTGAAGTGTTGGAAAAGACAGCTTCTCGCTCATAGAAACGCATTTGAGTTTCCTGTGAATGCTTGTAAGTAGCTTAAGGCACTTAAAAAAAGTGATTTTCTCTGAAACTGCAGCATTTAGAATTTGAAGGAACACTCCATTCACTTCGCACAGTGAATTGAAGTGTTGGATCAGACTGCTTCTCTTTCAGAGAAACAGATGTGAGTTTCTTGTGAATGCTCGTAAGTAGCTTAAGGCACTTTCAAAGCAAAGTGATTTTCTCTGAAAAGAACAGCATTTTGAAAGTGAAGCAACACCCCATTCACTTCGCACAGTGAATTGAATTGTTGGAAAAGACAGCTTCTCTTTCAGAGAAACAGATGTGAGTTTCTTGTGAATGCTTGTAAGTAGCTTAAGGCAATTTCAAAGGAAAGTGATTTTCTCTGAAAGGACAGGATTTAGAAAGTGAAGAAACACTCCATTCACTTCACACAGTGAATTGAAGTGTTGGAACAGACTGCTTCTCTTTCAGAGAAACGCATGTGAGTTTTTTGTGAATGCTTGTAAGTAGCTTAAGGCACTTTCAAAGGAAAGTCATTTTCTCTGAAAGGACAGTATTTGGAAAGGGAAGCAACAATCCATTCACTTCGCACAGTGAATTTAAGTATTGCAACAGACAGCTTCTCTTTCATAGAAACGCATTTCAGTTTCCTATGAATGATTTTAAGTAGCTTAAGGCACTTTCAAAGGAAAGTGATTTTCTCTGAAAGGACAGCATTTAGAAAGTGAAGCAACACTCCATTCACTTCGCACAGTGAATTGAATTATTGGAACAGACTGATTCTCTTTTAGAGAAACAGATGTGAGTTTTTTGTGAATGCTTGAAAGTAGCTTAAGGCACTTTCAAAGCAAAGTGATTTTCTCTGAAAGGACAGGATTTAGAATGTGAAGCAACACTCCATTCACTTCGCACAGTGAATTGAAGTCTTGGATCAGACTGCTTCTCTTTCAGAGAAACGCATGTGAATTTCTGTTGAATGCTTGTAAGTAGCTTAAGGCACTTTCAAAGGAAAGTGATTTTCTTTGAAAGGACAGCATTTAGAAAGTGAAGCAACACCCCATTCACTTCGCACAGTGAATTGAAGTGTTGGATCAGACTGCTTCTCTTTCAGAGAAACAGATGTGAGTTTCTTGTGAATGCTTGTAAGTAGCTTAAGGCACTTTCAAAGGAAAGTGATTTTCTCTGAAAGGACAGCATTTAGAAAGTGAAGCAACACTCCATTCACTTCGCACAGTGAATTGAAGTTTTGGGACAGAATGTTTCTCTTTCAGAGAAACGGATGTGAGCTTTTTGTGAATGCTTGTTAGTAGCTTAAGGCACTTTCATAGGAAAGTGATTTTCTCTGAAAGGACAGCATTTGGAAAGAGAAGCAACACTCCATTCACTTCGCACAGTGAATTGAAGTGTTGGAACAGATTGCTTCTCTTTCAAAGATACGGATGTGAGTTTTTTGTGAATGCTTGTAAGAAGCTTAAGGTACTTACATAGGAAAGTGATTTTCTCTGAAAGACAGCATTTGGAAAGAGAAGCAACACTCCATTCACTTCGCACAGTGAATTGAAGTGTTGGAAAAGACAGCTTCTCTTTCAGAAAAATGCATGTGAGTTTCTTGTGAATGTTTGTAAGTAGCTTAAGGCACTTTCAAAGGAATGTGATTTTCTCTGAAAGGACAGCATTTAGAAAGTGAAGCAACACTCCATTCACTTCGAACTGTGAATTGAAGTGTTGGAAAAGACAGCTTCTCTTTCAGAGAAACGCATGTGAATTTCTGTTGAATGCTTGTAAGTAGCTTAAGGCACTTTCAAAGGAAAGTGATTTTCTCTGAAAGGACAGCATTTAGAAAGTGAAGCAACACTCCATTCACTTCGCACAGTGAATTCAAGTGTTGCAACAGACAGCTTCTCTTTCACAGAAACGCATTTGAGTTTCCTATGAATGCTTGTAAGTAGCTTAAGGCACTTTCAAAGGAAAGTGATTTTCTCTGAAAGGACAGCATTTAGAAAGTGAAGCAACACTCCATTCATTTTGCATAGTGAACTGAAGTGTTGGAACAGACTGGTTCTCTTTCAGAGAAACGCATGTGAGTTTTTTGTGAATGCTTGTAAGTAGCTTAAGGCACTTTCAAAGGAAAGTGATTTTCTCTGAAAGGAGAGCATTTAGAAAGTCAAGCAACACTCCATTCACTTCGCACAGTGAATTGAAGTGTTGGTACAGACTGCTTCTCTTTTAGAGAAAAGGATGTGAGTTTTTTGTGAATGCTTGAAAGTAGCTTAAGGCACTTTCTAAGCAAAGTGATTTTCTCTGAAACTACAGCATTTAGAATGTGAAGCAACACTCCATTCACTTCGCACAGTGAATTGAAGAGTTGGAACAGACTGCTTCACTTTCAGAGAAACGGATGTGAGTTTTTTGTGAATGCTTGTAAGTAGCTTAAGGCACTTTCAAAGGAAAGTGATTTTCTCTGAAAGGACAGCATTTAGAAAGTGAAGCAACACTCCATTCACTTCGAACAGTGAACTGAAGTGTTGGAACAGACTGCTTCTCTTTCAGAGAAATGCATGTGAATTTCTGTTGAATGCTTGTAAGTAGCTTAAGGCACTTTCAAAGCAAAGTGATTTTCTCTGAAAGGACAGCATTTAGAAAGTGAAGTAACACTCCATTCACTTCGAACAGTGAATTGAAGTGTTGGAACAGACTGCTTCTCTTTCAGAGAAACGCATGTGAATTTCTGTTGAATGCTTGTAAGTAGCTTAAGGCACTTTCAAAGGAAAGTGATTTTCTCTGAAAGGACAGCATTTAGAAAATGAAGCAACACCCCATTCACTTCTCACAGTGAATTGAAGTGTTGGAAAAGACAGCTTCTCGCTCATAGAAACGCATTTGAGTTTCCTGTGAATGCTTGTAAGTAGCTTAAGGCACTTAAAAAAAGTGATTTTCTCTGAAACTGCAGCATTTAGAATTTGAAGGAACACTCCATTCACTTCGCACAGTGAATTGAAGTGTTGGATCAGACTGCTTCTCTTTCAGAGAAACAGATGTGAGTTTCTTGTGAATGCTTGTAAGTAGCTTAAGGCACTATCAAAGCAAAGTGATTTTCTCTGAAAAGAACAGCATTTTGAAAGTGAAGCAACACCCCATTCACTTCGCACAGTGAATTGAATTGTTGGAAAAGACATCTACTCTTTCAGAGAAACAGATGTGAGTTTCTTGTGAATGCTTGTAAGTAGCTTAAGGCAATTTCAAAGGAAAGTGATTTTCTCTGAAACTGCAGCATTTAGAATGTGAAGGATAACTCCATTCACTTCGCACAGTGAATTGAAGTGTTGGATCAGAAGCTTCTCTTTCAGAGAAACAGATGTGAGTTTCTTGTGAATGCTTGTAAGTAGCTTAAGACACTTTCAAAGGAAAGTGATTTTCTCTGAAAGGACAGCATTTAGAAAGTGAAGAAACACTCCATTCACTTCGCACAGTGAATTGAAGTTTTGGGACAGAATGTTTCTCTTTCAGAGAAACGGATGTGAGTTTTTTGTGAATGCTTGTAAGTAGCTTAAGGCACTTTCATAGGAAAGTGATTTTCTCTGAAAGGACAGCATTTGGAAAGAGAAGCAACACTCCATTCACGTCGCACAGTGAATTGATGTGTTGGAACAGACTGCTTCTCTTTCAAAGATACGGATGTGAGTTTTTTGTGAATGCTTGTAAGTAGCTTAAGGCACTTTCATAGGAAAGTGATTTTCTCTGAAAGGACAGCATTTGGAAAGAGAAGCAACACTCCATTCACTTCGAACAGTGAATTGAATTGTTGGAAAAGACAGCTTCTCTTTCAGAGAAACAGATTTGAGTTTCTTGTGAATGCTTGTAAGTAGCTTAAGGCAATTTCAAAGGAAAGTGATTTTCTCTGAAACTGCAGCATTTAGAATGTGAAGGATAACTCCATTCACTTCGCACAGTGAATTCAAGTGTTGCAACAGACAGCTTCTCTTTCACAGAAACGCATTTGAGTTTCCTATGAATGCTTGTAAGTAGCTTAAGGCACTTTCAAAGGAAAGTGATTTTCTCTGAAAGGACAGCATTTAGAAAGTGAAGCAACACTCCATTCACTTTGCACAGTGAACTGAAGTGTTGGAACAGACTGGTTCTCTTTCAGAGAAACGCATGTGAGTTTTTTGTGAATGCTTGTAAGTAGCTTAAGGCACTTTCAAAGGAAAGTGATTTTCTCTGAAAGGAGAGCATTTAGAAAGTCAAGCAACACTCCATTCACTTCGCACAGTGAATTGAAGTGTTGGTACAGACTGCTTCTCTTTTAGAGAAAAGGATGTGAGTTTTTTGTGAATGCTTGAAAGTAGCTTAAGGCACTTTCTAAACAAAGTGATTTTCTCTGAAACTACAGCATTTAGAATGTGAAGCAACACTCCATTCACGTCGCACAGTGAATTGAAGAGTTGGAACAGACTGCTTCTCTTTCAGAGAAACGGATGTGAGTTTTTTGTGAATGCTTGTAAGTAGCTTAAGGCACTTTCAAAGGAAAGTGATTTTCTCTGAAAGGACAGCATTTAGAAAGTGAAGCAACACTCCATTCACTTCGCACTGTGAATTGAAGTGTTGGAACAGACTGCTTCTCTTTCAGAGAAACAGATGTGAGTTTCTTGTGAATGCGTGTAAGTAGCTTAAGGCAGTTTCAAAAGAGAGTGATTTTCTCTAAAAGGAGAGCATTTAGAAAGTGAAGTAACACTCCATTCACTTCTCACAGTGAATTGAAGTGTTGGAACAGACTGCTTCTCTTTCAGAGAAACGCATGTGAATTTCTGTTGAATGCTTGTAAGTAGCTTAAGTCACTTTCAAAGGAAAGTAATTTTCTGTGAAAGGAGAGCATTTAGAAAGTGAAGCAACACTCCATTCACTTCGCACAGCGAATTGAAGTGTTGGAACAGACTGCTTCTCTTTCATAGAAACGCATTTGAGTTTCCTATGAATGCTTCTAAGTAGCTTAAGGCACTTTCAAAGGAAAGTGATTTTCTCTGAAAGGACAGCATTAAGAAAGTCAAGCAACACTCCATTCACTTCGAACAGTGAATTGAAGTGTTAGAACAGACTGCTTCTCTTTCAGAGAAATGCATGTGAATTTCTGTTGAATGCTTGTAAGTAGCTTAAGGCACTTTCAAAGCAAAGTGATTTTCTCTGAAAGGACAGCATTTAGAAAGTGAAGTAACACTCCATTCACTTCGAACAGTATATTGAAGTGTTGGAACAGACTGCTTCTCTTTCAGAGAAACGCATGTGAATTTCTGTTGAATGCTTGTAAGTAGCTTAAGGCACTTTCAAAGGAAAGTGATTTTCTCTGAAAGGACAGCATTTAGAAAATGAAGCAACACCCCATTCACTTCTCACAGTGAATTGAAGTGTTGGAAAAGACAGCTTCTCGCTCATAGAAACGCATTTGAGTTTCCTGTGAATGCTTGTAAGTAGCTTAAGGCACTTAAAAAAAGTGATTTTCTCTGAAACTGCAGCATTTAGAATTTGAAGGAACACTCCATTCATTTCGCACAGTGAATTGAAGTGTTGGATCAGACTGCTTCTCTTTCAGAGAAACAGATGTGAGTTTCTTGTGAATGCTTGTAAGTAGCTTAAGGCACTATCAAAGCAAAGTGATTTTCTCTGAAAAGAACAGCATTTTGAAAGTGAAGCAACACCCCATTCACTTCGCACAGTGAATTGAATTGTTGGAAAGACATCTACTCTTTCAGAGAAACAGATGTGAGTTTCTTGTGAATGCTTGTAAGTAGCTTAAGGCAATTTCAAAGGAAAGTGATTTTCTCTGAAACTGCAGCATTTAGAATGTGAAGGATAACTCCATTCACTTCGCACAGTGAATTGAAGTGTTGGATCAGACTGCTTCTCTTTCAGAGAAACAGATGTGAGTTTCTTGTGAATGCTTGTAAGTAGCTTAAGACACTTTCAAAGGAAAGTGATTTTCTCTGAAAGGACAGCATTTAGAAAGTGAAGAAACACTCCATTCACTTCGCACAGTGAATTGAAGTTTTGGGACAGAATGTTTCTCTTTCAGAGAAACGGATGTGAGTTTTTTGTGAATGCTTGTAAGTAGCTTAAGGCACTTTCATAGGAAAGTGATTTTCTCTGAAAGGACAGCATTTGGAAAGAGAAGCAACACTCCATTCACGTCGCACAGTGAATTGATGTGTTGGAACAGACTGCTTCTCTTTCAAAGATACGGATGTGAGTTTTTTGTGAATGCTTGTAAGTAGCTTAAGGCACTTTCATAGGAAAGTGATTTTCTCTGAAAGGACAGCATTTGGAAAGAGAAGCAACACTCCATTCACTTCGAACAGTGAATTGAATTGTTGGAAAAGACAGCTTCTCTTTCAGAGAAACAGATTTGAGTTTCTTGTGAATGCTTGTAAGTAGCTTAAGGCAATTTCAAAGGAAAGTGATTTTCTCTGAAACTGCAGCATTTAGAATGTGAAGGATAACTCCATTCACTTCGCACAGTGAATTCAAGTGTTGCAACAGACAGCTTCTCTTTCACAGAAACGCATTTGAGTTTCCTATGAATGCTTGTAAGTAGCTTAAGGCACTTTCAAAGGAAAGTGATTTTCTCTGAAAGGACAGCATTTAGAAAGTGAAGCAACACTCCATTCACTTTGCACAGTGAACTGAAGTGTTGGAACAGACTGGTTCTCTTTCAGAGAAACGCATGTGAGTTTTTTGTGAATGCTTGTAAGTAGCTTAAGGCACTTTCAAAGGAAAGTGATTTTCTCTGAAAGGAGAGCATTTAGAAAGTCAAGCAACACTCCATTCACTTCGCACAGTGAATTGAAGTGTTGGTACAGACTGCTTCTCTTTTAGAGAAAAGGATGTGAGTTTTTTGTGAATGCTTGAAAGTAGCTTAAGGCACTTTCTAAACAAAGTGATTTTCTCTGAAACTACAGCATTTAGAATGTGAAGCAACACTCCATTCACTTCGCACAGTGAATTGAAGAGTTGGAACAGACTGCTTCTCTTTCAGAGAAACGGATGTGAGTTTTTTGTGAATGCTTGTAAGTAGCTTAAGGCACTTTCAAAGGAAAGTGATTTTCTCTGAAAGGACAGCATTTAGAAAGTGAAGCAACACTCCATTCACTTCGCACAGTGAATTGAAGTGTTGGAACAGACTGCTTCTCTTTCAGAGAAACAGATGTGAGTTTCTTGTGAATGCGTGTAAGTAGCTTAAGGCAGTTTCAAAAGAGAGTGATTTTCTCTAAAAGGAGAGCATTTAGAAAGTGAAGTAACACTCCATTCACTTCTCACAGTGAATTGAAGTGTTGGAACAGACTGCTTCTCTTTCAGAGAAACGCATGTGAATTTCTGTTGAATGCTTGTAAGTAGCTTAAGTCACTTTCAAAGGAAAGTAATTTTCTGTGAAAGGAGAGCATTTAGAAAGTGAAGCAACACTCCATTCACTTCGCACAGCGAATTGAAGTGTTGGAACAGACTGCTTCTCTTTCATAGAAACGCATTTGAGTTTCCTATGAATGCTTCTAAGTAGCTTAAGGCACTTTCAAAGGAAAGTGATTTTCTCTGAAAGGACAGCATTTAGAAAGTCAAGCAACACTCCATTCACTTCGAACAGTGAATTGAAGTGTTAGAACAGACTGCTTCTCTTTCAGAGAAATGCATGTGAATTTCTGTTGAATGCTTGTAAGTAGATTAAGGCACTTTCAAAGCAAAGTGATTTTCTCTGAAAGGACAGCATTTAGAAAGTGAAGTAACACTCCATTCACTTCGAACAGTGATTTGAAGTGTTGGAACAGACTGCTTCTCTTTCAGAGAAACGCATGTGAGTTTCCTGTGAATGCTTGTAAGTAGCTTAAGGCACTTTCAAAGGAAAGTGATTTTCTCTGAAAGGACAGCATTTAGAAAATGAAGCAACACCCCATTCACTTCTCACAGTGAATTGAAGTGTTGGAAAAGACAGCTACTCGCTCATAGAAACGCATTTGAGTTTCCTGTGAATGCTTGTAAGTAGCTTAAGGCACTTAAAAAAAGTGATTTTCTCTGAAACTGCAGCATTTAGAATTTGAAGGAACACTCCATTCACTTCGCACAGTGAATTGAAGTGTTGGATCAGACTGCTTCTCTTTCAGAGAAACAGATGTGAGTTTCTTGTGAATGCTCGTAAGTAGCTTAAGGCACTTTCAAAGCAAAGTGATTTTCTCTGAAAAGAACAGCATTTTGAAAGTGAAGCAACACCCCATTCACTTCGCACAGTGAATTGAATTGTTGGAAAAGACAGCTTCTCTTTCAGAGAAACAGATGTGAGTTTCTTGTGAATGCTTGTAAGTAGCTTAAGGCAATTTCAAAGGAAAGTGATTTTCTCTTAAACTGCAGCATTTAGAATGTGAAGGATAACTCCATTCACTTCGCACAGTGAATTGAAGTGTTGGATCAGACTGCTTCTCTTTCAGAGAAACAAATGTGAGTTTCTTGTGAATGCTTGTAAATAGCTTAAGACACTTTCAAAGGAAAGTGATTTTCTCTGAAAGGACAGCATTTAGAAAGTGAAGAAACACTCCATTCACTTCGCACAGTGAATTGAAGTTTTGGGACAGAATGTTTCTCTTTCAGAGAAACGGATGTGAGTTTTTTGTGAATGCTTGTAAGTAGCTTAAGGCACTTTCATAGGAAAGTGATTTTCTCTGAAAGGACTGCATTTGGAAAGAGAAGCAACACTCCATCACGTCGCACAGTGAATTGATGTGTTGGAACAGACTGCTTCTCTTTCAAAGATACGGATGTGAGTTTTTTGTGAATGCTTGTAAGTAGCTTAAGGCACTTTCATAGGAAAGTGATTTTCTCTGAAAGGACAGCATTTGGAAAGAGAAGCAACACTCCATTCACTTCGAACAGTGAATTGAAGTGTTGGAAAAGACAGCTTCTCTTTCAGAGAAACGCATGTGAATTTCTGTTGAATGCTTGTAAGTAGCTTAAGGCACTTTCAAAGGAAAGTCATTTTCTCTGAAAGGACAGCATTGAGAAAGTGAAGCAACACTCCATTCACTTCGCACAGTGAATTTAAGTGTTGCAACAGACAGCTTCTCTTTCACAGAAACGCATTTGAGTTTCCTATGAATGCTTGTAAGTAGCTTAAGGCACTTTCAAAGCAAAGTGATTTTCTCTGAAAGGACAGCATTTAGAAAGTGAAGCAACACTCCATTCACTTTGCACAGTGAACTGAAGTGTTGGAACAGACTGGTTCTCTTTCAGAGAAACGCATGTGAGTTTTTTGTGAATGCTTGTAAGTAGCTTAAGGCACTTTCAAAGGAAAGTGATTTTCTCTGAAAGGAGAGCATTTAGAAAGTCAAGCAACACTCCATTCACTTCGCACAGTGAATTGAAGTGTTGGTACAGACTGCTTCTCTTTTAGAGAAAAGGATGTGAGTTTTTTGTGAATGCTTGAAAGTAGCTTAAGGCACTTTCTAAACAAAGTGATTTTCTCTGAAACTACAGCATTTAGAATGTGAAGCAACACTCCATTCACTTCGCACAGTGAATTGAAGAGTTGGAACAGACTGCTTCTCTTTCAGAGAAACGGATGTGAGTTTTTTGTGAATGCTTGTAAGTAGCTTAAGGCACTTTCAAAGGAAAGTGATTTTCTCTGAAAGGACAGCATTTAGAAAGTGAAGCAACACTCCATTCACTTCGCACAGTGAATTGAAGTGTTGGAACAGACTGCTTCTCTTTCAGAGAAACAGATGTGAGTTTCTTGTGAATGCGTGTAAGTAGCTTAAGGCAGTTTCAAAAGAGAGTGATTTTCTCTAAAAGGAGAGCATTTAGAAAGTGAAGTAACCCTCCATTCACTTCTCAAAGTGAATTGAAGGGTTGGAACAGACTGCTTCTCTTTCAGAAAAACGCATGTGAATTTCTGTTGAATGCTTGTAAGTAGCTTAAGTCACTTTCAAAGGAAAGTAATTTTCTGTGAAAGGAGAGCATTTAGAAAGTGAAGCAACACTCCATTCACTTCGCACAGCGAATTGAAGTGTTGGAACAGACTGCTTCTCTTTCATAGAAACGCATTTGAGTTTCCTATGAATGCTTCTAAGTAGCTGAAGGCACTTTCAAAGGAAAGTGATTTTCTCTGAAAGGACAGCATTTAGAAAGTCAAGCAACACTCCATTCACTTCGAACAGTGAATTGAAGTGTTAGAACAGACTGCTTCTCTTTCAGAGAATTGCATGTGAATTTCTGTTGAATGCTTGTAAGTAGCTTAAGGCACTTTCAAAGCAAAGTGATTTTCTCTGAAAGGACAGCATTTAGAAAGTGAAGTAACACTCCATTCACTTCGAACAGTGAATTGAAGTGTTGGAACAGACTGCTTCTCTTTCAGAGAAACGCATGTGAATTTCTGTTGAATGCTTGTAAGTAGCTTAAGGCACTTTCAAAGGAAAGTGATTTTCTCTGAAAGGACAGCATTTAGAAAATGAAGCAACACCCCATTCACTTCTCACAGTGAATTGAAGTGTTGGAAAAGACAGCTTCTCGCTCATAGAAACGCATTTGAGTTTCCTGTGAATGCTTGTAAGTAGCTTAAGGCACTTAAAAAAAGTGATTTTCTCTGAAACTGCAGCATTTAGAATTTGAAGGAACACTCCATTCACTTCGCACAGTGAATTGAAGTGTTGGATCAGACTGCTTCTCTTTCAGAGAAACAGATGTGAGTTTCTTGTGAATGCTTGTAAGTAGCTTAAGGCACTTTCAAAGCAAAGTGATTTTCTCTGAAAAGAACAGCATTTTGAAAGTGAAGCAACACCCCATTCACTTCGCACAGTGAATTGAATTGTTGGAAAAGACAGCTTCTCTTTCAGAGAAACAGATGTGAGTTTCTTGTGAATGCTTGTAAGTAGCTTAAGGCAATTTCAAAGGAAAGTGATTTTCTCTGAAAGGACAGGATTTAGAAAGTGAAGAAACACTCCATTCACTTCACACAGTGAATTGAAGTGTTGGAACAGACTGCTTCTCTTTCAGAGAAACGCATGTGAGTTTTTTGTGAATGCTTGTAAGTAGCTTAAGGCACTTTCAAAGGAAAGTCATTTTCTCTGAAAGGACAGTATTTGGAAAGGGAAGCAACAATCCATTCACTTCGCACAGTGAATTTAAGTATTGCAACAGACAGCTTCTCTTTCATAGAAACGCATTTCAGTTTCCTATGAATGATTTTAAGTAGCTTAAGGCACTTTCAAAGGAAAGTGATTTTCTCTGAAAGGACAGCATTTAGAAAGTGAAGCAACACTCCATTCACTTCGCACAGTGAATTGAATTATTGGAACAGACTGATTCTCTTTTAGAGAAACAGATGTGAGTTTTTTGTGAATGCTTGAAAGTAGCTTAAGGCACTTTCAAAGCAAAGTGATTTTCTCTGAAAGGACAGGATTTAGAATGTGAAGCAACACTCCATTCACTTCGCACAGTGAATTGAAGTCTTGGATCAGACTGCTTCTCTTTCAGAGAAACGCATGTGAATTTCTGTTGAATGCTTGTAAGTAGCTTAAGGCACTTTCAAAGGAAAGTGATTTTCTTTGAAAGGACAGCATTTAGAAAGTGAAGCAACACCCCATTCACTTCGCACAGTGAATTGAAGTGTTGGATCAGACTGCTTCTCTTTCAGAGAAACAGATGTGAGTTTCTTGTGAATGCTTGTAAGTAGCTTAAGGCACTTTCAAAGGAAAGTGATTTTCTCTGAAAGGACAGCATTTAGAAAGTGAAGCAACACTCCATTCACTTCGCACAGTGAATTGAAGTTTTGGGACAGAATGTTTCTCTTTCAGAGAAACGGATGTGAGCTTTTTGTGAATGCTTGTTAGTAGCTTAAGGCACTTTCATAGGAAAGTGATTTTCTCTGAAAGGACAGCATTTGGAAAGAGAAGCAACACTCCATTCACTTCGCACAGTGAATTGAAGTGTTGGAACAGATTGCTTCTCTTTCAAAGATACGGATGTGAGTTTTTTGTGAATGCTTGTAAGAAGCTTAAGGTACTTACATAGGAAAGTGATTTTCTCTGAAAGACAGCATTTGGAAAGAGAAGCAACACTCCATTCACTTCGCACAGTGAATTGAAGTGTTAGAAAAGACAGCTTCTCTTTCAGAAAAATGTATGTGAGTTTCTTGTGAATGTTTGTAAGTAGCTTAAGGCACTTTCAAAGGAATGTGATTTTCTCTGAAAGGACAGCATTTAGAAAGTGAAGCAACACTCCATTCACTTCGAACAGTGAATTGAAGTGTTGGAAAAGACAGCTTCTCTTTCAGAGAAACGCATGTGAATTTCTGTTGAATGCTAGTAAGTAGCTTAAGGCACTTTCAAAGGAAAGTGATTTTCTCTGAAAGGACAGCATTTAGAAAGTGAAGCAACACTCCATTCACTTCGCACAGTGAATTCAAGTGTTGCAACAGACAGCTTCTCTTTCACAGAAACGCATTTGAGTTTCCTATGAATGCTTGTAAGTAGCTTAAGGCACTTTCAAAGGAAAGTGATTTTCTCTGAAAGGACAGCATTTAGAAAGTGAAGCAACACTCCATTCACTTTGCACAGTGAACTGAAGTGTTGGAACAGACTGGTTCTCTTTCAGAGAAACGCATGTGAGTTTTTTGTGAATGCTTGTAAGTAGCTTAAGGCACTTTCAAAGGAAAGTGATTTTCTCTGAAAGGAGAGCATTTAGAAAGTCAAGCAACACTCCATTCACTTCGCACAGTGAATTGAAGTGTTGGTACAGACTGCTTCTCTTTTAGAGAAAAGGATGTGAGTTTTTTGTGAATGCTTGAAAGTAGCTTAAGGCACTTTCTAAGCAAAGTGATTTTCTCTGAAACTACAGCATTTAGAATGTGAAGCAACACTCCATTCACTTCGCACAGTGAATTGAAGAGTTGGAACAGACTGCTTCTCTTTCAGAGAAATGGATGTGAGTTTTTTGTGAATGCTTGTAAGTAGCTTAAGGCACTTTCAAAGGAAAGTGATTTTCTCTGAAAGGACAGCATTTAGAAAGTGAAGCAACACTCCATTCACTTCGCACAGTGAATTGAAGTGTTGGAACAGACTGCTTCTCTTTCAGAGAAACAGATGTGAGTTTCTTGTGAATGCTTGTAAGTAGCTTAAGGCAATTTCAAAGGAAAGTGATTTTCTCTGAAACTGCAGCATTTAGAATGTGAAGGATAACTCCATTCACTTCGCACAGTGAATTGAAGTGTTGGATCAGACTGCTTCTCTTTCAGAGAAACAGATGTGAGTTTCTTGTGAATGCTTGTAAGTAGCTTAAGACACTTTCAAAGGAAAGTGATTTTCTCTGAAAGGACAGCATTTAGAAAGTGAAGAAACACTCCATTCACTTCGCACAGTGAATTGAAGTTTTGGGACAGAATGTTTCTCTTTCAGAGAAACGGATGTGAGTTTTTTGTGAATGCTTGTAAGTAGCTTAAGGCACTTTCATAGGAAAGTGATTTTCTCTGAAAGGACAGCATTTGGAAAGAGAAGCAACACCTCATTCACGTCGCACAGTGAATTGATGTGTTGGAACAGACTGCTTCTCTTTCAAAGATACGGATGTGAGTTTTTTGTGAATGCTTGTAAGTAGCTTAAGGCACTTTCATAGGAAAGTGATTTTCTCTGAAAGGACAGCATTTGGAAAGAGAAGCAACACTCCATTCACTTCGAACAGTGAATTGAATTGTTGGAAAAGACAGCTTCTCTTTCAGAGAAACAGATTTGAGTTTCTTGTGAATGCTTGTAAGTAGCTTAAGGCAATTTCAAAGGAAAGTGATTTTCTCTGAAACTGCAGCATTTAGAATGTGAAGGATAACTCCATTCACTTCGCACAGTGAATTCAAGTGTTGCAACAGACAGCTTCTCTTTCACAGAAACGCATTTGAGTTTCCTATGAATGCTTGTAAGTAGCTTAAGGCACTTTCAAAGGAAAGTGATTTTCTCTGAAAGGACAGCATTTAGAAAGTGAAGCAACACTCCATTCACTTTGCACAGTGAACTGAAGTGTTGGAACAGACTGGTTCTCTTTCAGAGAAACGCATGTGAGTTTTTTGTGAATGCTTGTAAGTAGCTTAAGGCACTTTCAAAGGAAAGTGATTTTCTCTGAAAGGAGAGCATTTAGAAAGTCAAGCAACACTCCATTCACTTCGCACAGTGAATTGAAGTGTTGGTACAGACTGCTTCTCTTTTAGAGAAAAGGATGTGAGTTTTTTGTGAATGCTTGAAAGTAGCTTAAGGCACTTTCTAAACAAAGTGATTTTCTCTGAAACTACAGCATTTAGAATGTGAAGCAACACTCCATTCACTTCGCACAGTGAATTGAAGAGTTGGAACAGACTGCTTCTCTTTCAGAGAAACGGATGTGAGTTTTTTGTGAATGCTTGTAAGTAGCTTAAGGCACTTTCAAAGGAAAGTGATTTTCTCTGAAAGGACAGCATTTAGAAAGTGAAGCAACACTCCATTCACTTCGCACAGTGAATTGAAGTGTTGGAACAGACTGCTTCTCTTTCAGAGAAACAGATGTGAGTTTCTTGTGAATGCGTGTAAGTAGCTTAAGGCAGTTTCAAAAGAGAGTGATTTTCTCTAAAAGGAGAGCATTTAGAAAGTGAAGTAACCCTCCATTCACTTCTCACAGTGAATTGAAGGGTTGGAACAGACTGCTTCTCTTTCAGAAAAACGCATGTGAATTTCTGTTGAATGCTTGTAAGTAGCTTAAGTCACTTTCAAAGGAAAGTAATTTTCTGTGAAAGGAGAGCATTTAGAAAGTGAAGCAACACTCCATTCACTTCGCACAGCGAATTGAAGTGTTGGAACAGACTGCTTCTCTTTCATAGAAACGGATTTGAGTTTCCTATGAATGCTTCTAAGTAGCTTAAGGCACTTTCAAAGGAAAGTGATTTTCTCTGAAAGGACAGCATTTGGAAAGAGAAGCAACACTCCATTCACTTCGAACAGTGAATTGAAGTGTTAGAACAGACTGCTTCTCTTTCAGAGAATTGCATGTGAATTTCTGTTGAATGCTTGTAAGTAGCTTAAGGCACTTTCAAAGCAAAGTGATTTTCTCTGAAAGGACAGCATTTAGAAAGTGAAGTAACACTCCATTCACTTCGAACAGTGAATTGAAGTGTTGGAACAGACTGCTTCTCTTTCAGAGAAACGCATGTGAATTTCTGTTGAATGCTTGTAAGTAGCTTAAGGCACTTTCAAAGGAAAGTGATTTTCTCTGAAAGGACAGCATTTAGAAAATGAAGCAACACCCCATTCACTTCTCACAGTGAATTGAAGTGTTGGAAAAGACAGCTTCTCGCTCATAGAAACGCATTTGAGTTTCCTGTGAATGCTTGTAAGTAGCTTAAGGCACTTAAAAAAAGTGATTTTCTCTGAAACTGCAGCATTTAGAATTTGAAGGAACACTCCATTCACTTCGCACAGTGAATTGAAGTGTTGGATCAGACTGCTTCTCTTTCAGAGAAACAGATGTGAGTTTCTTGTGAATGCTCGTAAGTAGCTTAAGGCACTTTCAAAGCAAAGTGATTTTCTCTGAAAAGAACAGCATTTTGAAAGTGAAGCAACACCCCATTCACTTCGCACAGTGAATTGAATTGTTGGAAAAGACAGCTTCTCTTTCAGAGAAACAGATGTGAGTTTCTTGTGAATGCTTGTAAGTAGCTTAAGGCAATTTCAAAGGAAAGTGATTTTCTCTGAAAGGACAGGATTTAGAAAGTGAAGAAACACTCCATTCACTTCACACAGTGAATTGAAGTGTTGGAACAGACTGCTTCTCTTTCAGAGAAACGCATGTGAGTTTTTTGTGAATGCTTGTAAGTAGCTTAAGGCACTTTCAAAGGAAAGTCATTTTCTCTGAAAGGACAGTATTTGGAAAGGGAAGCAACAATCCATTCACTTCGCACAGTGAATTTAAGTATTGCAACAGACAGCTTCTCTTTCATAGAAACGCATTTCAGTTTCCTATGAATGATTTTAAGTAGCTTAAGGCACTTTCAAAGGAAAGTGATTTTCTCTGAAAGGACAGCATTTAGAAAGTGAAGCAACACTCCATTCACTTCGCACAGTGAATTGAATTATTGGAACAGACTGATTCTCTTTTAGAGAAACAGATGTGAGTTTTTTGTGAATGCTTGAAAGTAGCTTAAGGCACTTTCAAAGCAAAGTGATTTTCTCTGAAAGGACAGGATTTAGAATGTGAAGCAACACTCCATTCACTTCGCACAGTGAATTGAAGTCTTGGATCAGACTCCTTCTCTTTCAGAGAAACGCATGTGAATTTCTGTTGAATGCTTGTAAGTAGCTTAAGGCACTTTCAAAGGAAAGTGATTTTCTTTGAAAGGACAGCATTTAGAAAGTGAAGCAACACCCCATTCACTTCGCACAGTGAATTGAAGTGTTGGATCAGACTGCTTCTCTTTCAGAGAAACAGATGTGAGTTTCTTGTGAATGCTTGTAAGTAGCTTAAGGCACTTTCAAAGGAAAGTGATTTTCTCTGAAAGGACAGCATTTAGAAAGTGAAGCAACACTCCATTCACTTCGCACAGTGAATTGAAGTTTTGGGACAGAATGTTTCTCTTTCAGAGAAACGGATGTGAGCTTTTTGTGAATGCTTGTTAGTAGCTTAAGGCACTTTCATAGGAAAGTGATTTTCTCTGAAAGGACAGCATTTGGAAAGAGAAGCAACACTCCATTCACTTCGCACAGTGAATTGAAGTGTTGGAACAGATTGCTTCTCTTTCAAAGATACGGATGTGAGTTTTTTGTGAATGCTTGTAAGAAGCTTAAGGTACTTACATAGGAAAGTGATTTTCTCTGAAAGACAGCATTTGGAAAGAGAAGCAACACTCCATTCACTTCGCACAGTGAATTGAAGTGTTGGAAAAGACAGCTTCTCTTTCAGAAAAATGCATGTGAGTTTCTTGTGAATGTTTGTAAGTAGCTTAAGGCACTTTCAAAGGAATGTGATTTTCTCTGAAAGGACAGCATTTAGAAAGTGAAGCAACACTCCATTCACTTCGAACTGTGAATTGAAGTGTTGGAAAAGACAGCTTCTCTTTCAGAGAAACGCATGTGAATTTCTGTTGAATGCTTGTAAGTAGCTTAAGGCACTTTCAAAGGAAAGTGATTTTCTCTGAAAGGACAGCATTTAGAAAGTGAAGCAACACTCCATTCACTTCGCACAGTGAATTCAAGTGTTGCAAAAGACAGCTTCTCTTTCACAGAAACGCATTTGAGTTTCCTATGAATGCTTGTAAGTAGCTTAAGGCACTTTCAAAGGAAAGTGATTTTCTCTGAAAGGACAGCATTTAGAAAGTGAAGCAACACTCCATTCACTTTGCACAGTGAACTGAAGTGTTGGAACAGACTGGTTCTCTTTCAGAGAAACGCATGTGAGTTTTTTGTGAATGCTTGTAAGTAGCTTAAGGCACTTTCAAAGGAAAGTGATTTTCTCTGAAAGGAGAGCATTTAGAAAGTCAAGCAACACTCCATTCACTTCGCACAGTGAATTGAAGTGTTGGTACAGACTGCTTCTCTTTTAGAGAAAAGGATGTGAGTTTTTTGTGAATGCTTGAAAGTAGCTTAAGGCACTTTCTAAGCAAAGTGATTTTCTCTGAAACTACAGCATTTAGAATGTGAAGCAACACTCCATTCACTTCGCACAGTGAATTGAAGAGTTGGAACAGACTGCTTCACTTTCAGAGAAACGGATGTGAGTTTTTTGTGAATGCTTGTAAGTAGCTTAAGGCACTTTCAAAGGAAAGTGATTTTCTCTGAAAGGACAGCATTTAGAAAGTGAAGCAACACTCCATTCACTTCGAACAGTGAACTGAAGTGTTGGAACAGACTGCTTCTCTTTCAGAGAAATGCATGTGAATTTCTGTTGAATGCTTGTAAGTAGCTTAAGGCACTTTCAAAGCAAAGTGATTTTCTCTGAAAGGACAGCATTTAGAAAGTGAAGTAACACTCCATTCACTTCGAACAGTGAATTGAAGTGTTGGAACAGACTGCTTCTCTTTCAGAGAAACGCATGTGAATTTCTGTTGAATGCTTGTAAGTAGCTTAAGGCACTTTCAAAGGAAAGTGATTTTCTCTGAAAGGACAGCATTTAGAAAATGAAGCAACACCCCATTCACTTCTCACAGTGAATTGAAGTGTTGGAAAAGACAGCTTCTCGCTCATAGAAACGCATTTGAGTTTCCTGTGAATGCTTGTAAGTAGCTTAAGGCACTTAAAAAAAGTGATTTTCTCTGAAACTGCAGCATTTAGAATTTGAAGGAACACTCCATTCACTTCGCACAGTGAATTGAAGTGTTGGATCAGACTGCTTCTCTTTCAGAGAAACAGATGTGAGTTTCTTGTGAATGCTTGTAAGTAGCTTAAGGCACTATCAAAGCAAAGTGATTTTCTCTGAAAAGAACAGCATTTTGAAAGTGAAGCAACACCCCATTCACTTTGCACAGTGAATTGAATTGTTGGAAAAGACATCTACTCTTTCAGAGAAACAGATGTGAGTTTCTTGTGAATGCTTGTAAGTAGCTTAAGGCAATTTCAAAGGAAAGTGATTTTCTCTGAAACTGCAGCATTTAGAATGTGAAGGATAACTCCATTCACTTCGCACAGTGAATTGAAGTGTTGGATCAGACTGCTTCTCTTTCAGAGAAACAGATGTGAGTTTCTTGTGAATGCTTGTAAGTAGCTTAAGACACTTTCAAAGGAAAGTGATTTTCTCTGAAAGGACAGCATTTAGAAAGTGAAGAAACACTCCATTCACTTCGCACAGTGAATTGAAGTTTTGGGACAGAATGTTTCTTTTTCAGAGAAACGGATGTGAGTTTTTTGTGAATGCTTGTAAGTAGCTTAAGGCACTTTCATAGGAAAGTGATTTTCTCTGAAAGGACAGCATTTGGAAAGAGAAGCAACACTCCATTCACGTCGCACAGTGAATTGATGTGTTGGAACAGACTGCTTCTCTTTCAAAGATACGGATGTGAGTTTTTTGTGAATGCTTGTAAGTAGCTTAAGGCACTTTCATAGGAAAGTGATTTTCTCTGAAAGGACAGCATTTGGAAAGAGAAGCAACACTCCATTCACTTCGAACAGTGAATTGAATTGTTGGAAAAGACAGCTTCTCTTTCAGAGAAACAGATTTGAGTTTCTTGTGAATGCTTGTAAGTAGCTTAAGGCAATTTCAAAGGAAAGTGATTTTCTCTGAAACTGCAGCATTTAGAATGTGAAGGATAACTCCATTCACTTCGCACAGTGAATTCAAGTGTTGCAACAGACAGCTTCTCTTTCACAGAAACGCATTTGAGTTTCCTATGAATGCTTGTAAGTAGCTTAAGGCACTTTCAAAGGAAAGTGATTTTCTCTGAAAGGACAGCATTTAGAAAGTGAAGCAACACTCCATTCACTTTGCACAGTGAACTGAAGTTTTGGAACAGACTGGTTCTCTTTCAGAGAAACGCATGTGAGTTTTTTGTGAATGCTTGTAAGTAGCTTAAGGCACTTTCAAAGGAAAGTGATTTTCTCTGAAAGGAGAGCATTTAGAAAGTCAAGCAACACTCCATTCACTTCGCACAGTGAATTGAAGTGTTGGTACAGACTGCTTCTCTTTTAGAGAAAAGGATGTGAGTTTTTTGTGAATGCTTGAAAGTAGCTTAAGGCACTTTCTAAACAAAGTGATTTTCTCTGAAACTACAGCATTTAGAATGTGAAGCAACACTCCATTCACTTCGCACAGTGAATTGAAGAGTTGGAACAGACTGCTTCTCTTTCAGAGAAACGGATGTGAGTTTTTTGTGAATGCTTGTAAGTAGCTTAAGGCACTTTCAAAGGAAAGTGATTTTCTCTGAAAGGACAGCATTTAGAAAGTGAAGCAACACTCCATTCACTTCGCACAGTGAATTGAAGTGTTGGAACAGACTGCTTCTCTTTCAGAGAAACAGATGTGAGTTTCTTGTGAATGCGTGTAAGTAGCTTAAGGCAGTTTCAAAAGAGAGTGATTTTCTCTAAAAGGAGAGCATTTAGAAAGTGAAGTAACACTCCATTCACTTCTCACAGTGAATTGAAGTGTTGGAACAGACTGCTTCTCTTTCAGAGAAACGCATGTGAATTTCTCTTGAATGCTTGTAAGTAGCTTAAGTCACTTTCAAAGGAAAGTAATTTTCTGTGAAAGGAGAGCATTTAGAAAGTGAAGCAACACTCCTTTCACTTCGAACAGTTAATTGAAGTGTTGGAACAGACTGCTTCTCTTTCATAGAAACGCATTTGAGTTTCCTATGAATGCTTCTAAGTAGCTTAAGGCACTTTCAAAGGAAAGTGATTTTCTCTGAAAGGACAGCATTTAGAAAGTCAAGCAACACTCCATTCACTTCGAACAGTGAATTGAAGTGTTAGAACAGACTGCTTCTCTTTCAGAGAAATGCATGTGAATTTCTGTTGAATGCTTGTAAGTAGCTTAAGGCACTTTCAAAGCAAAGTGATTTTCTCTGAAAGGACAGCATTTAGAAAGTGAAGTAACACTCCATTCACTTCGAACAGTATATTGAAGTGTTGGAACAGACTGCTTCTCTTTCAGAGAAACGCATGTGAATTTCTGTTGAATGCTTGTAAGTAGCTTAAGGCACTTTCAAAGGAAAGTGATTTTCTCTGAAAGGACAGCATTTAGAAAATGAAGCAACACCCCATTCACTTCTCACAGTGAATTGAAGTGTTGGAAAAGACAGCTTCTCGCTCATAGAAACGCATTTGAGTTTCCTGTGAATGCTTGTAAGTAGCTTAAGGCACTTAAAAAAAGTGATTTTCTCTGAAACTGCAGCATTTAGAATTTGAAGGAACACTCCATTCACTTCGCACAGTGAATTGAAGTGTTGGATCAGACTGCTTCTCTTTCAGAGAAACAGATGTGAGTTTCTTGTGAATGCTTGTAAGTAGCTTAAGGCACTATCAAAGCAAAGTGATTTTCTCTGAAAAGAACAGCATTTTGAAAGTGAAGCAACACCCCATTCACTTCGCACAGTGAATTGAATTGTTGGAAAAGACATCTACTCTTTCAGAGAAACAGATGTGAGTTTCTTGTGAATGCTTGTAAGTAGCTTAAGGCAATTTCAAAGGAAAGTGATTTTCTCTGAAACTGCAGCATTTAGAATGTGAAGGATAACTCCATTCACTTCGCACAGTGAATTGAAGTGTTGGATCAGACTGCTTCTCTTTCAGAGAAACAGATGTGAGTTTCTTGTGAATGCTTGTAAGTAGCTTAAGACACTTTCAAAGGAAAGTGATTTTCTCTGAAAGGACAGCATTTAGAAAGTGAAGAAACACTCCATTCACTTCGCACAGTGAATTGAAGTTTTGGGACAGAATGTTTCTCTTTCAGAGAAACGGATGTGAGTTTTTTGTGAATGCTTGTAAGTAGCTTAAGGCACTTTCATAGGAAAGTGATTTTCTCTGAAAGGACAGCATTTGGAAAGAGAAGCAACACTCCATTCACGTCGCACAGTGAATTGATGTGTTGGAACAGACTGCTTCTCTTTCAAAGATACGGATGTGAGTTTTTTGTGAATGCTTGTAAGTAGCTTAAGGCACTTTCATAGGAAAGTGATTTTCTCTGAAAGGACAGCATTTGGAAAGAGAAGCAACACTCCATTCACTTCGAACAGTGAATTGAATTGTTGGAAAAGACAGCTTCTCTTTCAGAGAAACAGATTTGAGTTTCTTGTGAATGCTTGTAAGTAGCTTAAGGCAATTTCAAAGGAAAGTGATTTTCTCTGAAACTGCAGCATTTAGAATGTGAAGGATAACTCCATTCACTTCGCACAGTGAATTCAAGTGTTGCAACAGACAGCTTCTCTTTCACAGAAACGCATTTGAGTTTCCTATGAATGCTTCTAAGTAGCTTAAGGCACTTTCAAAGGAAAGTGATTTTCTCTGAAAGGACAGCATTTAGAAAGTGAAGCAACACTCCATTCACTTTGCACAGTGAACTGAAGTGTTGGAACAGACTGGTTCTCTTTCAGAGAAACGCATGTGAGTTTTTTGTGAATGCTTGTAAGTAGCTTAAGGCACTTTCAAAGGAAAGTGATTTTCTCTGAAAGGAGAGCATTTAGAAAGTCAAGCAACACTCCATTCACTTCGCACAGTGAATTGAAGTGTTGGTACAGACTGCTTCTCTTTTAGAGAAAAGGATGTGAGTTTTTTTGTGAATGCTTGAAAGTAGCTTAAGGCACTTTCTAAACAAAGTGATTTTCTCTGAAACTACAGCATTTAGAATGTGAAGCAACACTCCATTCACTTCGCACAGTGAATTGAAGAGTTGGAACAGACTGCTTCTCTTTCAGAGAAACGGATGTGAGTTTTTTGTGAATGCTTGTAAGTAGCTTAAGGCACTTTCAAAGGAAAGTGATTTTCTCTGAAAGGACAGCATTTAGAAAGTGAAGCAACACTCTATTCACTTCGCACAGTGAATTGAAGTGTTGGAACAGACTGCTTCTCTTTCAGAGAAACAGATGTGAGTTTCTTGTGAATGCGTGTAAGTAGCTTAAGGCAGTTTCAAAAGAGAGTGATTTTCTCTAAAAGGAGAGCATTTAGAAAGTGAAGTAACACTCCATTCACTTCTCACAGTGAATTGAAGTGTTGGAACAGACTGCTTCTCTTTCAGAGAAACGCATGTGAATTTCTGTTGAATGCTTGTAAGTAGCTTAAGTCACTTTCAAAGGAAAGTAATTTTCTGTGAAAGGAGAGCATTTAGAAAGTGAAGCAACACTCCATTCACTTCGCACAGCGAATTGAAGTGTTGGAACAGACTGCTTCTCTTTCATAGAAACGCATTTGAGTTTCCTATGAATGCTTCTAAGTAGCTTAAGGCACTTTCAACGCAAAGTGATTTTCTCTGAAAGGACAGCATTTAGAAAGTCAAGCAACACTCCATTCACTTCGAACAGTGAATTGAAGTGTTAGAACAGACTGCTTCTCTTTCAGAGAAATGCATGTGAATTTCTGTTGAATGCTTGTAAGTAGCTTAAGGCACTTTCAAAGCAAAGTGATTTTCTCTGAAAGGACAGCATTTAGAAAGTGAAGTAACACTCCATTCACTTCGAACAGTGATTTGAAGTGTTGGATCAGACTGCTTCTCTTTCAGAGAAACGCATGTGAGTTTCCTGTGAATGCTTGTAAGTAGCTTAAGGCACTTTCAAAGGAAAGTGATTTTCTCTGAAAGGACAGCATTTAGAAAATGAAGCAACACCCCATTCACTTCTCACAGTGAATTGAAGTGTTGGAAAAGACAGCTACTCGCTCATAGAAACGCATTTGAGTTTCCTGTGAATGCTTTTAAGTAGCTTAAGGCACTTAAAAAAAGTGATTTTCTCTGAAACTGCAGCATTTAGAATTTGAAGGAACACTCCATTCACTTCGCACAGTGAATTGAAGTGTTGGATCAGACTGCTTCTCTTTCAGAGAAACAGATGTGAGTTTCTTGTGAATGCTCGTAAGTAGCTTAAGGCACTTTCAAAGCAAAGTGATTTTCTCTGAAAAGAACAGCATTTTGAAAGTGAAGCAACACCCCATTCACTTCGCACAGTGAATTGAATTGTTGGAAAAGACAGCTTCTCTTTCAGAGAAACAGATGTGAGTTTCTTGTGAATGCTTGTAAGTAGCTTAAGGCAATTTCAAAGGAAAGTGATTTTCTCTTAAACTGCAGCATTTAGAATGTGAAGGATAACTCCATTCACTTCGCACAGTGAATTGAAGTGTTGGATCAGACTGCTTCTCTTTCAGAGAAACAAATGTGAGTTTCTTGTGAATGCTTGTAAATAGCTTAAGACACTTTCAAAGGAAAGTGATTTTCTCTGAAAGGACAGCATTTAGAAAGTGAAGAAACACTCCATTCACTTCGCACAGTGAATTGAAGTTTTGGGACAGAATGTTTCTCTTTCAGAGAAACGGATGTGAGTTTTTTGTGAATGCTTGTAAGTAGCTTAAGGCACTTTCATAGGAAAGTGATTTTCTCTGAAAGGACTGCATTTGGAAAGAGAAGCAACACTCCATTCACGTCGCACAGTGAATTGATGTGTTGGAACAGACTGCTTCTCTTTCAAAGATACGGATGTGAGTTTTTTGTGAATGCTTGTAAGTAGCTTAAGGCACTTTCATAGGAAAGTGATTTTCTCTGAAAGGACAGCATTTGGAAAGAGAAGCAACACTCCATTCACTTCGAACAGTGAATTGAAGTGTTGGAAAAGACAGCTTCTCTTTCAGAGAAACGCATGTGAATTTCTGTTGAATGCTTGTAAGTAGCTTAAGGCACTTTCAAAGGAAAGTCATTTTCTCTGAAAGGACAGCATTTAGAAAGTGAAGCAACACTCCATTCACTTCGCACAGTGAATTTAAGTGTTGCAACAGACAGCTTCTCTTTCACAGAAACGCATTTGAGTTTCCTATGAATGCTTGTAAGTAGCTTAAGGCACTTTCAAAGCAAAGTGATTTTCTCTGAAAGGACAGCATTTAGAAAGTGAAGCAACACTCCATTCACTTTGCACAGTGAACTGAAGTGTTGGAACAGACTGCTTCTCTTTCAGAGAAACGCATGTGAGTTTTTTGTGAATGCTTGTAAGTAGCTTAAGGCACTTTCAAAGGAAAGTCATTTTCTCTGAAAGGACAGTATTTGGAAAGGGAAGCAACAATCCATTCACTTCGCACAGTGAATTTAAGTGTTGCAACAGACAGCTTCTCTTTCATAGAAACGCATTTCAGTTTCCTATGAATGATTGTAAGTAGCTTAAGGCACTTTCAAAGGAAAGTGATTTTCTCTGAAAGGACAGCATTTAGAAAGTGAAGCAACACTCCATTCACTTCGCACAGTGAATTGAATTATTGGAACAGACTGATTCTCTTTTAGAGAAACGGATGTGAGTTTTTTGTGAATGCTTGTAAGTAGCTTAAGGCACTTTCAAAGGAAAGTGATTTTCTTTGAAAGGACAGCATTTAGAAAGTGAAGCAACACCCCATTCACTTCGCACAGTGAATTGAAGTGTTGGAAAAGACAGCTTTTCTCTCATAGAAACGCATTTGAGTTTCCTGTGAATGCTTGTAAGTAGCTTAAGGCACTTTCAAAGAAAAGGGATTTTCTCTGAAACTGCAGCATTTAGAATGTGAAGGATAACTCCATTCACTTCGCACAGTGAATTGAAGTGTTGGATCAGACTGCTTCTCTTTCAGAGAAACAGATGTGAGTTTCTTGTGAATGCTTGTAAGTAGCTTAAGGCACTTTCAAAGGAAAGTGATTTTCTCTGAAAGGACAGCATTTAGAAAGTGAAGCAACACTCCATTCACTTCGCACAGTGAATTGAAGTTTTGGGACAGAATGTTTCTCTTTCAGAGAAACTGATGTGAGTTTTTTGTGAATGCTTGTTAGTAGCTTAAGGCACTTTCATAGGAAAGTGATTTTCTCTGAAAGGACAGCATTTGGAAAGAGAAGCAACACTCCATTCACTTCGCACAGTGAATTGAAGTATTGGAACAGATTACTTCTCTTTCAAAGATACGGATGTGAGTTTTTTGTGAATGCTTGTAAGAAGCTTAAGGTACTTACATAGGAAAGTGATTTTCTCTGAAAGACAGCATTTGGAAAGAGAAGCAACACTCCATTCACTTCGCACAGTGAATTGAAGTGATGGAAAAGACAGCTTCTCTTTCAGAAAAATGCATGTGAATTTCTGTTGAATGCTTGTAAGTAGCTTAAGGCACTTTCAAAGCAAAGTGATTTTCTCTGAAAGGACAGCATTTAGAAAGTGAAGCAACACTCCATTCACTTCGCACAGTGAATTCAAGTGTTGCAACAGACAGCTTCTCTTTCACAGAAACGCATTTGAGTTTCCTATGAATGCTTGTAAGTAGCTTAAGGCACTTTCAAAGGAAAGTGATTTTCTCTGAAAGGACAGCATTTAGAATGTGAAGCAACACTCCATTCACTTTGCACAGTGAACTGAAGTGTTGGAACAGACTGGTTCTCTTTCAGAGAAACGCATGTGAGTTTTTTGTGAATGCTTGTAAGTAGCTTAAGGCACTTTCAAAGGAAAGTGATTTTCTCTGAAAGGAGAGCATTTAGAAAGTCAAGCAACACTCCATTCACTTCGCACAGTGAATTGAAGTGTTGGTACAGACTGCTTCTCTTTTAGAGAAAAGGATGTGAGTTTTTTGTGAATGCTTGAAAGTAGCTTAAGGCACTTTCTAAGCAAAGTGATTTTCTCTGAAACTACAGCATTTAGAATGTGAAGCAACACTCCATTCACTTCGCACAGTGAATTGAAGAGTTGGAACAGACTGCTTCTCTTTCAGAGAAACGGATGTGAGTTTTTTATGAATGCTTGTAAGTAGCTTAAGGCACTTTCAAAGGAAAGTGATTTTCTCTGAAAGGACAGCATTTAGAAAGTGAAGCAACACTCCATTCACTTCGCACAGTGAATTGAAGTGTTGGAACAGACTGCTTCTCTTTCAGAGAAACAGATGTGAGTTTCTTGTGAATGTGTGTAAGTAGCTTAAGGCAGTTTCAAAAGAGAGTGATTTTCTCTAAAAGGAGAGCATTTAGAAAGTGAAGTAACACTCCATTCACTTCTCACAGTGAATTGAAGTGTTGGAACAGACTGCTTCTCTTTCAGAGAAACGCATGTGAATTTCTGTTGAATGCTTGTAAGTAGCTTAAGTCACTTTCAAAGGAAAGTAATTTTCTGTGAAAGGAGAGCATTTAGAAAGTGAAGCAACACTCCATTCACTTCGCACAGCGAATTGAAGTGTTGGAACAGACTGCTTCTCTTTCATAGAAACGCATTTGAGTTTCCTATGAATGCTTCTAAGTAGCTTAAGGCACTTTCAAAGGAAAGTGATTTTCTCTGAAAGGACAGCATTTAGAAAGTCAAGCAACACTCCATTCACTTCGAACAGTGAATTGAAGTGTTGGAACAGACTGCTTCTCTTTCAGAGAAATGCATGTGAATTTCTGTTGAATGCTTGTAAGTAGCTTAAGGCACTTTCAAAGCAAAGTGATTTTCTCTGAAAGGACAGCATTTAGAAAGTGAAGTAACACTCCATTCACTTCGAACAGTGAATTGAAGTGTTGGAACAGACTGCTTCTCTTTCAGAGAAACGCATGTGAATTTCTGTTGAATGCTTGTAAGTAGCTTAAGGCACTTTCAAAGGAAAGTGATTTTCTCTGAAAGGACAGCATTTAGAAAATGAAGCAACACCCCATTCACTTCTCACAGTGAATTGAAGTGTTGGAAAAGACAGCTTCTCGCTCATAGAAACGCATTTGAGTTTCCTGTGAATGCTTGTAAGTAGCTTAAGGCACTTAAAAAAAGTGATTTTCTCTGAAACTGCAGCATTTAGAATTTGAAGGAACACTCCATTCACTTCGCACAGTGAATTGAAGTGTTGGATCAAACTGCTTCTCTTTCAGAGAAACAGATGTGAGTTTCTTGTGAATGCTTGTAAGTAGCTTAAGGCACTTTCAAAGCAAAGTGATTTTCTCTGAAAAGAACAGCATTTTGAAAGTGAAGCAACACCCCATTCACTTCGCACAGTGAATTGAATTGTTGGAAAAGACAGCTTCTCTTTCAGAGAAATAGATGTGAGTTTCTTGTGAATGCTTGTAAGTAGCTTAAGGCAATTTCAAAGGAAAGTGATTTTCTCTGAAAGGACAGGATTTAGAAAGTGAAGAAACACTCCATTCACTTCGCACAGTGAATTGAAGTGTTGGAAAAGACAGCTTCTCTTTCAGAGAAACAGATGTGAGTTTCTTCTGAATGCTTGTAAGTAGCTTAAGACACTTTAAAAGGAAAGTGATTTTCTCTGAAGGGACAGCATTTAGATTGTGAAGCAACACTCCATTCACTTCGCACAGTGAATTGAAGTGTTGGAACAGAATGCTTCTGTTTCAGAGAAACGGATGTGAGTTTTTTGTGAATGCTTGTAAGTAGCTTAAGGCACTTTCATAGGAAAGTGATTTTCTCTGAAAGGACAGCATTTGGAAAGGGAAGCAACACTCCATTCACTTCGCACGTGAATTGAAGTGTTGGAACAGACTGCTTCTCTTTCAGAAAAATGCATGTGAGTTTCTTGTGAATGTTTGTAAGTAGCTTAAGGCACTTTCAAAGGAAAGTGATTTTCTCTGAAAGGACAGCATTTAGAAAGTGAAGCAACACGCCATTCACTTCGCACAGAGAATTAAAGTGTTGGAACAGACTACTTCTCTTTCAGAGAAACGCATGTGAATTTCTGTTGAATGCTTGTAAGTAGCTTAAGGCACTTTCAAAGGAAAGTGACTTTCTCTGAAACTACAGCATTTAGAATGTGAAGCACCACTCCATTCACTTCGCCCAGTGAATTGAAGAGTTGGAACAGACTGCTTCTCTTTCAGAGAAACGGATGTGAGTTTTTTGTGAATGCTTGTAAGTAGCTTAAGGTACTTTCAAAGGAAAGTGATTTTCTCTGAAACTGCAGCATTTAGAATGTGAAGGAACACTCCATTCACTTCGCACAGTGAATTGAAGTGTTGGATCAGACTGCTTCTCTTTCAGAGAAACGGATGTGAGTTTCTTGTGAATGCTTGTAAGTAGCTTAAGGCACTTTCAAAGGAAAGTGATTTTCTCTGAAAGGACAGCATTTAGAAAGTGAAGCAACACTCCATTCACTTCGCACAGTGAATTTAAGTGTTGCAACAGACAGCTTCTCTTTCACAGAAACGAATTTGAGTTTCCTATGAATGCTTGTAAGTAGCTTAAGGCACTTTCAAAGCAAAGTGATTTTCTCTGAAAGGACAGCATTTAGAAAGTGAAGCAACACTCCATTCACTTTGCACAGTGAACTGAAGTGTTGGAACAGACTGCTTCTCTTTCAGAGAAACGCATGTGAGTTTTTTGTGAATGCTTGTAAGTAGCTTAAGGCACTTTCAAAGGAAAGTCATTTTCTCTGAAAGGACAGTATTTGGAAAGGGAAGCAACAATCCATTCACTTCGCACAGTGAATTCAAGTGTTGCAACAGACAGCTTCTCTTTCACAGAAACGCATTTGAGTTTCCTATGAATGCTTGTAAGTAGCTTAAGGCACTTTCAAAGGAAAGTGATTTTCTCTGAAAGGACAGCATTTAGAAAGTAAAGCAACACTCCATTCACTTCGCACAGTGAATTGAATTATTGGAACAGACTGATTCTCTTTTAGAGAAACGGATGTGAGTTTTTTGTGAATGCTTGTAAGTAGCTTAAGGCACTTTCAAAGGAAAGTGATTTTCTTTGAAATGACAGCATTTAGAAAGTGAAGCAACACCCCATTCACTTCGCACAGTGAATTGAAGTGTTGGAAAAGACAGCTTTTTTCTCATAGAAACGCATTTGAGTTTCCTGTGAATGCTTGTAAGTAGCTTAAGGCACTTTCAAAGAAAAGGGATTTTCTCTGAAACTGCAGCATTTAGAATGTGAAGGATAACTCCATTCACTTCGCACAGTGAATTGAAGTGTTGGATCAGACTGCTTCTCTTTCAGAGAAACAGATGTGAGTTTCTTGTGAATGCTTGTAAGTAGCTTAAGGCACTTTCAAAGGAAAGTGATTTTCTCTGAAAGGACAGCATTTAGAAAGTGAAGCAACACTCCATTCACTTCGCACAGTGAATTGAAGTTTTGGGACAGAATGTTTCTCTTTCAGAGAAACTGATGTGAGTTTTTTGTGAATGCTTGTTAGTAGCTTAAGGCACTTTCATAGGAAAGTGATTTTCTCTGAAAGGACAGCATTTGGAAAGAGAAGCAACACTCCATTCACTTCGCACAGTGAATTGAAGTGTTGGAACAGATTGCTTCTCTTTCAAAGATACGGATGTGAGTTTTTTGTGAATGCTTGTAAGAAGCTTAAGGTACTTACATAGGAAAGTGATTTTCTCTGAAAGACAGCATTTGGAAAGAGAAACAACACTCCATTCACTTCGCACAGTGAATTGAAGTGATGGAAAAGACAGCTTCTCTTTCAGAAAAATGCATGTGAGTTTCCTGTGAATGTTTGTAAGTAGCTTAAGGCACTTTCAAAGGAATGTGATTTTCTCTGAAAGGACAGCATTTAGAAAGTGAAGCAACACTCCATTCACTTCGAACAGTGAATTGAAGTGTTGGAAAAGACAGCTTCTCTTTCAGAGAAACGCATGTGAATTTCTGTTGAATGCTTGTAAGTAGCTTAAGGCACTTTCAAAGCAAAGTGATTTTCTCTGAAAGGACAGCATTTAGAAAGTGAAGCAACACTCCATTCACTTCGCACAGTGAATTCAAGTGTTGCAACAGACAGCTTCTCTTTCACAGAAACGCATTTGAGTTTCCTATGAATGCTTGTAAGTAGCTTAAGGCACTTTCAAAGGAAAGTGATTTTCTCTGAAAGGACAGCATTTAGAATGTGAAGCAACACTCCATTCACTTTGCACAGTGAACTGAAGTGTTGGAACAGACTGGTTCTCTTTCAGAGAAACGCATGTGAGTTTTTTGTGAATGCTTGTAAGTAGCTTAAGGCACTTTCAAAGGAAAGTGATTTTCTCTGAAAGGAGAGCATTTAGAAAGTCAAGCAACACTCCATTCACTTCGCACAGTGAATTGAAGTGTTGGTACAGACTGCTTCTCTTTTAGAGAAAAGGATGTGAGTTTTTAGTGAATGCTTGAAAGTAGCTTAAGGCACTTTCTAAGCAAAGTGATATTCTCTGAAACTACAGCTTTTAGAATGTGAAGCAACACTCCATTCACTTCGCACAGTGAATTGAAGAGTTGGAACAGACTTTTTCTCTTTCAGAGAAACGGATGTGAGTTTTTTGTGAATGCTTGTAAGTAGCTTAAGGCACTTTCAAAGGAAAGTGATTTTCTCTGAAAGGACAGCATTTAGAAAGTGAAGCAACACTCCATTCACTTCGCACAGTGAATTGAAGTGTTGGAACAGACTGCTTCTCTTTCAGAGAAACAGATGTGAGTTTCTTGTGAATGCGTGTAAGTAGCTTAAGGCAGTTTCAAAAGAGAGTGATTTTCTCTAAAAGGAGAGCATTTAGAAAGTGAAGTAACACTCCATTCACTTCTCACAGTGAATTGAAGTGTTGGAACAGACTGCTTCTCTTTCAGAGAAACGCATGTGAATTTCTGTTGAATGCTTGTAAGTAGCTTAAGTCACTTTCAAAGGAAAGTAATTTTCTGTGAAATGAGAGCATTTAGAAAGTGAAGCAACACTCCATTCACTTCGCACAGCGAATTGAAGTGTTGGAACAGACTGCTTCTCTTTCATAGAAACGCATTTGAGTTTCCTATGAATGCTTCTAAGTAGCTTAAGGCACTTTCAAAGGAAAGTGATTTTCTCTGAAAGGACAGCATTTAGAAAGTCAAGCAACACTCCATTCACTTCGAACAGTGAATTGAAGTGTTGGAACAGACTGCTTCTCTTTCAGTGAAATGCATGTGAATTTCTGTTGAATGCTTGTAAGTAGCTTAAGGCACTTTCAAAGCAAAGTGATTTTCTCTGAAAGGACAGCATTTAGAAAGTGAAGTAACACTCCATTCACTTCGAACAGTGAATTGAAGTGTTGGAACAGACTGCTTCTCTTTCAGAGAAACGCATGTGAATTTCTGTTGAATGCTTGTAAGTAGCTTAAGGCACTTTCAAAGGAAAGTGATTTTCTCTGAAAGGACAGCATTTAGAAAATGAAGCAACACCCCATTCACTTCTCACAGTGAATTGAAGTGTTGGAAAAGACAGCTTCTCGCTCATAGAAACGCATTTGAGTTTCCTGTGAATGCTTGTAAGTAGCTTAAGGCACTTAAAAAAAGTGATTTTCTCTGAAACTGCAGCATTTAGAATTTGAAGGAACACTCCATTCACTTCGCACAGTGAATTGAAGTGTTGGATCAAACTGCTTCTCTTTCAGAGAAACAGATGTGAGTTTCTTGTGAATGCTTGTAAGTAGCTTAAGGCACTTTCAAAGCAAAGTGATTTTCTATGAAAAGAACAGCATTTTGAAAGTGAAGCAACACCCCATTCACTTCGCACAGTGAATTGAATTGTTGGAAAAGACAGCTTCTCTTTCAGAGAAACAGATGTGAGTTTCTTGTGAATGCTTGTAAGTAGCTTAAGGCAATTTCAAAGGAAAGTGATTTTCTCTGAGAGGACAGGATTTAGAAAGTGAAGAAACACTCCATTCACTTCGCACAGTGAATTGAAGTGTTGGAAAAGACAGCTTCTCTTTCAGAGAAACAGATGTGAGTTTCTTCTGAATGCTTGTTAGTAGCTTAAGACACTTTAAAAGGAAAGTGATTTTCTCTGAAGGGACAGCATTTAGATTGTGAAGCAACACTCCATTCACTTCGCACAGTGAATTGAAGTGTTGGAACAGAATGCTTCTCTTTCAGAGAAACGGATGTGAGTTTTTTGTGAATGCTTGTAAGTAGCTTAAGGCACTTTCATAGGAAAGTGATTTTCTCTGAAAGGACAGCATTTGGAAAGGGAAGCAACACTCCATTCACTTCGCACGTGAATTGAAGTGTTGGAACAGACTGCTTCTCTTTCAGAAAAATGCATGTGAGTTTCTTGTGAATGTTTGTAAGTAGCTTAAGGCACTTTCAAAGGAAAGTGATTTTCTCTGAAAGGACAGCATTTAGAAAGTGAAGCAACACTCCATTCACTTCGCACAGTGAATTAAAGTGTTGGAACAGACTACTTCTCTTTCAGAGAAACGCATGTGAATTTCTGTTGAATGCTTGTAAGTAGCTTAAGGCACTTTCAAAGGAAAGTGACTTTCTCTGAAACTACAGCATTTAGAATGTGAAGCACCACTCCATTCACTTCGCCCAGTGAATTGAAGAGTTGGAACAGACTGCTTCTCTTTCAGAGAAACGGATGTGAGTTTTTTGTGAATGCTTGTAAGTAGCTTAAGGCACTTTCAAAGGAAAGTGATTTTCTCTGAAACTGCAGCATTTAGAATGTGAAGGAACACTCCATTCACTTCGCACAGTGAATTGAAGTGTTGGATCAGACTGCTTCTCTTTCAGAGAAACGGATGTGAGTTTCTTGTGAATGCTTGTAAGTAGCTTAAGGCACTTTCAAAGCAAAGTGATTTTCGCTGAAAGGACAGGATTTAGAATGTGAAGCAACACTCCATTCACTTCGCACAGTGAATTGAAGTGTTGGAAAAGGCAGCTTCTCTTTCAGAGAAACAGATGTGAGTTTCTTGTGAATGCTTGTAAGTAGCTTAAGGCACTTTCAAAGGAAAGTGATTTTCTCTGAAAGGACAGCATTTAGAAAGTGAAGCAACACTCCATTCACTTCGCACAGTGAATTGAAGTTTTGGGACAGAATGTTTCTCTTTCAGAGAAACGGATGTGAGTTTTTTGTGAATGCTTGTTAGTAGCTTAAGGCACTTTCATAGGAAAGTGATTTTCTCTGAAAGGACAGCATTTGGAAAGAGAAGCAACACTCCATTCACTTCGCACAGTGAATTGAAGTGTTGGAACAGACTGCTTCTCTTTCAAAGATACGGATGTGAGTTTTTTGTGAATGCTTGTAAGTAGCTTAAGGCACTTACATAGGAAAGTGATTTTCTCTGAAAGGACAGCATTTAGAAAGTGAAGCAACACTCCATTCACTTCGCACAGTGAATTTAAGTGTTGCAACAGACAGCTTCTCTTTCACAGAAACGCATTTGAGTTTCCTATGAATGCTTGTAAGTAGCTTAAGGCACTATCAAAGGAAAGTGATTTTCTCTGAAAGGACAGCATTTAGAAAGTGAAGCAACACTCCATTCACTTTGCACAGTGAACTGAAGTGTTGGAACAGACTGGTTCTCTTTCAGAGAAACGCATGTGAGTTTTTTGTGAATGCTTGTAAGTAGCTTAAAACACTTTCAAAGGAAAGTGATTTTCTCTGAAAGGAGAGCATTTAGAAAGTCAAGCAACACTCCATTCACTTCGCACAGTGAATTGAAGTGTTGGGACAGACTGCTTCTCTTTTAGAGAAACGGATGTGAGTTTTTTGTGAATGCTTGTAAGTAGCTTAAGGCACTTTCAAGGGAAAGTGATTTTCTCTGAAAGGACAGCATTTAGAAAGTGAAGCAACACTCCATTCACTTCGCACAGCGAATTGAAGTGTTGGAACAGACTGCTTCTCTTTCATAGAAACGCATTTGAGTTTCCTATGAATGCTTGTAAGTAGCTTAAGGCACTTTCAAAGGAAAGTGATTTTCTCTGAAAGGACAGCATTTAGAAAGCCAAGCAACACTCCATTCACTTCGAACAGTGAATTGAAGTGTTGGAACAGACTGCTTCTCTTTCAGAGAAACGCATGTGAATTTCTGTTGAATGCTTGTAAGTAGCTTAAGGCACTTTCAAAGCAAAGTGATTTTCTCTGAAAGGACAGCATTGAGAAAATGAAGCAACACCCCATTCACTTCGCACAGTGAATTGAAGTGTTGGAAAAGACAGCTTCTCTCTCATAGAAACGCATTTGAGTTTCCGGTGAATGCTTGTAAGTAGCTTAAGGCACTTAAAAAAAAGTGATTTTCTCTGAAACTGCAGCATTTAGAATTTGAAGGCACACTCCATTCACTTCGCACTGTGAATTGAAGTGTTGGATCAGACTGCTTCTCTTTCAGAGAAACAGATGTGAGTTTCTTGTGAATGCTTGTAAGTAGCTTAAGGCACTTTCAAATCAAAGTGATTTTCTCTGAAAAGAACAGCATTTTGAAAGTGAAGCAACACCCCATTCACTTCGCACAGTGAATTGAATTGTTGGAAAAGACAGCTTCTCTTTCAGAGAAACAGATGTGAGTTTCTTGTGAATGCTTGTAAGTAGCTTAAGGCAATTTCAAAGGAAAGTGATTTTCTCTGAAAGGACAGGATTTAGAAAGTGAAGAAACACTCCATTCACTTCACACAGTGAATTGAAGTGTTGGAAAAGACAGCTTCTCTTTCAGAGAAACAGATGTGAGTTTCTTGTGAATGCTTGTAAGTAGCTTAAGACACTTTCAAAGGAAAGTGATTTTCTCTGAAGGGACAGCATTTAGATTGTGAAGCAACACTCCATTCACTTCGCACAGTGAATTGAAGTGTTGGAACAGACTGCTTCTCTTTCACAGAAACGGATGTGAGTTTTTTGTGAATGCTTGTAAGTAGCTTAAGGCACTTTCATAGGAAAGTGATTTTCTCTGAAAGGACAGCATTTGGAAAGGGAAGCAACACTCCATTGACTTCGCACGTGAATTGAAGTGTTGGAACAGACTACTTCTCTTTCAGAGAAACGCATGTGAATTTCTGTTGAATGCTTGTAAGTAGCTTAAGGCACTTTCAAAGGAAAGTGACTTTCTCTGAAACTACAGCATTTAGAATGTGAAGCACCACTCCATTCACTTCGCCCAGTGAATTGAAGAGTTGGAACAGACTGCTTCTCTTTCAGAGAAACGGATGTGAGTTTTTTGTGAATGCTTGTAAGTAGCTTAAGGCACTTTCAAAGGAAAGTGATTTTCTCTGAAACTGCAGCATTTAGAATGTGAAGGAACACTCCATTCACTTCGCACAGTGAATTGAAGTGTTGGATCAGACTGCTTCTCTTTCAGAGAAACGGATGTGAGTTTCTTATGAATGCTTGTAAGTAGCTTAAGGCACTTTCAAAGCAAAGTGATTTTCTCTGAAAGGACAGGATTTAGAATGTGAAGCAACACTCCATTCACTTCGCACAGTGAATTGAAGTGTTGGAAAAGACAGCTTCTCTTTCAGAGAAACAGATGTGAGTTTCTTGTGAATGCTTGTAAGTAGCTTAAGGCACTTTCAAAGGAAAGTGATATTCTCTGAAAGGACAGCATTTAGAAAATGAAGCAACACTCCATTCACTTCGCACAGTGAACTGAAGTTTTGGGACATAATGTTTCTCTTTCAGAGAAACGGATGTGAGTTTTTTGTGAATGCTTGTTAGTAGCTTAAGGCACTTTCATAGGAAAGTGATTTTCTCTGAAAGGACAGCATTTGGAAAGAGAAGCAACACTCCATTCACTTCGCACAGTGAATTGAAGTGTTGGAACAGACTGCTTCTCTTTCAAAGATACGGATGTGAGTTTTTTGTGAATGCTTGTAAGTAGCTTAAGGCACTTACATAGGAAAGTGATTTTCTCTGAAAGGACAGCATATAGAAAGTGAAGCAACACTAGATTCACTTCGCACAGTGAATTTAAGTGTTGCAACAGACAGCTTCTCTTTCACAGAAACGCATTTGAGTTTCCTATGAATGCTTGTAAGTAGCTTAAGACACTTTCAAAGGAATGTGATTTTCTCTGAAAGGACAGCATTTAGAAAGTGAAGCAACACTCCATTCACTTTGCACAGTGAACTGAAGTGTTGGAACAGACTGGTTCTCTTTCAGAGAAACGCATGTGAGTTTTTTGTGAATGCTTGTAAGTAGCTTAAAAAACTTTCAAAGGAAAGTGATTTTCTCTGAAAGGAGAGCATTTAGAAAGTCAAGCAACACTCCATTCACTTCGTACAGTGAATTGAAGTGTTGGGACAGACTGCTTCTCTTTTAGAGAAACGGATGTGAGTTTTTTGTGAATGCTTGTAAGTAGCTTAAGGCACTTTCAAAGGAAAGTGATTTTCTCTGAAAGGACAGCATTTAGAAAGTGAAGCAACACTCCATTCACTTCGCACAGCGAATTGAAGTGTTGGAACAGACTGCTTCTCTTTCAGAGAAACGGATGTGAGTTTTTTGTGAATGCTTGTAAGTAGCTTAAGGCACGTTCAAAGGAAAGTGATTTTCTCTGAAAGGACAGCATTTAGAAAGTGAAGCAACACTCCATTCACTTCGCACAGCGAATTGAAGTGTTGGAACAGACTGCTTCTCTTTCATAGAAACGCATTTGAGTTTCCTATGAATGCTTCTAAGTAGCTTAAGGCACTTTCAAAGGAAAGTGATTTTCTCTGAAAGGACAGCATTTAGAAAGTCAAGCAACACTCCATTCACTTCGAACAGTGAATTGAAGTGTTGGAACAGACTGCTTCTCTTTCAGAGAAATGCATGTGAATTTCTGTTGAATGCTTGTAAGTAGCTTAAGGCACTTTCAAAGCAAAGTGATTTTCTCTGAAAGGACAGCATTTAGAAAGTGAAGTAACACTCCATTCACTTCGAACAGTGAATTGAAGTGTTGGAACAGACTGCTTCTTTTTCAGAGAAACGCACGTGAATTTCTGTTGAATGCTTGTAAGTAGCTTAAGGCACTTTCAAAGGAAAGTGATTTTCTCTGAAAGGACAGCATTTAGAAAATGAAGCAACACCCCATTCACTTCGCACAGTGAATTGAAGTGTTGGAAAAGACAGCTTCTCTCTCATAGAAATGCATTTGAGTTTCCTGTGAATGCTTGTAAGTAGCTTAAGGCACTTAAAAAAAGTGATTTTCTCTGAAACTGCAGCATTTAGAATTTGAAGGAACACTCCATTCACTTCGCACAGTGAATTGAAGTGTTGGATCAGACTGCTTCTCTTTCAGAGAAACAGATGTGAGTTTCTTGTTAATGATTGTAAGTAGCTTAAGGCACTTTCAACGGAAAGTGATTATCTCTGAAAGGACAGCATTTAGAAAGGGAAGCAACACTCCATTCACTTCGCACAGTGAATTGAAGTGTTGGAACAGACTGCTTCTCTTTCAGAGAAACGCATGTGAATTTCTGTTGAATGCTTGTAAGTAGCTTAAGGCACTTTCACAGCAAAGTGATTTTCTCTGAAAGGACAGGATTTAGAAAGTGAAGAAACACTCCATTCACTTCGCACAGTGAATTGAAGTGTTGGAACAGACTGCTTCTCTTTCAGAGAAGCTGATGTTAGTTTTTTGTGAATGCTTGTAAGTAGCTTAAGGCACTTTCAAAGCAAAGTGATTTTCTCTGAAAGGACAGCGTTTAGAAAGTGAAGCAACACTCCATTCACTTCGCACAGTGAATTGAATTGTTGGAACAGACTGCTTCTCTTTCAGAGAAATAGATATGAGTTTCTTTTGAATGCGTGTAAGTAGCTTAAGGCAGTTTCAAAAGAGAGTAATTTTCTCTAAAAGGAGAGCATTTAGAAAGTGAAGCAACACTCCCTTCACTTCGCACAGTGAATTGAAGTGTTGGAACAGACTGCTTCTCTTTCATAGAAACGCATTTGAGTTTCCTATGAATGCTTGTAAGTAGCTTAAGGCACTTTCAAAGCAAAGTGATTTTCTCTGAAAGGACAGCATTTAGAAAGTGAAGCAACACTCCATTCACTTCGCACAGTGAATTGTAGTGTTGGAACAGACTGCTTCTCTTTCAGAGAAACGCATGTGAATTTCTATTGAATGCTTGTAAGTAGCTTAAGGCACTTTCAAAGGAAAGTGATTTTCTCTGAAAGGACAGCATTTAGAAAGTGATGCAACACTCCTTTCACTTCGAACAGTTAATTGAGGTGTTGGAATAGACTGCTTCTCTTTCAGAGAAACGCATGTGAGTTTTTTGTGAATGCTTGTTAGTAGCTTAAGGCACTTTCAAAGGAAAGTTATTTTCTCTGAAAGGACAGGATTTAGAAAGTGAAGAAACACTCCATTCACTTCGCACAGAGAACTGAAGTGTTGGAAAAGACAGCTTCTCTTTCATAGAAACACATTTGATTTTCCTGTGAATGCTTCTAGGTAGCTTAAGGCACTTTCAAAGGAAAGTTATTTTCTCTGAAACTGCAGCATTTAGAATGTGAAGGAACACTCCAACCAGTTCGCACAGTGAATTGAAGTGTTGGATCAGACTGATTCTCTTTCAGAGAAACAGATGTGAGTTTCTTATGAATGCTTGTAAGTAGCTTAAGGCACTTTCAAAGGAAAGTGATTTTCTCTGAAAGGACAGGATTTAGAAAGTGAAGCAACACTCCATTCACTTCGCACAGTGAATTGAAGTGTTGGAACAGACTGCTTCTCTTTCATAGAAACGCATTTGAGTTTCCTATGAATGCTTGTTAGTAGCTTAAGGCACTTTCAAAGCAAAGTGATTTTCTCTGAAAGGACAGCATTTAGAAAGGGAAGCAACACTCCATTCACTTCGAACAGTGAATTGAAGTGTTGGAACAGACTGCTTCTCTTTCAGAGAAACGCATGTGAGTTTTTTGTGAATTCTTGTAAGTAGCTTAAGGCACTTTCAAAGGAAAGTGATTTTCTCTGAAAGGACAGCATTTAGAAAGGGAAGCAACACTCCATTCACTTCGCACAGTGAATTGAAGTGTTGGAACAGACTGCTTCTCTTTCAGAGAAACGCATGTGAATTTCTGTTGAATGCTTGTAAGTAGCTTAAGGCGCTTTCAAAGCAAAGTGATTTTCTCTGAAAGGACAGGATTTAGAAAGTGAAGAAACACTCCACTCACTTCGCACCTTGAATTGAAAGGTTGGAACAGACTGCTTCTCTTTCAGAGAAACTGATGTTAGTTTTTTGTGAATGCTTGTAAGTAGCTTAAGGCACTTTCAGAGCAAAGTGATTTTCTCTGAAAGGACAGCGTTTAGAAAGTGAAGTAACACTCCATTCACTTCGCACAATGAATTGAAGTGTTGGAACAGACTGCTTCTCTTTC